>NW_026640952.1:0-642707 GCF_028554395.1 Pezoporus wallicus
TGCAGCCCATTGTATTACAAGTCATTACCATAAAGTACAATGGGACAAAAACCTTAGCCCAAGCCCCACACTTGAAAAACACTAATACAGTAAATACCAGATGGACGTAAGATACGATATACTGAAACTGTGAGATCAAGAGGAACAACCTTGAGAGCCAATAAATCAGCATTGTGACGAGTGACTATCAATCCAGTCAGATCTGTTCTTATCTCAAGCCCTCGTGCCCCACGTTGGGTGCCAAAAAGAACTGTCGTGGTTTAAACCCAGTCAGGTAACTTGTTCACTCACTCCCAGTGAGTGGTGCCGAGCTGACAACAATCGAGGTCCGTGTTCCCCCCCCCACTGGGTTTCTCCCCTTCCCCGCTCCCGGAGGAACGGGGAGGAGGATCGAAAAAGTGCAACTCCCACGGGTTGAGACAAGAACAGTCCAGCAACCAATGTACACAAATCACCACCACTACTATCAGCTAAAACAATGATAAGGGAAAATAACAAGGGAAGAGAATACGATACCACCGGCCAAGAAAACGAGTCCCACCCGGAAGCCCGTGTCCTTCCGGGTAACTCCCAGTTACCCCCCACCCCGGCCATGACGTGCTGTGGTATGGAATACCTCCCTGGCTAGCCCGGGTCAGGCGCCCCATCTCTGCTTCCTCACAGCTTCCCCTCCTCCCTGGCAGAGCATGAGCCTCACAAAGTCCTTGGTCAGGGTAAACATCACTTAGCAACAACTGAAAACATCGGCTTCACCAACACTGTTCTCAGGCTGGAAGTCAAAACACAGCGCTGCACCAGCTACCACAAAGGAAAAACATGACTGCTACTGCTGAACCCAGGACAACATAGCAAATCAGGAGCAGAAATGAGCTCAACGTCCTGGCTCAAAGCTTAACAATCCAACTCTTCCATACTGCCTACCAAAAATAACTGATCTACAGAACTGTCACGAGGTTTGTTGAAGTGGGAAGGAGTGAAGTTGATCTACCACAGCTCCTCTTCTGAAAAGGGATATCACGGTGGCTTCCTTTTCCAAGGACACTATAACCTACTGAAAAGCTAGCATCCTATTTAGCAAACAGAATTAGAGAAGAAGACTATGGAGGAAGCTTTATTAAAGTTTTAGCTTGAACTGTCTCCTGAGGAGCTCTAGCCTTAAAAGTCAAACAATTAATTGACAACACTGCACTCATATTTGCCTTGAAACCCAAATCACTGATGCTTTCATCAAGGATGACATCCTCCTGTATATACAAGGCAGGAACGTCTACTGTTTTTATACCAAGAAAGTATAAGAAACTAGTTAAAACAACTTCTGACTTCTGCCAACTTCCTACATGGATAACTACTTGAAGAAGACAGAGGAAATAAGAAAGTCATCATAATTGCGGCTGTTACAAAGGGATAAGAAGTCCCTTTATGATATCACAGAAAGACCAAGAACACCACAGGCATGGAATAAATACTTCATTTTGTTCCATCCTATTAATGCAGAGCACAATAACATATTGTTTTCAACCTGCTGTGCAGAGACCCAAGGGAGACAGCGAACTATTTCAAAGGCAGCTGCAGGCTGGCAGGCTTACATTTGCTAGACAAAAGCTGACATCTCCAGAAGAAGAAAAAACAAAATTAAAAATGAGAGGCACAGAGACATTAAAGGAAATAAAATTATTGCCCAAAAGAAAGCAGAGAAAAAAATCTTGGGTTTAAACAGGAGGTGGAAGCATACTTGAACATCCACAGACAAACTGGTGAAGCATATCCCATAGCTAGGATGTCAAACAAGGACTTGAGAAGTTCCTATTCTCTGCTCTGCTATGGACAATTTATTTCAGACCAGGTCAAAACTAAAATCTCATTAGCATGATACTACATTCAAATTCAAAACTGTCATGGTCCAAATTCTTCTCAAAATTCCCATTTACCCTGAAATGTTAAGCACCATCAGTATCAGCAATCTGAATGCAAGACCATTACAGCTAAAACAGGTGGGCTCTGCACTCAGATAATGGGAATCCCCAGCAGAGATGGGGATCCCAGCTCTTCTTTCCAGCATTGATTTGTTGCTGTTCAAGTCCACAGAGCCTCACCCTGGGATTCCTAATGGCAGCAGCAGCACCTCATAGCCAGGAGTTAAATCTGCCTACAGGCAAATCTGGATCCCTACAGAAAGTAAAAAAGAAATTAACATGCCCTAGATCTCCTCTTCATGCAAGTGCCACGTAAGGCCAAAATCCAGTCTGGCACTCATGTCATATAGGCCTGTAAATTCTCACTCCCTGTCTCATTCACACTTACTTGCCAAAACCAATTGTGCCTGTCCTGTGAGCCAACAGCAGTAGAATCAGAAAAGAGCAGGGTAAGGAGTGTTTGCACCTAAGGAACCTATACTCCATGCTGGCTTTGGTACCTCAAAATACCTTATGGTGCCTATGACAGAAATTGCCTGTGTGCCATTAACATTAATTTGCTATTGTAAAAAAAAAAAACAACAAAAAACAAAAACTAAAATTAAAAATCAGTATTTCTGGCTAAGCTGCTGAGAAAGGAATATCTTCTCCAGCATGGATGGGGGAAACCCTTTTACAATGCGAGCTGAGATTTTTTTTTTCCTGGAGATGTTCCAGGGGCCATGCTGGCTGGCAGTGTGCCTAACCAGCTTAGCTTAGAAAAATACAGGGAAATAGATCCCTGCAGCTAGTGACTTGTCCTTTTTCCCTAAAGTGCTTTGTCCTGTCTTGGATAAAACTCTCCAAATACACTGCCAGTTTCATACAGTGTCTCATCTCTCTGCATTATCTTTTCCTACAAATATAAAGGATATGGGTGCATTTTTGCCGTAACCATACTCTCTCTCTCTCTCTCTCTGCTATTCCAGCACAATTACTGAAGAATCACATTGCAGTGCTGTCTCTACATTAGAATTTAAGAGAGAAAAGCCAGGAACCTGAATACAGCAATGATAAAATGCTGTAGTACCATGGAGATTCAAATTCACGTTCCCCCCAGAACTGTTTCTGCTGGTCTGAAGAAGAAAAAAAACAAAAAAGAGTAGGCCAAAAAACATTTCCTTGAGAAAGGAGCTGTCTCAAGACTAGAAGGGCAGCTGTAAGACCTAGCCCAATGCCAAACTGGGTTGTTGCAGTAATAACTTCTACAAAGCACAAAACTGATACAAAACCAGTGACTGCGGAAGTTCAGATAGAAACTTGTTTATAACCCATGACCCAAGGGCTTCTATGCTGAATGGTTTTAGCACTGTTTAAAATGACCAAAGATACTAGCCACTAATAGTTTAGGAAATGAGTAATCTTTTCTGATTGTTGGCATTTAGCTACTGAATTCCGACAAACTGCTTTAAGCATACTTTTACCCCCCTCTCCCCATACTGAGATGATTAATATGCGCAGCATACCATGATGGCTGGGAAAAAGTTAAAAAGCTGTGGGAGTATCTTAACGACTCGTGATGTGATGTAACATGCTGTGCTCTGGCTTGTCTGGAGGCTACACGGGAATTTTTGGTTTTTGTTTTCCCTCCCCCCCCACCCCAAAGGTTCCCACTGTCTTTAGTGAACACCACTGGACATGCAGCTCTGTAATACCATTTAATAGCTATCCCTTGCTGAAAGATGGAGATGACAGCAGCAGTGCCTGACAACAAATCATCAGTGTTCAGTACTATGAAGATACTTTTTAGGGTGAAAACCATTTCAGACTAAGAAGTGGGTGCTTGTCCCTTCAAAGGGATAGCCTCTGTGCATGCTTCTCCCAAAAGTCATACATCCCCTGAGCTGGCGATGCACAAACATGCTAGTGCAGCTTCTTTGGATAACACTAAGTTATCCTTTCTTTCTTTCTTCTCCTGCCCCCACCTCCTAAATAACACAGCATGTGTTGGACTAGCATTCAGGCTGCCCTAAATATTTCCCTTCTGCTTGGGCACAGTATAATTTTACACTTATGCTAAAGCAGATTTTCTCTGCTAGTTGCTGTGTGTTGCATACATCCAGAAACAGACCTGAAATGACCTTAGTGATTTAGCCAACTGGTCTCCTCATGAATATGCATCTTATGATAACTCCATATCTGAAATGTACCAAATGAGATCGGGGGTTGAAAGGGAAGAAGTAAGATAAGGAAATACTTCAGTAAGATCAAAGAGGAGAATTTGCCTTATGTAGCAGCTACCCTTCTAGTCTTAAGACAGATCCTTTCTCAAGGAAATGTTCTTTGGTCTACTCTTTTTTTCCTTTACTCTTTTTCAGTGGGAAAGTTCTTTTCCCTTCCTCCCTCCATTTATTTCTACAAAAATCCATTAGAAACTGCAAGTACATCTTGTCTCCTATCTATTTTAGTGGAAAGAGAAATGGTTGTATATTTGCACCACGCACACAAATGGTGTTGTCTGCTAGATCCCTCAGAGACCTGCCAGAAAATTCTCCTCCATGCAGAATAGACATCTAACCTGAACAGTGGCCAGGCTAATGTAGGAGAAAGAGGTAAGCACTGTAAATGTCTCATCTGGCTTACAACATCCTCTAATATCAAATACATCCACTCTCAGATTAAACTATCCCCCCTACCTTGGCCCTTTTAAGAAGCTTGTAGATGCCCAGATATATATTGTGGGGAAACAAGGCCTTATTCACCCCTACCTGACAATGGCCCAACACCTTTCTCAGAAGCAGATTGTAACTCATTTCTTTCCATCACTTCTTTCCAGGAGTGAAGAAGCACACTCCAAGCACATCCCCATTTTTATTAATACCAAAAATAAGAGCTCATGTTCTTAAAGGAACACTACACACGAGTCTCATTCCACATTCACCCAAAAATGCTTCCCAGGGAACCAGAGACATAAAAAAAAGAATCACTACACTCTTTCCAGATCTGTGGGTCAGGAAAACAAGAGCAGAACTCTGTATGATCAGGCTCAGCTTAGATACGGACACAATATCCACAAGAGATGAAGGGTATTCTCCAACAGATGTGGATCTTGGTTTTCCTGAGTTGCTTTTCTTTAAATTTGTTCATGCAAGCTAGGGAATACAAATGGTCATAAACCTATAAATTAAGCTAATTATCATCAAGACCAAGAGAAACGGAGTATTTCTAGTCCTATATAACAGGGGAGTATCTGGACATTCCAGCACTGAAAGCCATGCAAGTGATGCATCATGCAAGTAATGAATGCTTGGGTTTGAGACCATTCAGTTCCCACTCCATGTATCTGTCTTCTCCCAAGTTAGATGGATGCATGCAAGAGGTGAATAGATTCATCAAAGAAAGATCAACAGCCCAGCCTGGTATATTTCATCTGCTCTATGAAGTACGTGTTTGGTAGCATTTCTATAATTCATTTTACTGTGCTTCCCTTTAACACCTGAAAAATCTTGCTCAGCCTTTCTAACTGGAAAAGATCAAAAAGAGACAAAAAATAAATTAATCAGTATAAAACTTCATAGAGGGAACAAAGTTGTACTTGACAGGGCATTATGACCAAAGGAATGTTTGCATCAGTGGGAGATCTCACCTTGGAAGTGGTTAGGGGTGTCAGACAGAGCTAATAAACCAGTTGCTGTTTGTATGTATCCTACCAGATCTAAATAAAAAGTAGCTTGTAATCTCTTTGGAGCCAGAACTCTGTCTCTTGTTCCCATTCATACAGTGTCTTCCTGAAGTATGATGGAATCCCAATTCATGGCTTAGGCCCATATTTAGTATCAGAAATACTTTATTACCAGCAGGACAAGGCAAACACCAGCATGCTGTAAGCAGGGGAGTGTTACCTCATTCCAGCAGGACAAGGCAAACACCAGCATGCTGTAAGCAGGGGAGTGTTACCTCATTCCACAGGACAATACAGATAAAACTTGCACAAGCAAATAGGAGATCTTTGTTCATGCATCATGTGTGCAAACATAAATACAGACTGTACATATACAGCAAAGTCTCAGAGAACAGCAGTGTTTTAACTCTCTGGTTTACATGAGGTGTTCAGCTAGCAATTAGCAAACATGTCCAAGAGTGTGTGCAAAGCCAACCATGGGCAGTCTGATAATTAGCCTCCTTTTATATATGCCATTTTATTATTCAAGCCTAGAAAGAAGCCTAGTATTGCGCCAAAGGTGCAGCACTATAGGTTTGTCCTTGGCAAGTCTCCTTATAGGAGCTGTTTTCTTCTAACCACCCTCTTCCAGAACAGTCACTTGCACAGGAGTACTGCTGGATCCCTAGAAATGCTATGATTTCTGTGGCAATAGTGAGCCTGCTCAGAGAACAGCGGCCTTCAGTAAGTAAATTACAGAAGATGCAAGTTTTTTAACTCTCCTATCTCACTTTATTCTCCAAGGTGCATTTGTACATTCTGAATAATGAGAATAAATACACGGTTTGGTTTGCCACCTTGCAGCAGCAGCAGCTTCTAAGTAACCAATACTGGATATATACATACAAGCCACCAGTACATCTTTTACCTCACTCCTTGTAAACAAAAAAAAAACACAACACACCACACTCTGTGACATGAGCTTCATTTCTATTTCATGTAATCATGTAGTCATGGTTTCTACCTCACTTGAATGCTAATACCATAGCAGTTTCTGCACCCATGCTTGTAAATACCTTCCTTACTTTCCCTTCCAACTCAGTCCTAGCAAGGCACAGGCTCCTTTTCATCTGTTTAATGAGATCGCAACACACAACAGATGTGAGCAAGACCAGCCTGATGCTGAATTGCTGTGTTGGTGCCAGTTCTAAAGAAAAACACTCCCTAAGTGAGAAAGAATACCAACCAGGTTCAGCAGAGAGATGGGATGGAAAATAACATGCTTCACATTACAAGTGAGCCTTTGGAAGCTGGATGAAGTAAACAGGAATCAATTATAAGTTTTAAAGCCTTAAGAAAACGGAAGCTTTTGGAAGCACCCAGATGCTCCATTTCTTTGGAGTGTGGAACTACTTGGCATTGCAGCACTCAAACCTTCGTTCAAGTGCAGTCACATAAAAGATTTAGACAACATGAACCCACAAACTGGGGTGGGAAAGCCCCAAGGTATCCAGCAGAAAGCACTTAAGACATAGAGCTCTCTTTCTGATCACTCCTCATCCAAATAGTCTCAGGACCCTGTGCTTTGAAAGCAGATGAAAACATTGTCACTTTTAGCTTCTAGACAGACCTTAAAAAGACAAGGATAGTGCCTCTCCAGTAACATTTAGATATCTTCACTCCTTCCTCCAACACATCAGAAAACACAAGTCTGTAGGGCCAAGTGATAGCAAAGCTGTAAAAGGAGAACTCAGACTTGACACGGCTGTTACAGAGAAAATAAATGAAATCTTTACATCAGAGCTTTCTTGTTTCCACCAGAAGAAAATCAGTGAGATTCCCATGCCTGAACCTCTCACTTATATTTTTGTAGGAGGAGTAGGAAGAGTGAGGAAATCGGAAAAGGCTCTGTTTAAAGCACACATGGATGGTACAGACAGACAGAATTGGCCCTGGAGGATCCCAGGGGCAGAAGAACACTTGTCCAAGAGAAACAGAGGAACCACATGGACAGAATAGCTGAATTGCTAATGATCATGGACAGCCTCTCATGTAAAATGTCTCTGAGACATAAGCACCAGAAGATAGCAACTGTAATGCTAATCTTCAAACAGAGGTCCACATGAGAGTCAAGGAATTACAAGTGTGAAAGCCTGACATCTAGACTGGATTAATTAGTGGAAGTGATAACAAAAATATAGAATTAACAGACAAAAAATACGATGTTTTGTGTCAACATGATCAACATGAGTCAACAAGGATCAACATGACTTCTGCGAGGGGAGATGCTGTGACATCCACCTCTTGGTATTCTGTGGAGACGGCACTGATATGGCTAATTTAAGAATGATTTTTATTACATTCTTCAGAAAATATCTTTTAGGATGTAACTAGTCATGAGACAGATATGGTGGGGTTCTGCAGGTGGCATCAAAAAAGTAGATAGGAATTGACTATTTTGTCATGTATAAAACCTATCAAAAGGGAGTCATTTTAAAAAGGTAAAAGAGACTTTGCTTTTCTCCACTAGGTAGTAGACCTGCAAGCTCTCTGGCAAGGGATGTTGATACAAAAGGTCACATTTGTTCAGGAGATCTGAATGGAAGCAAGAGTCATTGAGGATTAGTAGAGAGACAGCTCAGAGAATCCCCAAAGCTGAAAATGTTTGGATACTGTGAAAGTGTTAGAAGGAAATGTCATATATGCTCATGCTGCTCTGTCTCCCACAGTGGCCACAAGCAGGCACTGAATGGGAAAGAGTAATAATATTGGACTAGATGGACCCTTGCTCTGAGACAGTTTGGTCATTCTTATGTTTGTGTGCTCTGTGTAAAAAAAGATTGAAAACATTGAAAGGAAGTCTTGGAAATGAGTTCTTCCATCACAGCACAGTGATTTAAAAGAAAAATTATATATATATATATATATATATATATATATATATATATATATATAAAAGAGGTTTTATTTCTCAGAAGAGAGGGAAATATAAAGTGGGGAGCTATTTCAAACACCCATCTGAAAGACTCTGGAACCACTGGAAGAGAATCTGCCTCCGCTTTGATAGTCAAGATACAGTTTAAGCACAGGTTTTGATATTACACTGTAATTGCACAATTAGCTCTTGAGTGCAAAAGGGATTCTCTTGCATTTATCCATATCCAACAGGGCAGAAATCCAAAGGTTTCTGCCTACTGTGGATTTGCTCTTCCAATTCATTAGGATTAATTTCTTCACCACCCACACAATTCTCTGAATCTCTTCCTCCCCTCCTGCCCCATTGCCACCTGTCAATGTTATAAAGAAGATTGCTGTTTCTTAAAAGCAGCACAGAGAATCTTTATCCATCTATTTACTGACAGATGCTTTTTCTCCACTCCTTTGCTAGACTATTTTTTCCCAAAAGCCTGCAGTCTGCCAAGCTGTCCCCAGAGCACATATGTGAGGGCAGTGTTTAACCACATGACCTCCTGTAACCCTAGTGTGTAAGACAACTGTGTTGCTATCCCTCCAGAATCCTAGGTACCACTGTATTTTGACAAGTCCCAAGGAAAACACAAAAATATATCCAAATCAGTTTGCCATCAAATTAAATTATAACCTGTACAAATTGACCAGCACAAAGACTTCAGGCTGGTCCACAGCAATAGTTTTTATTTCTAAAGTGAAGGATAAATTCTGGTAGATTAACGTGAATGCAATCCTGTTGTTGAGTCACTGGGCAGAACTAGGAATGACTGTTTCTCCTTACCTCTTCCTATCTCAGTCCAAGACTTGTACATGGTCATGGTAAACAAGTGTGGCATTAATCTTTCATATTCTGGCTCATTTACCCCTGTTGACTAAGTGACATCTTTCCAGAAAGCCTCTTGAATTATATTACCAGAGCTGCTCTGTAAATTAATTGGTTTGGGAAAAACCATCTCTGATCCTATTGGTGTCACAGTACGACATGAAATCCTAGGAGTTTTCCTTCAAATTGGAAATCATGATAGTAACAGAAAGCCTGCACTTTCATTTTAAAAAGACTGAGTGCTGGAAGAGTGCTTCTGACCCACAGTTCCCTCCAGGGCTGGAAGCTATCTGAACTCCATCAAAGGGCATCACAGGTAAACTGGGAACCTCAATAAAAGCTTTTGCTTTGAAATATCTATCAAAGTCCTTGAAAAGGTATCAGAGCATTTTCAGCACCCAGAGCTGGAGAAGAGGAAGAACAGTCTCACAAACTTAACTCCAGGTAAAAACCCAAGAGACAGGGCAGCAACAAGATACCTCGTCACAGAATATCTCACCTTGGAAGGAACCCATAAGGATCATCAAGTCCAACTCCATGCTCCTGAGAGGACTACCTAAAACTAAACCATAATGACCTGAACTCTGGCAGACTTAGTGCCATTACCCTGGGGAGCCTGATCCAGTGACCAACCACCCTCTCCGTGAAGAAATTTTTCCTAATGTCTAATATGAACTTCCCCTGGTGCAGCTTCATTCATTTTCCTCAAGTCCTAGAACCGGACAAGTCAGCCTCTCTGCATGCCAGCACCTTAGCTGCAGGTGGAAATAACAGCCTTTTCCTTCTCCAGAGAAATACTGGGAAGTATCCTAAAGAAGGCTGAGAAAGGATGATGTGCTGGAGAGGAGAAGGCTAAGTGGATGTCTTGGGTACCCTCTTGTTCCAGCACCTGCAATGGCATCACAACATGGAGATACTCATGTTGACTTTAAACTGGCAAATACCATCAGCAGGCTCCAAAGCAGAGAGCTGTTCAGTGGTAGCTAATATATCCTGGCAAGAAGCATGTCACACAGCCCTTGGTGCTGCATTGTTTTCTTACCCTATTTCTTCATCCTCAGTCCCTTGAACAATATCCACCATACTGCAACATGCGTGTCTGCAATTTGCATTCCATCATCTTGAGTTGCTTGGGCTCTCCTGACAGAATTAAATGAATAGTGAACTGAGTGCTGTCTTTCCCTCCCCCTTACTTCAGTCTCCCCCGGTTGTTATGCATGCTGAAGTAAAAAGCTTCCTCTGAATCAGATTTCAGCTGTCACAAAGCCAGCAGTTTCCTCCTAGGAAGTCTGGGTGCCAATGACAGAAATAGCAGCTGCCTCTGAATACTTCTGCTATATGCGGTCAAAGGGCAGTAAAAGCCAAGGCCAGGAGCAGGTGTGGGAGCTGACTGCTTGCAGAACCTCCCCAGGCAGGCTATGGTGGGGAAAGGAGGGGGACCACCACCTCCTGATGGACGGAAGGTCTAGGGCCAGCCACCAAGGCAGCAGGAGCGAGGTTGCAAGAGGGCACATACTCACCTGGGCACAGTCAGGCAGGTGCTACCCCTCAGCCCACCACCCAGGAACCCTGCTGCTGCCTCCCATTTCTATGGGAGTCACACCAATCCAGGCAGTTTTATCTCAGATGCCAAAAGGCAGGCAGCATTTTAACCTCCCAAGTATCCCACAGACGTCTCCCTGCACTCCAACAAGAGCACTCTTTCCCTTCTCACAAGTGAGACATCCCCAGGCAAAGAGATTGAAATGACTTGCTACAAGTATGGCTGACGTGGGAGCAAGGACTAAAGCTTTGGCTTTTCTCTTTCTCAACATCCAGTGCTTTACTCAAAATGAAGGTTTGGTTGTTCTCGGCTAGGGTCCAAGGACATGCTTTGTTGGCAGCATTACACAGGCTGTTTGGAGCTTTTTGATTCCCACATGTTCAAAGCACTTGTATTTTTCACAAAACATTGTGGTATCATTGAACACAATATTATGTTTGAACAGAAAGGAGGAAAAACCATCTCCTTCTATTATTACGTGTAAACAAGAGATGGTCTCCTACAACCATGCAATCTTAGTAGAGAATGAAATAAAAGTGAGCTTGATCCTAGCTGTGCTAATTAGTGATGTGCTATCATCAACTGACTGAGACAAAAAAGCATCCTGTCAGATCATTTCTGGAAGGGTGGAGGAAAACACTAAAGTAACTGAGGACCTAATCATGTCATGGGAACCCAAAAGAGCAGTTTAAGTTACATGTCCTGTTTTAATGGGTTCACTTACCTGCATCACCTAAGACTTCCCACAGTAGGATTTTAAATGGTGGCAAGAAAGTAAAATTGCCTCCAGTTGTCAGCTTCTGCAGCCTATTAGAAATATGCTCATACTGGAGAGAGCCTTTGGGAACTCCAGGGAACTTTTACAAGGGGCACAGAGGCTGTCAGTGTTTAGAGAGCTGCCACTGAGACAAGTGCCAGCTGCAGGCTACACGAGATAGTTTAGTGAAGTGACGTGGTTTAAACCCAGTCAGGTAACTTGTTCACTCACTCCCAGTGAGTGGTGCCGAGCTGACAACAACCGAGGTCCGTGTCCGTCTCCCCCCCCCCCCCCGCACCGGGGCTCTCCCCTTCCCCGGGGAGAGCATGAGCCTCACAGAGTCCTTGGTCAGGGTAAACATCACTTAGCAACAACCGAAAACATCGGCTTCACCAACACTGTTCTCAAGCTAGAAGTCAAAACACAGCACTGCACCAGTTAACACAAAGGAAAAACATGACTGCTACTGCTGAACCCAGGACATTATCCACCCCTTATTCCATACCATTCACGTCGTGCTCAGATCTCACATTTTCAATACACCATCGCTCTCCCACATATATACATCCATATACATACAGACCAAGAGGAAAAAATCATTTTCTTAGTGCATGGACCAATCCCTATAATGCTGCCGAGTCCGTTCAGTCCATGATGTTCAAAGTTCATTCTCTGTTGGGATGATGGCTGGAGGGAAGTCAGGGCCAGTCGCTGGTGACCTGGAGACATCTAGTTGATGGGCTATAAAAGCATTACACAGCAGGCAACAGCATACAATTGAGTTCACTGGCTGTTTTCCCCTAAAATCAAATCCCCTTGAGGTATACATCGGACTTCCCCATCTTCCCGCATTACCCACCAAGTATATCCAGGTCCCTGAGCAAAAGAAATCCCACGAGTGGGTTTGCCTTTACCTGAAGCAGGAATAACCCAGACTGTCTTCCCCAGCAAATTCTTCATATGCACCATGGGAACTTTGTCCCCATCTACAATATGTAAAAGTTCTGACTGGGCTGGGCCAGCCCTGTTGGCAGATCCTCTGGTGTTGACCAACCAGGTGGCCTTTGGTAAATGCGTATCCACAGCTTCCCCTCCTCCCTGGCAGAGCATGAGCCTCACAGAGTCCTTGGTCAGGGTAAACATCACTTAGCAACAACCAAAAACATCGGCTTCACCAACACTGTTCTCAAGCTAGAAGTCAAAACACAGCACTGCACCAGTTAACACAAAGGAAAAACATGACTGCTACTGCTGAACCCAGGACATGAAGGTATCTTGTGCCAAACTGCTAAGAGAGACTCAGTACGTATTTTTTTAATCTGGGTGATCCTGAGAGCATGACATTACCTACAATGCTGCTTCTGCAGATAGGCAGAAGGACACAAATTTATTCCTCATAAAAACTGCCCTACAGATGAGTGGAAAATAGCCAGGATTTTGGTTTGTTTTCAGATCTGCTTCAATGTATGTTATCAAAACTAACCCAGAACTAAAGTGCCAGTGCCATTCCATTTCCACTAGAATAGTCCCAGCTAGAAGGTGCCAGGGGTCAGGTCCGCATATGAATACTCCCAATAGCAAGAAGTGCCTTAGTACAAGCTGAGTGATTTTCTTTTTTCATGCCTATTCTCTGGTCTCTGTCTCTCTCTCATACAAGCTAAACAGAGAGAACAGGCAAGTCCTAGTGCCCCACACAAGCTCACACCTCTCTGTTTCCAGAGCAGCAGCATCCCAAAGAGAGGCACAACAGCCAGCCAGCCAGCCAGCCTACAGTCACAGAAAATTGGCTGTGCCCCCCCAAGATTTAAGAACCCCCAGGTATCTTTCAAGGGAACAAAATGCCTACATGTTTTTCCTAGTAGGTGCTCATAATGGGCAAGAGGACACCAGAACTGCACACAGTACTCCAAGTGAAGTCTATGCAAGCTCTGGGAGCTGAGGCTGCACTTTGCAGGATGCAGAGAAGAGAGCTGGTAGGGCGAGAAGGTGGCAAGGTTGGAGTGCCCCTGGAAGTCAGCAGCCTTTTCTAGACACTTTGCCTTTTGTCTCCCAATGCAGAAAGAGGAGGTATTATCCTGCAATTCTCCAGTGGCTTTCGCTATCCTAGCCACCAAGGGACCAGAGCAGCAATGATCCCTGCCAATTCCTAGTGACAGCTCACCTAAATGAGATGCATCATTAGAGTCTACGTTCAGGTATTTAATAGGCTTTAACATCAGCTTTAATGAGACACCTCAGAGACCTCAGGAGAGGTAATAGACAGCTGGAAGAATGCTTCAAAGTCCTGTGGGTACAAGAAGTAGAATTCAAGTTCTGAGGTACCAAGTACAGGATTTTTTAGCACCTGGTGTGTTAGAGAGCATTAAATTGTTCTTTAATCTAACTTTAAAATCTCCATCTGCAGAAATCTGTTTAATCCAGCCACAGCTTTAACTGTATCAAGATTATCCAAAACAGCAGCTGCAGTAGGCACTGAACTGCCTATCTCAGAGTAATTACACATTACAAAAGGAATCCTTGAAGCATTTCAGTAACATGCCATGGTACAAACAGCACTTAAAAAAACCACAGATGAATGTGTGAGCTTCCTAGCATACTGCTGAGATGGGTTTGGAAGACAGAATGTCACTTTTACTCCAGCTAGCTCTTCCTGTTTCCTTGCCTTTCTCTTAGAATTAGCGAGTGTTTTAAAGAGTGTTGGAAAAGTTCATATTGTGGTTAATCCTGTTGGATTGAAGACTGCGAAAAAGACAAGTATAAGGAGTCTCTCCCTCCTTATCCCCTTTTTCTCTTACATCCCAGTTCAGCTCTCAGATGAAGTGTTCCATTATTCTGCCTGAATACAAGTGACAGAAGAGTATTCTCAGCAGTCAGGGGGACATATGACCAACCCAATTAACAGGGGGTTTGGAGGAATCCCTTTCTGTCTCCTCTTTCACACCCAGTGATGTCCTGCCTGTTTGCATGGCTTTGCTAGGGCCTCTGGCTACCATGATGCAGAGCATCTCCTGCCAGCAGCACTCTGCCCAAAGGGGGAGACGGGAGACAGAATTTGACCCAGACAATAAAAACAACTGAAATGTTCATGGATTTGTGTGGTTTGCATTAATTTATCCTTCCAGAGGCCTTTGCTCAGCAGAAACCACAGCTCTTTTGCTTAGAATATGAGACGCATTGTGGGGGGGGGAAGGATTTGTAGTACTTCCTTTCTTCTGGTTCCAAGAACACCTGAGTTTGAAACGGGTCCATTTACTTTGCCCTTGTTTATTTCTGGCTTACACTGGAATTAACCTGTTCTGTTTCAGTTCCGTACAACCCATTCCTCAATGAATTGGCCCTCAGTAGTCTCGCAGTAGTGAGCACAGAGCAAGGCATAGTGCTCCAACAGCAGAAAATAGGTCTACACAACATCCCAAAGAGCTGCCAAAGAGAAGATAGCCAGCTGTCTTGGATAACAAACAGCCATAAAAAATTAGAGTGAACAAGGGTACAGCAAATGGCAGTGCAATCAAGAACAATGAATGTTAGAACTGGAGACAGATGGTGGGTGGATTTCAGCTCAGGACATGCATTTTTAGCTCTGGCCTCCACAGATTTGGAAGCCTCCAAGCACTGCCTTCCCACCTTTCCACAATGTCTCCATCACAGGGATACTCTAAAGATGTACTGGACTGTGTATCCTTTGTGCTGGGACAGACTCAGAAGAAAAGGATCCACATGCACTCTCTGGGTTAGGTAGCCGGTTAAGGGAGAAAGGGCAGAAAAGATACAAATCCACTCAGGGCAACAAAGCCTGGCATCTGGCTAAAAATACCCTGAATGGAAACAAAGCAATAAGAGGGAAGAGCAAGGTTGGCCTCTACTTACCAGGATTAGCAGCAAGTGCTTTCTGCTTGTACCTCATAACTAAGAGTCCAGACACTTTTGCAGGAGGGTATAGTCCCTGCCAAAAGGGACTTGATTCTCTACCTGCCTCAAAGGGAAGCAGGTCCCTTTCACAGGTCACCCTCTCACAGTGTATCTGGAGTCAGGCCTTCTCACTCCTTCATGGTGAAGCAGTTTTGTTTCATACAAAATAAAGAATAGATTCCTTTCATATGAAAAAACAAGAAAACAAGTATGAGTAACACTATAACCTGGCTCCAGCCTGGACACCCTTCTGGAACAGGTAGGATCCACTGGAAAGAGCCACTCTCCTGATAAATGAATATTTCAGACAAAACCTAAGTGATTTGAAACAAGAGACCCAGAACAACCAAATCCAGAGTTTTCTGCTGTCTACTTCTATGGCAGACTTGCATGAAGGGCAGTTGTTTGAGTCCCTTTGGGATTTTAACCAGGTCTCTGTCACTCCAGATGGATCAGCATACTAGATGGCAGGATGGTAGAAGTCAAATGCAGAACCGCTACTGATCCTCTTACAGCATATAAGTAGTGCTCATGTCAGAACATCTGGGCATGTCATGCCATCTGAAATACCCTAAAATATTCATGATGTCTCTACAAAGTGGATAGCTGTGAAACAGGATTCATGAAGGAAGAGATCTGGACCTTTCCTGAGAGGAAGCCAGAAGTCAGATGGATATCCTAAAATGGCTCTTTATGTCTGTGAACAGTTAGGCAGTTGAATGGAGCCTTTCATTTTCTAGATAAGTGATTTGCTAAGAAAGCGCTTGGAAATACTTACAACCTTGGCGTTTTATGCAACTAGAAGCAGGCTGCTGTGGCTCTTGCCCAACTTCTGCCCAAGAGTGCAGGTTAATGACAAAGATAACCTATTCATAACCTCTTGGTCTTCTTCTTCTGTCACTTCTCACATTCACCAAGCTAATCCAGAGCTGGGAGAAATGACAAATACAGGGCAACTATAGAGTTAACTGCTTCAAGTAGTCCCAAACAGAACAAGAGAAACAGATGAGCCAAGAACGTCATGTACCATGGGAAAGCTAACTTATGGCAAAGCCTATAATTCACTCTAGAAGGTAACATTGGTCTCCTCATGCACTCTAAACCCTGAGGCAGCAATCAGCACCTAAGAAGCTTTTTTTCTTGCATCAGTATCTGGTATAAATCAATCACTAGCAGAAGAGAACAGTAAAGAGGTTGACAGTTACTTGTGGGTTTAAATAAGACTGCATGGAAAGCACAGTAATAGATCCGTGTAACAGCAAACCATGTTACCAACAGAGCTTACACTGTGCCAGGTCCTCCATCTCCCAGGTATGGGGATCTATCACTAGTCACATGGCATTCGACTCATGTTGACCCACATGATGAAGGCACTTATTAAACAGGCTGAAATGCTTTCAGCATTTCTAGCATTTGACACTTGCTTTTGTAGGTAAGCATTCCTACCTATCAGATATCATTTATAATCCACAGCATTTCTTCTTCCCTTGTCATTGCTTTTCCAGCCACCTTATGATTCATTGCTGAAAAACTAAGTTACCAATTAAAACAATTTTTCACTTTAGGATATAGCTTATATTTTGCTCTGAGAGGAGAAGTCTCATAGATTCACATGCTGATTAGGTAAAGCTCTGAAGTAAGGAGGTATCTACTCTAGATCTTGCATACTCAATAATATCCAGTGTTTACCTAGAACAGTATCAAACACTGTTTTCTTTCCTAACAGTATGAGTCCATTTGCTAGGGAAAGTATCATCAGACTTGTGAATTTTGCTTCTTTTCTTCCCTAACACAAATATAGATTTTATGTATTGATTGATCTCTGCCTTCCTCCCCAGCTTCAGCTATGTCATCTTGGCATAATCACAGGAACAAGACAGACTGAAACAAACAGAGAATTAGAATAAGGGCAGCCCAGGTCACTAACATAGCTTTTGGCCCTAGGACACCATTTAAATTCAGTTCATTGCAGTAATGCACAACTATATATACCTGTCATTCACCACACTTAGAAATAGATCTGACAGCTGTTCCAACTTAGTAGCTCTACACTAATGCTCAGCCCTCCCCAGCAGAAGCTCCCACCACTTGTGTAACTGGTCCCTCTGGGCTGCCTCAGTAGGAAGCTGGATGACCAGCTGAGCCGTGACACTAGAGCAGTTCAACCTATAAACGAGAGATAAGGTACAAAAGGCAGAAGGGTCTGCTTTACTACTGCCAATGTAAAGTTATTTGGTAGGAGAGTGACAACCTCCAGTCCATCAGCTTTAATCAGTTCTAAGAGGGTTTTGTTTGGTTTTGGGGTTGGTTTGTTTGTCTCAAAGAACAGCAAAGTGACATTAGGAATCTTGACAGCCTAATGAGCCAGAGACTTAATCTTGCTGACAGAAATGCCCTGTTCTAAAAGGAGTCTGCCTTGCTGTTTGGGGAAACCCCAAAAAGCACCAGAGAATATTTGTTTCCATATGGTTATAAAAAGAATCAGAGCTCCCAGAGCTGGTCAGAGACAGGTCAGTGGACTGTGACTTTGCCTGCAGATGGGGTTAAAGGGCAGCTTCCAGTAGCAGTAAGTTTTCTGTATCTCTAGGTTAGAGCTGACCTTACCTTAAGATGCTGGTCTTACACTCAAAATCCTGCCCATAATGTTCCTGACTCCACAAGAGCTCAAGCTGCTTTGAAACGTGTAAAGACAGTAAATCAGATTCTTACCTGCAGGAACCAACCTAAGAGCACTTCACAACAGGACCTGTGAAGCTTTGCTCCAGAAGCAGAGATTCCCACATTTTTTACATTGTGTTAGCTTTCCTAGGTTCTCCTCACTTATAATGGTTTCTTATACTTGCTGATGTAAAGGAGAGCATATTGTGGAGCAGTTTTCCTAGCTCATGCATGACTAGCATAAGTGAGAACTCCCATGTTGCCCTGGATGAATCAGTTCAAGTCAGTCCACTGGGCAACAGAGCACTGGATCGATAAGCTTGCTGGTGGGATGACTGCCATAGCTCTCATCAAGCTCTTAAAACATCTCATGCATAAGGATAGAGTAGTCAGCTAAAGAACTGCTGTGCTGGAGAAGATCAGCAGTAACATGGACAGGTAGCCAGCTTGTCACCCTGACAATGTCAAAACAGACTGTTCCCCTGATGGATAACACATCTCCAGGCTGTTGATAAGACAACAAAAATCCATTTATTATGCATAAATGGGCACACTTCATCACTGGACTTATTAACCAAGGCCATGCCACTTACTCTTTAGCTACTTAAGTGGTTTAGGCCAGATGCCACGTTTCAATTCCTTCTTCTTGAAGGAACAGATTCAGCTGCAACTAAGTGTATCCATTTTTTAATCTTTTCTTCCTACAATTGATTTCCTCTCTCCAAAGATACAAGAAAGACGGGATGTCTAGTTGCTTTCCATCATTTTCTCACAAGGTTGAACCAGACATTGACTGCATCACAATGCTTTGAATCACCAAACTGTTTTCCTTTCCACTCTGCTTCTGAGCTCAAGCAGGGCAAGGCAACAGCCCCACTCCATGACTGGCCTGCCTGAGGTCAGCCTGTTGTCACTCAGACTAAATAGATGCAGCCTAGGAGGAAAACAGAAGCAGAAATAAAGCTTAGTTTTCCTCACCTGCACACACTGCCAGGCTGCTCAGCCTGATTTATTTGAAAACTTTAACGTACTGCCTTCAGATTTCCCATAAAATACTATTTTTTTTAAAGGTGTTAATTTTTTAAAGTCAAGAGCATTTGCAGTGCAAAATGTTGCATCCAAGAAAAGCAAAGGAGTCTGGATAGCCCTCTCATATGTTGGGCTCAGGACTCTGCTGACATCCAGTAAGAGCAGCTTTCTCTGCCTCCTGTCTTATTCACAGCAATGGGCTATCTGGTCTCTCTGGCCTCTAGGGAAAAGTCTTCCAAGAGAGTTTTTGGACCCATAATAACAAGTATCATGGTATCACACTACAGTTACAGGTGTTGCAGTGTTGCAGTAAGACCATCACTTTACCTCAGTGATTATGAACCCCAGACCTACTATGCAGCATAATTTAATACTCTAAACTCAGTCCTACCAAAAAAGCCCCAAACAAAACACCTGAACAAAAAACGCACCCGTGTACACACACAACAAACCCAAACAGAAACAAACAAAACCCAACAAAACAATTAAAAATGGTAAAGAAGGACAACTAAAAGCTCTAGGAAGGCACAGAAAACAAGCATCTGAGGTCTGCCTGATCCCTCACACTACTGCCTGTGACTAGCACTATGTTCAGCTACTCTTAGAGACAAAAATAGTTCTGCACTTATGTAGGACATGTTATAGTACTGTGGGGAACCCATCACCAGACACCAGGCATCTGCTATCTCACCATTCTGTTTTGTTATCCATTACACTGTACTTCATATGGTTTGAAGACAGCAGAATGAATATGGCACTGGAAAAATAAACAGCCAGGGATAAATAAGGCAAACATCTTTTTCTGTCAGGAATTTAAGGGTTTACCTTTGATCTTACCCTCAACAACAAGCCAGTGAAGAAGATAAAACACCCTGGATCTTCCTTAGCCACAGCTTATTCATAGAAGAGGGAATTCTTATGAGCTTTGAGAGTGGCCACAGAGTAAGTAAGAATGATACACCTACTGAGCACTTCCAAGAACACGGCAAACGTTTGAGTGAACACTGTGTTGCAGAGAACTGAAGTGATTCAGATTTGGCAGGTTTGGCCAGAAATGATTGGCAAATATTTTAAGGAATAGTCAAAACATCTCATTTAATGTGTTTTAAAAAGTGATGATTTTGTTTCAGAACAACCTTTTATATATAAAGCTGTTATATATATATAAAAAGTTGTTCTGAAATGTAATATATATAATGATATAATATATATTAAGAGTTGCCAGAGTTATGTTAAAAAATCCCAAATGCAATATTTCACATTTTGCTCTTCTTTTGTTAAATAAATTCTGTTTGGCCAATATATGAAGGATGAAAAGGAAAGAAGAGAGCCTAATAACTATCACTTGATTTTTCGAGGCCACAAGTTGCTCTATTGACTTACAGCATCTCTTCAGCTCATTGCAGCAAGAAACTCCGCAGCTATCAACCTGCTTGATGAAGAAGTCCCCTTGCTTTCCATGTGGCTTCCTCCAAGTAGAGTCAGGTGATGCTGCACATCTCCACACACAGCAACTCACAAACAAGTAATGAGTAGTGCAGAAATGAGATGATACCTCCAATAGCATTTCTCACTCTTCTAAGTCAGCTGGGAGCTGAGACCTCTACTAACAGTAATCAAGAGCATGTTGACATTTTTCTGAGTAACTAGACTTATTCTTTCCTCCAGAGAGAGAATAAAATGTTCCATGATTTAGTCATAGCTTAAAACAAACATGCCACAGAATGAAGTGCTTTGCTTGCAATCCCATTGCTTTTTCTAAAACAGACTCAAAGGCCTCTTTTCTGCTCAAGGTAGAGGTACAAATCATCTCTATTCCTTCAGTCCCAAAGTATTTAATTATAGTGGCCATGTCTCTTTTCCACTTGCCTAGGAAGCCAAGAAGGGATGATAGGATGGTAAATCTGCTGGTTTTCAAGGGTACAAAGAGGTCATCACCTCCAAATCATATGAGAGCAATGGATTTCAGTAAAATACTGAAAAGAACAGAGCTGAAAAGTGAAAAAGGAAAAGCAGCTCCCACCTCTGCAATATGATTTTGCATCACAGAATTTGGCTTAAGGCACTAAAGTTTTATGCATTTATTCTATGGCCATACAGACCCTTTCTGCCTTTCCTCACAGATAGCTGACATGCCCTCTTCATGCAGGGACTCTCACAAGCCTTTTCTCAGAGTACATAAACAAAACCCAGTTTTAACCCCATCCCTGCAGAATCACACATACAGGCTCCCACACCACAACTTTTCATCTAGCTCATCTTGACCCAGTAACCTCCTGCCAGCCTTCACTCTCTGAACCTAGCAGTATGTAGAAGCAACTGTAAGATGACAGACATTCATAAAGCCAGGTGGAAACAACCTCACTAGAGCTCCTCTCCCTACCTAGGCCACTCTCAGGCTGTGGTCATCTCTGATCAGTTTATGCTGGGAAACCACAAGCTGGTTGGCCACACAGAGCATGATCACCGTTTCTTGGTGGTACAACTGAAACTACGGAGAAAAGTCATTACAAACTGTTATCGTTTGTAACACCACCTTCCTCCTTCTCTCCCTCCCCAGAAATGCTGCCTCCTGTGCACATGCAGCCTCCCAGGATGCTCTGTTCCACTGCATCAATAAAAAGCAGGAGTGAGATTCACGTCCTGGAACTCTTAGAAACTACATTCATGTCTATAAACTTTTACATCCTCAACCCAATGTACCACCCCTACTTCAACACAGGCTGCTTGCCCTAAGATCACAAAATGGAGATGTGAGATGCTCTAAGATCACAAAATGGAGATGGAGATCACTACTGTGGAGACAAGAATGCTACTGTGTTTGTTTCTCTGTCAGGGCCACTTGGATGATCCACTTACTGCTGTGATGGAGAATTCAAATTGATGACACCATGACCCACTTGCTGATCAGTGAAGCAAGAGAGACCCCAGTCAGAGACCTACAGGGACATTCTTTGCCATCAGCCATTGGCCTTCAGCCATTTAGCTGGCAAATTATATAAATTATATAAAAAACTGAAAGAATATGGAAGGACCATTATGAATAATTACATTTTGGCTACTTCTCTGAAGTTAGAAGTCACAGGGAAAAACCTCAGAGTTAGTGCATCTATGGTGACCTGAATCTTGTTTCCCACTCATTCAATTCAGAGAGGATGACAAGAAATGTCAGTGGAATCAATGAAATAACAGTGGGACAAGGACGAGAAAGAGACTCACCCCTCTCATCCAAACAGACCCTGTAACACTGCTCCCTGGCTCCCTGTTGACTAAGGCTCACATTCTTCTCTGCAGCACATCTCAGGGACTCATTCTCCCCAGCATAAAGAGTAAGCAAAATACCAGTAGATCGAAAGCACAGTTTTGAATGCTATCAGTTGCAAAGACAGTGGAAATTCAGGACAACCATATCTGTGACAGAAGAGGGACAGCAGTGATATGAATATCTTTGCTTTTAATTTGATAGCATAAATGTGTCATGCAATAAGCTGAAAATATTTTGAGAGCCCCCAGCTTGAATCTCCGCCAAGAGAACTATTTTTAGTGGAATGTGTTTAGCTCGCTTGTTAAAGATTTAAACCTAGGCAATAATTGCAGTTACTCTTCTGTCTGATTTAAGTAGGCAACATTTATTAATGTACAGTGATTAAGTCAACTATTCCAAAGTAAGCCACAAGGACTTAAAGCGATGAGGAAACAGTATAATATCCTGGCTGAAAGAAGTCGGCCCTGTGACCTAAAGTATGATCTGATCCATGAGAAATAGCCTATTAAGGCAGACTGGAGGGACTAGAACTGTAAGTTATGAAGGAGAATTTGATTTATCCCTCTAAAAGCAAAGTGATAACTGACTGATCAGAGCAAACTCTGTCATAGATTTTATAGACCCAGTTAGTTCATGCAGGTCTCCGAACAGCTCTTGTTTTAGAGTAAGTCCATGTGAGAGCTGGATTCAGATTAGGAAAGAGGCTCATCTATGATCAAATCCTGATCCATATTATTATTCTGTGTTCACACACCTTAAATCTGAGTACAGTATCCTGCATACTCACTCTTTAAAATGTCCTGATTGAGCAGCAAAGTTCTCCTGCCCTGTCTCTTTTGCCAGTGTTCATGTGTGTACAAGCTCTTTAGTAACAGATAAAACAAGATATAATTACCCTGCAACCTGGGGGTGAGGGAAATTGCTTTTGATGATGATATTCTGAATGCCCAGTGATTTTTGCTGAATTGTTTTATGCGGAAGAAACTAAGTCTACAAATTATCTGCTTCAGCTATTTGTGAAAAACACCTCATTAACAGAAGCACTTTTTTCCTAAAGAAGCCTGGTACATATCTACTGGGTAAAAGGACAAATGGCTATAATCTTTGAATACACAAGACTACATAGAGTAGGTATTTCATAGCTGCACAAAGCCCATAATTGAACTTCTGCCCTAGGGGTAAGTTTTCCTGCAGTGTAAGTGCTTCCAGATGCCATAAAGGGGTCATGTTCCTTGTCAGGAAAGCAGAGCTTTACATCCAGTTCATTGTTATCCCCAGCTGTCTTTCCCCAAGCCACCCTCCTACCCACACCCCACACCCCCCCCATTGAGGCTCGTTTTCCAACAGTCATTCAAGCAAATGTGCTCATTTCCCAGTTCCCCCGCAATTCCCCACCACAGTATAACAAAGTGCAGATTTTGCATGGCTACATTCCAAACTCTGTGGTGTTAAAAATCATAGCAGCAATGGAAAAGCATATAGCCTCAATAAACATAATGTAAGACTTGAACTAGAGGTGACTCAGTGGTAGTCAAACAGATGCTATATAAAAATAGAATGGTTTCTATGTACTCAGCGGTTAACCCATAGAGCTAGTACCTTCACACTAGGTTTTCATGGTTTGCAAAGCAGCAAAAATTACTCAGTCTGAATTAAACTGGTGACCTCATCTCAGTACACTGATTCTGGGTGTCCATCTCTGAACACAGTAACCATAAACAGCAAGTCCCTTCTCCTATAATTACTTTGGAATTCATCTTTGGTGTCAGTCACACGAAAAAAGGCAACAACCATGTCCATCCAGTATTTGGACCTCTTCAGCTCAGTAGCAAAACATTCACTGATTCAGGACAGCTCAACAATGGCTGAGAAAGGAAAGTTCAGACCACAACTTGCTGCAGAAAAAAAAAAAAACTAAAAAAATTGAAAGGAAAACAGTGGACATAACAAAAGGACAACACAATCCCTTTATCTTCCTCAAAGTATTAATGAGAAACTCTTGTGTGTGCATTTGCAATGCCTGTCCCTTGTTACCAAGCACTAGCTGTCACTTGCTTGGGTTACCAGACCTGTTGATTGAAGAACAGCTTGGGAGACTTCACAGTTCAGGCTGACAAGCAGCTGACCCTAAAACACTCAGGCCCAAAGTCTAGGGAAGGATTTTATACCAACTTACTCAATTTTACCAATAATAGCTCTGGGAGAGACAGCTTCAAGCCACTGTAGTTGCGGTTTTCAGACTGTCTTTCAATACAGATACAGTCCTACCTAAATAGCCCTTACCAGTCCCTCTTCCCTCAGAAAACAACCCATTTTTTTAGTCAAAAAAAGATCAGTTGATCTTTGTAATACGAAGGTGTTGGACGTTTACAGCAACCCACTCCTAATCTCTTTGGTGTCTATTCTGTGAATTCCCCCAGCAGGGAAACCCACACTATTCTGTGGGCTTCCTGTTGAATGTTGTCACTGCCTGATGACAAAAAAGCAAATGTATGTATAGTCTTAAAGGTCTGGAGCTAGATAATTAGAGCTCAGTCAGCACCTGGGCCTCATAAGGCTGTATTTTCCCCAGTAAAGTTCACTAAATATTTGGAAGATCTGAAAATTACTGAATTGTTAGTTCATAAAAAAGAGAGGGGAAGTGCACCATGCCTCTCCTAAGCTTCTGTTGGACCAGAAAGCAAACATGTTGTGCCAAGCCTTCTTCTCTTTGGGGGCTTATGCCAAGGCTAGGATTTCGATCTGATGTGTTAGCACAGATAATTCCCAGTCACATCCCGCCCTTGCAAGAGGAGGGCAAGGAAAGCCACTTGCTACACTGTGAACTTTCCAGGAAACATTGGCAAACAGCACATCCCTGTGCCCCTCCCTGTGTTGAAACTTCACCAGTTCAGACAATTTCTTACTCCTGTTGTTGCAATTAACCTTCAGAGAAAATTCTTAACTACAATCTTATACCTATGAGGAACTGATGCAGATGATTAGCCTAGAAATGGTGTCGTTATTGCAATTCGACAGTTCTTTCTCCTCCCTGGATGATATCCTGACCCCTTCCCCACAGCCTGGGAGTCCTTGCTCACTTAAAATTGAAGGACAATTATCTCCAACAGAGAGGTGTTCAAATCTTCTTCCTTAACTGGGACACTGGAAATTAAAAAGTCCTCCCCTCACCCAGTGCTGCACCTGAGAGATCCTGCAGAAAATCAGGCACAGTTTTACCTGTAATCTGTGCCAATATGCTAAACGTTTCAAAGAAAAAAGCCTGGGTCAGTATTATCTCTGACAGCCAGAACATGATATGCTTGGATGAGGAGTTTGGGGGGAAGGAGAGGGAGGGATCAGCCTCTCTTGGATCTGTGCTTGGCTCCTCTTCATACAACACCTGCCTCCAAGCACAGACTCCCACCCGACCCCACTGTTCCACACAGCACTCACCCCACCCCCAAATCAGTACTGTTTCGTACTCACCATGTCATAAACATTCAGAATCACTGGTTCATTTGCCATTGTTGATTGCAGTAGAGGCTGGATTAAAACCTTTCAGTCCCTGCCAGATGTGTGTTGCTGCCCCCAGGGTATGCTTTTACCCTGAGCCAGATAGAAGGAAATGCCTCATCCTACAGTCTCTGAAGGAAGGAGCATGGAGGGAGGATGAAAGGAGGGGATTCTTGTGGTTGAGGGGGTAAAGTTGGTTGCAGGGAGGCTGGAAGGCTTGGGCTGGTTTTGCTGGTTGTATAGGGTTTTTCTGACCCCTCCACAGCACGACAGATCCGAGGTTTCTTTCTAACTCTGTAGTGCACCTCAGGGTCTGTAGACTCACATACCACTGTAACCAGGCACCGTCCACACTTGTAAATCCCGATCCACAGAAGACAAACAGACTGAGCCCAAAGATAAGCCCTCTTCTGGCACCGTGAGAGAGGTGGGTGGTCGCAATGAACCTGTGCGCTAAGGCACGGAGCAGCTCCCGAGCAGGGCCCTTCTCGACAGACCGACCGCCGGCAGCGCGCCCTGGCCTGCCGGGAGCTGTCCGCGGTGCTGGGGCTCGTCGCGCCGGTGGACGGGAGCTGTCCGCCGTGCTGGGGTTCGGTCCGCGCTCAGGCGCTCCGGGGAGGGCTCTCCCCCCCTGGCAGGACATGGCGAAGAGGCTGTGCCAGAGGGGCTCCAGCGCCGGGCTCGGCGGTGGGAGGAGGAAGAGGAGGGGGCTGGCTGCCCCCGGGGCAGAGGGGGGATGCTGCAACCCCCATCCTGCCGCAACCGTGCCGGCAGACCCGGCGTCGGCGCCGAAGTTAGTGGGCAGTTCTCCGCAGGAGATAACGCGGGATTACCCGGCGCCGGAACCGGAGGGAGGAGGATGAGGAGCAGGTGCTGATTCTAGGCACGGCGCGGGGCCGGGGCAGGGGACCCCCAGCTGTGCGCGTTCTGCTCTCAGCCAGGGTCAGTTCTTATTTCGGGATCAGCTCGTCCCGAGCCAGGCAACCCCTACTGACAGCCGGTGAAACCTACCCCGTCCTCTACTGGCTGGACGCATCTCTGCATGGCACACAGTGGGAAGGCGGGGAAGGGACGAAGCGACTGGGCAGAGCGAGTAGTTTCACTTCAGGCAGCGGCAGGGTCTGGAGCTTCTTCTGTCCTGGAGCTAGTTTACACTCGTGTTAGGTCCGGGCAGCTCTGCAATGCCTTGCCAGCAAACACTTCCCTCTGACCTGGATGCGAGAGTCATTTACAAAATCCACTGCGGTAAATGCATCTTCCCTGTGCTCCTCCTCTCTCTTTAAAGGGAAAGCAGAGTCTGTGGTGGCGCTGAGAAAGGGTGCAGTTGAGAGGGGAAAGAAGAGGGCTCCTGCACCCAGAAATTTACAGTGGTGGAGGAATTCACATGTTGACCTTAAGCATTCTGACACCACAGACTTTCTGAAGCAGCTCCCCCCAAAAGAGGCAGGGATGACCTCATCTGAGTTGGAGGCGTATCTAAGGCTTTCTGCCAGCTCACAGCCAACCAGATCTCAACGAAAATTGCAGGGAGTCCGTTACATCATCAAAGCCCAGCATGCCCCAGCCCTTCCCGATACTGTCGTTATCCACATGGGAACCATCCTGTCTGGGAGAAGGGCTCACCTCCCTTTGTCAGGAGCAGAAGGACAAGACCATAGAGCTGCAGCCTTGTAAATAGTTGTTACACAGTGTGTAGGGTGATTTGTGGTGAAGGCAGGCAGCATGAAAGGAGAGCGAGTCCACATCCTGCATAGCTAAATGTCAGCCCAGAAGAGTCAGATATGAAACTTTTCCTCCAGCCAGTGCCTGAGGAGACCCAGAACTGCTTTGCCCTAACAGTATGCATTTGCATTTTGAAAGAGCAAAGCCATGGCTCAAGCCTGGCCATGATGGCATGCAATGGGGCAGAGACTCCAGCACAGTAATTTCTAACAGGCTAGTAAGTCCAAGGGTGGGCTAGGCAATTCCACACATGGCACAGCGGGTGGGGCCAGCACCCCAACCACCCTGTAACCCATCAACTCCAACTTCTCTGTTAGGTGCCATTAACCATCTGGCTCAGCAGCCTGGGCCTGCAGGAGCAGTTTGTGCAGGTCAGAAAAGGTGCCTCCTCGTCCCCACTACTAGACGCCAGCTTCTGCTCAGAGAACAGACTGAGCCCCATCAGCATTTTAAAGACCATGAAGCAATGAAAAGCTCCCTCTGCAAGGGGTTGCCATTACTTATGCCCTAACTTATAAAACAAACCTTCTACTGAATCACACAGGGCTTGTACCAAACTGTCAAAGATCCTGAGACTGTCACTTTGGGCACGTGTCTTGCCCTGGTGATGGTGATGTTTTAAGGAGACGTGAAAGAGAGGGAATAGCTGATATTAGACCACCTGATGTAATTGGAAAAGTGGCACACAAGCTCTTTCCACACTTGTCCACATGGTTACTTGCTAAATTAACTGCAATGTCGGCTGTGACTAGAGTTCACCAAGATAAATTGAGAGACTTAAACAAGATCCATGCTCCAGAGACAAATATCTACAAATATCTAGGACTGGGAGAGGTGACAGGCAGCCACAGTCTTAGATGCTTGGTCCTGTAAACATTTCTGAAATAATAACTGTGGGGAGGGGAAGCTATAAATTAAGAGCAGAATTCCACTTCTAAATTTTAGAGATACAAGCAGGGAAAAAAAATTAAACCGAAAGCTTGTCTTTAAATTCACCTTCTTGCTTTAAGAGATCAAAGCCAGTCTAAATGTGCAATTGTTATTTAAAGGACTTCTGCTGTAGGACAGACAGCAAATGTCGCTTGCACATTAAGACCTGGATTCACTCCCCCCAACTTGAAATGTAACTGCAAGAGCTACATTATGAATACCATTGCTCTAGGCTCCCTTTTCTTCCCCTTCATAGAAGGGAGTTGCTCCACGTGGTGACTTAGCCTCATCGGTGATCCTTTGAAAGTTCCTTCTTCTACCCCATTCTATTCTAGGCGACTTATTCTAACTCCAGATAGAAGGGATCAGTCTGAATACAAATGTCCTGACATTAATATAAGCTGTTTAACAATCCCATAAACTCTTTACAAGGCTTGCCTTGGGCTGTGTTGAAGTGTTTCATCAGCAGCTCAGACTGATACCAGCCAAGAAACTGAACTGTTCTATTTCAGGTGTGCGAGTATGAACCTGCAGACAGCCCCGCTGCCAATAGGCACCAGAATCCACGTCTTGCCCTGTAAAAGAATCAAAATTTAAATAAATAGCAAATACAGAGGAAAAGATTCTTCTTACTACTTGCTAGAGCAGCTGGAACTTTGAGATCTGTTTTGAATTTTTCCTTAAACCACTTATGCTACTTTTAGGACAGAGCAGAAACACATTTTTCGTATGCATATGCTTAAAGTTGGACAACACCTCAATTCACATTTAAGCAGTTTGTTGCAAGGCCTGATTTTCTCAGATTCTTCACATCACTAGCACTCCCTTCCAAGGGATTAATGTATACAGTTTAACTGTGGTCATCCACACTCACTATTCATGGCATAAGTAAGTGTGCATCTTAAAGGATCACTGTCTAAAGCAGACAATGTGGACTTACATGTCTTCTTACGTTAAAAAAGAGGCAAAAAGGGTTAAAAGGAAAATAATGCCACCATCCAACATGGGTCAGAAAACCAAGAATCAGGTACAGACTTCAGTAATTACCTGGTACATTTTTCAAGGAGGTAACTGAGAGCTTCAGCCACCTCCTCCAGGTCCCAGTCACAAAAGTGACAGCGCTGGGCACTGTGAACAGTGCTGTGACATTTCACCAGGGAGAAGAACAAAAGAACAGCAGTACAAAAAAGAACTAATGGTTGTATTAGAGGTGAGAGTGGTATCTGAGGGTCTGCTTGTGTTACTATTCAGAAGTTGTACTTTAAATTAACATTTTTTCTTAATTTACACTCATGTACTTTCAAAGTCTCCTTAGCAATCTACTAGGGGCTTTCAAGCATGTTTCACAGTGGGGCTGCTCAGTTTAAACTTCAAGATACTTAATGGTCTGGTCTCTACATCAGCTACATCACTGCTGGCTGTCCATTATACTTTTTGACAACTTCTCATTTTGGATTACATATAATGTTTTTGCCCATGTCAAGCTGTCATTATTATTCCATTATGAGTACATCAGCCAAGACTATCCTTTTTAAAGGAAGTATAAAATAGTCTTCTAAAAACTAGAAATAGTATTTTTTTCAGGTCCCTGAGAATGGTGAAGAGTATTCAAGAACGTAAAGAGTTGCAGTGCCCTTCTTTCATTTACAACAATAAATCACATCCTGGGTAGGTGCTGGAGCTTTGTAGCCTTATTCCGGGACTGTCAGAGGAGGTACTTAGATTGAAACCTGGGCTTTGTTAGTCCTGCAGATTTAAAGTCCACCCATCAAGGAAAGCACCCAAACCTTCAAATTACATAGCTCATGTACGCACCTTACATCTTTCCACCACACAACAAAGGATGACTTGGGCTCCATTCCCAAAGCAATTTATGTATTTTACACCGGGGGAAGACAATCCACAGAAAAGATGGAAGTTCCAGTACTTGCTCTTAGACATGTTCCCTAGCTACTAAGCTGCACTTCTTCAGCACCTTCAAAATCCCTATTGGTTAGAGTCCAGCCATTAGATGCCCAGAAATTATGTGTCTCTTTTGAGTCAAGCTGAGTATCGTATTCTGCAGCAATATCTTTCTAGAAAAGTTAGCAAAGGTAGTGGTAAGGATGTTGATTAAAGAGATACATAAAGGCATCCCAACTTATTCACAGAATTTAGGTATCCTTTATTATCCCTTATCCCTGCCTTTCTTTGCAATCCTTTCATAGAACCTGAACACAAAGGAAATAAAGAAACCACAAAAATATTGAAAGGTGTCTCAAAATTAGTCCTAATTTTTAACTTTTCCATTGAGATTTTTGATTGTATGTGTAAGGTAGGGTAAAATACAACTAGCTAGGCTTACAGCTTGGTAACAGTAGTTAGTAACTACAAGTGCTCTACCATCTTTACTTTGGTTGTATTAACTTATTTACAAATCACTGTGGTTGGTTGGTGGATTGTTTTTCGGAGTTGTTGTTGGGCTCCCCCCCCCCCCGCCTCCAGAATACTAAAACTTAATTCCCTTTTCTTATTTATTTGCTGTTTTACCTGCATGTTGGATGATTAGCCAGCAGATACAATAGCATGCTGTGATTCTCCAGGGCTATTATAGAATCCAGACAACACAAGGAACCTTTTAGTTTCTGAAATAAACACACCAAACACCACATCAGATGACAGGTATATCCACAAGTGCCTTCTGATAGTTTCAAGGCTACTGTGCTCTACTGACCAGCACCACATATAGGTATTACAATGCCAGTTTCACTTGATTCATTTTACTCTGTCACTCAAAAATCTCTGTTATTTTAAAGAGTGAGATATCCATTTATGCCTAAGCAAATATGGTAGCTCTCTAACTCCCCGGGAGAAGCTTGTCTCTCGTTTGATTAGATACAGAGGGTGGGCAGCTCATTTGCTCTGAGCAAAAAGAGCTTCAGCGTTAGACTCTGAAAGTTGATTTGTTTGACCTCTGAATGCAGATAGCATTTTACAGCTTTACAAGGTTTAGTGACGGGTTTTGTTTAACCCAATATATTCTGTAAGATATACCTGGAGGGCTCTAACAGGCCCCTGCACATAATCTGTATGAGCAAACAGGCTGTGGCTAACCATTAGACATGTGTACGCTACTCGGACAATTCTTAATTCAAGCCAAAACCCACTGTAGTGCTTTCTCAAACAAAATTGTTCATATATAGAAAGATCAAATAGTGAAGAAACATCTGCAGGTAAAGAAAAAATATCTATCAGGATTTGGAGATGCAACTCTATATTTTTCCCCTCATTCCTCCCACCCCCAAATTTTCATAACCCTGCTGTGGTACACACACATGGCATAATCTGGCTACCAATGTTTTTGAATACTGCTATAATGTAAACTGAAATGCATGCCAAAGAAACCAGTGACAGTGTCCCATCCCACTCACATTCCCTGAGCTTAGTTTGAGGTCTTACTTGGCAATGGCAAATGAATTGAAAGTACTCGTTGCACAAAGGCAGCCTGAAGCAGTGCACATTTCCCATTTTCCACCTATTTTTGTTGACACTATAAGAGCAGCTGCAGCTTTAGTCAGTATTTACAGCCTTTCACAAAGGACCTATGTGCTAATCTCTTTCAAGTCTAAATGCAGGAAGATGCTGGTTAACAGTGCCAAAGCAAAAAGCTGTGTTTGTTTCTGCAGAGCTACCGAAACCCAAAGCTTCAGATTAAATACATTTGTCATTGAGGAAGGCAGAAGCTACCACAGATGTCTTGGAAGTGTATTGGTCAGAAGCAGATTATCTAAATTTATTTTCTCCATCACTTATGAACAATCCTGTAACACAGAAGTCAAATCATCATCTGAACAGCAAGCAAAAAATGTGAACCCAGACACTCAAAGGGTGAGGAAAAAACAATTCTGTCTTGCAACAGTGATGGAGAAAGTTCAAGGCCAGGTAGGGCAGAAAGACTGCAAGAGGTACAAAGGCCTCTTGCAAAGCTGGTGAAGCACACATGTAAGGACGTGTTTCTTACCCTTCACTAACCTCCTGAATCCAACCTGATTTTGGGATGCTGTTCCCACACTGCACCCTTGCTAATGTCTCAGTCTCTTCCTCCAATTCCAGGACAACAGCTCCCCATTAAACACAGTCAAATGGCTATCCTGTGGTACCAAATACACCAACACCCAGTGAAGAATCAGGGAAGAAAGAGGAATGGGAGAGCAGCAGTCCTGGCTCCACAAGGCACTCATGGGCATTGTAGGCAGCAGAGCCTTGGTTCCCCTTTCAAAGGGCTGTTTTTCCCTTCAGCAGCCTGCCCTGGAAAACACCCATGGACAGAAGCCAGTTTTGCATGACTTCTTCAGGTAGTAGAGATGTTAATATCAGCATCCCAGCAGAACTCCATTTGCTGCATTCATTTCCCCACAGACTTTTAACTCATGAATGCTATAAAATGCCAGAAAGCACTAGTAGTATGTCACTAATTTCACCACAGAGATGGCAACTCCTGATAGGACTTCTATCAATAGTCTCTGAATCAGTTTGAGATGAATCAGACTGTTAAAATAATTAATAGTCATGCACCAGCTTGGCTGCTTCCTTACCAAGCTCAGACCTTACAAATTATGAGTAATATTGGCACTGAACAAGGAGCTAACATTTTGAAGAAAAATAATCTCTATTTTTCCTCTCTCCTGCCACCCCACTGGTTAATAGCAGGGCAACGATTTTCAGACAGCTGATGAAAATCTTCTGATAAGACTGAATTATTGTATCTTGAAACAAGAGGGGGAAAAGATCATTTACATGAATGTTTTCAAAGTACTTCTCATCTTCCTAAATATTCATACCCTACTTCCTGCTCTCCAAAGCATGAAGAGGCTAGATAGCACTGCAGGCTAATGGTCTAGCTTATTATAACAGAAACTAATTAAGCGCATTTGGTCATCTTACCATCAAGCTCCATGGCTAATATAGATTTCTTCAACTTTCAATCACTGAAAAATTGAAGGCAACAAGCCTAAGTACGAAATTTTGCAAGGTCAGTCCTGGACTGAATAACCAATAGAAGCCCTCTTTTCCTGAAGTACTGCTCATCCTCATAACTTTGCGTGGAGTAATGGAGTAAATATACAAAAATGTCAATATTATTTCAGACATATATCAGAGTTTGCTTGTTCTATCAGTTCCTCACTGTAAGTGTCATGAACACTAAAGCACACACATTCCCACCTATACAGCCATAACCCAGCTTAAGAGCGATATATGCTTCTTTCTGGTTACAGCTCTGAAATAATAATAAAAACAAAATAAACCCAGTTTAACAGTGATATCTGCTTCTTTCCGGTTGCAGCTCTGAAATAATAATAAAAACAAAGAAAAAGCCATCATTTTTCCTGCCTGCTTACTCTGTCTAAACAATATTCCAGAATTGGCGGCCTATCTATTTTCCTATTAGGAAAAAAAAGAGATTGTATCAGTGAAGGTGTTATGCAGGTACAGTCCTGCTGGCTCACAAAAAGATACACATGGTCCCGTTTCCACCAACAAAACAAAAACCCCTAGCAGGCTTCCTCACCCAGTGAACTCTGCGCTTGCTCCATCAGCATCATTCCTGACATTTCTCTCACTCTCACACCCTTCCATGCACACACACACATGCATCTGTGGCTCTCTGAATTCTCAAATGCTCCCAGACCACATGCTTTAGCCTTGCTCAGGCCCCACCTTGGAGTCTACTGCCTGTTAATCTCTCCCACTGTCTCCAGTTATTTTATTACACAAAGAGATTTCATTGATCTTTCTGTGTGTCTCGAACAAACACATTGCCTGCCTTGCCCTTACATACATCATTGCATGGCAGGAAACACAGTCACCTTCTATAACAATATTCTTATGTAAAAGTAACTGCAAGGAAGGCTCTCCAGCTCTGAATTGGGTGAAGATGTTAGTTTGAATAAAGGATCTTGCATGTTCATTACTAAGAAAATTACTTCTTATTGAAAAGCAAAATGCACCTTCAGCGGTATTCTAAAAGAGGCAGGGTAAGTACAAAACACAACACTTGGAAGGACAACAATAGACTGAGATAGCAAAATCTTCCACAGATGTGACTTCTCACATTTGACACTCCTATTTGTATAATGTGTGCGCTGGCTTGCACACACTGGCCTGCTAGTGCCTGGGACACAACTCAAGTGCAAACCAAGAGAGACTGCAATTAACGTATTTATACTGAGGGGAAACATTGCTATCTGGGAGAGAAAGCAGACAGTTCTCCCAGTTCCAAAGCAGCAGAGTTCATGCAAAGCTCTGCTGTAACACAAGGCTATGTGCCTAATATTTAAAGCACTATTCAATGACTAAGCCAAGGGTACAGCCTAAATAGGAAGAAAAAAAGAAGGAAAAAGAAAAATAATTCAAAAGATACAATGTGAAGGTCTGCTGTGCTGAATTTGCTTGGTGGAGGGTAATGAAGAAGCAGCACATGATTTGAACTCATCAGCCTTCTCTATCCTGCCCCAGAATGGCCACCTGTAATGTTCTGGAGGCCCCTCTGGGACGGCAGAGACTGTACCAGTTTTAGCCCAACGCATCATCAGAGAACAAGGGAGAGGAAGGACTGGGCAATGAACAAGCTTGATCCAACATAGAAGACTGAAGCCAACTGAAAGGTGAAGTCACAGCTGCAGATACTGACCACCCACAAAGGAATCCAGATTATTAGAACTGAAAAGGAAAATACGATGACACTGCAAATACAGGCATGGAGATTTTTCCACAAACATGTTCAGGATCTCATTAAATACAAATGCACATGGGTGTATATTTGTATTGACACATAGATAATACATAAACTTAGCTTTTGATAAGAGTTCACTACTGTCCTGGGTTCAGCAGTAGCAGTCATGTTTCTCCTTCTTGGTAGCTGGTGCAGTGCAGTGTTTTGACTTTTGGCCTGCGAACAGAGCTGATAGCGATGTTTTGGTTTGGCCAAGGACTTTGTGAGCCTCATGCTCTGCCAGGGAGGAAGGGAAGCTGGGAGGAAGCAGAGACAGGACACCTGACCCGAACTGACCAAAGAGGTATTCCATACCACAGCACGTCATGCCCAGGATGTAACTGGGAGTTAGCCGGAAGGGCTGGGGGACTGCAGGGTTGGAGGAGGTATCGGTCGGTGCTTGGTCGGGCTGAGGGGGGCAAGTTATCGGTCAGCTGGTGCTGAGGTGTTGTATTCTTTTCCCTTGTTATTTCCTTTGTCATTATTATCATTGGTGGTAGCAGTAGTGATCTGTGTTATACCTTAGTTACTAAACTGTTCTTATCTCAACCCGTGGGAGTTGCATTCTTTTCGATTCTCCTCTCCGGGAGCAGGGGGAGGGCAAGAAAGGGGGGGGGGAAGTGAGCGAACGAATTACCTGACTGGGTTTAAACCACGACAACTACTGTTTTCATTTTGCTAAAATTCCTTCATCTGCTCCCCAGAGTCTCTCTGTGGACAACAAAGAAGGGAATTAGCATCTTTTGGTAAATCCCACTGAGACTGAGTGGGAAATCAATGTTTCCTGAAAGATGAACCCAGCCTCACCTTTTGAACGAAAAAGCCAGTTTTTACTAAAAACACATTGCAGCAGAACAACTCCTGTCATTATAAAGAACCACTTGCAAAACATAATCCCAGCAGGCACTCAAGCTTTCTCCTTCTCCAGCTTAAAAACATACCAGCCTCATCAAGTACCAAGACCGCATTGAATTTATCCTTCGAAATTTAAGCAGCACAGCTCCACCTTTAGCCACCAAGTAACACACATACACATCATCTCTCTTCCACTCATGGAGCTGTCATGCTAATAAATACAAGTGGGTTAGCTGTTTTGTATTCCACGCATAATCCAAAGGGGCTCTTGAGATCTCACTATGCTGATGGAATTCAGCTTTGCTTCATTTGCAGCTGTTACTAGGATCTCAAATGGAATCAGATACAGGTCAGGTGTTTTCCATTCTATTGAACTGCATTGCTTTTGAAATCCTTCTGTTAATCACATCTCTTGTACATTGTATGGGAAGAGAGATTCAGATGCAAGATTCCAAAAATGTTAGTTTAAAAGAAAGTTCTTAAATTCTGTGTAGCAGCATCCCCTGTCTCTGTCACTCATTTAAACTTATCCAAACCAGAAATGCATCCTGGCCACAGCAGCTGAGGGTCAACAATATCTTTTGCACCAGTTCAGCTATGTTTCTGCCGTGATACACCTGTAACAATTCAGAATGCCCACATTTTCCATCTATTGAACTCACTGCTAGCAGTAAGGAGACTTTCATGCATGAGGTCTTTTTAGATATGCATAGGGTGTGTAATAGCAGGGGAATAACCCAGCCTTCCATGCCAACAAGGTTTTCATCAGGGCTACATCCCCATCTCCCTTGTACCTAACTCCACTACTCATCACTGCCCAAAACTCAGCATACCTAAGATGGAACTACAATGCAAGACAGGATCAATCATTTCTATAGGAAATAAAGACTTCACAACAGATAAAATCTGAAGAATTCCTTATAAACTACCTCAAGTTGTTTCACTACAGCGTAGGAACCTACAAGGGAGGCAGCATTCAGAAAGAAGAAGGTAGGATATTTAAAAAATACCATCCAGCAGAGTGCCTGAAGTTAAAGAGATTGGCTCAGGACCATGACTTCTTTGTGGTACACAGCAGCAGAGCAGCAGCAATCAATAGCTGTAAGTAAAGCAGATAGGCAAAACGCAAGGATCTAGGGGAAAGAGACAGAACATGGATCTACAGGAAAAAAGGTGCAGCCATCAGAGGTATGTTTCACATGTGCACAGATGGCACCCCCATCCATCCAAGACTACTAGGGACACATGTTTGTACAGATGCTTGCCTCATCTTGCAGCTACACTTTTGTTTGACTTGTGTTCTACTGGAACAGTTACAGAGTCAAAATAGTTTGGTAATATCATCTTTAGATGTATTCAACAAGGGTGGTATCCTATCCAAAGTCTGACTTGCTGAGGCCAACCTATAAGGAAACCAAGATGTTTATTCTCAATCATACCAATCCTGTCCTTCCATCATGCCTAGCCTAAAGCATACTTTTTTCTTTCATACAGAGTCAGTAAAAAACCAGCCTTATGCAGGTCTTAGAGTTATGATGGTCCATGTACCTGGACTCTCCCAGTCTCATTGAGATACACTAGCTTCTCAGGTGAAGGGAGAAAATACACAGGAAAGTACGAAACAGCATATTCTCTGGAGGGTGCTCCACTCGCAGTGCTGCAAGCATGATGCTATTTTCCATCATCTTACTACTTCCCCTTTGACCAGCTTTCATTCACACAGACACTTCCAGACAAGAACAGTGTTCACATTCAAGCAAAGTTTGCAGACTGCAACTGTCACTGTCCAGAAAGATGGAGAGGACAAGCATTTGTCCTGCTCCCCTTTCAAAAATCAGCACCAGGGCTATTACATTTATCCCCAGAATAAGCTCTGTGTTGATAGCTAAAACAGACCAGGAGATATGGAAACTCTCCAGGGAACCTCTCTGAGCCAGGTCTTCTAGGAAAGCTTTTGCCTCTCTCAGAGAAGCCCTGGAAGGTCAGGAAATAAAAGCTTTGCATCAGATGTTCTTTGCTCAGCCCGAATGTCTAAAGCCTCTTTTATTTGCTGGAAAAAGGCCAAGCCAGAGCTCTGAGCACTGACAGGAGGAATCACCTCCTGCTCAGGTGGGAAGTCAAAGTCAGCAAGAGCAGAGGACACAGCCACAAATGCTTTGCCTTCTGGCAACTCAGTTCTAACCCAGCTCACGTTGTGCTTCCAAACCGCATAGGTGACAGATGTATTCTGCATATTGCTTATTAGAAAAGTGCCAAAGAGAAAGGATTCACTGATCATACCCTCTCCCTTCTCTGCTACCAAAGAAAATTTACCTACATGAGGAAGAGGCAATTCAGCCACACAAGATAGCTACAGGATGGGTGCTCAAGGAACTGATACACTCAATTGAGACATGTAGAGTGTGCATATATGAAACAGAAGCCTATTTCCTGAATAAGCCATACCTGCCATGCAAAATATCTTGTCCTAACACACAGTGTCTTTGACATTTACCTTCAGTCATGAGGAGACTTACAATTCACAAGTGCCATAACCATGTATGATTCATCAGTTGTCTCCATAGGTTTTAAAATAACTCAGATTGAAACCACCATCTATTTAATAAATGCTTATCAACACGTTATTTAATGTGCCAAGTTTAGTTTCTTTTTCTCAGTTGAAGGTTTCTTTCAGGATTTTTATTTTATATACAGCTCAAAAGCACTTTTCCATAAAAGTAATTACACCTTAAAAGTGCTTCCTGGTTCAGAATTCATATTGCTTGCTTTGTTTTTTAAAAACAATGTCACTCTCTGTCGTGGTTTAAACCCAGTCAGGTAATTCGTTCACTCACTTCCCCCCCTTTTCTTGCCCTCCCCCTGCTCTCGGAGGGACGGAGAGGAGAATCAAAAGAATGCAACTCCCACAGGTTGAGATAAGAACAGTTTAGTAACTAAGGTAGAACACAAATCACTACTGCTACCACCAGTGATAATAATGATAAAGGAAATAACAAGGGAAGAGAATACAACACCTCACCACCAGCTGACCGATAACTCGCCCCCCTCAGCCCGACCAAGCACCGACCGATACCTCCTCCAACCCCGCAGTCTCCCAGCCCTTCCGGCTCACTCCCAGTTACATCCTGGGCATGACGTGCTGTGGTATGGAATACCTCTTTGGTCAGTTTGGGTCAGGTGTCCTGTCTCTGCTTCCTCCCAGCTTCCCCTCCTCCCTGGCAGAGCATGAGGCTCACAAAGTCCTTGGCCAAACCAAAACATCTCTATCAGCTCTGTTCCCGAGCCGAAAGTCAAAACACTGCACTGCACCAGCTACCAAGGAGGAGAAACATGACTGCTACTGCTGAACCCAGGACATTATCCACCCCTTATTCCATACCATTCACGTCATGCTCAGATCCCACATTTTCAATATACCATCACTCTTATCTTGGTGCACTCTTATCTTAGTGCATGGACCAGTCCCTATAAAGCTGCTGCGTCCATCTGGTCCATGTCAGGCTCCATCTCTTGTAACAGTCTTCCAGAGCAGGAGAGACTGTGTGCAGTGTTCATACTCGTGAATAACCTGGGCAATAGTGTCCATTGTTAAGTCCACCCCTCGATCATGAGTCCATCTCTGTGTTGCATCTCTGCTCTGGTGGCGTGAAGTGCCATGGGCCCACCAGGCTTAAAATAATTCACTGTCCCCTTAAGCAGTTTCTGCAGCTTGTTGCTGGGGACTCCATACAGCTGCCTTCCATCTCCGACGCTTCCAAAGCACTGGAGGGGCCCAGTGGACTAGATACTTGCCCATACTGTCCCACACACCCTGCCACTCATGACTCTCCAGCCTTGGGGAAAATCTCTTGGTCCCCCTATATTGTTGTCTAACCCCAGACAAGACCCAAACCTGACTCTGCTTAACTTTTGAGATCAGACAAAATGGTTGTGGGTAGAACACAGCCTGTGTGTGTGCCAACATGCTGATCCCCATCACAATCAGCAGGCAGGTCCCAAGGATACCCAAAGGCCATTCAGAGCCTTCAGAACTCTCAAACGATGCTGCTGTGCTTGTCACTGGGGCTGGTGTAGCTGCTGTGCTTGCCGGCTCTCCCACCACCAGCTTCTCTTTTCCTGAGTCCAGCTCTTCCTCCTCTGCCTTGCTGGGAAATGCTGCGTGGTCTCCTGCATCCTCCTGGGGCTCGGCGGGTGGCTGCCGGAATGCTCTCGGCCGTCGCGGGGCTCGGCTCGGCCGCGGGGCTCGGCTCTGCCGCGGGGCTCGGCTCCTCCGCCGCCTTATCCTGCTGCTCGGCAGCCGCTTCCTTCTGCTCCTCGACCGCCCCGGCCTCCTCCACCGGCAGCCGTCCCCTGGCGGCCTCCGGCCCCGCTCCCGCCGCCGCTTGGTCCCCGGGGCCGCTCTCCCGGGCCGCTTCAGCAGCCGCCGGCTCCCGGGGCCGCTCCCCCTCAGTTCCCCGCAGCCTCACGAAGATGGAGAGTAGGGTGAGGGCCAGGACGGTGAAGAGCAGCCGGACGGCCAGGTACAAGTCCACGGCCACGTCCGTCCCTCCCTGCTGCTGGAGGCCACCCGTATTACAAGCCATTGCCATAAAGCACAGTGAGACAAGAACCTTAGCCCAGGCCCCACACTTGATAAACACTATCACAGCAAATACCGGCTCTACGTAAGTTACAACGGTCTGAAGCTGTGAGATCAACAAGAACAACTCTGATACCCAATAAATCAGCATTGTGATGAGTGACTATTAATCCAGTCAGATCTGTCGTTATCTCAACCCTTCGTGCCCCACGTTGGGCGCCAAAAGAACTGTCGTGGTTTAAACCCAGTCAGGTAATTCGTTCACTCACTTCCCCCCCTTTTCTTGCCCTCCCCCTGCTCTCGGAGGGACGGAGAGGAGAATCAAAAGAATGCAACTCCCACAGGTTGAGATAAGAACAGTTTAGTAACTAAGGTAGAACACAAATCACTACTGCTACCACCAGTGATAATAATGATAAAGGAAATAACAAGGGAAGAGAATACAACACCTCACCACCAGTTGACCGATAACTCGCCCCCCCTCAGCCCGACCAAGCACCGACCGATACCTCCTCCAACCCCGCAGTCTCCCAGCCCTTCCGGCTCACTCCCAGTTACATCCTGGGCATGACGTGCTGTGGTATGGAATACCTCTTTGGTCAGTTTGGGTCAGGTGTCCTGTCTCTGCTTCCTCCCAGCTTCCCCTCCTCCCTGGCAGAGCATGAGGCTCACAAAGTCCTTGGCCAAACCAAAACATCTCTATCAGCTCTGTTCCCGAGCCGAAAGTCAAAACACTGCACTGCACCAGCTACCAAGGAGGAGAAACATGACTGCTACTGCTGAACCCAGGACACTCTCCTAATATATAGGAACTGTGGACAGAAGCTCCAGTGAATTCAGAAGCAAAAGGAGAATCATAGAATCAGCTAGGTTGGAAAAGACCAGTAAGGTCATCAAGTCCAACCATTATCCCAGGATGCCAAGACCACCACTAAAGCTTACCACTGAGGGCCTCATCTACATGGTTTTTGAACACTTAAAAATACTTGAAGACACAGGGAACAGAACAGACTTCAGTGCTAAGAAACAGCAACAGTTTTGTGGGTCTAGGAAGCATGGCATGAAGGAAAGACAAAGTGTCCTACCAGACTTGGAGAGCAACACAATGTATAGGGAAAGAAGGAAGACCCCAGGTGCCAGTTGAATGTGGGCAATGAGGTACATCTGAATTCTGCAAGGTCTGAGGGCCTCAGACAGTGACGAGAACATCTAGGGACAGGACAGAACAGGCCCTGGCAGCAGCAACACAGACTGCATTACCATGCACATGCTCCTACATGTGATGTAGGAGGTGATCCCTGCCAGTGCCCCTGCTGATCCTCAAACTGCAAACGTGCATCCCATGAGGCTTTGACTCACAGGCTGTAAGTGAGCAGCACTACTACACTTTGTAGATGATCTCATACAGACTGTAATTTCTTTTCATGTCCTGAAAACTTGGAGGACAGTGACAGCTTGCTCTGAGCACTGCAGAAACTCCATTCAGTAAAATTTCACTGGCATGCAGATCCAGCCCCAGCCTCCATCTCCTCTACCCTTCCAATACCAGAGTGCTGTCAAGGCTCCAATCCCTTCTGCTTCATTTCTAGATGACCAAGTACCAAAACCAAGGGGCATGAGGTGTCATCCACAGGACTGGCATTGCATGGCCGCTCCATTACAGGGGAGTAATAGAGGATCTCAGGAGCAGAAGCCAAAGTAAAGCCCTTAGAGTCCCAGTTCAGGCAGCAGCAGCTGCAATTTTCTGAGATGCCCCTGCACTAAATGTAGTTGTGACTGTAGAAAAGCTGTTTTGTTGACACATGCCACCATGCAATTTGACACATGCTGAGCTGGCCTTACCCCTACTGCTTACAACAGTCGCATACGTAGCTGCAACCTGGAAGGTATTTTAGGATTAATCCTGAAGTCTGTCACCAAACACAGACACACACTCATAACTTGCACATATAAACAGATAGTTCTCAGATAAAGGGATGCTGTGGGTAGTCCAAACGTGCAGAATTACGTACATTTTAGCTGAACCTTTGCAGAGGACGCTTACAACATAAAGCTGAGTACATGAAAATGGAGATGAAGAAGCTGTCAGCCAGAAGTGACAGCCTTCAAATACTATCAGTCCTGGTTTAACTTTCATGAAAAATGACAGGATAAAATGGCTTACACAACATAAAATGGCTTACAACAAGTGTCACTATGAGAAGGAACCACTTCCAGTGCAGGTATCTCCTAATAGCAATATTCTAAAAACGAACTCAGATTATCATACTCATGTTGCCCTATTTCTCTTAATTAAAATGAATAATTAGGTAACCCCACTGCTTCCCTCCTTCCTCCTCATCCTCCCCCTCCTGAATCCTCATTCAGATTTGAGCTGCCCTGAAATGTGTAGGGTGTTTCAACTCTGGATTCATTTTAAACAAGTAGGCAGAAAAAGCCAAGCAATGGAGTTTGGATTGAAACTGCAATCAAAACTTCTTTAAAGTTCAGATGAGTTGGACTGAGATCTGAAATTTGAAGTATTCACCTCCATTCACAGATAACTAAGGACATCCTCAGCCTTTCAATCACACCAAGAATGAATCTGTGCAATTAGACAATTGTGCAATTTGTGCATATAATAAATTGCAATAAATCTGCACAATTTAAATCTGGGGACAAATTAAGGTAACAGTTACCAAACTGTTTCACCTTGCTGGCATATCAACTGCAAAACATCATTTTTAATCCTGTAACTGGGAACAATCTGAGCAAAGGAAACTCACAGCAGTCAAAAACAAACAAGAAGAATGGATTGAAGTATAATACAGATGTCAGAGAAACAGTCTGCATAGTCTGCAGAGTAAAGACCCAATGGCAGATATTAAAAAACAAACCCTGTAACAGTAGTATCTATCCCCATAATTGTTAAACCTACTTTGTTACCTGCTCTCACTCTCCCTTATTTGTGGAAAAATTGCTAGGCTAACAGAAGGACACTGCATTAAAGCCAGATAAAAGAGACAACCATGATGTCTCTCTATTTTTCTTCTTGAAATAAGCCAGAATCAGCAACTAAGCAGCTCTTTCAGTCCTAGTTTTGCAATCCAGACCATTTTTACAATTTTGTTCTGGGAAAGAAAGGAAGGAGGGAGGGAAGGAAGGAAAGCCATTTTAAAACCTCAGACTACGTTTCCAGCATTTGTATGCATCACATTGCTTAGCTCTGGTAGATTTAGCATAAGCAATATCTCACCTCATTAAATTCAGCTACCCTGTGAGCTCAAAATGTGCTCTGTGCCACTCTTAGCAGTGCTACTGTGATTCAGGAAAGACTCCAGCCTATCTCCATTAGGAAGACTGCCAGCTACTTATTTGCCTCCAACCTTCCTGTTAACATAACTGTTGATGTTTGAAAGAGGGAACAATAAAGACAAGGAAAGGAGAGGGCATTTTGTGGATAAAAGAAGCTTGTCTGCCAATATTCTTTAGCAATCTCCAATTCTGAACACGACACAGGGGTGGAATAACCTGAAGATGGAAAGGAGCTGTTAGAACACCACTAATTACTTGGCTCTCCACAGAAATAAGATTACTACCTGTAAGCAATGTATTACTCCCCCATGTATTACATCCCCAATGCTGAAGGGTTGCTATAGCTTTATTAAATTGTCCCAGAAGACAAAGCACTACCTGTTGGGAGCTCTTCCACTTGCTTCACTGCAATATTATTAGATCACTCCTCTCTGAATCTTTCTGGGTATTGCCATCTGTAAAGGGTTGGCTTTGACTGCTATAACATTTCAGAGCTTGTGGGAGTCACAAAAACCCAGTCAGTGACTTTTTGAAGAGCTGAGCACTGACAACTGCCCAGAGGAGTCCCTTAAAAAGAAACACAGCTCCTTCCAGAGAGAGTCTTTTGAGTTGGTACTCTTCCAACCTGCAAAACATCAGCAAAAACACTAGAGCATTAGTACAGCTTTCCTCTGGCATCTCAACCAAAAATCATATTTTCTCTTAAGATCAGCTTCTGTTCTGGAGGACGGGAACATAGAAAACACTGTATGAGGTTCCAAAAGGGCACAGGGAGTTACCTGGAGAATTGTAAACAGAAAGTGTTTTACTTCTCCTGGTAAATCTGGGTGGTGAGAGAAGAGGAAAAACTGAAGTTCATGGAGCAGTGAAGCAATTAAGAGGCTCTACCCAGAGCTCGCTTGCAGAAGGAAGCACTGGATCCCTCTCTTTGGAAAAACCTTTGCATTTAATGACACGTGTCCAGCTACATCAGCACCCTGCAGCACATCTCCATGCCTGGAGGCTTAGCTGACAAATCTTGATAAATAAAGGTAAGAACCTATCAGGAGAAGCACCACAGAAACCAGCACAGAATAGGAGAAGAAAGTAAAAAGCCTGAGAGGACAAGCAGAACATGGCTTGGAGAACAATTCAGCAAGAGAGTTTTGGGGTGAGAGCTGGGTATCTCCTTGAGACAACGAGAGAGCAGAGATACATCTTGTGGTAGGAAACAAGGAAAGAACATTGAATATTTTTGTAAGTTGGAAGCTAATATCACAGATTCCTAATTCTACCAACAATCTTTTTGGTATAAAGAACCCAAAGGGATTTGGACTGTGAGCAGCAAAAGACAAGACCTAGATGACGAACTTTCAAGTGACTGGATACATAATAAAAACATGCAGCCTTAGTAAGACCAGCACTTCCTCCAGAAAACTGGAAAACAAGTTTGTTTTATCTAAACAAGGCATTACCTAAAAGGCTCAGATAATAATCTGAGCAAGTTAGACCTTGCTCACTGTCATGGTTTAAACAAAGTCAGCCATAAATCATGCAGTTGCTCTCTCACTCCCCCCCCCTTTTTGCCCTCCCCCTGCTCCCGGAGGGATGGGAAGGAGAATCAAAAGAATGCAACTCCCATGGGTTGAGATAAGAACAGTTTAGTAACTAAGGTATAACACAAATCACTACTGCTACCACCAATAATAATAATGATAAAGGAAATAACAAGGGAAGAGAATACAACACCTCAGCACCCGCCAACTGATAACTCGCCCCACCCCACCCAACCGAGCACCGACCAATACCTTGTCCAACCCCGCAGTTCCCTAACCCTTCCAGGTAACTCTCAGTTACCTCCTGGGCATGACATGCTATGGTATGGAATACCCCTTTGGCTAGTTTGGGTCAGGTGTCCTGTCTCTGCTTCCTCCCAGCTTCCCCTCCTCCCTGGCAGAGCATGAGGCTCAGAAAGTCCTTGGCCAGACTAAAACATTTGAGTGGTAAATAAAAACATCAGTGTTATCAGCACCATTCCCAGGCCGAAAGTCAAAAATACAGCACTGCACCAGCTACTAAGAAGGAGAAAAAATGACTGCTACTGCTGAACCCAGGACACTCACCTTCTTAATAAATCAGATTAATAGCTCCTGGAAAGCAGAATCCTAAGCACACCCTTGCATGATTACAGTGCAAAGAAAAAGCATCCTCTATTCTCTATTGTACTGCTCTGATTGTATCAATATAACAGCAGGAGAGAACTAATGACCAACATCTATTTTTGGAAGGCATCTACTAAAGCTCCCCATGATGAGTAATTATTGTTTGAGCTGCAAGAAGTACAATTTGACCATTCTGGTTTATGATTGAGGGCAGAAAAATGGGAATAAATTAGCAATCTTCCTCAATGACAGAAGGTCAACAGCAAGATCCAACAACTTTCAACACTTGGATGTATTTTGTTTAGAGTATGTGTTAATGAAGTGGAAGAGAAGACAATAAGATAATAGTATTTCAAGTAATACCATTACACATAAAAGCAAATTTTATACAGGTGCTTAGAGAGCTGTGGCACTGTCCACTTAGATAAGCTATTCAAAGTCTCCACTCTGAAGAAACACTTGGTCCAGTTATGTCTATTTGACACAAAAGGAGAAAACTGCAGTTTAGACAGGGAAGGAAGTAAAAGGTGAAAAGAACAGCCCCCCTCTGATACAGACAACTCCACTGACAGGCAGATTTTCCTCCTGGTGTGTATAACTAGACACTGCCAATGTGCCACTAATTCTGGTTAACAAAGATGAAGATATGCTGGGTAAAATATTGCAGCTCTCTATTCTTCTGCTCTCTTCCTACTTTTTAAAGGTTATTTCAATAATTTATATGTACCCCTTAGCCAAGGGAAAACAACACAGTCAGTCACTGATTCTAGCACAGACCATTGTACTGCAGACCCTCTCCATGCAGCCATGCGTGCAAGCAGCTGTGAACAAGAGGCCATGAGCACCAGTTCTTGAACAGTCTGTGTTGTTAAAGTCTAGGGATAAACACACAGACACCCAAATGAGAAGCTTAAACCATACTAACAACTGTTTGAGAAAGAGTTCCTTTATCAATAACAGCTATTAGAACATCCAAGTCTGACTCATCTCTTTCACCAACTGTGACAACATGTCATTCGCATTAATCCCTCATTTTCCTTGCTCCACATTCTTCTTAGCATTCATGCTTCTCAATTTGCAGGAACATTTGTCTGACCCTTCCCCATAAAACAGCCACCATCAACACATGTATTTAGATGAGCCACTGATCATAACCCAGAGCACTGAACTGACTTGATATTGCCATCTTGGGAACCAATTAATTGAGAATTGCTAATGAATCACTAATGCTCAGTGACTGTATCTTCAACATGCAGTGATTATATAGATGGGTCATTTCTGTGTGTACACAGTATTACTTCATTCTTTTTTTTATCCCTACTCTACTACACACTCAAAAATATATTCAGATAAAGAAGGTATATCAAGCACCCTCATGAAAAGTCTAGGAACTAAACCACAAATACTATGCATCAGAAAGAATTTACCAGGGCAGTTGTTAAATGACAGAAATACACCATTACTGGTGGTTTCACAAAACAAGCATCCTACTTTCAACATGTTAGATTTAAACCACAAAGGAGAGGTGCAGAGTAGCGTTAAAAGGCAAGTCCAGGAATTAAAAATTCATCTCTGAATCAAGGGGACAGCATTGGGACACACTAGGATTTCCCTCCTGCTACTCCTTCCCTATCCCACAGATGATAATTGCTTCTATGCCTCTCAGTAAGGGCAATAGAGATCTCACGGTGAAAACCCCATTTTTCTCTCTCAAGTTGCGTATCTGATTAACACAGTAAAGCTAAATTCACAGAAAAAAAATGCATCTGCCTGTACTTAGCCTCATGTTTGTGGTTTCCATTTCAGCCTGAAAAAGTTCTTGTGTCCCTCCAGTACACAGAGAAGCTGGTGATGGGCAGAAAACTTTCAGTTAGGTGCACAAAGGTCACAATGTTTTCTTGATGGCCCAACAAAAAAAAAAAAAGCCATGTACTTCAGGCACTGAAAAAAGTCACTAGAAGGCTACAACAAAGCAAAAGAGAACAGTTTCTAGTTTTGTGCTCTTAAAGTAAATCAGCATTTGACAAGCAAGAGAGACAACTCTGCCATCTTCTTTCTCCTCCACCTGCCCCCACTGCCAGGAGAAGCATGGTGGGAACACCAACCTTTCATTGCTTTTCTTTTCTCAGCACAAGACATTCATCCTCTGTATTCCCTGTTGTTAAACTCTGAATCAGAAATGATTGCCCCTATTAAAGGGCAGCCTACTGTCTCACCTCTAAAATGTTAAATATCATGACTGTCAGCACCTATTTCAGTCAGTTGAAGCCGAGGAGAACAAATTTCTTTAACCACTTCAAATCAAGGGCATGCAAAAAAAATAAGCCTGCACTTTGGGAAAGTACGGGCTGCTTCTCTAAGAATCAGCAAAGATACTCACAAAGCACTGACAGAAGCACACACAAACAGTGCCACAAGGTGGGCCACATCTCGTCCTTTAGCAAAAACTGTGGGGTCTTCGGGATTATCCAAAGCTTTCTCCCTCCCTAGCACTTTCATAGTCAGTGCCTTTCACGTCCAGCCCACATCTCCGTAATGCCGTGTTCACCTGGGACAGCAGCATACACGTTCTGACACCAGCACTTAAAATTACAGTTAGAGACGGCAGTAGCAGAGTAAAGTGGTTTCCCTAAAGCAGCATTTTGAATAAGTTGTTTGGGTTTTTTTCATCACAGCCACAGAAATCCGTGTGCTGCATTGTGTTTGGTTTTATTTTCCAGCTTCACACCCCAGCTTCAGAACGAGGTGTTCTCATTCAGGGCTCTTACTTATAAAAATCCTAAACAGATGATGTATTTATGCACTACCGACAAATTCAGTAGCTAAAATGGGACATACCAGCAGTTCAAGGAAAGATTAATTAAAGCTTGCCAAGCAAGCAGAACTTGACCATAGAATGGGGAAGGCTTTTTCTTTCTCACCCCTGCATATCTGAATGCTCACACAAGAACATCTGAAGTCCTGTTTCAACCTCCAAGTGAAATGCAGTGGACCCCAAAACCACTGCACTGTGTAATTTCACTAGAGATTCAAACACTCCCTTCTAATTACTATGAGAAGAAAGTCAACAGTTTGATCAGATTTGTTGGCAATGTCTACACAACACTTCCTCGGTGGTTTATAGTTAACTGGCACAGCTGGTACCACTGCGAGGGAAAAAACAAAGAGATACAGCAATTCAAGAAACAGGACTCAAGACTGAAATTTCTTTGCAGAACTGTGATCTTCAAGTGCTGGGCTGGCAGACAAACTGGCTTTTTCTGGCATTCTTGCTGCAATTCAGCTATGTGGTGCGTGACAGCTCAGCCCCACACTGCTGCAGGGACTTGGGTGAAGGGGACAAGAAGCTTGGTCTCTGCAGAGAAGCTCCCAGCACAGAGGATGGGAGATGGTGGAATTCAGGATTCCACCGAGATGGTGGAATTCAGGATCTTGTGTGGTAGGACCAGTAGAATAGCAAGTAGAATTGCAACCCTGGACTTTAGCAGGGCAAACTTTGGCCTTTTCAAGCAATTGCTAGGGGAAATCCCATGGGCAAGGCTGTTTGAAGGTAAAGGGGCCCAAGATAGTTGGCTGGCATTCAAGGATTGCTTTTTCCGAGCTCAAGATCAGAGCATCCTGACACGTAGGAAGTCAAGGAAGAGGGCCAGGAGACCTGCATGGCTAAATAGGGAATTGCTGGGTATGCTCAAGTGGAAGAGGAGAGTTTACAGGTCATGGAAGGAGGGGCTGGCCACTTGGGAGGAATATAAGGCTGCTGCTAGAGGATGTAGGAAGGCAGCTAGGAGGACTAAGGCATCCTTAGAATTAAACCTGGCAAGAAGGGTCAAGGACAGCAAAAAGAGCTTTTTCAAATACATGGCAGACAAAACTAACACCAGAGGCAATGTAGGCCCACTGATGAACGGGATGGGTGCCCTGGTGACAGAAGATACAGAGATGGCAGAGTTACTGAATGCCTTCTTTGTCTCTGTCTACTCTGCTGCAGGCAGTCCTGAAGAACTCTGTACCCCTGAGACCTCAGATAAAGTCAGGTCGACGGAGCGGTTTGCCTTAGTCGATGAGGAATGGGTTAGAGACCAGTTGAGCAATCTGGACATCCATAAATCCATGGGTCCAGATGGGATGCACCCGCGGGTGCTGAGGGAACTGGCGGAAGTCATTGCTAGACCACTCTCCATGATCTTTACCAAGTCTTGGGAAACGGGAGAGGTGCCTGAGGACTGGAGGAAAGCAAATGTCACTCCGGTCTTCAAAAAGGGCAAGAAGGAGGACCCGGGTAACTATAGACCGGTCAGCCTCACCTCCATCCCTGGGAAAGTGATGGAACACCTTATCCTTGGTACCATCTTAAGGCATATCAAGGATAAGAGGGTTATGAGGGGCAGTCAACATGGCTTCACCAAGGGGAAATCATGTTTGACCAATCTCTTAGCCTTTTATGAGGAAATAACACAGAGGATGGATGATGGCAGAGCGGTGGATGTGGTCTACCTTGACTTCAGCAAAGCATTTGACACAGTCTCCCACAGCATCCTCACAGCTAAATTGAGGAAGTGTGGACTGGATGATCAGGTAGTGAGGTGGACTGCGAACTGGCTGAAGGAGAGAAGCCAGAGAGTTGTAGTCTATGGGGCTGAGTCTAGTTGGAGACCTGTAACTAGTGGAGTGCCTCAAGGGTCAGTACTGGGACCAGTATTATTTAATATATTCATCAATGATTTAGATGAGGGAATTGAGTGTACTATCAGCAAGTTTGCTGATGATACTAAGCTGGGAGGAGTGGCTGACACGCCAGAAGGCTGTGCTGCTATCCAGCGAGACCTGGACAGGCTGGAGAGTTGGGCAGGGAGTAACTTGATGAAATATAACAAGGGAAAGTGTAGAGTCCTGCATCTGGGCAGGAACAACCCCAGGTTCCAGTATAGGTTGGGGAACGACCTGTTAGAGAGCAGTGTAGGGGAGAGGGACCTGGGGGTCCTAGTGGACAACAGGATGACCATGAGCCAACACTGTGCCCTTGTGGCTAAGAAGGCCAATGGCATCCTGGGGTGTATTAGAAGGGCGGTGGTTAGTAGGTCGAGAGAGGTCCTCCTTCCCCTCTACTCTGCCCTGGTGAGACCACATCTGGAATATTGTGTCCAGTTCTGGGCCCCTCAGTTCAAGAAGGACAGGGAGCTGCTGGAGAGAGTCCAGCGCAGGACAACGAAGATGATTAAGGGAGTGGAGCATCTCCCTTATGAGGAAAGACTGAGGGAGCTGGGTCTCTATAGTTTGGAGAAGAGGAGACTGAGGGGTGACCTTATAAGTGTCTATAAATATATAAAAAAGGGGAGTGTCACGAGGATGGAGCCAGGCTCTACTCAGTGGCAAACAATGATAGGACAAGGGGTAATGGGTACAAACTGGAACACAAGAGGTTCCACTTAAACTTGAGAAGAAACTTCTTCTCAGTGAGGGTGACGGAACACTGGAACAGGCTGCCCAGGGAGGTTGTGGAGTCTTCTTCCCTGGAGACATTCAAAACCCGCCTGGACGCATTCCTGTGTAACATTATCTAGGTGTTCCTGCTCCGGCAGGGGGATTGGACTAGATGATCTTTCGAGGTCCCTTCCAATCTCTAGCATACTGTGTTACTGTGATACTGTGGAGCATCTCCCTTCTGAGGAAAGACTGAGGGAGCTGGGTCTCTATAGTTTAAAGAGGAGACTGAGGAGTGACCTTATTAGTGCATATAAATATATAAAGGGGGAGTGTCACAAGGATGGAGCCAGGCTCTACTCAGTGGCAAACAATGATAGGACAAGGGGTAATGGGTACAAACTGGAACACAAGAGGTTCCACTTAAACTTGAGAAGAAATTTCTTCTCAGTGAGGGTGACAGAACATTGGAACAGGCTGCCCAGGGAGGTTGTGGAATCTCCTTCCCTGGAGACATTCAAAACTCACCTGGACACATTCCTGTGTAACATTATCTAGGTGTTCCTGCTCTGGCAGGGGGATTGGACTAGATGATCTTTCGAGGTCCCTTCCAATCTCTAGAATACTGTGATACTGTGATGACTGCTGTGCCAAGCAGACTGCACCTGCGCCTGTGTCCCACTGATACCCACCCTGCTTCTGCAGGAACTCTGCACCTTTTCTGGCCTTCCTCCTTACGTGATTTCTGCTCTCTTCCCGTGGATTCCAACACAGCAAAGCCAAGAATATGTGAGTACTTCCCTTGTACAATAGCAGCCAAAGCTATTCTATTTGCAATTAGAGTGCATGATCAGCGTGCCTTTTTGTGCATCAGCTGACAACAGCGGAGGAGCACAAGCAGACCTGCAACAAGTTTTCTCAAGGTCACTAGAAACCCTTCTGAAGAGTATTATATACACAATGAAAGAAGAAAAAAATCCACTACTACTGACCTTTTATAATTAAATTTCTGAAGTGCATTTCCAAACTCTGTACTATAGCTGCTATATTTAGAAAGAAAAAAGTGAAAGAAGCCCTAAATATTACAATTCCTTTATCTCTTTTCCTTCCACGTTTTACTGTTCAAATAATCTAGACGTTTACTAGAACACACTGAGAAGCAACAAATGCAAAAGACCATTTGGGGTGACTGTGAACCCGCTATTACATTTGTTGCATTTGGACACCCTCATACCCTATGTATTTAATTGAGACACAAGTTATATCTTTCATACACTCTCCAGTTCCACCTGGGAATGCCCATGCTAACAACTTTTCACATGAAATTGCTAGTATCTCAATCATTCTATATTTGAAAAATACCCATAAGAACCCAAGTATTCTCCTGAACTAATTAATATTAAATTCATTCAAACCACAGAACCATCTATCTCAGACTATTTCCCATTTCACAGTTAATGTCAGCAATCTACCTTGAAAATTATCTCCAAATTTTAAGTGATTCAGGGAAAGACAGCTTCTAGTCTATTTGCATGAATGTTATTAACATCCAGAGTAGCTCTAACAGTTCATCGAGTGCTTATTACTGGTTAGACTGAAGTAGATGAAACAAGTGGCTGTATCAAAGATGAAAAACGAGCATGGCTTATACCTTACACTGCTACTTCTCCATTCCCAGAAAACACTGTTTAATGAGCCAGCCCCAGCCATGTTCCCTGACTTCCCCCTGCTCCAGCAGTCATACTGAACTAGGTTCAGCCCTTTCTTTAGGTTCATTTCCTTTTCTTTAGATGGACACTTCCCTCATGCACTCGCTATGGATAAGAACAAATATGTTTTCTTCAGCCCTTCTTTTCTCATCCACTCTAGGTCTTCCCCTAAAACTCTTCCCAGAGGTGTAGTCAGCCATAGGTATAGGCAACCCTGCTCTCAAGCACAAGTACAGCTGTTTTTCTAAAACTCTGCTTGCCTTTGCTAAACTTCTTTCTCTTTTCTTTCTCTGGAAGTACTCTGCCCCAGCAGAAGAATGATGTGCTGAGCATAAATTGCACATCTGCTCCACTTTCCCAAGGAGTGAATACATAGTCATGGGGCTGGTGAGCCCGGAGATCTCCCTATCTGCCCACCCAACCCACAGCAACAAATGAAGTACAGGTCTAACGTGGACTGCCAGACTAGCAGCTGGAAACATCTTCTCATCCAACACCACCATGATCAACAACATGGAAAGGTGAGACAGAGCAAAAAGCGCAGGCCTGGAGCTTGGAGTTCTCATGACATCAACACAGGTCTTCAGAGGCGTTCCTGAAACTGGAATCCAGCTGTTACTGCTTTAGAGACTGGAGCATCCTGCTTAAAATACTGGTACTCAACAAGAGCTTTGTGTGTCTGCTTAATCTGAGCGAAGCTCTTAGGGCTTCTTTGGGCTCAGTTCAGAGCTTCTTATTTCTCCAGCTGCACAGCCTCCACTACCTCAGAGTACACACCTGTACCTGGTGTTCTGACAATCTGTCCTCCAACACCTGACAAAACAGCCAAGGGGAAGGCAGTCACAGAACTAAATCACATCATTCATTTCCAAAGGGAAGGGAAAAGGAGTAAATAACACCAAGTCCAATAGAGCTAGCTCAGAGCAACTAAGGGGACACAGCTGAATTAACATAGCAGTACCTGCTGACACAGAGCAAAAGCAGCAGATTTTCTTTGCATCACAGAAAAAAATACAGGCTAGGCACAAACGCGAGGCTGCTGAGAGGTCATGAAAAGCAATGAGGGAAGAAAACATTACCAAAGAAAAATGTGGATGGAAGAGCCAGACACAAAAACAAGCATGAAAGCTTAATGAATGATCTCAGATCATTCACATGCCACTTTGAGTAACTATCTTGCATACTAGACACAGTTACTCTTCTTTACTAAGACTGCGAGCCTAGGAAAGTTGGTTTTGGCAGCCAGGTAGTAGATAAACAGCTCACTCTACAGTGAAGCTTGCCTGCGATCGGTTACAGCTGCAGCAGGAAGGACAAAAGCTTTCAAATTTGACAAGGAAAGTTGTTTGAGTCTGCGCAACATTGCTTTTCATTTAAACTCATGAACATTCTCATCATATGTGGATCCTTCTTCAAGGAAGCTTTGAAAGACCTGGAGTCTGCCTCAGCTGCACATGGGGAAGAGACACAGCAGAGCTCCATAGATGACATACACCAAGCACAGCAGCACAGATGCAGCATGAGTCTGCCAGAAGCTAATCATGAGGAAAACCCTGAGGACAAGAGTACAGTTAAGGCTCTCCTTCAGACTTCACCACATAACCCTTTCCTTGGGCCCCCAGCTGGTGGGACACTGTAAAGCTATCTGCTCTTTCCTTCAACCTGAGTAGAGGAAAATGACTTCTAGATGCAAAATCCACATCAATAAATTAGGAAAGAGCATGGGAGGAAGACTGCCCCATAAAGCTCACCTGACCTGCATCAGCTTCTTCCAGGAAGAGAACAGATGAAGCTCACTGACCAGTCAGCTGTAATCTACTTCACATTCTGATAAATGGATTTATTTTTTCTTTGTATCAGTGCTATACACTAAAAGAATGCATCCGTTAGACAAAGAATCCAATAACCGGGAGATACCAGCAGTTACTGAAAAATCATAAACACGGGGAAAGTTGCCTCTCTACCAAACTCCAGGGTTTTCACCAATGATCTGGTAAAAGACAAAACCAGTCAGGATAAGGGAGTGGTAAATATTACAGCAGACAAGGCAGAGAGAAGAGTCATCTGGGCCCATAAGTGCGCACAGCTGACACAAACAGGAGATGCAAGTCATTCAACAAAATACAAAGTCAGACACCTTCACCCACACCACAGAGGTCACACTGGGTCTGGACAAGGATTCAGAAGTTAGAATATACAGGCACCTAACACTCATTTCTCATGTCACACTATTACAGAAAGGGATTGCTCTTTTGATCTACTACCTGGAATTAAGAGAATTTGCCTCTCATGTGGCAATGGTATTTATTTTGTGGTTTACAGGTTCCTTAGGGCACTTGAGAAACCAAATGAAGAGGGGAAAGCTGTATAGCACTTCTAAGAGATTTCTAAGTTGAAAAAAGACAGCTTTTAAGAGCTGACTTAAATTCCCTTTGCACGTGTCTGCACCTTCACCAAAAGAAGACGGAAGGGTCTGCAGATAAAAATTAAATGGAAAACTCCATATGGCATTGGCATGCTCAATAGCAAGATTCCACACATGGGTGTCTGGATTTTACAAAGTAATACAGAAACACTGGAAAGGGTGCAGAAACTTCTCACAAAGTATCTTACGCTGAGAATCTAGGGGCTCAGTTGGCTTCATTTCTTAAAAATAATGTGAGAGGTAGACAATTACAACACACAAACCCCCTCACAGGGAGAGACTATCTGTTATTAGAGGCCTCTTTAATCTAGCACAGAACAACTTAACAAACCAGTTGTTGGAACCTAAAGGCAAACTGAAAGCAAGGCACCATTCCCTCCCACCCACTCCTTTCTAGTTTGTTTTAATAAAATGTGCCAGAAGTGGTGCATCTTCCTATCTCCAGATCAAGTCTGGCCATTCTTACTGCTATGCTTAAGTCAAATATGTATTATTAGCACATATAATTCAGGAGACTCTGAGAGACAGAAATGTCTATAATATACAGGAGGTCAACCTAGATGGATTTGCCTTTAAACCACACACATGTAAATCCAGGCTTCTGCAGGTCACTAAGTTCACAATAAGGTTGAGGGAACAGATGAAAATAGGAGAGAAACATGGGGATTTAAGAGTTCCAGCTGTGCTCAGTATTAATGGCAAATGAGCTCTTTAAAAAAACCAAGCTTACAAATTACAGTGAGAATGCTTTTTATGTTTGTCTTCAAAATTTCTACTTACCTTTTTCCCTAAAACCCAGATTTAAGTTTTAACAAAAGCTAAAACTCACTTGCATTTACCAGCTGTCCTGGCTAGATTTATTTTTAATTCACTTCTTTCACAGTTGCAGACAATACATCTACACTGTTCAGCGTGAAGATGAAACTCAAGGCTACAGAAACTTCATAGTTGAAAAGATTCTGGAAACACACAAAGTTCAGGTGAGACTGTGCCGCTGCTGAGAGTAATATGAGCCACAGCTCACAGCAAAGTTTGTGGTTCAGCTATATTTTCAGCAAAGACTTTGTCAGTAACTGGGACAAGAGGTGGCTGGGGACTGGTGGCTGAGCATTGAGTGCTGGTACTCAGGCACTGGTCTGAAGGCGGCAGATGCAGAAAGGTGCTCCTGAGGGTCAGACTGGATGGTTTAAATTCTGAGTAAAAACTACTATTCAGACTTCTGGAAAAGACACTGAGTTTATGCTGTGATATTAAAAGTACTCAGTAACTGTGAAAAGAAATCCAAAGGAACACTATGCGCCAGAAGGGCCTTTTCTTGCTCAATAAGCTATGCCAATTATCTGGCCATTGGATACCCTGCCTCTGTAATAAACTGCCTGCAGCATAGATGGCAATCATGTCTGAACAGTATCAAAATCTCAAAGCTGAAAATAAAAACCCAAAACACAAAATCACTCAAAGGCTTTGCTTTCCCTGCTTACTTCCATTGGAAATGCATGAGACTAACCACTCCCTTCTGCGAATCCTCATCCTACTAGCCTGTTCCACATATTCCCTTACAGAGAAACTCAGCTTAGACAAGGGCTAGCCAAAGGCTTGTCTCAGACAGACCTTCTTCATACTTTCTGTATCTTTATTCTGATGGCTGACACGACAACACTGACTTGTAATCATTTATCTTAATCCACACAGGTGCTCCATGTGGTCACCACAGCCAAACATTCAGAGCAGGTCACAGACAAGCAAGTTGGTTCATGTGGCATCTGCAAAGATCTGTCTGAACAACAGCCCTTCTGCTATCGGGCATAACTAGTTTGACAGCCAAGGCAAGTCACTGCATGCACCAGCCCAGGCCATCCAACACCAGTATACATTCACCAAACCTCAAGTCTGTTCCCGTAAGTTTCATCTCTCCCTTACATTAGAGCAGTTTATAGGCCAAAACAAAATTTCATGTGGTCTAAGTGCTCCGAAACTCCATGGTGATTTAGGAATGTCATGTGTAACAGCGTACCATTTTTTTCTCTAGCAGACAACAGGAATACAGCCCTGAGCGATCACACAATTTCAAATACATCAGCAACGTCCTGCTAGAATAACAAAGAACAGAGACACCAGATTTTCTTTGTTTGAATATATATATTGCGTATGGTATTTTCTTCTTTTTGTCATCATACTTTTCTTTTACAAAAAACAACAAAACGCATTGATATCTTGGAAACAAGGGAAACAGGTCTTCCCCACAAACCTCATGTCAGCTGGGGCATTTAAAAGCATCCATATCACAGTGATGAGACCCTGCAGGTAAATTCAGCTACGTGCTTTCCAGAGCAAGGGTCTCTCCCTTTGGTTTTATTCACTAAGCCTTACTCTGGCACACATCTGCCAGTCTATCTCCCAAATATCACATCAGTCTTCACAAACAAGCAATAGTCAAGATGATCCCACTCTCTCTTGGCTTCTCCCTTTCAATCATCATAAGATTCTCTGACTGCAGAGAGCAAGTTAGCTGCTACAGGAAACTTTTTTGAAGTATTCTCCACACAAAAAATAATCCCCAAAACCGACCTTTAACCTGAGCAATGCAGACTTCAACCCACTTGATGGAGGGAGGGAATACTGCTCATTACTAATTTAAGGATTCTTCTGCAGCTTCAGCATGCCCAAATCTCTTGCCACTGCTTACCCTTGTGCTTCAATTGTCTGCCGGTCTCTCTCCAGTATGCTAGCATTTTGTGGAAAGTTTTCTCTTACAGCTCTGACCCAACAGTGAGAAGTCGATCAGCAGGCTATCTTTTGTCTTCCTAGAACTGGTGGAATACCTCATCAATACAGAACATTGCTGTTAAATCAGCAGCTACACTGATGATTTTAACTGTGAAGCCACACATTGGATTTTGTACATTTCTCCTAAGGTATTCATTTAGCAACAACCAATAAAAATTCAGTGAAAAAGATAATATACCCTCTGTGTTGCTTCTCTTTATTCATGGTTCAGACAGGGTTCATTAGTTTCAAGAAAAATACAGTGGAAACAAGGCAAAGCCTCTAGTAAATGTTTGTGATTTAAAACCACCCCAACCCCCATGCTGTTTAACCAAATCACATCTTAAAACATGATATAGATGAGTGTTTGAAAGTTCATGGTGCAAAATAGAGGGAGATGTCAAAACCTCCTCAGATAGTCAAAAAAACAGCTATCTCACCCTATATGTGAACAGAGTGATCTCCCTTCCCCTTTTCCTCTCTGCTTCCATTCACCCTGCAACAAAATCAATATATAGAGAACATCAGCAGCAGCTTTATGATAGGCAGTGATCCTCTTTGACATCAGTCTGTGATAAGATCGTTGATTCTCTATCTTTAAATTACGTCATAGCTGTGTAAATATGCAGTGATATCCAAAACGTGAACTCTTCACATCCGCTGTCGATACCTCAGCAAGATCCAGACTGCTGCCGCAGCAAGCGCCAGGCCTGGCACAAGAACGGCTGCTAGAGGAAGCCCACCTGATTCTCCATCACCTTGATGACCCACAGGGCCATTCTGTGGCTGCAACTACAAGGAAAGAAAAGTATTTGCGTCAGAGCCCATCACAGGAGAGCACCCACTTTTGTGCCAGGACCAGGTGGTTCTGTGAGGATGTGCATGATGTTTTCCCCACATACCTGTACATTCCACACATGGGAGGGCTAGAATGGCTTTGGATTGACTGAGCTTTACTGCAGGGCTCCCAGTCACTACCAGGCACCTCATGTTTCTCTGCCACTTGGTAAACTAGCACTCTAACAGCTGGAGCTGGGTACATTTAATACAGCAGAAGCAATGACATATATTCCCAGTCATCCCTTGATGCACATCCCACCACACCATTTCCTGATGTCTTTACAAGGAAAAGGACATCACTAATTCTCTGTTTTTTTATTTGTACTTGCCCTGTATGCTAGTCCAGAACACTTACTCCTTTACTAAGGGAGCAGAAAAAGGGCCTCAATGCACCTCTCCCCACCAGCATGCTTCAGGCTTTGTCAGCTTCTGTGCTAGCTCCAAGTTACAACAGTGCATTAAGGATTCCTCTCTTTCTATATCCAAAATGATGCCAGTATATTCAAACTATAGAAGCCCACATTTCATAGAATCATTTAGACTGGAAAAGACTTCAAAGATCATGGAATCCAACTGTTAACCGAGCACTGCCAGGTCCACTGTTAAACCATGTCCCTAAGTGCCCCATCTACCCATCTTTTAATTACCTCCAGGGGTGGTGACTCGACCATTCCCAGGGCAGCCCATTTCAATGCCTGACAACCCTTTTCGGGAAGAAACTTTTTCTAATACCCAATCTAAACCCCCCTGGTGCAACCTGAGGCCATTTCCTCTTGTCCTATTGCTTGTTACTTGGGAGAAAAGACTGACAAACCCCTTTCTCCATCCTCCTTTCAGGAAGTTGTAAAGAGAGATAAGGCTCCCCCTGAGCCTTTTCTTCTCCAGAGCAAACAACCCCTATTCCCCCAGCCACTCCTCATGAGGCTTGTCTCTAGACCAGCTTCACTGCCCTTCTTTGGACATGCTCCAGCACCTTAATGTCTTTCTTGTACTAGTGGGCTGCACACACATCTCGACACTAACCTAAGTGATGACTACTGAAACAATGGGGAGTTCTGCCTCCAGTAAGATTTTGGCCTCTGAAACAAAACTGGAAAACTGGAGAACTTGAGATTTTGCCTTCACAGACAAACCTTTGCCTCTGAGTAAGGAGATGTCTGAGAAAACACATCATACTCCAGCAAAACAAAGACCTGGGGAGTTCTCCAAACTCACCTCTTCCATGATATTGACACAAACAAGTAATGCATGGATGATTACAGCTGTGGTCAACTAGAGAGGCTACAGTTCAAATAAAATGGCAGTCAGGTGAAGTTCCCGATGACTGGGAGAAGGGAAATATAACCCCCATTTTCAAGAAGGGCAAAATGGATGACCCAGGGAATTACAGACCAGTCAGTCTCACCTCCATGCCTGGCAAAATCTTGGAGCAGATTCTCCTGGAAGGGATGCTAAGGCACATGAAAAACTACAAGGTGCTTGGTGACAGCCACCATGGCTTCACTAAGGGGAAATCCTGCCTGACCAATTTGGTGGCCTTCTATGGTGGGGCTACAGAACTGATGGACAGGGGTAGAGCAGTTGATGTCATCTATCTGGACTTGTGCAAAGCGTTCAACACTGTCCCACACAACATCCTTGTCTCTAAATTGGAGAGACATCAACTTGATGGATGGACCACTCAGTGGATAAAGAACTGGCTGGATGGCGGCACGCAAACAGTTGTGGTCAATGGCTCAGTGTCCAGCTGGAGACCAGTAATGAGTGGTGTCCCTCAGGGATCGGTGTTGGGACCGGTCTTGTTCAACATCTTTGTTGGTGACATGGACAGGGATTGAGTGAACCCTCAGCAAGTCTGCCGATGACACCAAGCTGTGTGGTTTGGTTGATACGCTGGAGGGAAGGAATGCCATCCAGAGGGACCTTGACACGCTTGTGAGGTGGGCTGATGCCAACCTCATGAAGTTTAACCATGCCAAGTGCAAGGTCCTGCACCTGGGTTGGAGCAATCCCAGGCACAGCTACAGGTTGGGCAGAGAAGAGATTCAGAGCAGCCCTGTGGAGAAGGATTTGGGGGTGCTGGTCGATTAGAAAATGAACATGAGGTGGCAGCCTGCGCTTGCAGCCCAGAAAACCAACCGTATCCTGGGCTGCATCAAAAGGAGTGTGACCAGCAGGTTGAAGGAGGTGATCCTGCCCCTTTACTCTCTCTCGTGAGACCTCACCTGGAGTATTGTGTGCAGTTCTGGTGTCCTCAACATAAAAAGGACATGGAACTGTTGGAGCAAGTCCAGAGAAGGGCCACGAGGATGATCAGGGGACTGGAGCACCTCCCGTATGAAGAGAGGCTGAGGAAGTTGGGGCTGTTCAGCCTGGAGAAGAGAAGGCTGCGTGGAGACCTCATAGCAGCCTTCCAGTATCTGAAGGGGGCCTATAGGGATGCTGGGGAGGGACTCTTCACTAGGGACTAGTGGTAGGACAAGGGGTAACAGGTTAAAACTTAAACAGGGGAAGTTTAGATTGGATATAAGGAGGAAATTCTTTACTGTAAGTGTGGTGAGGCACTGGAATGGGCTGCCCAGAGAGGTTGTGAATGGTCCATCCCTGGCAGTGTTTAAGACCAGGCTGGATGAAGCCTTGGGTGATATGGTTTAGCGTGAGGCGTCCCTGCCCATGGCAGGGGGGTTGGAACTTGATGATCTTAGGGTCCTTTCCAACCCTAACTATTCTATGATTCTATAAAATCCTTGTACGTATAATTCACACTGAGCACCTGGACATATTTTTCTGCTTCATGATATAGAAACCTATCAGTCATAGAAACCAGTCTAAGCTGAGACAGAAATAACCCTAAGAAACAGGTAAAGCTTACCCTGCGCTGAATTTTCAAAGACACATCACAGCCTGCATTCCTGAACAGTTCCACAGCATCCTTGTGCCGCAAATCCTTCAAGTCTCTGCCATTGACCTAGCAAAAAAAGAAAAGGAAAACCAGTTGCTGAAGGGCAAAAAGCAAATTTTTAATGATGCGGGCTAGCACAAGAAGGAGATATAATTCTTCCTTTTTCATAAAATGATGCATTTGGGGCATGATACTATAATCAGCAAGATTCATCCATTCATATTATAGATGTATTTTTATCTGTTGAGAGATTACATGAGAAACCCCAAGCCACAACACAGAAGTACTGAAAATAACTACCTAGAAGCAAAATCAGAATAGAAGATGACAGCTGTGCCAACAGCAAGCTCTTATACTGTTGCTTTACTGGCAATAAATCAAAGGTGTAATTCTGACAGCTAATGAAAATAAAAAAGCAGCTACAGCAAAATTATTATTATGAGTGTCTTTCCCACATTGTTCCTTCTGCTGCTCTCCCTTTGAAACCCTTATGTTTGAAATAGCATGGTAAACATACATTTAAAAGCACAGTGACATAACAGGAAAACAAAAAAAGACTTACATACATTTTGGCAGTCACTTGAAAGTGTTAGCATTTTTCTTTATTTAAAATAATATGGCAATAGGTTTTATAACCTATTTGATTTCATTCACTAACTGATGACATCTATCCTAATTTTATTTTTTCATCCCCACTACCCCTAACTATATCCCCTGAGATCATACCCAGTGCCTCCTTTCTCTTGGTATTTAGACTCCCCAAACACAAGTACATAAATATTAAGCTGTCAAGAAAAGATAGGATAATATTCTCTATTTAACTTAGTATCACTTTCTGGATCAATAACAGGCTCCAACTACTGCAAGGCACTCTGTAGAGGCTAAATGATTACATGTGGAACATAGTAAGTATAAAATAAAATTAAGCAGTATTAAAAGACTATGCATCACACTAGGAGAGACTACATCTTCACCCAATCACTTTGTAAATCATATTGTCTTGTATGATTGCCAACTGTTTGAAGAATGAGCAGGACTGAACCTCAGCCACTTTAAAACATTTTTCTAAAAGGGGAACCAGCCTGTATTATTCCTGATCAGCTGAAATGAAGAGTTTTATGGCCTAGAAGTTTTATAGCCTAAAAATCCCGCTGAGCAAAAGGATCAGTAAAAAAATTGGAATCTTAAGAGATGGAAGACCTTTATTTACATGTGTATCAATGACAATCTGTTGTGAGCAAGAGAAGGTCTGATGGAATCTAAAACTTCCGGGAACCAAGTCAGAGGAAACATAAATGCAGCACCAAGGAGTGAGACAAATCAAGAATGCAGAAGAGATGGGCCCATGTGTAGAGGCACTCATCTCCCTAGTGTTCAAAGTTCTATCCAGACTCCCAAGATAGCTCCTCCACAGAGGAGCATCACCTAACTGTATTCATCAAACCTTCCCTCTCTGTGCACTGCAATAGCAAACCCACATCTCATATCACATCACTGATCATCTCTGATCACAGCACTTCAAGAACACATGGGGCGACAGAAGAAAGGGCTTACCGATAAAATTTTATCTCCTTCTTGTAATCGGCCATCAAGGTAAGCTGCCCCATCCTTTTTGATCCGGCTGACATAGATGCTGCTGTCATTGGAAATGTACTGCTGATCTGTCCCACCAACAATGTTGAAGCCCAGCCCTAAGGTAAGCCAAAGAGAAAGCTGATGAGAAAAAGCTCAAAGCTTCAGACATTCTTGCTCTTGTTGGAGACTGCACCCTCCCAGTTGTCCTTTTCTCTCCACCATACTAAAACTCACAGCACACAAATCTGCATCATCCTTGCCAGCCATCACTGTCCAGAAAAGTTATTTTCATGAAGCTTATCTTGAAAGTAGAAAAGAGACCCTGAATGCTTGAGGGCCCAGATGCTTCATTCCATAAAGCACCAATGAGCCATTTTGAGATGGGTGTTGGAGAATACTGAGGGACACGCCATTGTTTCTGAGATGCTGATTCAGCCCTCAGCAGGAATATACCTCTTCAGCACAACAGGAAATGAAAAGAATGAATTCGACATTTCACAGGAGGCTATGGTAAATTATTACCTTTGAGCAACAAGAAATCATGCCTGACAAGCATGTCATGAGCTGGAAAACAGAGTTAGGAAAGGCAAGGAGCATTAGATCCTGTCTACAGATAAGGAAGCAGGCAAGCAGAGCTGCGCTACCAGCTTGAGGTCACTGAGAGCTCAGAAAGATCCCCTTCCACATCTCAGGAGCTGGGACTGGCATCCTTCATCTCCGTGAATAAGATTAGCTTAGATGCACTACTTCACATTGTATATAATCACTTTTTTCTGTTTCAGGGATTCAAAACATGAAAGGAAATAAAGACAAAGCTCTCAGATTTAAAGCAAAAGAAAGAATACGCACACATTAAACAGAACTGATGTCCACATTTCTGTTATGTTTCATATTGTTCTTTAAAGTAAGCCTTGATTACAGATTTCTAACTGGAACCAGCTGCTGGATTAAAGTGCAGTTAAGATTAAGACTTCTTGTTTCATCAAAATTGAGAAGAATAAATTGAATTAAAATTGAAAAACCACAGGGAATGAGAGCACATTACCCACTTTTCATGCAGCTAAGTCTCTCAGTAAATAATTATATATGACAAGGGATGGGAAAGATTCCCTAAGAAGAGGCTTGCAATGAAGAAAGAAAAGACAAAAAAAATTCACCAAAACAAATATACAATCAAAGTAAATGGGGGACGGGGAGAGGGAACCCTCTTTTTTCTGATATAAACCAGTCATCCAAAACCTCTTGTCAAGAACAGCTGAAGGTGAATTCTCCCTATGTTCAGCCAAGTTGATTGATTTATTTTCTCTTTCTTTTTTACTTTCTCTCAAAGTTGGGACTTGAAACTCGGAGGAGAGTTGCAAATAAAAGTAAAACCACCTGGTGCCTTGCTGGGAAGCAGCACTTTAAATCAGTCATAAGAGATCAAAGGATGTACTAGATGAGTCATGCTATTTTAAGCATGCATCTAAAGCTGGGAAGTAAAGAAATATTAGCAGCAATATTGCCACACCTCCCCCTCTCTCCCCCACCTCCTTCCTGGAAGCTTCAAATAAGGAAGAAAATAGAAGAGGCAGCAGACTGAAGAAACACTGACATTTCAGGTAGATATTAACTATTCCAAGAAGGGACAGCTGTGCACAATAATACACCCTTGGGTGGGAATTAAAAAATAAATCTTAAAATCCACAAACATAAAATTATTTGCCATAAAACCAATAATCTGGGAAGAGGGGGAAATCAATACTGCAGAAAGTATGCAGTTTAATCAACACTTATGAAAAAGCCAGAAAGAAGGAAACAGTTTTAGAATACATTCTCTCTTGCATATATTAAAAAAACCCATATATATACACATATGAATTACAGAATCATAGAAGGGTTTCGGTGGGAAAAGACCTTAAGATCATTTAGTTCCAACCCCCCTGCCATAGGCAGGGACACCTCACACTCAACCATGTCACCCAAGGCTCTGTCCAACCTGGACTTAACACCGCCAGGGATGGAGCATTCACAACTTCCCTGGGCAACCTGTGCCAGTGCCTCACCACCCTCACAGTAAAGAACTTCTTCCTAATACCTAACCTGAACTTCTCCTGTTTATATTTAAACCCACTGCCCCTTGAAAACATATATATATTGCAAGTTTTCACCCACAGTTGGATAAATAATTAAAAGTCACAGCATTGATCAGAAGAGGCACCCTGAGATAGAAGTAGATCTTCATGACAAAAAGAAGCAGCAGCTCATGCTAGACTAAGTTAAGTATTCACAGGGCTTGTTCACTGTGTATTTCCTTTCCAGCACTTAAACTTCCAGTCTGGCTAAAAATATCTCCCCTTGAGTGCTCTGCTCTCCCCTAAAAATATAATTCCTTGAGTGCTCTGCTATTCTTCTCCTTCCAGTTCATGCACCTATAAAAGCAATATAGCAGAACTAGGAGAAAAGCAGCAAGAGGAAGAAAAGAGCACACAGTGCTAAATCCCTACAAGGGATTTAAATGCTTACAAGGGGCCAGAAGTGAAACAGCAGAGTTTTTAAAAGCAGGCTCTGGGCCAAACTGACCCTCCCTGAGGCTACAGACCTCCCTATGCCTCATTTAAACCCCTTAAACTTAAAAAAAATCCCTCAAAAACAGAAATTTACAAAATTATGATTGGCAGGATTAGGGAACAAGATTACAAATTGAACCAATGAAGTTACTTAGTTTTCCATAAAACCAGAGTTTTCTGCCTAGTTTCAGCCTAGTACTTCAGAAAAAGTCTGAAACAGTGAAGAGACATGCACACATTGCCTTGCCATTGTACATACATTCACCTCCTCAGCAAACTTTTGCCAGGGATATTTAGTATCAGACCTATTCTGAAAAACTGTAGTCAAAACTCCAATTAGAGAGATTCTGGGATTACGCTGTACTTTACAACCAACAGCGCTGTGTTTCTTCACAGAAAGGAGATATAGCTCACACAGTAGAAGTATCAAGGTTTTAAGGGGCTGTAGGACCTTCAAATCAAGTAACATAGCTAGAAACCTAACTAAAAAGACACAGCCCATCTTAATGATGGGACAAATGGTACTCCTGGTAATAAGATTTCAATTGCTATGGCTGCATTCAAGACTTCTCAAACCATGACCCTTCAACACTTTTCAACTAGCTCAAAATTTTAGGCTCCAAAATGTATGGAAACAGCTTTCCCATCACAACCAGCTTCATTTAGCATAGAATTTTCATTGACAAGCATAGCTTCAATGGCTTGAGCTCAAGGCTGTGCAGGCAGTGCTACGCAGCCTTCAGACAGGTGCCTACTGCCGTGAGCAGAGAAGGCAGAGGGCTGCCCACCAGGCTCACCCTTTGGGTGTTATTGCTGGCACGGGGGCCAGGACCGATCCCAGCCCTGCACAGAACTACCTGCACTCCCGAGAGAGGAAAATGGCACATACACCAACAATGTGGGTGCTGCAGGTCCCCGGGAGACCCGCAGAGCCAAGGCCAGCCAGCAGCCGCGCCCAGGAGTGGTGCAGACAGTAGCGCTGCCACATTTTCTCTCATGCTCATTTTAATTAAGCAGGCCTCACGCACCGATGTGCAGCTCTAGCTCCAAAACCTCGCTGGAGCCTGCGGTTCTTTGGAGCCAGGTTTTTGCTCCGGAGCTGTACACTTGGTGCTAACTTGTTGCACTTTTGGAAATGCCATTCGAATGGCATCATAAATCCTGTGAAAATACAAGCGTGGACAGGCTCCTCCAGGCTTCCGTGAGAGCACACGCTGCTGTGACAGGAAAAGCAAAGCCAAAAACATGCCCCACACACTGCCCTATCCCCTCTCCCTTCCAGCCTGCACTCCTCTCACTCAGTGCCCTGAAGCCCTCCTTAATGCTACCCCAAACCCCACAACGCTGAAAGCATAGGGTATGATCACTTTCACTCATGCTTTTCAAAACGCCCCCTTATTTCGGGTGTCCACAAGGCTGAGCGCCTGCCACCTCACTTGAGAGCAACAGGAGCTGCCCCGGAGATGGCAGGTCCCGGGAAACCCAGCCGTGAGCTGCTCCTCCGCAGACACCGCTCGCAGAAGACAAAATCCTGCCCCAGCCAGCTCTCTTTACGCACGTCACGGCTCTCCCCGCAGCGGTGTTTCCGCCACGGGCCGTTTCCACGGGCACGCAGCGGCAGGAGAGGCCGCAGGGACCGGGACCGTCCGGGCTGCCGCGCTGGTGCCGGAGAACGGGCACTGTGCGCACCGCCGGGACCCTCCGGCCACCGCCGTTCCAACGGGGCTAATGCTCCCCCAGCCCCACTGCCGCCGCGCTCTCAAAGCGGCCTCCCCGCCCCGCCGGGGGCTGCGCAGGCCTCGGCGCGGCTGATCCGGCCCGGGCGTTGCCGAGGCCCCGGCGAGGGGCAGCTGCCCCCGGCTTACCGGAGGATCTGCGGGTGAGGTTGATGATCTCCTCGGAGAAGCCGCCGCCCTCGCCCGCCACGCTGCCGTTCATGCTGCGGCCTGAAGGTGAAGTCGGCTCCTGGGGCGGCCGCTTTCGTTTCCTCGGCCGCCGCCGGAGGGCCACGCCGCGGAGCGCTGGGAGTTGTAGTCCGCAGCCGGCCGTGCCGCCCGCTGACGGGATCCTACTGCCAGCCAGCGCCCGGCTCGCTGCGGGCACGCGGCGCGGAACCCCGGGGCTCAGCACCCGCCTCTGCCCACGGGGCCCGGCCCTCCGAACCAGCCGGGCTGCCGCGGCGGCTGCGCCATCGGGAGCGGTGCCGGGTGCGCGCCCGGAGAGAGGCACATCCTGAGGGCGGAGGGCCCGGGATGGCCTGTGGAACGGGGCTTCTCCTTCCAGAGCCCGTGATGGGTCTCCCGGCAGAGGCGGGAGAGGGCCGTGCCCTGGGGAGCCCTCCCTGCCTACCGGGGAGCACGGCACGGCGACTTCCTGCCCCATACATCACTTTTGCCCGGCACCGCTTTGCTCCCCACACCAGGGTGGGCTGCTTGCACAGGTTAAGGAGCAGGAGAGATGTGCCCTGCTCCCAGACCTCTTAACTGGCCACGCAGCAAACAGAATCATAGAATCAAATAGGTTGGAAAGACCACCAAGATCACCAAGTCCAACCTTTACCTCACCACTGCCAAGTGCACCACTAAACCGTGCCACTAAGAGCTTTATCTACATGTTTCTTGAACATTTCCATAGATGGTTATTCCACTACATCAGATCAGACAGTTACAGGCAGAAGCAAAAGCCCAATGCAGACAGGTATCATGGACAGCATCTATGCCAACTCCTAGTTATCCTGCAGTGCAATGCAGTAGTAGCCCTGTATTCAGAACCACAAATAGCACTTGAACTGCTGTACTGACCACCAATGCTGGAAACAATACATACTTAACTATGTCTTGCAGAAGGTGCTCACTTTGAGGATTTGGGAAATTTCCTCAAAACTCTACAGAACAGGGAGTTACCTACATATAAATGGCAAAGTAGTTCAACTTTAACAGAGGAACCACTTTAACCAGAGGCTCCTTAAACCAGGACTCCTGTATCTCAGGGAATTCTTAGGAAAAAGATAGCAAGGCAAAACTTACCCTGTTTTTTTCCTTATTAAACTTTATCCTCCTCTATTTCAGCATAAGCTGCAAGCGTAGCAATACAGACAATGACAACAGGAAGCAATGAAGAGGGCCTGGTGCAGTTTAATCACCTAACTGCTTGGTGCTATTAGGACAGCCACATCTACACAGGAACTTTTCTGATGAAAATGAGGACCAGGTGCTCTGATCGTCAGTGTAACCCTAGCAGTTTGTTTGTTCTAGATTGTAGAGCGGATAAACAAATATTTTTTGACTGCATTCATTCCAAGATTCTTTGCACTTATGGACTCCTGAATTTAACAGGGAGAGACAGCCTGGGTGCTATGGTGAAATCAGATACAACAATATTTCAATGGGAAAAACTTAGGGAGGGAACTCGCACATTTTATACAACACACGCTAGGTTTGTTGGGACTCATGCTCATCTTGCTCACATGGCCCTAAGCAGAAAAAGCAACAAAATGCACAGAAATACTTCTGTCCAGAGCTTGCTGAAAGCCTCCTCCCATTTAAGTCCTGTTTTTTTAGATCAGTCATTAAACAGAGAGAAAAATGTAAATTGTGGCGTTTTATTGCTTTGTCTCTTTCAAAACTGCATTTGCAAGTAAGCTTTTATAAGCTAAACTGTGCTTTTATTTACATCTTTGTCTCTTCAGTATGCAGGTCTGTAAATAAGAACTCTCTCTTAAATGTTTCTCTGATCTCAGCATAGACCTGTGCTCAGCAATTTATGGTATACTATCAATGAGCAAGAGCAGGCCATCAAGGTGGCAGCTTCAGACTTCAACCACTGATGTTTATGTATTTAAAAAGCAAAATAAAATAAGTCTGCCAGTCTTTACTAGTTGTGCATTGCTACAGTTGGAAGGTGCTGGCTGTAGTGCTTGGAGTACTTTTTACTTTCTCCATCTTTCCCCTCATCTGCATCCCCCTTGTTTGTCACCTTGCTTTCAACATTGTTAGTTTGACGGTTAGTTTTTGGAGGAACAACCACCACCCCACCCAAAAAAAAAACAAAAAGTCTCTGGTTATAAGGAATACATCTGGGGAGTGAGTCAAGGGACAGTTATCCTGTCTTTTGAATAAACACAGGATTAAGTTTTGTTCATCTAATGGAAGCCATCCACATTGTTTCAGGACAATAAGGGTAGCCTGATGAAGAAAGAATGTGTTACCTCATTTCCCCAGACAATATAGATAACAATTTAAAGACTCATTCCCTTTAGACAGAAAGCCATGAAGAACTGTAAATCACATCCTTTGTATTTAGTATCCAGTCATAATGTAACCAGCCCTTTTTGGATGCAGAACAGAATCATAGAATCATAGAATAGTTAAGGTTGGAAAGGACCTTAAGATCATCAAGTTCCAACCCCCCTGCCATGGGCAGGTACACCTCACGCTAAACCATATCACCCAAGGCTTCATCCAGCCTGGTCTTAAACACTGCCAGGGATGGACCATTCACAACCTCTCTGGGCAGCCCATTCCAGTGCCTCACCACACTTACAGTAAAGAATTTCCTCCTTATATCCAATCTAAACTTCCCCTGTTTAAGTTTTAACCTGTTACCCCTTGTCCTACCACTAGTCCCTAGTGAAGAGTCCCTCCCCAGCATCCCTATAGGCCCCCTTCAGATACTGGAAGGCTGCTATGAGGTCTCCACGCAGCCTTCTCTTCTCCAGGCTGAACAGCCCCAACTTCCTCAGCCTCTCTTCATACGGGAGGTGCTCCAGTTCCCTGATCATCCTCATGGCCCTCCTCTGGACTTGTTCCAACAGTTCCATGTCCTTTTTATGTTGAGGACACCAGAACTGCACACAATACTCCAAGTGAGGTCTCACAAGAAAGAGTAAACGGGCAGGATCACCTCCTTCAACCTGCTGGTCACACTCCTTTTGATGCAGCCCAGGATACGGTTGGTTTTCTGGGCTGCAAGCGCACACTGAAGCCGGCCCATGTTCATTTTCTAATCGACCAGCACCCCCAAATCCTTCTCCACAGGGCTGCTCTGAATCTCTCCTCTGCCCAACCTGTAGCTGTGCCTGGGATTGCTCCAACCCAGGTGTAGGACCTTGCACTTGGCATGGTTAAACTTCATAAGGTTGGCATCAGCCCACCTCACAAGCGTGTCAAGGTCCCTCTGGATGACATTGCTTCCCTCCAGCATATCAACTGAACCACACAGCTTGGTGTCATCAGCAAACTTTCTGAGGGTGCACTGAATCCCTGTCCATGTCACCAACAATGATGTTGAACAAGACCGGCTCCAACACCGATCCCTGAGGGACACCACTCGTTACTGGTCTCCAGCTGGACACTGAGCCATTGACCACAACTCTTTGCCTGCGGCCATCCAGCCAGTTCTTTATCCACCGAGTGGTCCATCCATCAAGTTGATGTCTCTTCAATTCAGAGACAAGGATGTTGTGTGGGACAGTGTTGAACGCTTTGCACAAGTCCAGATAGATGACATCAACTGCTCTACCCCTGTCCATCAGTTCTGTAGCCCCAACATAGAAGGCCATCAAATTGGTCAGGCAGGATTTCCCCTTGCTGGCTGTCACCAAGCACCTTGTAGTTTTTCATGTGCCTTAGCATCCCTTCCAGGAGAATCTGCTCCAAGATTTTGCCAGGCATGGAGGTGAGACTGACTGGTCTGTAATTCCCCGGGTCATCCATTTTCCCCTTCTTGAAAATGGGGGTTATATTTCCCTTTTCCCAGTCATCGAGAACATCACCTGACTGACGTGATTTTTCAATTATGATGGACAGTGGCTTAGCAACGTCATTTGCCAGCTCCTTCAGGACCCATGGATGGATTTCATCAGGTGCCATAGACTTGTGCACATTCAGGTTCTTAAGATGGTCTCAAACCAGATCCTCCCCAACAGTGGGCCTAGGGTCTTCATTATCACAGTCCCTATGTCTGCCTTCCAAGACCTGAGTGGTGTGGTCAGAGCCTTTGCCAGTGAAGACCGAGGCAAAGAAGTCATTCAGAACCTCAGCTTTCTCCAAATTCAGGGTAGCTAATTCTCCTGATAGCTTCCGGAGAGGGCCCATGTTATCCCTAGTCCATCAACATCCCTGTATTCTTCCCAGGCTGCCTGTCCCTGTTTACCCCTTTTATAAGCCTCTTTTTTCTTTTGAATTTTGCTCAGCAGCTCCTTATGCATCTAAGGAGGTCTCCTGGCCCTCCTGCTGCAGTTCCTTCTAGTTGGGATGCAACACTCCTGAGCTTGTAGCAGGTTATGCTCGAATATCAACCAAAAGTCTTGGGCACCCTGCCCTCTAGGGCTATATCCCATGCAACCTTACAAAGCAGGTCCCTGAAGAGGCCAAAGTCTGCTCTCTTGAAGCCCAGCGCAGTGAGTTATAACTAAGGTATAACACAAACCACTGCTGCTGCCACCCATAATAATAACGATAAGGGAAATAACAAGGAAAGAGAATTCAACCGCTCATCACCCGCCGACCGATACTCAGCCTGACCTGAGCAGTGATCTAGCCCATCCGGGTAACCGCCCCCAGTTTATATAGTGGGCATGACGTGCTGTGGTATGAAATACTCGTTTGGGTCAGGTGCCCTGTCTCTGCTTCCTCCCGGCTTCCCCTCCTCCCTGGCAGAGCATGAGACTCAGAAAGGCCTTGGTCAGAGTAAACATTACTGAGCAGCAACTAAAAACATCGGTGTTATCAGCGCTGTTCTCGGGCTGAAAGTCAAAAACACAGCACTGCACCAACTACTAAGACGGAGAAAAATGACTGCTACTGCTGAACCCAGGACAACTATGACCCATTGATTTTTCCTGGCAGCACCAGTAGTGATCTTCTTTACCAGTGCATCAGCTGGTTGTTCATGTTGCAAGTGTGTTTCCTTGTTAGCCCCCTGCAGAACTGCAAAGCGGCTCTGGGTGGGGACATCAGATTAGGAGGAAGCCCCTTGCTTTTAATTGTCCTCTTCCTCTTTTTTGGGGGTCGTTTTTTTCTTTGCTGTTTGTTTCTTTGTTTTGTTTTGGTTCTTTTGTTACTATTTCCCAGCTTCTTGGGTTAACGGCCTCCTTCTTTCCTCCGTGAGCTACAGGGGCCGCTTGAGGCCCCTGCACAGTTTGGGCCTGGAGCAAGCATGCCCTGCTTCCTCTCAGCTTCCCTGACATCTCGCTGTCTATTGACAGCCTCCTGCAGCTCAGCCCCTGCTGCAGCAGGACCTCCACCAGGGAGCACCGAGTGCAGCCCTGCCCATTGTGCACCCTCCCCTCACCAGACCAGTGCAGGCACTCTCTACACCCCGAGCTCTGCACCGCAGCCTCCCCTCTCACTCATCGGCTCTGTCTGGGTGCCTCCGCTGGCACCGCCGGGGCAGCCAGAGGAGAGCTCCCGGGCCGGGCCCTGCTCACACGCCGAGTGCTCACCATCCCGCCCGCCAGAACCGCCCCGACCCGCCCTGTTCGCCGCGCTCCCTGGGGCAGGTTTTTAACCAATCAGGGCTGGTGCCGCTGCTCCTGGCTCCGCCCCCTGTGAGTCAGCCGCTCGCTCTCGTCAGCTGAGCTGCCGGCTCTGGGCAGGTCCTGTCGAGGACTTGAGGCTCCCTCGGTGGCTCTCGCGGCTCTGAGCTGAGGCTCCTGGACGCTGATCTCCCCCCGCTCCGGTGTTGAAGGCGCCCTCTCTCGAGCCGCTCACCTCAGTAATACAAATAAATATAAGTACTATAAAAAATAAACAAGGACAACATTTACTCTGCATTTAATGATGTCACATGAGATTAAAACTGCTCAGAATGTGTTGAATTATTTTGATGAATTATCAGCTGGCTCTGCTCAAGGGAGATTCCCCAAGAACATCCAAAGCTACTGCTTGTTGGTCTTCAGGAAGTGCTTTTTTGGTGGATTTTGACTCGCCAGCAGGTGTTCTCCTTTAGGAGCAGCTGTATTTGAAATAACTTCTATCTTCTTCTGTGTAATTGGGCTCTTTTCCTCCTAAGCCATGGCACTATTTGCTGTCGATAAATTATAATAAGGGTTACTGCAGCAATAAGGTAAAAAAGAGTACTAAATAGTATTACTCCTCTTCTTGCTCTCCGAAGGAGCCCCCTGACTGGAGGAGGTCCACTGTCAACACTACCTCCATATCCTTTCAATTTGCAATACGGAGGAGCCCAGCCATACCTGCAGTGGCAGTTCTTATGATTGTTACATACTCCTCTGTCATGACACTTTGTCATGTTACAGTTGTAGTTCAGCAGTGATACGCTGGCACATGTCCTGTTGATACAAAGCATATCACGACCACATGGCGCGCCATCTTCCACAGCTCCCACATCATCTACTGGTATCCCTACATGGTAGTCAAGACCCCAACACTTTTTATGTCCAATAGGGGTTTGGACTAGCGTTACGTGGTCCGGCAAGAAAGGCAATTCGTTTAGGTTTTCACACTGGATCCTACCACATAAGATATTCTCAATACTGCATTTTGTAAAATGGGCACTGTCACGAATCCCACAGTTCCCAAACCGGTCACCTTGAGTATTCACTGCTTTGAAGCAATCTAATGAAGCAGCTCTGGCCTGTTTGCCAAAGAGACGCTGGCACTGTTTGTGGTGGGTAGAACATTTTCCTCGATAACAATAAGCCCCGTCTTCACAAGGGGCTCCATCTTGTATGTACGAATCTTGTGGGCACTGAGGGGAAGTCCCATTGCAATACTCTGGCAGGTCACAGACACCAGTACTTGCTCTGCAGACCTTTCCTGCTGGAAGGAAATGACATCTCTTGCAGCATTTTCCAGAAGCACAGACTGAATTTGCCGTAAACGTACAATTTGGGTGACAACAAGGATCCTTTCTGCAGTTTGATTCTGAGCCACAGTCACACTGCTCTCCGTTTTCTACTATTTTATTCCCACAGTATTGACGCTTCATGGCGTAGAAAGTACCGGGCGCTGGTGGTTGACGAATGCAGTTGGAACCACGTGCAACAAGGTCAAAGTAGTCTTTGTAACTGCAGTCACTGAATGCATCTGTGTCAACATCAGTTTCGTACATAACGCATCTCTTTCGCCTGCATTTACAGCCCGGTTTATCATGGTGCATCCCAAGATTATGGCCCAGCTCGTGGACAAATGTGATAACAAATGAGGACAACTTCCTATTACTGAAGGAATCAACGGCTGCTGACCACTGGTTATTACATATGGACCCTAGGTACGCCAATCCCAGGCTCTTTCCAAAGCCCTGAAATACAAATAAGTGAGCAACATCATGACGCATCCGTGGAGACAGGTCTGACCTTCGCCATTTGTTAAAGGCATAAAGTACATGACCAATAGAGTTAGTAATGTTTATAGGATTGCTTTTGGTCCAGATCTCCAATCCCACAAGAAACAGTCGAACAGAAAGCTGTTTGTACAGAGAGTCCCCAGTGTTGATGACTTCTAGGACTTGCCTCAAGACCTGGGATTCATTCCTGCCTGACCTCACAAACCATGCATTGTCCACCACCACTGCTATCTTCACGTACCTGACGTGTGTCCACCATCCCTCCAACGCCTCTTCGTCCGCCTGCACTGCCTGGGGCTCCTTGAGCCAGGGCAGCAAAGCCTCTTGGTGCTGCAGCTCCTGCGGGGTCAACCCGCAGGTGGGACCCACGGGGTTGCTGGCCTCCATGCAGTAGAGGATGTGCCGGAAGGCCGGATCGTCGGGGATGGGCTCAATCTCATAGATGTCATCCTCAACCCAAAGCATGCCATGGAGACCCCTGCCGCAGTTGCTGAGCGCCACCATGGAGCCAGGGCTCCCCTGCACCTCTCCCTGGTAGAAGCAGTTGTCATGAACGAAGGGGTGCTCCTCCCAGCGTGTCCCATCCTTGCCGTAGGTGACCAGGGTGAAGGGGTGGGAAATCAGCCCTCGCCTGGGCCACAGGCGCAGCACCCAGGGCCGCCCAGCCACCTCCAGCCAGTAAGAGACAGCCAGGGGTTTGGTGTCAGCCCGAGCACTCAACTGCCGCGGCACCGTCATCCACATGGAGGTGACACGCAGACCCCCGGGCAGGTCCCCTGGGGCCGGAGGGAACCCCACCAGGCCCAGCAGCATCAGCAGCCTCAGCAGCAACGGCAGTGCCTCCATGGCTGCTGCCCGGCACTGCCCCACACCCTGCTTTGTGAGGGTATGGAACCTAGAACCACGCCCAGGTAACCACCCCGAGGCCTCCAACGGCTCCTCGGCAGAGAGGAGCAGTATCATCGTCACAGCTCACTTTGCCTTCTCCCTGTGCAAATCTTTGCCTCCTCCCTGTGCAAACGTACCCCCAGGCAGCAGGGTGCCATCTCATTAGCTTGAGACATCCATCCCCTCCTCTTTGAGCAAGTACAGAGGTTCTTGTGGGGAGGAAGACCAGAGATCTTGGTCAGACCTGATCTCTGCTCAGACCCATTAGTTGGTTAGCCTGCCACAAGCACGTTCACAGCTTTTGTAATCTTAAATTTCAAATTAATGGATGTTTCTCCTTTCTGAGCAGGTATAGCAAGGAGGGGCCCCAGCTCAGCTTCACACTCCTGGTCAAAGATGTTTGTGTTGAGCAAAGGGATTGTTTAATTAGACCACAGAGAGTAAAACCTGTTTTGATAGCTCAAAGTCTAGTTCTGGCTTTGCTCGCTTTTTTTATTAAAGGGTAATTTGTGAGTGGAAATCAGGAACAGACTGTTTCTCAAGCTCAAAAGAGTATTTGGACAATCTTACTGTCTGAAATGGAAAAGTACAGAAATACTAGTCTCCTAACTGGTTACTAGGACATAGAATTCCTTAGAACATTTTTCTTAGCATGTACGTTACTATAGCTACTGCTGCTATACACATCCACACCAAGTAGAAAGGTAGAACCAGGGAGGAATTAACTTCCACTGTCCTCAGTAACATAGAGGCTAACTAACAGCATGAAGGATGAACGTATAAAGCCTAGCACTGATGCAACAGCCATTTTTCCGTATCATGGCCTTTCTAAAAGTTAAGTGCTCGCAGAGCACTAGCAAGAGAGCTTACTGGTACATCTGCCACTTAGCTGCCATCCATGTTTTGGGGAGCAGCTCCATCATATCATAAGATATAAGACAGTGATCTGGATTGTGGTAAAACACGATCTCCTGTGCGGTACAGCTCTGCACAGTTTTTTAGGCACATAGTGCTGGGATTCAACATAGCCACAGCTCTGTTACCTTTTGGGTATTCTCCACAACTTTCCTTTAAGCACTGAGACCATATCTGGGACGAGTCAAACCTGCTATGGCCCTTACCCTTCTCAGCTGCAGGAGGTGCAGCCTCTCACAACCCCATCTCCATCTCAGGGATCCTGCCTTTTGGCACCAGCTTCTGGGTGCTGACCATCAATCACCCTGGTACAGGCAGCAGCACTTAACATTGTAAACAGCCTGAGACAGGCACTGCCTCTTAGAAGGCCAAGCACTGAGAGAAGCAGTTGGCAGACCACTCACAACCCCCATCTGCTCCCTCCTGCCCCAGGGTTGTGAGCAGGCTGGTACCTTGAGCTGGACACATGGCAGACCTAACCAGAAGACGTGGAGGCTACCAACAGTTGACCAAAAGGGTTTCAGATGTTGTGAACTGGTACCTTGCTCATTCATTGCAAGCGTGGCCAGCGTGAGTAGTGGACACCTTGTAATACAGTACCTCAGATAAAACGAATGAAAACAGGATTATGCCTGATTCTATTAGTACCTTCCTAGATACTGATAATTGTGTATTTGAAATTTATTACTGCTTTACCTAAAATTGAACAAACTCACGACCTATGTAAGTCTTAGATTTGTTACTGGTTTTAATTTTAAAAGTACAGAAACAATTAGTTGTTGAATAATTGTCTGCTACTTTTCATGTATCAGTTTTTCATTCCAGAGCTCTGAACTACATCAAATTATGTCTTTTGAAGCAAGTATAACTATCATAGAAAAATCCTGTTGCATAATCTTTGTGTGCAGTGTCTGGAATGCTATTTTTAAATGCATACTTCTGCTGTATGCTCGTTCCTTAAGTTATAGGAAAGGCCCTACTAAATCACTCTGCCAACTTGCTAGGGACATGTCTTATCCCTCCTCCCCCCAAGGTTGCCTGCTACTTTCTCTTTTAATATGAACATAATTATATATAGTTAGGACTAGAGAGTACTCTGGTTTCATTGTCGAACTCATGTCAGGTTATTCTTGGAGGGGAAGCGTCAGCCTAAGTTTGTGACACTGCATTGAGCACTTTAACAAGCCCTTCAGCACTGAGGTTACATAAAAAGAGATAGACTGTTGTGTTCAGATTACCAGAGCCTTGCACTTTTGTACTCTGATAAGGTAAACATCAAAGAGGAGAGAGGGAAGGATTCCCATTAGATGGCAGCAGGGAAAAATGACTCACCTTACAGTCAAAAAGGTATCACAGCAATCCATAGATACTTCAACTGCAGAAACATCTAGCAGGGGTAACTGGCATTCTCACAATGCATCAGTGTTTTTCAGTCTTGTAGTCCCCTAAAACTTTCAGTGAAGGTGCAAGCTTCTATGGAATTTAATCCTACCAGCAAGAGGTTTACTTTTCTCACCTTATGTTTTTAGGAACTGGACACAAAACCCCAGCAGCCTTGTGAACTGCAGGCTGAAATCCACTGTCCTGGCAGAAAGAAATGAAGCCTTCTTATTGTTGGGAGATCAGTTATACATCATAAATAATGCCAGCGAGAAAATTTCTTCCATCACCCCTCCATCTATGATCCACATTAGGCTACAGAAGAACACTTGTCATGTAGGGGACTATTTCTTTGTTCTGTGCATGATTACAGGGCCAAAGCAACACTTCACCAAAAAATTCACCTTCCTCTCCAAGAAAACAAAACAAAACAACCCCAAACTGACTTGAATCTTGAATGCCTACTTAGCATTTGCTTTGACATTGAAAAACGTATCAAAAAAAAAAAGGAAAGAAGTGCATCACACTGGCTTTTTGCTCAAAAGCCATCTGTAGGTTCAGTGAAGGTACAATCTATTTGCATAATACATCTTCACCATTTTTCTCACAGGGAACCTCCATGTCTCAAAATAAAGCTAATGTCTCCCCCTTTGCCTTGTCCCTCCCATTGCCTATACCCTCTAACTTTGCTCTGGCAAACAACATGTACTGACTGTCCAAACAGCATCCTACTCCTTTGCTAGGAAAAGGTTATAAAAATATAAAGTATGTGGGGAGAGCAGCAAAGAAGAACAGGCAGGAAAAACACACAGGCTGGTTAGACCTTACTCAGTGAAAACTTGAAGACAATGGTATTTCTGCTGTATATGAGACACCATTAGCTTTACACAGTGAATTGAGGTAGCCAGACTGCTGTTCTTCCGACAATCTGGCTGGACTTTTGCTTGTATGTGTATATATACACCTGTATACCTACCTGTTCATGTGTATACACATTTCTATGCACTTTCAGGCTCTCAGGAGAAGATTTATGTTAGAGTTCTAGGTAATTTTTAGCTCCTGCTACCCTGTGATTTAAGCCAAGAAAAGCCCTTTTGAAGTCTGAATTGTTACTACGTAAGAGCAAAAAGTAGAGACAGCTCTCCTGTGCAACCAAAACCAAATCTCCTTTATGCAAAGGAAAGTGACACACAGGACAAATTGCAGAACTGCTTACTTATTTCTCTTTTATCTGTAAGATTTACAAATACTGAAGGTCCTTTGAAGGACTTTGGACTTCAGAACTCAGGCTCCAAACCAAGAGACAGTATATAAATACCAGAGGCTTAGGATCTCACACACTGAAAAACATTACTGACTACAAGATAGCTGCTTAATAGCTTTTTGACAGTAAATTATTTTGAATTTAACAGTAATATCTGACGTCGCTTCAGTTAATAACAAAGTGCACTTAGCTGATAAAATTATTTGGACTATCTTGTTAGCAAGTAACAGAATAGAAGATATTTCAGTTCCTCATCCCCTCATATGGCAAACCTTCAGCACTGAAGGACACCTACTAACAAACTGACCATTGGTAACATCCCTTATGATTTTATCACTGTATTATTCTCTCAGGAAAAGATCATTCCCCAGAAGAGGCTTATCACATTCAAATGCATTGTTTCATGTATGGAAACCATTTTCTATCCTCTCAATAGCTTAGATGTTGGCACTTTAACTCAAATGGGATCAGACCAGAAGCCCATCCTCTTTGGTTTGTGTAGGCCACATGCTAAAACAGCAAAGTGTATAGCTGTCAGTGATGTTTCTCTTCAACTGCCCTACCTCCTCAGGTCTAAAAAGCAGATGACTAAATCACGGTGATCAGATGCAGTATGCACAGAGCAGATGCAGCAAGAAAGTGCTAGAAATACAGAGGAACAGACATAACATATATTCGAGTTACGCTGGAAAAAGAAATATAAACAATGTCACTGAATGTGCAACAGCAAGACATTTTAGCCTGGTTTAAGTCATCATAAATATCTCTCACAGACTACTAGCTTTTACAATAAAAGACCAGCTTAGCTATTAAGTAAAAGGAGCGGCCAGGAACATTTAGAGACTGAGGGCAGTCTGACATCAAATTACATGGATTTGAGCCTCCAGTTATCAAATCTTTTACCTGTATTCCAAGCACACTAAAGGCACAGCAATTTATAGCAGGCAGCCTAAATCCTCTAGTTGAACTTTTTTCCCCTCAGAATAGCACAGAATATATTCCAAAATCTAAGCGAAAGAAAGCTGCTAGCACATATGGCACGTTCGTTACGAACAAAGTAAGCATTTAAGAAAGGCATTCCAGCAACCAGCATTTTTATTTGCCAAGAATTCTTTTTTTAATATATATAAAAGTTTTTTTTACACAGGAAACCAAGACACAAGGGATGCAAGAGCCTGTGAAGATTTCAGGAAGCTGCAAAACATGTCTGTGTAAAAACCATTCTCAGAAGCCAACATTCAAAATCAGATGAAGAGACTGAAAACACCTTCTTTGAGGCATCTCACAACCTGACATTAACATCTGAGTGGCAGGGTTCTATAGAAAAAGATGTTACAGGGACTTCAGGCCCTGAATCATCAGTCTCAGTGGAGGGCTTAAATATAAAGAAAGGGGAGCAAGAATATCCTGTTTTCCAGGTACCAATCCAGACGTGCAACAACTTCTGCCTTCACTGGAGTCTCATCCGTTTTTCCGGTGGTCCTTTAGCACCAGCACTCTGCTGAGCATTCTTTACAGTCTCTTTTTCCTCTTGCTTGACAGCTTCAGGGGCTGGTTCTGGTTCCTTCTTGATTTGATCCACTTAAGAAGTAACAGCAAAAGAAAGTTAAACCTTCAATTTTTATTCCCAAAACACGACTCGGAGTACTTTGAAAATACAGTTGATGTCAAAGAGCCAAAATTAATTTCAAAGGTTTAAGAATAACCAAAGATTAAATTCATACCAATACTGGTAAAAAGGCAGAACAGACTGAAGAGATACAGTTCATTGTTTTCCTGTTTTGAGGTTGCTTATGATCAACTCAAAGCCTTCACATGCTTTCTTGAGCTTATAGCACCATTCAAAAATCACTAAGATGCTGGATTGACTAAACTGTTCCCTTATTTTCTCTCCTTCTGCTTTCAAAGACCATTTCCTGCATTTGGACCTTCAGGCAATACAGTTTTACAGACAGAAAGGGCAAGAGTTGAACATGCATTTTTCTCAATGAAAATTTTCAGTTTAGGAATGCCAGAATTCCTAAGCAGCTCAGCAGCAGCAAGGAGCTTATATGGCAACTGGAAGACATTGCTATATAGAGCCTATTTTTTAAGTCTTGTGAGAATATTAGAGTTTTACCTGGGATAGGCTTTTCTCCAAGTTTTTGCTGTGGGGGAGGAAGAAAAAATAAAACAACACATTAGCCGGACCAAGGCAATAGTTCTTAAACCTGCCTACTATTCATTTAGGAACGTATACCAAGCAAATACACTCTTATACATAACAGTTGATGGTAGAATGAATCACTAAATACACTTTAAACAAAATCCAATTAACATTTTATAACATCCAGTTTCTGCTGACAACTGAAAAGCACTAAAGCAAAAATTACACAGCCAGTCTTTCCCACATCTGAGGAGTAAACAGTTTTGTGAGTTGCTGTAAACATCATTTGTTCTTCCCAAGCAGAAGACCTGGTGGAACAAACGTCTACTAGAGATGATCAGAGGTAATTACAACTTCACAGAATGCCAAGAATTTCCACACTAATTAATAAGCCTCAAAAACAATAGAGTAGCTAAAACAAAATAGCTGTGGTGGCTTGATTTAGCTCACAAAGCAGGAAACTGGAAGCAGGAGCAAAACCCCATAGCTGACAAGAACAGACCCTCTGTGATTAGGTAAGGAATTTGTGTAAGAAAATTCACCCTCACAGTTTTGCCAAGGTCTTAAATGACTCCTGCAATTACAAAGGGGAATCCTACGCTCCAGTCAGAGCCTTACATTTCAAATTTATTATCTAACCCATGCTACCATTGCAGAAAGCACACAGAATTCCCATTCAGTTTCAGCTGTTAAAGTGCTTCTGACTGCCTTACATTCTAAGTTACAGAAATACTATGGCTTGTAAGCATCATACCTGAACAAATTTGGGTGGAAACTTTTGTCTTAGGTCTAAAAGCAAAGCATCTACCCGTTGCCTTTGGAAAATAGAACTTGGTTCTTCTTTCTTCTTGGCTTTTGGTTTAGCTTTCTCTACAAGTCACAGAAATGTAGGAGAAAGCTGTATTAGAAGTTCTGTCCACTTTGTTGTATGACAAGCTGGTATTCATCCCTCCTCTAAAGTTCACCTATGTCTTCCCTTTGACATCAGTTTTTTTTTTTTTTTGTGGAAGACACATTAAGGACAATTCTTACTTCCTAATAAACTGGTCTGGCTTCTGAAGATGTACTCTGGTCTCCAGTGGATTGAAGATTTCCCCACTTTGTTGACACACAGCTCACAATTTTCATCTCCCACCCATGCCTCAATGTCCATCCCCACCAGCACAGAAGAGCAAGATTCCTGACAGGGAGCACTAACTTACCCATCAGACAGACACTTAACCTTATCTCTACACCATCACTTTGCATTGCCTCAAGGTTTTCTACATTACCTTCCCCCACCAAAGTACACAGGAACAACTAGGATTCATACCTCGTTCTTCTTGGTCTTTGAAATGCCACCAGTAGCCCTTGGATGGGTGATAGCGGCAGTAGGACATGGCTTCTTCAAAAGCAGACTGAATTCCATGCACTGCAGTGAGCTTTCAGAACAAGAACATAAGGAAGTGTTCAGAGTTCAAGGAAAAAATACAGTATAAAACTTTGAAAAAACGGATTTTAAAATTAGTATTCTGTATTTATTTTTGTTCTGGGAAGGGAACTTGGGACATTTGGACCAAGAATGTAGTCTCTTCAATAGGCTCTTACAAGACATTTTCTGAAGTGCTTTTCTAAACTGACAAAAGCAGTTGCTTACTAGAACAAGGAAAAAAACAAAACAAACACAAGTGCCCAATTCAAACAGAAATACCACATCAACTTAAAAACATAAGCCTCACTTAAAGAGAAGTATTACCTTCCCTTAACAGTGACATTCCAAAGCAAGCTTCACTATGTATTTAATTACTATTTCACATGCATTTGTGATGTAATTTTTCTTTTGATTATTCAAACCTTATGCTGGTCTGCTAATTGTGTAGCTTCAGTTAATTCTGATCCTTCATCCTTAAACAGCATATCCTAATTTCTGGACCATACTGCACGCTTGCAAGATCTTCCATTTCCAGGTGGGATGTACACCATATTCACTGGTGGTGTTGTTTTATGTTACTGTGTACTACACAAGATCTTTCCTCAAAACAGCAAAGGAAGGATTTAAACAGCCTGAGGAACACCCAGAAGTAAAAGCAGGTACAAACCAGTGTCCATCAAATGGACGAAACACTTACAACTCTGGAGTTAATGACAGACCCTAAGTCAGGTGCCTGATAAATCACTCCAGCAATAATATAGTAGTCGGCCAGTGGAATAACTGTGGGGAGGAAGAAATAAAAAAAAAAAAAGAAGAGACAGGATCAGTTTAAAAGCTGTGGCTGAAGACAAGGTATTTGTTGCTGAATTTCAGTTTTAACAGCAGAAATCACAATATTCATGACCAAATTTTCTATTCTTAACCTTTTCCTTCAAGGTGTTTTATTTGTACCTTAGCCACAGACTGAGAAGGGGGGAAAAAACCCTCTTCTACTGTAAGAACCTACTTAGCAGTATAGCCAACCCACAGCTAAAGTTGGAAATAGTGCAGAACAAGAAAGTGATATGACACACAAAGAAGCATGAATGATCCCTCTCCCAACCTAATGATACTATGTTTTGAAGAATCATAAATGACATACTAGCCACTGCAGATGATTAGCTAAAACTGAACTAAGCTCATCAGCCCCACGCAAAGATATAGTTAGCCTTATAGTCAAATAATTAAAATGAAAGCTTTTGCACAGCCTAACAGATAAATACGATATGGTGTGAATGCTATTATCCATTTTCCATGGCAAAACATACCACAGAGCTGCAATTTCTCATTGCACTCTTCATATTTCACCACAAGGTGGCAATCTCTGCTATAAGCGCACTAGAGGTCACTCTGCTAGACAGAAGTATCTCCACTCCACCAGAAATCCTCATACCCTTTTATTCAGATTTAAGATAGAGATAGCAGTGGTTAAACACCAATAAGGAACAGACAAAAGCAACTAACTGATCAGCCTTCTCAACGGTGACCAGAATTGTGACCTTACCTTGTGTAGGAGACTGCCTTTGCTGCTTTCGGATAATGAAGAGAATGGGCTCTTGAGCATGAAGAAGGATGTACTCCACTCCAATCATCTGGCTGAAAAAGAAGCAACCAGAATAACTATCTTCCTCAAAGCAAAATCTGTAGAATGTGAAGAGCTACCAAAGGGCCTGGCGGTAAACGGATGAAGTTCTGATGCTCTAGAAGCAATTCTATATAATGTGCAGTGAATAAAGGGATAGAATTTTCTGAGGTAGCTATCAAAACGTAGTTGCAAATACAAAAAGAGTCAGTACAACTTAACACAGTATCTAAGTAGAACATGTTAACAAATAAATAGCAAGAAAGATAACAATCTTGTCATCACAAAGATGTCATTTAAACACAAAGGACCGGCATATGATGTGAACATGTGTGTCTGAAGTGTAAACCCTTCTACAACCACATATGAGCATAAATGACTTTACCAATGAACTTTTAGCTCAGTTTGCACACTCCCCATCATACTGTGGAGTCTTTACATAGTTCTCAAACATCTCACTTGTGCTTAGTGTAGCAGATGGGGAACTGCAAAGAAAGTTAACTTGTGCATGCTGTAATCTCATTACACAACCATCTGTGATCAGTTTACTTACAACAATCACTACTTTTGTTATCCATACTAAAAAGCTAGCTCTTTGAAGGAAATTAAGTATGGCACATAGCCAGCAGGATACAGAAACACAAACTGTTTCTGAATTCAAAGTATCCCCTAATAGAAACCCTATTCACCGTAGAAAAACATTTAACTCTATTAATGCTACTCAGGTTCTGTTGAGCTGGAAGGATGAGAGAAGACAGCAAACATCTAAAAGGCGATTTACTGGAATCTCAGAACATGCATAAATTGCTTCATGATGAACACCTCCTTTAAATGGCATATGAGGAAGTAGAAGACATCTAAATACAAAAAAAGCTGGGCTCCCTAGCAAGTGGTAGGACTAAAAAGCACAGAACAGAAGAGGTTCCCAGCATGCTTCCATTCAATCATCAAAGTCTCTGGATGGAGGGACAAAGGATGCTGTACAGGAAGCAGTTCTAAATGACAACTTACTTCAAATGTTCTAAGGTCATCCGCTGCATTTTGACAACTTCATTGTTACATGTTCGGTCATAGAATGGGTTACTTCGCTCTGAGAAATAGTCCAAAACACTCCCATTGTTTAATATTGGAATCCAGGAGCTGTCAACCCAGGAAATTCCCAAGAGATTATCTGAGAAGAGAAACATACACTGAGTACCAAAGCAGCCAGAAGCACTGCAAATACGTCCAGGAGTATATTGCTACCAGTTATTGATTACAGCAGGGGAAGGAAGTGCAACACTGCCTCACACAAACCAGTTCTAATCAAAAATGTGTTTCAGAGAGCTCAAATAATAACTGATATTCTTTAACCTCTGCAGATCTGCTGTAGATACACAACAGAAATACAGTCTTTTCTTAATTACTGCACCTTTCTTTCTTTCTTTCCAGAACCAGCTGGGGGGGGTAGGGTGAGCCTACCCTCCTAATGTGACCAACCTCAGCCTGGTCATATTTAGAACAATTTATTTCTGAGAAAAAATAGTTCCAAAGCTGCAAAAAACAATGCTACAAAATAAGTAAAACACTGCAGAGATCTACTAATTAAACAAAGAGTTTTCTTTTGCTAAAGTAAATGAGCAAACTACTGAGTGAAGCAAAACAGTGGCACTGGTAACATTTCTAAGGTGTTCTGTTATTAAAACATATATCACTATGATATGACAGCAGCTGATACTGTTACGTTTCAAAGATGCTATTTTTTTATGTAGGTGAAGTCTATAATAAACAAAAAAAAAACCAAAACAGCAGACAAAGATGCTATCTCTGGGCAGATGTTTCCCAGTAATCTTGAACAAGAGATTTATTCCTGACTACAATTAATCTGCCAAATTGCCTGCAGCTAATTACTTATTCCATAACTCAGTGGTATTATAGAAATCTAATTACAGAGTAAAAACAATTGCATAAAAAAGCAAGCTTTTTGAATGAAACATATTCTGTAAAGGTCAAATCATTATACGCTAGTTCAGTTCCTACAGATTTGGGGACATGTGAATTAAAATCCCTGGATTTTACTATCATACTGCAGCAAAATCATGTTCCAGACCAAAGAAACCAGCAATGGGTTCCACAGTCAACAATCTACTAACATTGAAGATCCACAAATCATCTTGAAAAGCACTCTGAAATTCAACCATTTTCAATTGCTGCAGCAGTAAACAAGAATTTCCAAGACACAAGAAAGCAGGAAACAAAGGCTTAGAATTAACGTAACTGGTGAGAAGTGATTAATGACTGAACTGAAATTCCCCTCTTTCAGGAACACATTATATGATCAAGCATTATACACGTACCCAGAACTCCCACTTAGCATTTCATTGTGAATATGTTTTTACTTCTGTGACAACTCAGCATGCTCGAGGATGACTGGATCAGTTCCAAAAATGCCAGCTCATACACTATTAGTAGCTTCTCTGAGGAACAGTTAATAAAGTAACACTATCTGCCTAGCAAAAGGAAAATGCAGTGCAAATAGTCACACATGGATCATTTTTGCCTTGTTAACCTCAGCATTGCCAGCATCTTTCACAGAACAAAAATCTAGAGCCATTCATGTTATGTCACATACACTATTGTCTCTCCTCACTATAAAAAAGGAAATCTCAGAATCACAGCACTGAGATTCACTATTAAGTACATAGATTGTGCTAGTGCTGATTATCCTAAATGCTTTTCAGGACCATAAGAAAAGCTTTCCTTCCAAACAAACCCCACAATCTGAAGTGCTTGCATTCTTGCCACAATAAATGTTCACACTGCATTTCAAATACAAACTTTTCTTGCCTGTGTGTTTAACAATGACTGCATTTCTCAAGAGGGATGTCAGACAGGCTTTATTGTTTTTATTTTATTATTGCTATAATGCTGCATATAAATTGTTAAGTGTATTATAAAAAAGAATATAAAGCTGGGCTCAAAGGCTCAATTATCCATAGCTACTTAGTGCCAGTATCTATAATTGCTTTATAACAAGTAAGATTGTTCTCTTACACTATTCTTGGAAAAAAGGGGAGGAAGAACAAAACCAAACCTGAATCTGACACTCCTTCCCACCAAGAAGGGAGTACTTCTCTTTACTTTGGGTATAAGAAAGAATGGATGGTGTTCCTGCATCAGAGATGCGAAAGTGCTTGTGACAATACTGCCAATCTGTCATGAACATCAAGAAAATCTGGGAGATGATCCAGCAAACCATGGTGAAAAAAAAAAAGAGGAGAGCAATTCACACAATGTCCTGTGCCTGGCCTTGCCAGATAGATAGCCCAACATGAGGCTTTGATAGACTGAGAGGAACAGTAAAATAGTTTTATAGCTTAAGAATGTAAATATGCCTCAAAATCTACTTAATATATTGAACCATATTAGATAATTAAAAAAAAAAAACAAGCAAACAAAAACCACAAAACTTTGAGGGAGCTTTAATTATCTGGATTAAGACAGAAGGTTCTCACAGCAGCTAATAACTTAGTACAGCACTCCTCCATCAACTGTCCTTGCTGTATCTCAAACAAGGCAGTCAGAAAAGCAAACAGGACTGTAAGACTTTGAAGAAAAAGGGAGAAATCTCTATGACATGATCAAAATTAAACCCTCACAAGATTCCCTACATACCTGCTCTTGGCCATTCCCTGACACTCCACGACAAGAGAGTCTCAGTATGATCCCATTCAGACACCCTTTCAGAGAACAACAATTTCCTTTGCCATGCCCTCTCAACCCCCTTTTTCACCCACAAAGTTCAAACTCTTCACAGTAATTTAAGCTGTATTTTGTTACAGCATAAATCTTCTTTAATACTTCATTGAAGTACCACCCCTTCTTCAAAACATCCCATTAATATCCCTGAATTCTTACCCAAACCTTTCTTGTTTTCAGTTACTTCAGCCTTCTTTCTGACTTAACTAACACCCGCCCTGGCTCATCCCATCCACCCGAAACCCAGTTAAAATCACCAGCCTAACTCACTGCTTTGGTCCTGTCCAGGTCCCCACACATGACAGTGTTTCCCACTTCCCTTCACACTCCAGAACTAAACTCTTTTTTGGCAGATCACTCATGTCACCTCCTCATTCCACCTGAAAAGGAAGCTTCGTAGCAGAAGGGATGCTTGTTTTCACACACATCCCCTCCCAGCCCATGACAAAACTGCTTTTTGGACAGGTTTTGATCCCAGTCCCTTACCGGGATACAGATACATTCCCAACGCTACTAAACCCCTTGTGCGGAGCTTCCAAAGACATACAACTCAGTAGCTCCGCTGCCCTACAGAGCACTAATAAAGGCAGCAGCTCTGTTATCCTCACACCTCTGGCCACATCGCACCGTCCCGTAACTGGGAGGCTCGTGGGAGCGAACGCCGATAGCACAGCAAGCTCCAACCACCTCAGGGCAGCCAGGCCCGCCCGCTCTGCCCGCGGAGGGAGCACACCCCTTCGCGGCGGAGAGCAGCCCCGGCCGCCGGGCAGGGCGCACGGCTCGACATGGAGGTGCCGGAGCAGGTGATGCCCGGCCAGCAAGCAGCGCCGCGTCCCGGGAGCCACTAGCACCCGCGCACGACACGACACGACACGACACGACACGACACGGCACGGCACAGCCCTACCTCGGATGTCCACAGCCGCCATGACCGCGCCACTCACTTCCGCCCGGCACCGGGCACTGGGAGCAGGTGAGGATGGGGAGAGGGGTAGAGCGGCGCCGGCAACAGAGACGGGAGGCTAGAGCGGCACCACACCCGGCGGGGCGGGGCGGGGCGGGGCGAGGGCGGGGCCTCCGGCAGCTGGGTGGGCCAGCCGGCGTGAAGGCGGGGATAGGGAGGGGAATGGTCATAGGAATCGAATGGGACGGGATTGAGTGGAATGGGGATAGAGAAGGACAGGACGGGAAGGGATGGGGTGGGATGGGGTGAGGATGGAGTGGGATGGGTAGGGATGGGATGGGATGAGACGAGACGAGACGGGATGGGGATGAGGATGGGTTAGAATTGGGTGGGGTGGGGATGGAGTGGGACTGGACTGGACTGCACTGGATGGGATGGGATGGGTCGGGGATGAGGATGGGACAGGATTGGGTAGCGTGGGGACGGAGTGGGATGGGGCGGGATGGGATGGGGCAGGACAGGATGGGAGGGGGATGAGGATGGGATGGAATTGGGTGGGGTGGGGATGGAGTGAGACGGGATGGGATAGGATGGGGTGGGGTGCGGATGGTGTGAGATGGGACGGGATGGGATGGGTTGGGAAGAGATAGGATGGGACGGGACAGGGATGGGTTTGGGTGGGGTGGGGATGGAGCAAGATGGGATGGGATGGATCAGGACAGGATGGGATGGGATGGAACTGGGATGGGATTGGGTGGGGTGGGGATGGAGTGAGATGGGGTGGGATGGGATGGGACGGGATGGGTTGGGATGGATCATGATGGGATGGTGGGTTGGGATGAGGATGGAATGGGATTGGTTGGGGTGGGGATGGAATACGATGGGATGGGATGGGATAGGTTGGGATGGGATGGCATGAGGATGGGATGGGATTGAGGGGAATGGGGAGGGAATGGGATGGGATTGGGTGGGATGAGGATGGAGATGGGGATGGGATGGGATTGGAAAACATCCCTTGTCCCTGCTCACAGTTACTGGGCAGGGAAACATAAGCATGCAGCGAAGGGTTGTGCTGCCCCAGCCTCCCACTACAAGTGCAAGGTGACCTGCTCCTCACCCATGGGTGTTGCATAACCAGAACGATGGCATTAGTGATGAAAACTGAATGCATTTTTAATGCTAATTCTGAGCTGTCTGTTCAAAAACAGAGGTGCAGGTGTTCCACAATCATCCTCAACTGACCATGGCTCTCTGGCAATTGCCAGTCACTTTCATAATGAAAATGACATGGGCTGCAGGTTCCCGCTGAGCATCACACCCATCTTGGTTGCATTGGCTGGGGTAGCCCTGATTTATATTGCCATGTGGGAATAACATGGGATGTTTGAGGTCATACAATCAGAACACTGCATGGATCCTATCCTGAGGTTTGGTCCTTGGAATTTTGACTCTTTAGTGGTATCATTGGTCATTTATAGCATGAAGAGCAACATTCATACACTGAGGATTAATGAGCTTTTTATCTAGACTGACAACCACAATCTACTCATCTACTGTACAGAGCACCCAATGGCCCCCTGTCCCGACAGCAGAACTCTGTGCATCCTCCTCACCTGAGCCTTTGGAGAGGGTTACAGAAAGTGACAAGAGCTTTGGAAGGTTACAGAAAGTGACAAGATCAAGGAGTTAAGGCAGAATAATGCTGCATTGGAGGACTGAAGTCTATTCTTGCCAGTGATATAGTCATACATTATATTAAGTATTTTTCAACCTAACATTTCACAGTTGTCTGGTAATTTCAGTTCCTCATTTGCTGGAGACTGACACAGTGATCCAATTTATAGATATGCTAAGCCCTTGGTGCAAAGTGGTCATTCTTTGTGTTTTATAACTCTGCACTCTGAGAAGTCAAGTTCTTTGAAATCTCTCTCAGTTTAAGCACCTAAAATAAGATTTTTGTTATCGCTGTGCCTCAAGACTGCATCTCTAAAAGGAGGATGATAACAGGTTCCTTAGCTCTCAGTGGCTTATGAAAATAAATATTATAATCTCTGCAAAATATGATGCTGGGGTGGTTAGTGTCATGAGGAAATTTATAATCCCCTCTTCAAAAAAGGATTTGCCTGATGTGCAAAAAATAAGTAAAAATGCTTGAACAGTAGAATAAAACAAAGTAATGAGCAGCAAGCACTGTCCATCCTTAACACTGAAGGCAGAAGAAAGCTATGAAAAAATGGCACTTGATAGTGTTTAATGACCCAACTATATTAAAAATCAAAGCTAACCCTAATTTTCCAATTTTCTCATTTCTGAGTGCTTGTCTTTGTTACAGAGATAATATTCTGTGCAATATACTTTGCCAGCGGATAAATACACATGTGCACACTGCACATCTCCATTCATTAATTAACTGCTACTTGTTAGCAGTTTCTACCCTTGCCAGACATACCACTTTAGCGTTATCCACAGCAGAGTGCTTCCAAATAATATTATTTAGAAATAATATTATAGTATTATTATGTTAGGTTGCTGTTCTAAATCAAATATTTAAATACCTTTGCCCTGAACAATCCCCCCAGAGAGCAGAAATGCCACAGACAATGCAGCCACCCTTCTATTTTTGTGCAAACCATTTCTCTTCAGTAGCAAAGGGGAACTCCACCTCCATTTTAATTATTCATGTTATCCACCTTTCCTGCTGACTCTGCACTTTTCCTCAGCAAGGATGTCTTTGGGTGAGTGAGGGACTGAAAAGCAAAGACTCTTGGATGGGTAATAATAGTGTTCAATGACTTACAATAAATCTTCAATTACATGGTGAGACTAGTGAAGCACTGGGAAGAACTGTTCATCTGGTAACATTTTCACCTTCTATAGCATAAACCTCTGGGAATTTTTTGCTTGGCTTCCTCTAAAGGGAGAGTTCTAATGAGTTCTGTCCTTTTTAGCAGGAGGTGTGGATTACAAATGGAGAGCTAATGGAAGCTATCAGGTAATATGAGGAATTTATGCACTCTGCTTTTCATCTCAAAGGCATATTAGGCAATGAATATTTAGGTGTATTCATCACATTTGTGTGTTTTAAAAATAATTAAATACCTGGATAAAAACTGGCACATTTTCATGCCCCAGTGTTTGGATGTTAGTGTCACCCTCCCCCCAGTGAAATTATATTTATATATTTCTGTGATCAGAACTAATGGGGAATCTCATTTTCCTATGCCCCCCTTCTGTAGGCACTACACATACATATACCAAAAGACACTGCCCTTAATTTACAATGTTTGTTAGCTCCAGGATGCAAGATTGTAGCACTGAGCCCTCCAACCACGTTATGGGTACAGTGGGGATGCTACCGAGGACTCCCTTTATAGTCTCAAATAAACACAGCTAAATTGAGAGGACTATGTCTGCAGATGGAAGGAAAACTCTCTGTGAGCACCTCTAGCAGTCTGCAGAGATGGAACAAATAAACTAGCTATATTCCATCAGGTGAAAACTATTGTGCATGTATCCTTTTCATTATACTCTGGGCAGTTTCCAAAATGCATTAGAGGCTGCTGAACAAGGATATAATCACAGCACTTTGGATTCTACCAACCTGCATGTGAAATCTCAGATTAATAGTAAAAAGCTCCAAGTCCCATTTTGTGTTCTGGGCAAATCTAATTCTGCAGTGAAGCACAACGGAAATTCACATTCCTACACTAATGCAAAATTGCTGGCCTTGAATTACTTAGAAAATGAGTGATTCACTACTGGTTTTATAGTAAATAGGAAAATGTTTTTTTAAATGCTTACCTTTGGTTTGGGGGGAGGACATAAAAAAATGAACAAATCAGTGATGGAAAATTATGGGCAGTGCAAGGAAAATGCTGAAATCACAACATTTCAAAGGAGGGAATGGAAAGGTTTGAGTGGGCTGCTTTGAGTTGAGCTCCCTTATTTTGTTTTAACATTTTTGCTGGTGAAGTTTCCTTCTTTCCACCCTGAAAACAGAGCCAACATTACCAGTATTTTCAGATGGCACTACACATACAGTCATTTACAGAATATCTTCCAACAGACCTCAAAAGCCATCACTGAATTGTGCTTTAGAAACCCACAGCACAGCAAAATTGTAAAATTCTGGTGTTTAAATCCTTAATCAGGCACTTTTGCTGACTTCAAAGTCTGTTAATTTCTTCTTTCCTTCAGTGCATCTGCCTGTACTTTTCCTTTTCCTGAGATGCTGTTTTCTGCACAGTTTTTATAAATACCCCTAATCACATGCATTGACTATAGAAAAAAATAGCCAGGCTTGTGTGCTCTTTTTTCTCCTGGAAAAATGCCATGGGGAAGATCTAACTAAACTGACGGTAATGATAGCTGCAGCTGGTGCCCTCTTCAAAAAATGGGTCCCTCCCTTGTTGCTCTCAGCTCTGGGCTGCAAGAAACAGAAAAACTGGGGGACAGTGAGAAGAGTCCTGGCATTCTTGGGGCATTTTAATACATCTCACAGTGCTTTATTATAGTCATCTGTTTGAAGGGATGGGGCAAAAAAAAAGACAAAACCCTGCTAACAGTCTAAAAGCTTCTTGAAAACAATTAATCTCCCAGTAAACCCCAAATGGCTATCTGTGAAGAAGTTAATAAAGATGAAATGTCAGGATGCTACATGGCTACTAAAACTGCAGGCAGGAGGGGAGATGAGGTCCCAAGCAAAGAAGCACCAGATATGTCATCTCGCACATGATAACCTATTATAAACATGCTGAAGCTCTAGATGCTGGCTTTTATGTATCTTCAGGCACCTCTGATCTTAGCATCTCTGCTGCTGCATTGGCATTATCAACACAAAAGCCCACAGCAAAGAAGGATGCTACAAGTCCAGTCTGCAGGTATTGGATCACCCAGAGGGGACTGGTGGGAAAAGCAGAAGTTGCCCCCTGTCCTGAGAGCTACATGGGTCAGATGCAGATCAATGTCCAGGAAGAGGAAGATTGTGCAGTCAGGTAACCCTGGATCATGGTCTCTGTCCTGCACAGCTCTACTTGTCTGCATTTGTTTACTGAATTCAGAATCAACTGGTCTTTTACTCCCATGCAGTTTTCAAAGGGCAGATCAGGGCCCTGGAGCAGAGCCCTGGCACTGCTTGCTGTCAGCAGTGACTGCTGACAGCCAAGGCTTGCCCAGGAAAGGGAAGAAAGTAAAGCAAACCAACTGCCTTCCCAAGCATCCTCCTTATTGCACACGCCTAATAATCCTAATCTCTGGACTGTATCACAGATTTAGTGTTTGTAGAATAACTCTCAGTAAGCTTTGAATGCCATCATTTTACTGTATATTATATACCCTAACATAGCCAAATTGCAAAGTACTTGTTTCTTATGCCCTCAGTCAGGCATTTGGTTGATCTGATAGAAGGTTTTAACAAAACAAAGCATCTCCCCAGTCTGATGAACAAAATCAGGATTTGCTTTCATGATTTATGATATTTTCTGCTAAAAAACAGGGCTTTGGTTTGACAGTGAGCCCTGTGCTACCCAGTGGGAGGATGTAAAACATGGACAGGCTGACCAGATGAGGAAGTGAAAACAAATGGTTAATTTCGGCGTTTCAAGATTGGAGGGAGCTGCAAAATCCAACGAGCAGCATCGGTGGCAGAACATGAATGAAAACCCTAAAAAAAACCCTCTGCTTGAACAATAGGCCTTATAATGCTTAAAATAAAGGGGCTTATTTAATGCCAGTGAAGGATTTTCATCTCTACTCTGTCCATTTAGTCACATATGGTATTTTTCTTGCACCTTCTGTCTACCTAAACCAGATTTCCTCATCTACTGCGAAATCTTAGTGTGCTCACTTCATCACTGTCTGAGGCACCTAATTGGCCAGGCAGGTCGTTGATTGGATCCCTTCTTCCCTGTGCGTCTTCCACATTATTTTTTACTAGCGCTGGTTGCCTGGTAACCCTAACACCTCTGCTTCCTTCCCAGGAATTTTACGTGCTCCCCCTCAGCAGGTACTGATAAAAAAATCCGTCATTTCCACCCTGACTGCTCATCCCCAAGGCCCAGAGGGAGCATGAATTACTGCTAACAACTGAGCTAACCTAAGGTACGGAACTTGGTCCATCTTCTGGGCCTGTGAAAAATGAGCTATAGCAAAGTGTTCCTTCTCTGCTGGATAATGCTGCATTATCAAAGGTTATTTGCAAGGTAACTGGATGCTGCTTTGGAGAGACAGAAGTTCTGGTTTGGTAGAGGTGACATGAGTTTATGGGGTCTTTCAGCTCAACAACTACATGGGGCTTTTGCCTCCTTAGTCTGCACAAGGCATTTTTCAGAGGGGGGATTTACTCAGTTGCTGCAAATGTGGATGAGAAGGTGTGGGTTCCTCTTCCTTTGCATTGAGAAGCTGATGCAGAGAGTGTCACCTAGGCTTCATCTTGTTGTCCTATAGACTTTAAGTTACAAGGTCTTCTGTGAGGAAACTTCTAGTGAATCGATGCTCAGCATTGGCTCTGAGAATTAACACAGGGGCATAGCTCAAATAGCTCTGTGCAGCAATTTGCAAAGGAATTCCATACTCAGGAGCATCTGCCCTCTGCAGGAGTAGTAGTTGTAAAATTCCTGTCACAAGCCACATTAAAATTAAAATTTGCTCCCCAAGTACAGATTATCTCATCTTTTACTTCAGTATGGTCCCAAAGAAGTGAGGTTGATATTGTTCTGATCAATATCAGAACAATATCAGCCCATCATGCTGGTGCTGCACTGTACATCATCAGAGGCTGAGATTAGTCTTGCTATGCCACTTCACAGAAACTTAGAGGCTGTACTTGTAACCCTGACCTCACAATGTACAAAGCTGGAAACAATCTCAATTAGCAGGAAGACACTGGCCAGTACATTTTGCACGTAAGACCACAACAGCCAGAAGTGGGCCAGTATTATACACCATACTTTGACAGGAAGGAATAGTTAAATAAAGTAAATTCACATCACAGAGATTCAGCCTGTGCTCCAAACAACTGACAAACCTGCACTGATACCAGAGCTTCATCTGTATGACTGAAAGCACCATTCTGCTTTGCAGGTCACAATGAAGTCTGTAGGTATGTGGCAACTTACAGAATATGCTGGGATAGTTGCACATCCAGCAAAGAACTAGTCATGTTTTTCTATCAGCGCAATAGAGAGTGGAGCAAGGACACTTACAGATTAACAAGCAAAAGAATTTATTTGTTCATTCTCCCCACTCTCCTCTCCCCAGTGTTTTAAATATCCCCTTTGTTGAGCAGGAGAAAAATCAGAATAGCAAGGCAGGCGATACACAAATATAGCTGATCTACTGGAGTGAAGCCAGAACAGCAGAGCCAGGAATGTGTTTCTATAGTACTCAACACAGTGGGGCTCCACTGGGACTAAGAAGCTATCATGATCCAGCGCTAAATAATGATAACAGGAATGTGAGGAGATGAATACAGACAAGCTAGATGTCCTACAAATCTGTCAAAAATTAATATTTACCATCAGCAATACACCACATGACTGGCCTTCATAGCTTGATTCAGTGCCGTGAATCTGAGGGATTGTTGTCTGATGGAACAAATGGTAAGGCAGGGCAACGAGCACCCTCTGTCAATAGGGCTGTTTATCCAGGACAGATTTCCTCAGTATGGCTCAAATCAGCAGTAAAGTATTTCATTCACAGATGAAGTACTGCATCTGTAAGCATTGCCCAACAGAAAATGCTCTTACACAATAAGCCTGGGCTTTGTACTGAAAAAGGATATCAGGAGCCTTACCAAGCTACACGGTCTTGTTCACCCAGCCCCAGAATAACCCCTGTTTAGTCTCTGCTGCTTTACCAAATATCTGAATCATGTTAATTTCTGTTTTGTTTTGTTTTGTTTGTTTACAAATTATAAAAAGATTTTGACTTAAGGAAGGTTGGGTTAAATTAATTCCCTTATCTTTGAAAATCCACTATCAGAGCTGTGGCGAGAGCAATATCCTTCAGACTTAAGCTCCAGGTTGACCGGAGTATCTTTTCCATCCGTATTATCCACCTATGCAGCTCAATATGATTGTTTCTTCCTAAAACGGAAAGGTGAGTGGAGAGGAACATTTTATGGCTTACAAGATGGTCTAATTAAACGATCCCTTTGCTCAACACAAACATCTTTGACCAGGAGTGTGAAGCTGAGCTGGGGCCCCTCCTTGCTATATCTGCTCAGAAAGGAGAAACATCCATTAATTTGAAATTTAAGATTACAAAAGCTGTGAACGTGCTTGTGGCAGGCTAACCAACTAATGGGTCTGAGCAGAGATCAGGTCTGACCAAGATCTCTGGTCTTCCTCCCCACAAGAACCTCTGTACTTGCTCAAAGAGGAGGGGATGGATGTCTCAAGCTAATGAGATGGCACCCTGCTGCCTGGGGGTACGTTTGCACAGGGAGGAGGCAAAGATTTGCACAGGGAGAAGGCAAAGTGAGCTGTGACGATGATACTGCTCCTCTCTGCCGAGGAGCCGTTGGAGGCCTCGGGGTGGTTACCTGGGCGTGGTTCTAGGTTCCATACCCTCACAAAGCAGGGTGTGGGGCAGTGCCGGGCAGCAGCCATGGAGGCACTGCCGTTGCTGCTGAGGCTGCTGATGCTGCTGGGCCTGGTGGGGTTCCCTCCAGCCCCAGGGGACCTGCCCGGGGGTCTGCGTGTCACCTCCATGTGGATGACGGTGCCGCGGCAGTTGAGTGCTCGGGCTGACACCAAACCCCTGGCTGTCTCTTACTGGCTGGAGGTGGCTGGGCGGCCCTGGGTGCTGCGCCTGTGGCCCAGGCGAGGGCTGATTTCCCACCCCTTCACCCTGGTCACCTACGGCAAGGATGGGACACGCTGGGAGGAGCACCCCTTCGTTCATGACAACTGCTTCTACCAGGGAGAGGTGCAGGGGAGCCCTGGCTCCATGGTGGCGCTCAGCAACTGCGGCAGGGGTCTCCATGGCATGCTTTGGGTTGAGGATGACATCTATGAGATTGAGCCCATCCCCGACGATCCGGCCTTCCGGCACATCCTCTACTGCATGGAGGCCAGCAACCCCGTGGGTCCCACCTGCGGGTTGACCCCGCAGGAGCTGCAGCACCAAGAGGCTTTGCTGCCCTGGCTCAAGGAGCCCCAGGCAGTGCAGGCGGACGAAGAGGCGTTGGAGGGATGGTGGACACACGTCAGGTACGTGAAGATAGCAGTGGTGGTGGACAATGCATGGTTTGTGAGGTCAGGCAGGAATGAATCCCAGGTCTTGAGGCAAGTCCTAGAAGTCATCAACACTGGGGACTCTCTGTACAAACAGCTTTCTGTTCGACTGTTTCTTGTGGGATTGGAGATCTGGACCAAAAGCAATCCTATAAACATTACTAACTCTATTGGTCATGTACTTTATGCCTTTAACAAATGGCGAAGGTCAGACCTGTCTCCACGGATGCGTCATGATGTTGCTCACTTATTTGTATTTCAGGGCTTTGGAAAGAGCCTGGGATTGGCGTACCTAGGGTCCATATGTAATAACCAGTGGTCAGCAGCCGTTGATTCCTTCAGTAATAGGAAGTTGTCCTCATTTGTTATCACATTTGTCCACGAGCTGGGCCATAATCTTGGGATGCACCATGATAAACCGGGCTGTAAATGCAGGCGAAAGAGATGCGTTATGTACGAAACTGATGTTGACACAGATGCATTCAGTGACTGCAGTTACAAAGACTACTTTGACCTTGTTGCACGTGGTTCCAACTGCATTCGTCAACCACCAGCGCCCGGTACTTTCTACGCCATGAAGCGTCAATACTGTGGGAATAAAATAGTAGAAAACGGAGAGCAGTGTGACTGTGGCTCAGAATCAAACTGCAGAAAGGATCCTTGTTGTCACCCAAATTGTACGTTTACGGCAAATTCAGTCTGTGCTTCTGGAAAATGCTGCAAGAGATGTCATTTCCTTCCAGCAGGAAAGGTCTGCAGAGCAAGTACTGGTGTCTGTGACCTGCCAGAGTATTGCAATGGGACTTCCCCTCAGTGCCCACAAGATTCGTACATACAAGATGGAGCCCCTTGTGAAGACGGGGCTTATTGTTATCGAGGAAAATGTTCTACCCACCACAAACAGTGCCAGCGTCTCTTTGGCAAACAGGCCAGAGCTGCTTCATTAGATTGCTTCAAAGCAGTGAATACTCAAGGTGACCGGTTTGGGAACTGTGGGATTCGTGACAGTGCCCATTTTACAAAATGCAGTATTGAGAATATCTTATGTGGTAGGATCCAGTGTGAAAACCTAAACGAATTGCCTTTCTTGCCGGACCACGTAACGCTAGTCCAAACCCCTATTGGACATAAAAAGTGTTGGGGTCTTGACTACCATGTAGGGATACCAGTAGATGATGTGGGAGCTGTGGAAGATGGCGCGCCATGTGGTCGTGATATGCTTTGTATCAACAGGACATGTGCCAGCGTATCACTGCTGAACTACAACTGTAACATGACAAAGTGTCATGACAGAGGAGTATGTAACAATCATAAGAACTGCCACTGCAGGTATGGCTGGGCTCCTCCGTATTGCAAATTGAAAGGATATGGAGGTAGTGTTGACAGTGGACCTCCTCCAGTCAGGGGCTCCTTCGGAGAGCAAGAAGAGGAGTAATACTATTTAGTACTCTTTTTTACCTTATTGCTGCAGTAACCCTTATTATAATTTATCGACAGCAAATAGTGCCATGGCTTAGGAGGAAAAGAGCCCAATTACACAGAAGAAGATAGAAGTTATTTCAAATACAGCTGCTCCTAAAGGAGAACACCTGCTGGCGAGTCAAAATCCACCAAAAAAGCACTTCCTGAAGACCAACAAGCAGTAGCTTTGGATGTTCTTGGGGAATCTCCCTTGAGCAGAGCCAGCTGATAATTCATCAAAATAATTCAACACATTCTGAGCAGTTTTAATCTCATGTGACATCATTAAATGCAGAGTAAATGTTGTCCTTGTTTATTTTTTATAGTACTTATATTTATTTGTATTACTGAGGTGAGCGGCTCGAGAGAGGGCGCCTTCAACACCGGAGCGGGGGGAGATCAGCGTCCAGGAGCCTCAGCTCACAGCCGCGAGAGCCACCGAGGGAGCCTCAAGTCCTCGACAGGACCTGCCCAGAGCCGGCAGCTCAGCTGACGAGAGCGAGCGGCTGACTCACAGGGGGCGGAGCCAGGAGCAGCGGCACCAGCCCTGATTGGTTAAAAACCTGCCCCAGGGAGCGCGGCGAACAGGGCGGGTCGGGGCGGTTCTGGCGGGCGGGATGGTGAGCACTCGGCGTGTGAGCAGGGCCCGGCCCGGGAGCTCTCCTCTGGCTGCCCCGGCGGTGCCAGCGGAGGCACCCAGACAGAGCCGATGAGTGAGAGGGGAGGCTGCGGTGCAGAGCTCGGGGTGTAGAGAGTGCCTGCACTGGTCTGGTGAGGGGAGGGTGCACAATGGGCAGGGCTGCACTCGGTGCTCCCTGGTGGAGGTCCTCCTGCAGCAGGGGCTGAGCTGCAGGAGGCTGTCAATAGACAGCGAGATGTCAGGGAAGCTGAGAGGAAGCAGGGCAGCTTGCTCCAGGCCCAAACTGTGCAGGGGCCTCGAGCGGCCCCTGTAGCTCACGGAGGAAAGAAGGAGGCCGTTAACCCAAGAAGCTGGGAAATAGTAACAAAAGAACCAAAACAAAACAAAGAAACAAACAGCAAAGAAAAAAACGACCCCAAAAAAAGAGGAAGAGGACAATTAAAAGCAAGGGGCTTCCTCCTAATCTGATGTCCCCACCCAGAGCCGCTTTGCAGTTCTGCAGGGGGCTAACAAGGAAACACACTTGCAACATGAACAACCAGCTGATGCACTGGTAAAGAAGATCACTACTGGTGCTGCCAGGAAAAATCAATGGGTCATAGTTGTCCTGGGTTCAGCAGTAGCAGTCATTTTTCTCCGTCTTAGTAGTTGGTGCAGTGCTGTGTTTTTGACTTTCAGCCCGAGAACAGCGCTGATAACACCGATGTTTTTAGTTGCTGCTCAGTAATGTTTACTCTGACCAAGGCCTTTCTGAGTCTCATGCTCTGCCAGGGAGGAGGGGAAGCCGGGAGGAAGCAGAGACAGGGCACCTGACCCAAACGAGTATTTCATACCACAGCACGTCATGCCCACTATATAAACTGGGGGCGGTTACCCGGATGGGCTAGATCACTGCTCAGGTCAGGCTGAGTATCGGTCGGCGGGTGATGAGCGGTTGAATTCTCTTTCCTTGTTATTTCCCTTATCGTTATTATTATGGGTGGCAGCAGCAGTGGTTTGTGTTATACCTTAGTTATAACTCACTGCGCTGGGCTTCAAGAGAGCAGACTTTGGCCTCTTCAGGGACCTGCTTTGTAAGGTTGCATGGGATATAGCCCTAGAGGGCAGGGTGCCCAAGACTTTTGGTTGATATTCGAGCATAACCTGCTACAAGCTCAGGAGTGTTGCATCCCAACTAGAAGGAACTGCAGCAGGAGGGCCAGGAGACCTCCTTAGATGGATAAGAGGGCTGCTGAGGAAAATTCAAAAGAAAAAAGAGGCTTATAAAAGGTGTAAAGAGGGACAGGCAGCCTGGGAAGAATACAGGGATGTTGACGGACTAGGGACAACATGGGCCCTCTCCGGAAGCTATGAGGAGAACTGGCTACCCTGGATTTGGAGAAAGCTGAGGTTCTGAATGACTTCTTTGCCTCGGTCTTCACTGGCAAAGGCTCTGACCACACCACTCAGGTCTTGGAAGGCAGACATAGGGACTGTGATAATGAAGACCCTAGGCGCACTGTAGGGGAGGATCTGGTTTGAGACCATCTTAAGAACCTGAATGTGCACAAGTCTATGGCACCTGATGAAATCCATCCATGGGTCCTGAAGGAGCTGGCAAATGACGTTGCTAAGCCACTGTCCATCATAATTGAAAAATCACGGCAGTCAGGTGAAGTTCCCGACGACTGGAAAAAGGGAAATATAACCCCCATTTTCAAGAAGGGCAAAATGGATGACCCGGGGATTTACAGACCGGTCAGTCTCACCTCCATGCCTGGCAAAATCTTGGAGCAGATTCTCCTGGAAGGGATACTAAGGCACATGAAAAACAATAAGGTGCTTGGTGACAGCCACCATGGCTTCACTAAGGGGAAATCCTGCCTGACCAATTTGGTGGCCTTCTATGGTGGGGCTACAGAACTGATGGACAGGGGTAGAGCAGTTGATGTCATCTACCTGGACTTGTGCAAAGCGTTCGACACTGTCCCACACGACATCCTTGTCTCTGAATTGAAGAGACATCAACTTGATGGATGGACCACTCGGTGGATAAAGAACTGGCTGGATGGCCGCAGGCAAAGAGTTGTGGTCAATGGCTCAATGTCCATTTGGAGACCAGTAACGAGTGGTGTCCCTCAGGGATCGGTGTTGGAGCCGATCTTGTTCAACATCTTTGTTGGTGACATGGACAGGGATTGAGTGAACCCTCAGCAAGTTTGCCGATGACACCAAGCTGTGTGGTTCATTTGATACGCTGGAGAGAAGAAATGCCATCCAGAGGGACCTCAACATTCTTGTGAGGTGGGCTGATGCCAACCTTATGAAGTTTAACCATGCCAAGTGCAAGGTCCTACACCTGGGTCAGAGCAATCCTGGGCACAGCTACAGGTTGGGCAGAGAAGAGATTCAGAGCAGCCCTGCGGAGAAGGACTTGGGGGTGTTGGTTGATGAGAAAATGAACGTGGGCCGGCTTCAGTGTGCACTTGCAGCCCAGAAAACTGACCATATCCTGGGCTGCATCAAAAGGAGTGTGACCAGCAGGTTGAAGGAGGTGATTCTGCCCCTCTACTCTGCTCTTGTGAGACCTCACCTGGAGTATTGTGTGCAGTTCTGGTTTCCTCAACATAAAAAGGACATGGAACTGTTGGAGCAAGTCCAGAGAAGGGCCACGGGGATGATCAGGGGACTGGAGCAGATCCCCTTTGAAGATAAGCTGAGGAAGTTGGAGCTGTTCAGCCTGGAGAAGAGAAGGCTGTGTGGAGACCTCATAGCAGCCTTCCAGTATCTGAAGGGTGGCTATAAGGATGATAGGGAGGGACTCTTCATTAAGGACTGTAGTGATAGGACAGGGAGTAATGGGTTCAAACTTAAACAGGGGAAGTTTAGATTGGATATAAGGAGGAAATTCTTTGCTGTAGAGAGGCACTGGAATGTGTTTCCCAGGGAGGTTGCGAATACTCTGTCCCTGGCAGTGTTCAAGGCTGGGTTGAACAGAAACTTGGGTGACATGGCAGGGGGGTTGGAACTAGACAATCTTAAGCTCCTTTCCAACCATAACTATTCCATGATTCTGTGATTCTATGACTTACTAGCCTTTGATATGAAACATTGGTTTCCATTCTGGGCAGAATAACTGATCATTTCAAACTGTATTTCAGGTGAGTATCAAGGATACAAAAGCTCTAGCCTGAATTTTTGTGTTGCTCATGGGTTTTCTACTTTCTCATCCACTTTTTGGCTTTTGCGGCTGAGCAAATGTCTCCTCTGCCTTTATACATTTACAAACGTGGATGTGAAAAGCTGTATTCATCACACATTATCTATATGAATTTCATTTGTTAAAATTCATATGTCTACCTATGTCTTACAGTCATTATCATATTTACCACTACATTTTACTATCTCTTTCATTCTGTCTACAGGAAAAATGCAGAATATATTAAATGTTGTAAATTCTTGAGTTTATCCCAAAGACCTCACACCCTTCAGGTCAGGAGACTCTGACTTTCCCATTTGTGAATGGTACTGAAGCCTTACTGATTATATACAACATTCCTTTTCCAAATCGTAACTGCACCATCTCCTATATCAGTTTTCAGTGCAACAGCTTGTCTCAGTGTCATGGAGAATACAGTTCTTTTTAAGAGCTGTGCTTCTTATTTCTGTAACCATGAAAACTCAGTCAGTTGAGCAGATAAACACTGGATTCATGAGTGCAAGGGTCTGTCAGAATATCACCTCTCAGACAGAAGAAAAAACCCATCAATGAAGCCACAAAGGTGCTGCTGCTTACCCAGTTTGTTTACACCAACCAACCTTTCCATAAATATTTGCTGCTATGTAAGTGACCTGCTTAAATCTATAGAAGACTCTGTTATACAGTGACCTGATTTGTAATGTGAGCATGACACTAAGTAATTATATAAGTTCCTATATCCTTAATGCCGCTCAGATATCTAATTTATGCATCCATCTTCATTTTATAGCACTCTTAATGCATATGGTAAATATTTAGAAGCAAGTTCCCAAGTATTTTGTCCATGCTTGTAATCTCTGCATTCCCCCTGGAAAATTCTAAACATTCACTAGGAAAATGCTAAAAATACATCATACATTTGTCAGGTGGCTTCATGCGTACTCTGATATTGGCCTTAATCCCAGCCACTGGGATAGATGCAGCTGAAGATCCTCACCACAGCAGGTGCTGCTGTGGGACGTCAGAGGGGCTGTGTCACAGGAAGTAAGTGGAAGACACTCAGGGGACAGAGGTGGGAATGTAATTCACCTGAGAATTACAAAGCTGTTGCTAAAAGGTTGGACTTTAACCCTGCCACCTGAGGTTAATGCCCTGGCATGCAGCAGGAGTCAGTCTCTAAAATCAGCAGCTTCGGGAGCTGTGTGCTGCTCATGAGCATGTGCTCATCCATGTTGTGTATCAGCTGATGGGTTGGTGGCAGTCTCTCCTGTTGTCATGGGTACCAAACTACAGAGGGCATCATCTACGAATAATTTGTGTGAATTGTTTGGTTTACGTGGAGCACTTCACATTTAGTAATGTAAGATGTATATATATATGATTTACAGTAAGAAGAACCCTTAAACACAAAGAAAATAATCAACAAACTAACCCAAATCCTAAATGGGTTAGGAAGCAAAAAACACAAGGACAATTGCAACATACCCTGTTACTCCCAGCAGATTGGCAGAACTTCCTCCATCCCCAAAGCCTCCCAATAAAGAAAGCGCGATCTTGCTAATAAGGTCAAGCATAGCTTATTCTTCTAACTGCTTTGCATTTTTCAGTACTTGTATTTCTAAGCCTAGCACTGTGATGAAAACAGTCCAATGATTGTGCAGCTTCATAAAGGAAGGCAACAGCCCAGTGGGAGTTTTTTATAGGCTGATCTTCATGAGAAAACCATCTCTAATTGAAAGCCAATGGGCTAAGAATTAAATGAACTCTGGATACTGAAGTGGGTAGTTGACTGGAGATGCAATCAGAGAATCAAACAGAGGCATGGTCAATGAGTAATTTCATAAATCTATATTAACACAGATATTTTCATTTTAGAGGAAAAATGTCTTTTTTTCTTGTTCAATCAGTGTATATTTGGTTAATAGATATTATGAGAATATTGAGGGCAAGAAAATCATGGTTTCAGATTAATTTCTCATAAACTGCACCTGACTTTGGCACAAGAAAATCCTAGAGACCTGCAACATCTGTTATCTACTCTCTATCTCGCAGGTTTGTAAACAAAATCTCAGAAAGTCTGTCCCATAGGGCCACATACTTCACTGGTACATGCACAAGTCTCTAAATTTATGCCACTGGGATTTTGCAGGTCCATCTTTTGTAAAAGGGGTGTTTTACTGACTTTAGCTGGACCAGATAAAGCCCCTAAAACTTTTTGTCCCTGAGTAGAAAGAGTTTTCTCCTTAACCAACTTTCTCCATTGTGCCTATCTCAGTAAGTTTAGTTACTCATTTGGGAATAGTATTTCCTTCTTTCATTTGCAGAGATCCATACCTTTGGAGACTACAATCCACCTCTGGTGCAGTCTGGAAAACAATCACGGTGTGTCACTTCACACGTTTGGAGAAAACAGTGAGTCACGGCTCAGACAAATTCTGCTCGCTATTCCTGTCACAAGGGTTACTGTAAAAAGGCTGACCATTTTTACATTATTTAGGATTAAATTAGGTTATCCAGACAGCATTCACCTGAATACCAAATGCAACCTGTAGGGTGGTAACAGATAAAAGGGATTTGTACATTTTGCTTGTTTGTGCCTCAACATGGATTTTTCACCGCTGACATTTAGCTCTGCATCCTCACTCCTGTGCTGCTGTGGCCTCTGCTTGTCCCTGCCCTAGGAATCGTGATTTGTTACAGGTGTTCCAGCCACCAGCTCCATCTTCAAACATCCATTGCTTCCTCACTGAAGTGCAAAGGTACTGGTTTTACTGTAGTATTTTCCATTTTCTTCCTCATCCATGGCATCCTTTTTTTCATCTTTTGCATATTCCAGAGAGGTGCCTTGGAATATGGCTAGGATTTTCCCTGTTTACAAGTAAAACTTGTTTCTGAATGTTCCCAGTGAGTGGTGCCGAGCTGACAACAATCAAGGTCCGTGTCCGTCTCCCCCCCCCCCTGCACCAGGGCTCTCCCCTTCCCCGCTCCCGGAGGAACGGGGAGGAGGATCGAGAGAGTGCAACTCCTACGGGTTGAGACAAGAACAGTCCAGCAACAAATCACCACCGCTACTATCAGTTAAAACAATGATAAGGGAAAATAACAAGGGAAGAGAATACGATACCACCGGCCAAGAAAACGAGTTCCACCCGGAAGCTCCTGTCCTTCCGGGTAACTCCCAGTTACCCCCCACCCCGGGCATGACGTGCTGTGGTATGGAATACCTCCCTGGCTAGCCCGGGTCAGGCGCCCCGTCTCTGCTTCCTCACAGCTTCCCCTCCTCCCTGGCAGAGCATTAGCCTCACAGAGTCCTTGGTCAGGGTAAACATCACTTAGCAACAACCGACAACATCGGCTTCACCAACACTGTTCTCAAACTAGAAGTCAAAACACAGCACTGCACCAGTTAACACAAAGGAAAAAACATGACTGCTACTGCTGAACCCAGGACATGCTCTTTCCACTCTGTCTTTGTTCTTTCATATTCTCACTGCCTCTGATTTCAAAGCTCCTGTTCAGCTACTTCTCTGGAGCATCCATCCGATGCTTTCTAGACCACTGATTCTCCATTTTTCAAATCTCTGCTAGAAATACATTTCCCACTTTACCTACCTAGTATTTAACTGTTACCTGCCTTGAAACCACACAGTATTTTACAGAAACATTGCATTTGAATAAAAAATTACTTCCAGCCTCCATATCCAACATTAATCAGGTCTATGTCTCGGGTTTTAGTAAATACTATGTATTGTATTTGCTAAAGTTTTTAAATAAGACATTATGAAGGAGGAAACAAAATATTGATATATCAAGACAGGAAGCTCATAGCTGCTGGCCAAGACAGAGAAATTTCCAGCTCTACATGCTCAAAGCAGCAATTTCCCACAGTTGCGTGACAACACATGCTGTATTTTTTAGTGGTTTTCATACTCTGATTCTCTAAGGCAAGTAAGTGCAGGGTAGAGAATATAGCTTACCTTGGCCCTCTTTGTGTGAGGAATTTGGTAACACTGTATTGAAACTACCTTTTTTTTACCTGGTGTGTTCTGAGGAAGTGTATTTAATATTGCCCTAGCAGTCATATACAAAGTATTTCAAGCTTTGTGTCATTTAACCTTGTATTACCTGAGGGACACAACTTGTACAGAATACTTTCTCCCAGGCAAAACAGGCCCATATTACAGCTTGTCCACATTTTAGATGGCCTAATTTAGAACTAGCCCAAATAGAGCTCCAAGAGAGTAACGTTGAAAATGATACTTTATAATGGCAACTGTTTATTTTAAGAACCAAAGTCTTTGGATAGTATTCCCGTTGCTGCTGATTTAGCTAAGGACTCTGATTCCTGTGTGTGTAAGTACATGTACACATATAAATATGCAGGACATGCATTTCTGCATTAACCAAGGACACTTCATCCAAAGTCTTCATATACTGCCTGCCAATGACGTTTGGGAGCCAAGTCACTAGGCCAGGGAACATTTCACTGTCAGAAGTGAATTAGGAAATCATAGAAAAGGCACAGAAAAGGCCCAAGGCAGGGAGCAACAAGGAAAAAAGTCTTGAAACATTAGAGAAAACTTAAATGCCAAGGCAGCAGCCATAATCTCCTCAAGATCAGGAAGCCTTCCTTTACTGAGCTGAGCTGCCAGGACACTTGATCAAGGCTAAGACATCATCATGGCAGCTGTGTACAGACAAGTAGAGCCATACAGCCTGCTCTGCAGAATCTCCTCAGGGTGTTAATAGAAGCTGTGCACAACAGCTCATAGGGAAAGAAATACCTTTTCAAAGTTTGTAACAGTGCAACAACAGTGTGTTGCAGGAACCACTAACAAAAATTTCCCCCAGTGAAATCTTCAGTGAGCTTCGATTAAATGGTGATGGCACTAATCTCTATGTGTCCACACTTGGGACCTTACATTTGCAGTACCACGTGGCCCCTCTAAATGAGTTTGAAAGGCTTTCATAGATCAAGGTCCATTAGAATTTCTCATCTCTTTGCAGGATGGAGCAGTGATGTTTCCTCACTTAAAGCTCACTTAAGCGCCCAGTATAGACAGAGTTATACTGATACCACACCGTGCTGGCCATCTTCCACCACTGCAGTGTCCGGGGAGATGAAGTCTGCTCAGGAAAGCTGCCTGGATGGGGAATGTAACCATTTTTGCAACAAAAGAAGAAAGCTGAGAACGCCACATGTGAACTGCAGACCTGATGCTACCAGGATCCCACAGACATGGTAAGACTGTGACCATGCTGCCCAGGGCTTTGCACTCACCAGACCTCACAAATTTATTCCTAGCAAACCTGGGATTGCATGTCCTCAGGAAAACCCTACAGGCTGCATGATGATTAATGTTGGGATGCAGCAGAAGTGCTCCTTTTTCAGAGCTTTTACTCCCTTTTTCTACTTTCTCACGAACAAATCACCCATACATGTGGTAAATGACCTTAAAAATCTTCAGTTTCCACTGCAGCTTACACTTGAGTGGTTTTACTCAAGCACTTCTTTAGATACAAGGATCCCTACGCTCATAAATGGATCTGCCTCTAGGATGAAGTGAGCCATCTGCTTAGCTGTGCACTGCAGCACCTTCAGCATGTTGGGAGAGAGAGAAAAGCAAGCAGAATAACTATATCCAACTGGAAGAGCAAGTATTAATGCACTTACACTGAAATTTTACCCACGCCCTGCAGCTCACACTTCAAACTCAATAACAGCACAAGCATATTAAAGGTCAGGAGCATAAAACACCTTCATCTCACCTCTCTTCCAAAGATAGCATAGCTAACTGAGCTGCAGGGCCTGCCAGTCTGCCGACAGAGTGGCTAAGTACTCTCTTAGGGGAGAGTTAGGGAAGAGTACCATTTACTGCATCATCAGGCACACTTCCTGAAATAGCCTGTTTCTTATTGGAGGCCACTGATCACCATCTACAACTTACAGGGAGTTATGAGACAAGACAGGAAAATGGTAGAAACTTTCCCTTTGACATCAGCCCAGTCAGATACATCTCACACAGCAAGAACCTCCCCAGAGGCCAGGGTTTGGTGCCCATAAGGCATGACTACCTTGGTAAGCATTGAGTCTTCACCTTAGCAAAGATTGCTCCATGACATGTAAGACAACAAAAACGTATGCCACGCTTGAGACAATTCATGTAAGCCCTGGTTGTCAGATTTCCCCAAACTGGGAACTTTCCAGACAACTCTGCTTGTTGCAGGGTCTTAGCTCCTTTGCACATCACTGGAACAGATATTAAAAAGACAGCCACTTCTCTAGCAGGTCTGCTTGCTCTGTAAAATGGGCGCTCACAGTTTTCCTCTTGCAGTTCAGCTGTAAGAAGGATTGGGAATAGCTGTGCCTCACACTATCTGGCTGTTGCACAAAGCAAGCAATTAGAAGCACAAGTGTCCCCATTTGCTCCCACGCTTCATTTTTAGACTCATAAACACAGACTGAGCTACAAAACTGAGAGAGAGAGGCGGTTTTTTGAGCTTAGGGGTAGTTAGATGCACCTTTGATGTGTGTCTATATGTTACCATGAAAGAATTCAGCTGAATGAGAGTTACAGCCATATGTGTGAACTCAACCTAAGGATGATGGTGTTAGTTATGTAGGTAATGGGCAAGTAATAATAAATATGCACATATCCTGGAGTGCAGTTGCAATCACTGCTTGATCCTGAAGGTGTAACAATGACATAAAGATTATGTAGCTGTCCTAATATTCACATAAACTGAGCAGGCTTTACTGCTGGGGGTCACTGGATGGTGTTTCTCAGTTCTGAGTGCCAGCAACATTTATGGGCAGTGAGTGCATTTTAGGGTTCTTTTTATATTGTTCAGTAATTCAATTTCCAGTTACACTCACATGCTGCCTGATTAGACTCAAATGACTTTTTCCACACTCCTGTACAGATCTGGACACCAAGTGTCACCTCTTGGAGCTAAATGATCTTTACTAACCTTGAATTACTCACCATAAGACCAGGCAGTAAGAGGATGCTAGACAGGAGCAGCCCTACAGAAACTGCTTCTGTGCAGTCCCTTATTCCCCTCTAATGCAGCATAATACGCAGTCTTTCACTGTTAGAGGAATGAGTGTCTTCACCTTCACAAAGGGTCAGAACAGGCACCCTGCCAGACATGGTGGAGTGGCTGATGCACAGTGACTCGAGCCCATACTGCCATGAAAAGCATTAAGCAGTTCTGCAGGTCTCCCTGGTGCAGCAGTAACTGGGACAATGGAGTGAGGGTCTGCTTCCTCAGGGTCTTGCTAAAAGCGTTGTTCTCAATTCAGACCTAGGTTATAGCTAACTCAAAACCCTCACACCATGCTCCTTTGCCTGGTGTAGATGTGCCTTCAGAATTAGGACAGCCTTGGATGCTGGTAGGTAAGATAGAGGGGAAAATGAGGGCTGAAAGATAGAGGAGTGCTTACTTTGCAATCCTCAATATCTGCCTGAAAAGAAAGGTGGGTGTTTTTTTTTCCCAAATCTACTCTTTTCACACACAACAGAGGAATAAACCTTGCTGCTCTTCAGTCCAGCCTGAGTAAAGTGCAAAAGCTTTCTCAGAACACTAGGATTTACCTCAGATATTATAAGTGCAGCCTGCAGAAGGACTGTCAACAACCGATTCTATGAGATTGAAAGTGTTTCTCAAATTTGTTGGCAGCATTCCTTCCCAGTGTGACCATTCTGCAAATCAAAGTACTCATTTTTAATTAAAGTGCAAAAAGAAACACTGAGAATCACAGAATGGTTGGAAAGGACCTTAGGATCATCTAGTTCCAACCCCCCTGCAACAGGCAGGGATACTTCCCAATAGACCAGGTTGCTCAAGACACTGCCTAACCTGAATGATGATAAGTTGTTTTGATTTGGCCTGTCCCAGGTCCCTTAGCCTCCATGGCTAAACCTCTTAGTTAGCAATTTGTTATCATCTTTATGAAAAGGGCAGAAAGAAACCAGTATGCTAAAACTAGAATTTTTAATAGTCATTTTAATCTCAAACAGCTCTTCTGTTTAACCATCTACTTCTTAATATTCCTGAACAGTAAACACTTCTGTGAGAAAGATGCTGCTCATACACACATCCTAGGAATGGATTGCTACAGAGGCACTCCTACTTGCCTGCAAATACTTCTGTTGACTGTTCTTCCTTTTATTGTATGCTACTCTTGTGAAATTCACTGTAGTCCAGATTAACTGTTTTTAACCAGGCAATCATCAGGCTTCAAACAGCTCAGCAGGATCAACTGACTGATGACACAACCCAGATATGGAAGAAAACATGCACAGTAAGTGTGTTGCATTTGATGAATACTCATAAACAAAGGATCTGTTGTGCTAAAAGGAATTGTTGGCTGCAACAAATGATATGGAGAGATCAAAGGAATTTGTATGAAGGTAACAAATTTTTGTTGGATACTATGTTATTTCCTTTTCTTCTCTTCCTTGGTTATAACTACATAAGACAATCTCCAAAGCAAAGGATTTCAGACGCTTCTCTGCTTTTGTGTTTCCAGGTTTTGCAGAAGCTCTGTCTTTTCCTTGTGCATGGACAAAAGGCTATGGTGCAGAGCTTTACATATGATTTGGAAATAAATAATGGATGATTGACTAACCTGGTGACAAACTGCAGCAGCAGCAGCTGTGTATGCTGGAAGCTGACTGCAGCTTGGGAATTCTGCAGCTGAGCGGAGGCGGTGAGTGGTCTCTTCTCCTGTTCACAAAGGCTTGATACCATTTTCATCACAATCTGGTTCTGGCCCATTCAGAAAAGGGTGAAGCTTGCAGTTTGCCCCCTGTGTTCATGAAGGACTTGATGAAACAAGTCGCACATGGCCAACAGTCCTATCAATGCCAATAAATGCACAAGGAGAACTGGCGCAAGGCCTGAAAGGCTACACTGCTTTCCAAATTGATATCTGGTTTTGAATGTTTATAGACTTGAGTCCTCGTTGTGGCCCTTAGAGTTTCAATTTATAAAAAATCTCACCCAGCAGCATAAATGCTACAGCAGCTTCACATCCAGCTAGAAAAATGCATTGCCAGAGCCCAGGTGCTCAGCCTCCTCAGCTCTCCTCATATGCTTTTCCAGTTTCTTTAGAGCACTGTCCTGCAATGAGATGTATCTGTCCTGAAATGTATGAAATCTGTCCTATCTGCCTGTAACTTCATCATCTTCTCAGGTAGACAGAAACAATCACAGCTAGAGTCTGAAGATCTCACAGCTCTGTCTCCAGCACCTTTCTCAGTTTTTACAGTTTCACCCAGGAATATATCTCCTAGCCATGAACAGGACCCTGCAAAGACGATTTTCTTCAGGTAACCTCTGAGCAGAAAGTTACGGGTTAGTGAGTCACTGATCCTAAAATATCCCTATGAGGCATGTGACTGCTGCATAATCATCATCATAATAATAATAGTAATTGAGCAATGCAAGTGTACATTTTTGGAATGTGCTAGGGAAATCTCAGTGCAGAGGAGGAGACAGGCACACCCAGACAGTTTTAGACACTCAGGGCACCTGGTCGCATCCAGACGGACCGGCACACCCCATCTATTATAGAATGAGCCAGGCAAGCACCTTCGTCTGTGGCCAAAAACCCCTCACTGTTGGACAAAAGACAGGCATGACAGCTAATACTGACCAATACCATGACCTCATCTCATGACATACAGATAATGACTGCAAACTGGTTTTATTTTATCTGAATATGTGCCTTATTTAACAGTACACTCTGTCTATATAATATATAAAACTATTCTTTGTGATGCTTTCTGACAGGTTCCTGACAGGTTTTCAAGCTGGGTCCTAGGCAGCTGAAACTTAGATCTGGACATCACATCAAGGAGATAGTTTCTCATGGTTTCCCTCAAGCACCATGTTTCCCTTGAAAAAGAAACAAAAGCAGTCCCTTGCAAGAACAGTCAACGTGGTGATCTATGACTAATGTGGTGATGTATTTAGTACACCCAACACATTACTTAGCTCCTCTCTATGAGGAAGGAGCTGATGGGATAAACTGACCCTTGGCAGTCATCCTGCACAAATATTATGACAGCTTTAAATTCTCTGGTTGAGAGATGCTGCTTTCAGCTGAGGGATACTATGTTGGTATCAGCATAGAGACTAAGTTGGCCAACAAACAGCAATCATACCAACACTTCCGTTGTCATCTATTTTGGGATTTACACAGTTATGACATTCCTCTTCATGTTCACCAATAATCTGTCAAGAAGAGAGCTTGGACATTTCTGGAAGAACTAAAAGATGGAAAACTCTTTTGGGTGCTTAGGCAGCATTTGTGACTAAGCTGCAGTTTAGTATGTTTGGTATAGTTCATAACGAAGGAGTACACAGTTTTGTCAATATTTTGTGACCTTCTCTGACCATATCTGCGCCCAAATTGGCAGTGACCACTGCCAGACTCTTCTGTAAGAAACCTTCAGCTTTGCATAGCTTGTTTCAAACATCCACTATTGACTAGTAACCAAATAAATAAATCTCCAAGATTTCCTGAAGGCTAATGAACTGGGGGAGGTGGGGGGGAGGGGGGAGAATGAGAGAAGGAAAAGTCATCGATGTCTCAGTGACTCCTTTACCATACATAGAATCATACAATCATAGAACAGTTTGGGTTGGAAGGGACTTTCAAAGGTCATCTAGTCCAAACTCCCTGCAATTAGCAGGGACATCTTCAACTAGATCAGGTTGCTCAGAACCACATACAGCCTGGCCTTGAATGTCTCCAGGGATGGGGTATCCACCACTACTCTGGGCAACAATGTATGTCCATGTGCTTAGACCAAGAAAGAGGGAAGCAATGTTAACTCCCTAAGTCACTTTGCCATACCACCTTCCAAGTTCCTTCTTTGATTGCTTTCGCAGCTACTCAGGTCTGAGAAATTAAACCTCTGTGTCAATCTCCTTTCCTCTGGCAAAGTCAGTGATTCAGCACAAGAGACATGCATCGTCCTTGTGAATTCTTCTGAACAGCAATCAATAATGGTACAACGAAACCTCCGAAGTGACTTAAACATACATTGTGCAATATGACTAACAGACAGATTAAAGAATGACCCAGCAGGAATTCTCCTTCCTTAATTTTCAGGTCCCACACGTCAAATTCACTCTAGCAACTGTGACTAATACCCACCACCAGCACACCTGCCTCCCAGGATTTCCTGATTCTAGATCACACATAATTTGAGGAAGATTTGCAAGTAACTTGTCTTATTCTTGGCTTGAGGTACCTGAAAATGCTAAGCACCCATTTCCATGCAGATTTTGAGAAGATGTGTTTCGTAGGACACCTGGAAATCAAAGTTCTTGAAATCATGTAATCATTGCTGAATGTCTTAGCTCTAATTTCTCTCAAGCAAGTATTTCCAAAAATTATACTTCTACCACAAGTATGATGCTATTTGCTTCTCCTTGAGGATGTCTCTTAAGTTCAAGTGAGTACATGTATGCCTGTATCACACCATGACCACAACTTCAGTAAGGTCTAGAAACCTAGCAGCAGTGGACTCACATTGTTGATGGATAAAGCCCATGCTCTTAGCCCTGCTGACAAGGAATTCTCCAGGCATCAGTTCCAGACCTGCATTAACACCTTCACACGGAGCTGTGTTGCACGGCTATCCCAGTCTGCCCAGCACTGCACCACCACATGCCGTCGCACTAGGTTGGACATACCTCATAGAGAAACTCCATTTTAAAATGTCCTCCTGATTGCAGAAGGAAGCTTGAACACACTGTGCCACAGCTGCAGCTTTGCCATGTAAAAGTGACATGTAATGAAGAGATGCCTCTCAATATAGTGTTGAGAAAAAAACTCATTATATTTTCATCCATCCTCTAATTTGTAAGCACGAAGTATGACCTACAAAATATCTTGGATAAACAATGCACCAAAAATACATCAAACTGCTCTAATACATAATGCAGACATGGTGTTTGGCCTAAGAAAGCAATGCCTAGTGCTGCAAGCAGTCCTTCTGCTGTTTGTCTGTGCGAGGAGAGCAACTCCCTACTTGTACCCCCAAACCAGGAAACGCTCCAGGCATCAGCAAGCATCGACCCATTTTTTGGGGAGCACATGGGAAAATCTGATTCAGGAAAATCAAAGTCCTGAGTGGCTGGTGTTGGGGCAGTTGCCGGGCCTTTGCTGCTGCAGAGGACACAGCAGGCTTGTTTGCTCTGCACTTGTTTGCCCTGCAATATGGAGTTTACACACTGCAAAACACCTTGAGGCACCATGAGCAGTTGTAGGTGGTGGGTGGCCACTGGTGGGATCGGGGAGAGGCAAGAGATAAGGGAAATTGGGATGAGAAGGGGAATGGAGAAGATGGGATCCCAGCCTGCAGACAGGGACATGAGACCCTAAGATGCAGCGGGGTGAGGCACCGGGAGGGGAAGAGGCTCTGACACAGGCGGCTGCAGGCAGCGGGGTGGGGGGATCTGTGGGTCTGGCCGGCCTGGGAGCAGAGCGGCCGGGCGCACACTCGGCGCAAGGAGCGGGGCCGGGGCACCCCCTTGCCGGGCGGGGGTTGCGGCGGTGCCCGCGGCGGGCGGCTGGTGTCGGGGGCGGGCAGGGGCGGGCGCCCCCAGGGCGGGCTGCGGGGCGGGGGGGAAGGAGGAGCGGCGGCCGCCGGAGGATGGGAGCGGGCGGCGGAGCCGGGCAGCGGCGCGGGGGCAAGGCCGGGAGCGCGGCGGCATCGCCCGCGTAGGGCGGCGCGGGAGCCGGGCGACGCCGCGGCCATGGAGAGGGCGAGCCCGGCGGCGGGGAAGCTGAACGCCGGCGGCCGCGGGGCGGGCGATGGGCTCGGCCCCGCCGGGGGAGCCCAGCCGCGGGCTGCGGCGGCGGGCAGCGCGGAGCCGGGCGAGCTCATCGGGCGGGCTCTGGATTTCAAGAGCGAAGGGGCGCAGTGCTACAAGGACAAGAAATTCCGGGAGGCCATCGGCAAGTACCACCGCGCCCTCCTGGAGCTCAAGGCTCTGCTGCTGCTGCTGAGCCAGGAGCCGCCCGGGCAGCGCCCTCCCTCCGCTGCCGCCGCTGCCGGGCTCAGCGAGGAGCAGCGGCAAGCGGTGGAGGCCATCGAGGTTGACTGCTACAACAGCCTGGCAGGTCAGCGGGGCGAGGGGCGGCGGGGACCCCACACCTTCCCCGGCAGCCCTCCCTTCCCCTCCGCAGAGCAGCGCTGCCTCACTTCTCTGCTCATTTCATCTCCTTTCCTTCCTCTGCCTTCCATTTTCATCGCTGCTCTCACGCCGGGCGCAGAAGGGGCTGCCAGTGCCCCTCTCGCTGCCAGTTGCCCCAGGTAGCGCTGGCTGGGTGAGGAGCTCAGGCTCGGCCGCCCCTCATCCTGGGGCTCGGCTCCGGCCCTTCCCCGCTGGCTGGTCCCCGTGCCTTGCCCCTGGCCGTAGGTGATGGGGCGGACCGGACACGGCGCGGCCATGGGACGCTCAGACTTAAGAAATTGTGGGTCGTGGGCCGGCCGAGATTGCGGGCTCCGTTTTATCCTCAGCCCGAGATGTCCTTCAGTGCCTTCACCGCAGCTCCCGTTCGGGTGCCTGTAATTAACAGTATTACAGGGAGGGAAGACTCCTTCTGCCACATCTGATGTAAGGAAGGGGAAGGGTTTGGGCGCCACTGCAATAGCTCCAAATAGTACTAGATATAAAAAGAATTTTTTTCCCTCTTAGCCATGAAAGTTGAAAGCAAATGTAGTCCTGGCTTCACGCTAGCTGCCAGTCATCACTGTGGTTAGTAGACATTTGATCATCGCTCCCTTTGCTCCCTGCTATCTGTTTAGAACAAGTGCTGCAGGAAGATGGAGGGGAGCAGTGGTGGGGGGGTTAACTACTTTGTAGTTGGATTCTGAAGTCCTTACAAAGACAGGACTCCTGTTGACTTCAAGGGTCTTTGCCCAAGCAAGAGCTGCAGGATCAGGGGTTATTTTTGGTCCCTAGCATCTCATGGATTTTTTTCTTTCCAAGCCTGAAAGCATCTCTAAAACAAGAAATCATGCCTAGGTGTGTACAGGGAGGAGAGCGTTCATAACCTGGGCAAGGTGCACAAAATGTCAACCTTAATAAAGCTCTGTTGTTTTCCAGAAGGATAACAGGTCACTCATTACCCTTTATATCCTTGGAGGAAAAAATGGCGAAAATCAGGATGTTAGTGTGTCAGCAGTCACCATCACTTGGCTTTTGGGCTTCTAGACAGAGTTGGTTAGCTTTGTTTCCTGTTGTCTAGTGCTAAAAAATAGGTGCAGAATAAAGCAAATGGTTTAAAATACCAAGCCAGCATCTTCTCTTGTCTTAATCCATGCCATTCTGTTGTACTTGGTATGTCTTTTGGAATGTAATGGGGGGCACAACTTAGCTCCCTTTCATCATGTTTTCTAATACCGTTCCTTCAGAAGCCTGTTGAAATGGCATGGAGGGAGAAGCAGGTGAGATTCCAAAGCGATACCAGAATTGCAAAGCTGTAATTTTGTCTCTTTCGAAATTCCTGTTCATGGGCTTATTAAAAATCCGTTATATTTGGTAAGGATCATTTGGTTTGTACAGGGTTCTGCAACGAGCCTATAATATTCTGAACATTATAGCTTGGTGAGTTCCTGGGCTTCAAAAAGTACTCACAGGCAATATCTCTGCTAGATACAAACAAGATGTGGCAGGTAGAAGGTAAATGAAGGAGGAGGGATGGGATTTGTTTCTGTGGCACTTTCTGCTGGGTACACAGGTTCCACTTGCTAGGAATGCGTCTGCTCCTGCTGATGAAGTTGTCCTGTGCAATGGTCATTGTCCAGCTCATCTATTTATTGTTCTGGGTGCATATGGGGTATTTTTTATTTTTATTTTTTTGTTGTTGGTTGTATTGGATCTCGTCAGCAATAGCAATCAGTGTGAGAAACGTGCTCCATCTTTAACGTAGATTGGAACAGATTTTTCCCTAAATTTAACCAGTGTGAACGCAGGAGGAGGTGAGCATAATTAACCCTGGAGTTGCAAGCAGTGCTTTTCCTGAGATAACCTCACAGCAGGTCAAGCTGTCATTTTGCACAGGCAGTTGTCACATGTTTTCAGTAGATGGCATGCACCAAGCAGAGAACAGCATTTGTCTCAGAAATGTGTAGCTTCATGTGTGTCTGCTGGGCTGTCTGCAAGCAGTGCTGAAGAAATCCCCTGTATGATGGAGAGGGGAGTGTGCAGTTAAGCTGGAACTGCAGTATTGCTACTCCTATTCCAGTCCCAGAGCTCCGATTCTAGCAGGAGCATCTATGAATTCAGGTCTGAAGGGAAGAGGGGGGAGGGCGTTTCCCCAGAAATGTCACAATAATTAGTACGTCTTTCTAATGGCAACTTCAAGAGGTGGAGCAGTGGGCAGGGGGGTTGGAACTTGATGATCTTAAGGTCCTTTCCAACCCTAACTATTCTATGATTCTATGACTTTATTTTCTAAGTGTGGTGCAGCAGAAGCCACACAGTGGGTAGGGGCACCAGCACATACTGTTAGGGTTGAAATCAGTGTTATTTGTCGTGAGCAAAAGTGTTATTTGTCGTGAGCAGGGGGGTTTGCTTCTAAACACTGACTGGGTGCCTAGAGCTGTTTTTAAAATAAATAAATCTTCACAGTGCAGCAAGCATAGCAGCACTACATGTTAATTCTAGAGAAAGCAGTTTTCCCTTAGTTCTGATATGTACCCAGTAGCATTAGCAGCTGTCATCCGAGTGTCCTTGTTATCAAGTTCTTTTAGCACCTCCACTTACTCTCTAAGCTTAGCATTTAAGAAGCCCACCTTGCTTTTGAACTGTCATTTGTCATGTGGCCACCACACATCCACCTGTCAGAGATGTTCTGTGTTACTGATACAGATGCGCACATACAGGCACACAGACACACACACACATACACTTACTTGTTTAGAAGCAGCATACCAGTCAGAGGAGGGCATCAACTATATTTACGTAAATATGCATTTAGCCAAAGAAGTAGGTGAGAAACATGCACCCAAAGGGGATTTGGGTCAATCTCCTGGGTCAAGGCTGGGGTTGTTTTTTGTTTTAATCTGACAGATTATATGAGTAAGAACATGTGGGCAAAGTAAACTGTTGTCAGTGCCTGTATTGCCTCACAGAATGTAAATTTAGGCACAAACCTGCACACAGAATGGTGTTTAGCTGCACTTCTTTTGTAGAGCATCTTCAGCAGGCAGTTCTCTTACCGTGAGGTATGGTGGCCAGCTCTTTTCTTTCATTGGAGCCCCACAGTGTTCAGTGTGTTTTGTGAAGTCCTGTGTTGTAGAGCTCAGTGGCACCCCCAAACCTAAACTATTTAGCCTATTTCAAAGGATCCCAGATCCTGGGTTTTGAATTCTCATTATTTTATTTTTGTTTTTACATTTTAAATCAGGATATTCACTGCTTGCCATTGGCAGTACTGTTCATATTTCTTTCACTAAGCTGCTAGCTAGGCTTCAGTTTAAGCTCCAAGGGTTTTGCCTACCATGTTCTTATATGGGCCTGCTGATACTCCTTCATCTTACCACAAGTGTCTCCAGTAAAGGTCACCAGAGGCAAGTGCAGCAGCATGGTCAAGGCTCCCAGAAATTGCTAGGGAAGGCAAAGATAAAGCCTACCAGCAGCATAGAGCCTTGCAGAATGAATGCAGGGTTGTAAGGCAAACAGTCCTTTCTTTATGACTCAGTAACTGATGGTCTCTGACCTTGAGGAAGTCACTTGACCTTTTTTTCCCTCACTAAGCCCTACTGAAAAATAAAGAACAGGGACCGCAGTCTCATCCTGATGGTGCATTCAACTGGGTTTCCCCCAAACACGTTCTTTCTAAAGAAGATGAATGTATAAAAAACACCTACAGAAAAGCGACTGGCCAAATATCCCTCAGGTCTTAGTTGCCTTTCTACTCCTTCAGTATCTTTGGTCTAGAACAAGCTTAAATACTTTATATAATGCATGCAGGTAGGGATTATTTACCTACTACAAATGCAACCATTACTCTCATGGAACACAATGATTATTTTATTCCAACAGTATTGCCTAAAAGTTTACAGGGTCAAAAGGGCTATGTCTGCTCTGCAGAGAAAAACAAGTCCTAGTCGTGCCAAAGCAGTAAAATGCTAAGAGTAAGCATAGTTTTAACCTTTTCTCATGAGGGAGTGTTGCAGTGTGATAAGCAAACCTTTGTTGGTTTTCCTAAGTAGGCAGAAATGCAAGAGCTAATCCTGGCAGGAGAAACAGAATCAGAGGGAGAACTGGGGAGCAGGAGTGGTGCTGGGGGATCTGGGTTTCTAATCTTCCCCTTCTGCTCTAACCAGTTGTAGTATCTTCACCAGATCTTTCCATTCTTCAAACCTCAGTTTATATTTCCGCATTTATGACTTTGTGGGGTTACTGAACGGCTTTGTTAAATACATGAATGCAAATGAAATGTGTTTATATCCCCATTCAGGTGTGTTTAGTGTACTATAGGGGTCTTGGCAGGAGCACACACATAACCTGCGCAGAGTATTTAAAAGTGTAGCCATGCAAGATGCATCTCAGCCTGGATAATGAGATTTTTCTACACTGGCAGAAGTGTGCACTGGTACCATTCATTACTATGTGAAGGCCATAGTCACAGTCCCACAAAACATGGCATTTCTAGCACTGTAGGATCCTCCTAACCACCCCTGGTAGCTAGCTCCCAAATGTCACCAGTTGCACAGACTTTGGTGAACAATCTCACTGGGAAATCCAAGTAAAAATACTTATAACACTTAATACAAGCAGAAATATAACTAAACATGAGAAAAGCTGGTAAAACTTGTCTCCACTGACCACCCACTAGGACTCCTGACAAGGAGTCTCTGCTAAAATCCCCTCTCAGTATATAGCTGTTAACAAGTACAGACTCTACCAGGACACATGGTGCTGTGGGTGTTAAAGCAGCCTTGGATTGTTGCTTGATGTGAAGGGGTTTTTATGCGCTGCATCAACAAAAAACACCCTCTGTAAGGATGCTCTGCAGTGGGAAAGAAAGCAACAAACAGAGCAGGTCTGCACTTTCATGGATTGAGGGGGGGAGTTTCCCAACACTATGGTCAGCCAGAGTGCATGGGAGTATGTTGTTTTACAGGCCTGATGTAATTACTGCTCCTGGTAGGTGACACTGCAGCAGAGAATAAACACAGATAAGTATGTGTGGGTTTTTTAGTGATAGGCCTAAACCCTGACGTACTTAAGAAAAAAGTGGGATTTGAAGAGCCATTGTCAAGAGCTACTCTTCAGAAATGCTCAATATTTACCTTTAATTTTGGAGACCAAAATTCTCTCTGTTGAGGGATTTTCTTGTACATTGAGAGGATAGGTTGGAAATACATCCAGATACTAGGGGAGGAGGAGGGATGAAGAGAAAGGATGTCAAGTTGCCACCAAGCTCATTTTAAGTGATACATGTCTGATAATGTCCCTCTTATGGAGGCAGGAGATGCGTTTTCCTCTATATACATCACTATTCTTCCCAAGCTTCTTCAAAACTTGAGGCTCTGGTGGGGTTTTTTTGCACTCACTTCTACCACGTTAAATCCCCTTTGCATGATGAGAGCTTGTTCCAGCTGACCTTGTCACCATTTGCCTGAAACAAAACAGTACTGAGAAGGTACAGATCTGCTGGCCAGACTGCTCCGAGGAGCTGCACTCTGGGTGAGCTGAGATCCATCCAAGTCTAGCTACAGCTTACCATGGGGGATGAAGCAGGAGATACCAAAAATCACAAGGCTTCTTCAAGACCAGAGTGGTGGTTAATTTGTTTTTATCTAAAGAGTACTGGTTGTTCTCCACCTTGAGAACAGTGATATGTTTTCTCAGAGTTCTGTAGCAGCACATGCTGCCAGCTTTGCTCCATCCTCTTCTGAAATGCTGTCCTAGAGTGTCCTCCAGCAAAAGTCTGCAACGAGTCACAGGCTCTTACACAGGTTTCCATTAGTGCTATGCTGAAGATGGTTCAGCTGGTTCAAAAAAACAAAGCCAAAGCTGGTTCCTAGTCTGTTGTGAAATACACTCATGAGTTTCATGGTTATCTCCTTTCCTGGGAGCTGGACCACCTCTGCATGGTTCAGCACATGGAGCATCCTTCTGCTCTTCCTGTTCACTTGGCCTCAGACTCAGGAATTTCTAACCCAACTCCAGACCTGTTTTCTCCAGCCTTTCTCCTAGAACTGCTTCCCAGTTCAGCAGTACCTCTCCAGTTCCTCATCAGTGTCCTCTGAGCAGGGCAACTGGTGCTCCGAGAATGAAGGGCCATCAGAAGTTTTCACATTAGGATTTTAGGATGAGATCTAATGCATGCCTGTTAAAGAAGCTGCTGTGAGGAAAGGAACAGTAAAAGTAAACAGTATAAATAAAAGGGGAGGTCTAAATTTTGCCAGGTCCCAGTTTCTTGACATTGTGCCATCTCATGGAAAACAACAAACAAAAGACTATGAGACTGAGGAAACAAAATGAAGAAAGAGAAAATACATAATGAAGTTTTGAGAAATTTACTGGCTATTTATATTCTTCCCTTTTATTTCATGGATGAGAAAATTATGTAGAAGAAAGATTACTGTTAAAAATCGTTCCCAGATTACTCAGGCAACCATATAAGTCTAACATAATAGACTAACACAGAGTTAAAAATGCTCTAAAAAAGAGTCAATATTAACTATCATTAACTAGAAAGTTGTTACAAATGGCTGCTCAGGAATCTGTCTCCTTTTGTTCATTCCTGCACTACATCCTGGGTAGGAAACAGCTTAGGACGTTGATCGATGAATGCAGGTAAATCTTGTGATGGCATGGAGTGTTACTATTCTGTTCTCTTTAACAAAGGTTGTAGAGTCAGTTTCTGGAAGCTTTGCTGGAATTGCTGAAGGTAACTTCAGCTGGGACATACTTACTTGTGTGAAGCTGGGAGGTGGTGGTAGGACGCTGTTCTTACAGGCTTACCAAGGCAGCTGTGAATGCCTACCATTGAAAGTGGGGTAGGAGCAAATAAGTCCGTCTCAGCATAGCCATTTGGAATTTAGGACAGCACTAGAAACAATACTAAGACAATTCATGGAAATTAATTGGGTACAGTCACGTTTTCTCTCCATGATAACCCAATGTAGAAGTGACAGCCGGGAGCTATGATCTTTAGCTGTCATACCTTGATGTGCCAGACCTCCTCTGTTACTATCCATAGGCAATAGCTAATGTCACGCTCTTAACTTCAAAACCCACTCCATTCTCCCCACTCTCCAAAATTCTTGACACAACATCACCCTGAGGCTCATAGGCTGGATAGCACCATCTGCTTCTCCTTGGCTTTGTCCCATGTACCCTGTTCTTCCATCATAGTTCCCAGCTCAGGAGGCAAGGCTGCTTATGCAGACCGTGCCCTTACCCTTTGAATTCCTGTACTTGCTCTTCCAGTTGCAATGCACTTAGTTAGGCTTTCTGACTTCCCAAAATTTTGTCCCTTTACAGACTTCCCCCATTTCTGTTCTTCCAGTGAGGTGCTCTCATCCCCTTTGTTCTCATACTCTGTGCCACAGCACCTTGTTGTGCCTGATTATTTTGAGCTGATTTTGCCTGCAGTATTAGTGCAGGTTGGACCTTCTCTCTCTTCCTGGCTCTCCTCAAGGCCCATCTCTGGCTGTGACACCTGCAGGAAGCCAGTCTGTTGGTGTTGTTTACCTGTTTATGTATAACATGGAGGAGCACCTCTCTAAAACAGCGTGTACATGTTCAAGCATGTGACTATATTCCATATCTTCACACCGTTTGTCAGTCATCTTGATAAAATTAACAACTTCTCTGATCAGGAGCATGAATTTTAACTCTTGCTTGTCCTATGTAGCCATGATCACGGGTTTGCCCATCACAACACCACATACTAATCCTGAAAGCCACATAGAATCATAGGGTTGGAAAGGACCTTAAGATCATCTATTTCCAACCCCCCTGCCGTGGGCAGGGACACCTTACGCTAAATCATATCACCCAAGGCCTCGTCCAACCTGTAAGTCACCATCCCTAAATCATTCTGCAATAGCCTCCCAACAGAAATTGAGGTGTGGGAAACAAACAATCTCATGCTGTTTGTACCTCTAACAGTTGTGGATCTGTTTGCCAAGGAACCCAGGATTGCTTGGTAAGTCCCAAGTCCCAGGCTCCTGACTATCATGACATCTCCATCCTATTCACTTATATGTACCGTAAACAAGGCAGGAACTGCAATTCTGTACATGTCCCTAGGTGGAAAGAACACCTTTCTTACACTGCCACATAAGCCTTTCAGGATGCAGGACACTGATTGTTAATTGCAAGGCTACAACATTTTTCCTTCTCCAACATATCCATGTTTGACAGGTCAAATCTCTGCCCTTCTAAAACAAATACTTTTCTAGCCACTGTTCAGTATTGCCTTTCTGTCTTTAGTAGCAGCACTGCCCATTGCACTTACTTGCTGCCAGTTTAGGGGGCTGTCATGTAGATTATTCTGCATTGATGGCAACAGCAAGTCCTTTCATATCAGAGTGGCAGGCAGCAAAACTCTGCTAATCCAGCTGTCGATCTAGTTGGTTGGGAGCTGCTGGAAAGGAGCACCTGGGTCAGCCAGCAGAGAGCCACCAAACTCCCAAATTTTCATTCCAAAGCTCCTGTGATGCCCTGATTACAGCTATCAATTTTCACACTTCTGGTGTTATTCTGGCCTGGCCACATCAGAGACATCTAAACAGCTCATTTCCTACTCAAGGAAACTCAAGTGAGCTATGTACCTTGCTGTAAATCATCTTACTGTGTAAAGCAGGAGGGTTCAGGGAGAACCTAATCAGGTAGTGGTGGAAATGTGCTACCCGTCTGATGCATCTGTGAGGCTTAGCCTCATTTCAGGTCAGCCCAGTTGGATGCTGCTTATCCTAGGTCTTTTCCAACTGGAAAGACTTAACTCTCGACTATGAGCAGCAGAGCTGTTTACTGCTACCTGAAGCAGATGGAGAGGAGAATACAAAACAAGCAGCGGGGTATCCTTCCCACACTCCCCAGTATAGTGAGTGGGAGAGGAAATTTACTCCTGGAAGCAAATTAAAAACAGAGGAAGTGTCTGGGACTCAGCATTTATGTCAGACCTTTAGTGCTTCCTTTGGCTATTCCTGGGCTGATGTGTGGGCTGTGCTACCTCTACAGCTAGCATCTAATCCGCAAATTCACCCTGATATGAAAAGCATCTTTATGATATAAAGAAAGATCTTTCAACCAGCTGCAGGGAAGAAGCTGTGAGAATTCACATTCTGGCTCAACTCTTGCTCCTAGAGAGGGAGAGGGCAGAATTATATTTTATCCATTCTTTCAGAGAACAAATCTGTGGAATGACAGTAGCTTTTCCTAAAGGGGAGCTACCTGGGGAGGTCATCACCTTACCCAGTTTATCTTGCAAAAGTAGAAGGATGAGGGAAGGAGTCTGTTATGATGCTCTGGAAAGCCATCATAAGTCAGCCCTAGCCTTTGTTCTGCAAAGGCACCTTTTTCTTGTGTGGTGTTTCAAAAAGAATCAAATCAGAATCTCTGCCCAATGCCTGTAGCAATGATTCTCTCATCAAACTGCATGATGCAAAGTTAAGCCTCAACTCTTTTAGTCACCATATTTTTTAATACTAACGTAATTCAAATCCTAGATTACTATCCTCTTAAATGCTTTACAGTGATTAATTGCTTAAGACATGATAGTGCATTCATTTTGCAAGGAAACCAGAACAGCAGAAGATATTGTGCTATAGATACCTATATTGGAAGTACAAAGAAAATGCTTTCATTTTCCTTTTTACATTCTCTGTTGTGACAGAGCTCAAACTGAGGCAGCTCAGGAGCTTTGCTCGTACGTGGTGGTGGAGGTAAATTGAATTAATAGTTTAATACAAAATAATTTTTAAAACTCATGGCTGATTAACTTGAGAGTACAGTGCCAGAAGGTGTCATGGCATTAAAGAACCTAATAAGGTTAGAAAAGAAGGCTTAGACACATAACTAATCAGAACATTCACTACTGTATTAGACAGGATAAGAACTGTAAAGCAAATATTATATTTTCATGCTTGATAACCACTGCTAACTGGTTTGGATTTCAGAATAAACTTCTCTGGGATTTTCATTTCCATGGCCATGTCACATAAATGACTCAGTCATCCTGTGATCAGCAAGCATATTCACATCCTTTTCCTCTTTGGTTGTTTCCAGCTCATGAGCTCACAATCTAGCAAAAAGTCTTAGTAGTCCCAAAGAGCATGGTCTTAAATTTGGATTACCAGCTTCCATCCCAGGTAAATTTACTGCTGTGTACTAGATGATGTAGTTCTTTTTTTGTCACATTGTTGTTCTTGTCCCTTTTGACAGTACCTTCCAACTTCACAGTCAGTAGGGCACCCCTACTTTTACATTGGGTATTAACAAAACATTAAACAAGCTCAATTCTCAATTTAATTCCTGAGGTATTCTACTAGTGGTCTTACCAACATGCTTGTCAGGGCAACCCATTTCACCTTCTTTAGCCACCACATAATATACTGTTTTTTCATCTTCCCTAGCCTGTAAAGGCACAGTCAAGAGAGGGAATTTTATTAGTGGCCTGATTCAGTGCAATGATTCTGGTGTTCCTGGTGCCTGGAAACAAGCTCTCTACTTGGGGTGGAAGTTACCCTCAGTGTACTCCAAATCACATATAGGTGCTGCCTAGAATTCTTGCACAACCAGCAATGCATTGCACAGACATGGTTTATGATGGGTTTGTGAATGACCAGAGATCTTTACCTGAAGCACTTTACCACAGTTTATATTAAAGAGGAGACATCTTACTAGAGGACTGGCTTTTGCTCCTGCACAGTTCAACCCCTGACTTTTTCAAGCAAATAATACACTGAATCATCCCTCTGGTTTTTAGTTCATTCATTTTCAGCCTGATTTCCAAAGGAAATTAGTCATGACAAGTGTGTTTCCTGTGGCCTGTCAGTCCTCCCCTCTCAATAACTTTCAAACCTGTTGGCCAGCTAGATTTGAGGTACATGTCTCAATGGTACTAAGTTTATAAGGTACAAATGGAGGGCAGCAAAGAGTCAAGAACGCTAGAGGCCCATCTACATGAAAGGGTGATGCTTAAGCTCACTTTACATCATCTGTCAAAGCTCAGCCAGGTGATACACGCTGACATAGCCAGGATCAACTGGTGCTGTTCCTGACAAACTACTCTTTTCTGTAAGCTTGTTTAGTGCATTTATTTGAAGAAAATGAAGTTGAGAACTTCGTTTTATAGCTATGTCTATTCAGTCAGATAGACAACAGTTGACTTGGGCATCCTCTTGATCTTTGATTCTGTCGGTTCTCCGCTCCATCCCTCCCACAAGAGGCCATAAAGGTTTCTCTCTTTTTCAAAACATCATTAAAATGAAAGGCTTGGGGCTACACTGAATCTGGATAAAGCACATGAATGTGTTACTATTTTAATGAAGGAAATGTTCCTTCTTGCCATTTGACCATCTTCCCCAGCTGAAAAGTCTCATCTGGCAAGGTTCAAGGGAAAACCAAAAGCATTTCAGTTCCGATCAGTTATACATGGTATGAATACACAAGGAGGTGGCTCAGAGACAGCCTGCTCTCAACTCCTTAGCAGACTCTGCAATTGTCAGCTCTTTCATGTGTCCCAGAAGGTGAACTGTGAGCTGCCACAGGGCACAGCACACAGATGTCATACAGCCATGTCATCATGCCTTGTTTGTGGTGCAGGATAAAGTGAATCTTTCATCCCAGACTGGACATGCTGCAGTAAGCCAGGCTTGAGGCAGTCGTGACATGCACAAACGTCAGTGACTTCATTTGAGAGCCTTCAAGCTGTTCCAGCTGCATTTCATAGTCCTGCTGTCAGTTGTTTGAACCACTGAGCAGAGGATGCTTTACCCTTCAGTAGAGAAGGCAGCTTGCAATCCATCACTTCCTTCAAAGCTTCTCCCTATTTAATCACCTCCTTGTCTCAGATGGGTTTAAAAAAAACCCCATCAATCCATTAAGACCTTAATTTCATTGTGTAATATGTTCTAGTAAGAATCATAAAATATTTGACAGCACTTGTTAGAGATGGACTGCTGTTGAAATCCAGGCACCTACCAGATGGTCGTTACCATCTAATGTTGCTGATCTCTGATAAAATTCTATGTACTTTTCCCCTGTGAAAACAACTCAATAGACCAGATTCCCCCAGTGGGTGTCAATAGCAGCAGGAGGCCAGAGGAGGAAAGGTTACGAAGTAGATCAGGTACCACAGTGAGAAAGTAAAGCAACACAAGGTGAACAAAAGCAAACAGGGGGAAAAGGCAGTGGAATAAACAGCAACTGGAACAGTAGATCTGAAGGCAAAAGTCATATTGGCTGGATGAGACTGGACTACATGAGTACTTTGACAGGTCAAATATGAAGTCAGAGAGGAGAAAACCTCCAGGGGATTTAACCTGGCAGATGAACAGTAACAGCCTTGGCAAAAACAAACAGAAGGGACTTCCATCTCTTCTAATGTGGCTTCAGAAGGAGCTAGTATTTATGGCTATTATAGAATCAAAATGATCTAGGAGTTGAAAGCTGACTGAAGCTCTTGCTCTACTAGTGCTTTGCTAGGACTTCACTCCTACTCTTCTTGCTGGGAAAATCAAAGGAATGGAGATTAGACAATACAATATGAAGATCATAGAATCATAGAATGGTTAGGATTGGAAGGACCTTAATATCATCTAGTTGTAACCCCCCTGCCATGAGCAGAGACACCTCACACTAGACCATGTCACCCAAGACTCTGTCCAGCCTGTCCTTGAACACTGCCGGGGATGGAGCATTCACAACTTCCTTGGGTAACCTGTTCCTGTGCCTCACCACCCTCACAGTAAAGAACTTCTTCCTTAGATCTGAGTTTAAACCCATTACCCCTTGTCCTATCACTACAATCTCTGATGAACAGTCCCTCTCCAGCATCCTTGTAGGCCCCCTTCAGATATTGGAAGGCTACTATCAGATCCACCTTAAGCCCTTCATTTTGGTAGAATGAAGATTTGCTGGTATGCAGCTGGGGGCAGATTTTGGCTTCCGCAAACAATTCTTGTTTGCTTGACATATACGTTTTAGTTACTTCTTTAATAGTACCATAGCTAAGAATTTTCAGTAATTTTGGTTTTGATTTGAAGGACCAGTAACTACAGGAAGTGGTAGGTCAAAATACTCTTTCAAAACAGAAGCTATGAGGATCACATGAAAAGTTTGCTGAAATTTCTTACTTTGTAAAGCTTTGTTCCTCTGAAGGAAAACTGCAATATTATATCACTGTTTTGTGACACCACCCCCACCCCCCCCACCCCCCCCAAAAAAAAAGGCATAAATCACCACAAATTTGCCTTAAAGTAGCTTAAGAAATAATAATTTCAAAATAATTAACACTTCTAAAGAGCTGCAGTCCTGGAAATTAGAGGTTACTTAAATGCTAACATATCCACATGCCTGGCCAGGATCTTGCTCCGATGTCCTCCAACAGGACCTTCTGATAGGAATTAGCACTAAATGCCAGCCGTCAAGGAGAGTTTAGGACTGTTCATGCTCTGAGTGTTTCAGGGCAGTCAATAACAGAATTGCAGAGCTGAGCAGCTCTGAACAATTTGAGAGTCTTCCATCCATACCCATGTGTGGTTCAAAGATACAGATAAGACAGGTCCCAGATAACATTTGGTTAAGCTGTTCTTAAACAGTTGTAAAGTTAGGATCCTTCACAAGTTCCCCAAGCAGTTTATTTCAATGCTTCACTGCTAGAAAGTTCTTCCTAGCTGAAACATCAGCCTTGTTCTTACTTCCAGAGTACAAGAAGAACAGATTGCATCCCGAATATACTGTTCTTTGCATTACAGGGTTGGGTTTTGTTTTTTTTTGTTCTTTTTACATATATGAACACTGTTAGCCTATCTTCCCTCACTGTTTTCTTGAGGTGTTATATTCTGTCTTCTGCACTCTCTAACTGTTTCGCTGGTATACTTACACAGTGGGTTTTGTTTGGTCTTTTTTTCCTGCCTAATTGTGGGACATTCATCTTGCCCCTGTTGAATTACATCCTATTTTTATTGGGACATGACCAGTTTGTAGGGATTCTTTGGAATTCTACCTGTTTTTCAACATATGCCAGCTCCTCACATCTTGGTGTTATCTGCAAATTGATGAGACAGTCTGCAGTCTGTCATTTAGGTCTTTATTGACAATACCAAATACCATGGGGCCTAGGACAGATCAGTGCAGAACCCTATTTAATATTGTCTTTCACTTTGTTAACAGAATTAAGTCTATTCATTTAGACTGTGGTCCTTCAATTTGCTTAAGAAAATGTCACTAAAATTTGTCATTTGAGTAGCGTAAAAGCCAAGATACGCAATGTCTACTGTTTCTCCTTTATCTTCAAGATCGATCAACCTATCATAGACTAAATTCAAACTGATGTGTTCTGACAGCTCACATTAGCTGTTACTTATCTCTTTGTTGTCAGCCCCATGCTCTCCAAGGGATGGCAGCAGGCAGAGTCCCAGGGTGGGCTGCCAGCCACAAAAAGCCTGACACACAGGCTCAGCAGCTCCTTTGAGAACTGCTAGATACCTCTTCACATGCATGATGGTGGAAGCATCAGCATACTTCAGTCACTACTGAAGAGAGTCTTTCTCTCCTAGAAAAGCTAATTGGAACATGGAGGCAGAGTCTTTCTTCTGGAAGAGGTATGAAGGACTTGGGAGCAGCAGAGAACTGAAGGAGACCATGCTATATACTGGAAGGAAAGCATGGCCAAGCAGGCAAGATGGGGAGGAACAGCTGGTATCTAGAAATTGAGAGACAGGCTGAGAAGAAGGGGAAGGCTGCTTGGAAAAGGTGGCTTTCTTTGGGCTCTCCAAACATTTGTGGATCCACACCTCATTTAGCATTAATCCCTCCCTATGGAGAGAGACAACCTGTCGTACAGTTTGGATTTTAATTTTCCACACGTTTCCCTGCAAGCAGAAACATACGGGCATGTTTAGGCATTTTTGGTATCTGGAGAGGAATAAATGAGAGCCACTAGCTGTAAAGCTGTACTGACATTCTGATATTCCCTTTTCATCCCATTAAGGTTGTCCGGGAACTAGGAGTCAGCTGATCAGATTATTGCCAGACATTATCAAGCTGTCTATAATTAGCTTTATATTGGTGAGAAGCCAGAAAATCCTCTTTGTTTGCAAGCTTGGACTATAGAGAGAGAAGAGAAATATTTCATGGAAGAGATTGTTTGGAAACTGCAGGTCCTAATTAGTGTCTCAGCCTAGTAGTGAAACTGCATGCAGCATTTCTCTGGAAAAAATAAAAAAGCTTTAAATATCCTCTTTTGAGGAATGCTGGGTTGCATTCTAGAAAGGCACAGCACACATGGAGTTCAGTGCAGATATGGATGCTTTACCACCTCTGCTCTGTTCCCTTTGTGTGGGCTTCTTACACTCCTGCATGTTATATGGCTCCTTTTAGTGCCAATCTGGATTAAAAATTTTAACACAGGTTAAAGTGTAAATTAAAGATTGGGCTGTACCATCCACATATAACCTGTGCAGTCTGCACACTCAGGATCAAGAACTTTAACTTCAGAGAAATTTGGATACACATTCCAGTAGTCCAGATCTTTTTATGCTGTACATTAAAATCACAGTAGTTCAAGTCCAAATTTACTTTTAAACTAAGATAAACCTTTACATTTTCAGCATCATATTATGAAGCACATTCTGCCTGATTTATTTGAAAAATTAATTATAATTTAGATTACTAAAACAGTGGTGAAATTTTCAGTCTCACGTGGTAATGGCATCCCTTTTGATTCTTCAAGTGGGCACTGCAAGCTCTATCTGCTCTTTGTAAACACCATTTACACAGACTGCAGCATGCAAAGATTAATGATACATCCATTTATAACATGGTTAAAAGATTGCTGTCTATTCAAAGACAAATATTTTTTCCTTTTTTCCCCCGTTTTCTTTTTTTTTTGTTGTTGTTGTTGTTATATTCCAATGATTTTTCTTCCCAAACACTTACATCAAACCAGAACTTGTCACTATCACGTTTTCACTTTTCTGAAGAAGAGCATCACTATAAGCGATGCCAAGCCTTCTGAAGTACTGGAAGCATGAAACTCTCCTAGTCTGCCCTATTATTTCAAGTCTTAAAGACATGAGAATAAAGTCTGTTCAAAGATATATAAAGGTCTTAATCAAATGTCTGAATAAAGGCCTGAAGCAGTTATATCAAAGCATCAATCATGTTTTCCAAAGTAGAACCAGAGCAAGAACATGCACCATCTTCCTGCAATTTAAACATATTTTAAGCAAGGTAATGGCTGCTATACTTAGGGCAAGATCATATCAGAAAGCAAAGTATTTTGCAGAGTTTAATTGTGGTTATTTCTGGGAATGACATTGTCAGTTTGTGAAATACACATTGAGTTTGTAGTGGTTGGAGTACCTAGCAATCACTAAGGAGTAATAATCCACATAGGCTAAGCTCCAGCAGTAGAGACAAGAATAGATACAGTAAAGAGGGAATATTCACTTCAGATTTAAGCAGTAATGGGTTTAGATAATTCTCTCTGCTTTGCAACTAAACAAATCAATACAGGCTGTGGTTGTTTTTCAGTCTAAGGGTTGGAACCAGAGAATGGTTTGGATTGGAAAGGACCTTAAGATCATCTAGTTCCAGTCCCCTGCCGTGGGCAGGGATGCTTCATGCTACACCATATCACCTAAGGCTCTGTCCAACCTGGCATTGAGCACTGATAAGGATGGAGCATTCACCCCTCTTTAGGTAACCCATTCCAATGCCTCACCACCCTCACAGTAAAGAACTTCTTTGTTATATCTAACCTGAGCTTCCCCTGTTCAAGTTTGAACCCATTACCCCTCAACCTATTGCTACAGTCCCTGATGAAGAATCCCTCTCTGGCATCCTTGTAGGCCCCCTTCAGATACTGGAGGACTGCTATGAGGTCTCCAAGAAGCTTCTCTTCTCCAGGCTGTTCTTAACAAAAGGAAAGCCAAGGTCATTTGGATTCAGACCCTTCCGTATGGGTATATGAAGAGTGGTTCAAACAGATGACTTGCTATTAGCTCTTGGATAAGATACCTGTTCCAGTCTCCAGGGAATATTTCAAGGGCTAGCTTTCAGCATTGCAGGTTAGTATCCCTTGATATGTATAGTCAGCAGAGAAAAAGATGATTCAGAGTAGGGACGTGATGGTGGTTAAGTGATCTGCTAGTGGAGCTTTTGCCACATAGGGAGATTAGTTTGCTCTGCTTGGATTTCACTGCTGTAAATGCTCCTCTTGGTCCCCAGAGCTGGCTGCACTGTGCCTATGTCCTTAGCACCTTGATCCAAACTCTGAACTCCCCTTCTCCTCTCAGACTTTGCCTCCACAAAAGATCTCAACTTCCCACTCATACACCCCTTTGACCACACCAACAGTTCTGTGCCTCTGTCCCCCCATGGCTCTCAGCTCCAGTCTCCTCCCCTTGCAAGCATGTCTCCCTGTCTTTCTGTCATAACCGAGACAAACTCTCTCAGCTTGGTTTCCACTTTCTGCTCTTCTTTCTTCCTGGGACCAGTGAGCCAGTAAGAGAAATTTTTGCACTCTCAATTTCCAAATCTCTGCTTTTTCCTGACTCAGATTGTACCCAGGGTGGACTGAGTATTCAAAGGATATGGGTACCAAATTCTAGAGCATCTCTACAGTGAACTATCTGCAGTCCTATACTGGTTTTATTTTCAGAAGGTTATTAGTTGGCCAGCTATAGATTACCCTAGGGATAACAGAAGGCACCTGCTTGACACAAATTATATCTGCCAGATTTCAGTTTGCAAAGCCAAAGGATGAGAGGGCATGAGGCAAATCCGAAGAGACAGTCACCAGAGATCTTTAACAAGGGAAAAATAAGGTATGTTTCCCTGGGCTGTTTTTCAAAAATACCCGGTCAGTCTTGGCTGACAAGCAGACATTAAAGCAGTCATGGCACATGGAATATTTTAGTCCAAAAACTTACAAGACCAGTAAAATTACAAGCAACTGACTGTTTCCTACATCAGACGGACCAAGGCAATCTTAAAAACATGCAGTGCTACAAGCTTACCTGAGTGACTGCAAACAAGCCAGGAGTTCATGGACCATGAATGTGCAACCCAAGATATTCCTGTAGAGCAAGGACATCTTCATCTCCCAAAACAACAGCAAATGGAATTCCTGTTATGACTAACACAGTGTGCTATGCCCAAGGAACATGCCACAGGGTAGGGATATGTTAGCATATTGTTTGGTAATTTGGCTCACCCTCCCAAGTGTTCTGTACATGGGTAGGTCTTGAGCCTTGCCTACAGGGGGAGTTTAGCCACTGGTATAAACTACGTGTGGAGGATTGTTCTGGCATGCAGATTTATCCTTTGATGAAAATTGCCATGTAGGCAGGGCTCTTCACATAGTTGTTCAAAATCTCCATGTTAAAACCCTTACATCTTACTTCCAGACTTAGTTCTTAGCTCAGACAAAATTAGAAGCCAAAAGTTCAGGCCAAACTGAGCTATTTGCATAACGCACAGAGGTATTCACACAAAAGAGGTTTCTCTGGTAAGATGCTGACAGCACTTCCAGCTCAACTTCATTTTGAGGGCTCAGAGAACAGCTATAAAAATGAGAAAAGCTGAAAAATATGGGGTTTTCAATGAGAGACTGCAGGCACTTCTTGATGCAGGCTATTAAAGAAAGGGTGAAAGAGTGACTTGATCTGAGTCTCAGAGTACCAGTGCAACAAGGAAACACAAGCTGTTCACGGTAGCAGAGGTGTGGCTAGTAATGCACCAGTGGCTACTAATTGCAGCTGAACAAACAAAAACGATCAGTATAGAAATGTAGTGACATTTCTTAAACAAGTAATTAGGCTTTGGGAGAAGAGGGCTGTCATGGATCTTTTCTCCCTAATGCTTGTCAAACCTAGATACCTACCTGAAAGATACTCTGGAATTGAAAAATAATTCTAGGTGCAATAAGACAGAATCCAGATCCCTGAAATGCCAGGATTTAGTTACATCTTCCCACCTATCACTAACTATAGCTACTAGTAAAGGTTAAAGGTATGACATATTTTGAGTCTACAGGTGCTCTAATCTTTGTTTTAGAATCATAGAATCATAGAATTGTTAGGGTTGGAAAGGACCTTAAGATCATCTAGTTCCAACCCCTCTGCCATGGGCAGGGACACCTTACGCTAAATCATATCACCCAAGGCCTCTTCCAACCTGGCCTTGAGCACTGCCAGGGATAGAGCATTCACAACCTCCCTGGGCAACCTATTCCAGTGCCTCACCACCCTAACAGGAAAGAATTTCCTCCTTATATCCAACCTCAACTTCCCCTGTTTAAGTTTTAACCTGTTACCCCTTGTCCTATCACTACAGTCCCTAATGAAGAGTCCCTCCCCATCATCCTTATAGCCACCCTTCAGATACTGGAAGGCTGCTATGAGGTCTCCACGCAGCCTTCTCTTCTCCAGGCTGAACAGCCCCAACTTTCTCAGCCTGTCTTCATACAGGAGGTGCTCCAGTCCCCTGATCATCCTCGTGGCCCTTCTCTGGACTTGTTCCAACAGTTCCATGTCCTTTTTATGTTGAGGACACCAGAACTGCACACAATACTCCAGGTGAGGTCTCACAAGAGCAGAGTAGGGGGGCAGGATCACCTCCTTCGACCTTCTGGTCACGCTCCTTTTGATGCAGCCCAGGATACGGTTGGCTTTTTAAGCTGCAAGCGCACACTGAAGCCAGCTCATGTTCATTTTCTCATCAACCAACACCCCCAAGTCCTTCTCTGCAGGGCTGCTTTGAATCTCTTCTCTGCCCAACCTGTAGCTGTGCCTGGGATTGCTCCAACCCAGGTGTAGGACCTTGCACTTGGCATGGTTAAACCTCATGAGGTTGGCATCAGGTTTACTTAACCTTGTGCTGAGCAGGGCCACACAAATTAGCTCTAACAGTACAATTATCTACTGGTACCAGATCTGTACTGCATCACTCAAATTGCTGCATCTCATGGAACTGACTGGCATAGATTGAGTCCACAAATTAGATTTCAGGCTTAAGACTTCTCTTACGAAGAAAACCAGCCAAACTTCCTATGGCTTATTTACATCAGATAGGGACTCTTCATCACCATGTGACATACATATTTTTAAAAATTAGGAGTTACCTATCACTTAAGCTGACACAATAAATCAGTTGCCAAATTGAGAATGACGACCAAGTATGATGAGAACCATCTCACTGTGCAGAGAAGCAGGACAACCCTACATTTTGAGCTGCAGAGATAATAGCCACCAGATGCTGTATCACAATGATAGAGAACAGGTAACTGTAGGTTTACATCTACAAGTAAAGGATACCCTTCTAATCACCAGAGAGCTTCTACAAATGGTGCTGTATGGGATCAAGCCCATTCAATTTCAAGAAAGTGTGAGGAACCTCCTGGATTCAGTCTCTTTGACTGAGCTCTGTTCCTCAGAAGGATTCACTCTTTTGTTCCTCAAAAGGATATTATGAGCTGAGGAGGGAGATGAAGTGCCGGTATGGTAAACAAACACTCCCAGACAGAGATGCACATGTCTGTTTAGGAAAACAACATGTTTTCAAAACAACTCTCCCCTGACTTAAGTAGGAAGTACAAGGGTTCCATGTCTCTTCCGTTTCTGAAAGCTGCGTTACTAACAGCCTCAATATTTGCATTGAATCACAGTCCATTAAGATCATTTCAGTCCACCAAGAATGAAAGCACGCACATCTAAATATTTATAAGAGAGATACTCCCTCCAGGTTCATTTTCCAGCAGCCTCTTTCAGCGCTGGCTCTCCAAATGGCCAACTCTTCCAGCAGAACTGTTTCATGCACATCCATCTGCTCGCTTTGTTCAGATAAACACACGTCTCTCCTTCTAGCCATGTGGTACTGACTTGTCTCTGCTGTGTGCATGGCTAGTGGGGATGCCCTGCAGAATCTTTACTGTGAGTCACATAGAGAACCCAGCTGGGTATCTGGGAGCCCATTTGGGTTTACAAGTTAACAGGGTGTGGGAAAATTTTCTTTTAAACCAATCCATGAAGCAAGTCCAGTATGGAATTACTGAGTTAATACACATGAATAGGCTGCCTGTCATTTTTCACAGAATCCTTTCTATGACTGTGACTGGAAACACAAAGTGATAAATGAACAGAGAGACTGAAATCCACCCCCCCTCAGTTTCTCTGAAAAGCAGTTTCACAGAACGTGAAAGGCTGAATCAGATTGGCAGCATGCAGAAAGCTACTGCCACTGCTGTACATGCTACTGGTCAGCAGATAAACAAAGCAATCCCGTTTCCAGGGCTGTGGAGCCAGCACATCTTTTTAATAGCTTTGAAAAATAAAGGAAAACAAGGCAGAGTCATTTCAAGCTCCATTAGAAACTGAGAAAAATCAATGTTTGACAAATAGGAAGGGACAAATTCTGGATAAGGAAATGCTGCTAAGCTTAGAAACATCTGTGTGTTTCAACCGGCAATCAAATAAGCAAGCAATCAGATGCCTTTGAAATACCTATGCACTCTAATGGCAGGAGCTGTTAAAAATATATTGAGAGTCCATCATTAAAGCAAATGGGACAAAGCTGTTTTTGGTAATTACTGTGTCACTCAGACAAACATACCTGCAGTGGGGATAGTTTTGCAGTCCTTGCTCAATACATCTGTACCATCAGTTCTCTACTGATAAAAGCCTGTTTATGATTGTTCCCAGTTAGCTATTTAAGCTTTAAATGTGTACTTGGATTAGGAATGCATTCTGTCCGTGTTAACTGATTCATATACTCAGACTAATTTAGGTTGGAAGGAATCTCTGAATATCATCTGGCCAACCTCCTGCTCATGAAACGTGAAGTGAGGTACAGAGAGGGTACAGAGCTTACTTTAGGGGTGCAGGTGAAGGGGATCAAGAATGGTCATATCTCTGACCCAGCATCCTATCCTCTCAGCTGCAGGCTGCAGTTACCATGCAAAAAATGAAGTCTGTCTTCACTGGTGAGACCTGAACTGTGACAACTTGGATTTCCAGGAGCAGTGAGTCTCCTTCTTGCCAGAGACATGCTGAGTAACACCACCTGCCATGGGAAATTTCTCTCCATGTGCTGGCACTTGTCACTGCCAGCCTCTGAACTGATCCTTGCAGCGGCATCCTGCCTGCCTTCCCCGGGTTGTGTCATTCCCAAAGTTGCCTTGGATTGCTGCGTCAGGTGGGCTCATAGGCAAGTCCATTTCCCCAGAGATGTGACTGCACCGTGTCCTGTTCTTGTCAGTATTCCCTAAACAATTCTCAATGCTCAGTACACCCAACGAAGTGTAGCCCACGGGTAAGTGCTACACAAAGCCATGAACAGGGCTGTAAAGCTTGCCTCAAGGATCTCCCCTTTTCATCTTTCTTTTGCTCCTAGTTGTGGGAAACTCACTATGTGAATTTTATTCAGCTCCTTGACATTTATGCAACAATTATCCTGCAGCACACAGAGTCCTCAGCTTCTTTACGGTGCTTACCTTTTCCTTTAAAAAATCTGCAGAACTAACCTCTTGGGATGAACTTGTGTTGCAATACTTTGCAGAAAGCACACAGTGTAACACATTTGTTCCTACAGCTCCAGGTGTCTCTAGTTCGCCAGCAGCACATTCCAGCTGAGCAGAGCCCCTTATCATTTCCTATAGCAAAACTCCACACAGGACCCCCTAGATAAAAGGCATTTATATATTATTTGTAAATCTAAATCTAACAGTCTTGGATTAAGCCAAATACAAAATTCAATCCAGTTTAGCCCCCATTTCCCTTGTCAGATATCCGTTTGACTGCCTTTTTGTGCTTTCCTGAGCTCCAGCCCTCAGTCCAAGAGGTGATTTTACTACAACTGTAGCCAGTCACTGCTACGAGACCATACAGTATTCCTGCTCTATGGAGGGAAGTTTACATCCTCCCCCACCCCAGAACAAACACAATCTCTTCACTTTGCAGTGCCAAAAATAGAAGCATTGGTATTTAAATTGCAAACAATTGGATTTGGCAAACAATCCCTATGACTGCACCCTTTCTGAATCACAGAGCTGAGTCATTTCCCTCACCTAAGCTGCTCTCTTCCCCCGTGCAAATTGCAGGAGCAGGAAGAAATACAGCACTAATGTTCTCCCATTTGTCTGCCTGTCTGCCCATCATCCCCATCCCCTGCAGCCTGCCTCCTCCAGGCCGAGCTGGTGAACTATGAGCGAGTCAAGGAGTACTGCCTCAAAGTGCTTCAGAAAGAAGGAGAGAACTTCAAGGCGCTCTATCGATCAGGAGTGGCATTTTACCACCTGGGTGACTTCAACAAGGCCCTCTACTACCTGAAAGAGGCGAGATCCCGCCAGCCAACAGGTATCGGGGGAGCGGGGATGTGGCTTTGCTTTCAGTGCTTTTGCATTTCTTTTCACCAGCCTTAGTGTGTCCCTGACTCAATTGCATTGATTTCCACAGGGATGAGCATGACTCACTGTATCCTTAGCTCTACACCCCTTCAAGCACTCTCATGTAGTGCAGCAAGGTTTCAGTGCCCAAAGGTTAACCATTGCTGAGGCTGCAGCACAACCTGGAAGATGACAGTATTGCTGGAATGCTGCCTGTGTGGAGCTGATCCTGCCTCTCTTTCCCTCCGCTGTTTATTTTTGAAGAAGAAAGCTGGATGGGGAAGAGTGTATCCTGACCATTACATTTTCTAACTCCAAGAAAATGCTTTTCTCCTTAGCAAAGCTAGGAGAATATTTTTAATTCTCAATAGCCATCCCTTCCACCATGTCAATAAAGGGCTAGTATTTGATCAGACAGACATTTACTCACAAAGCATCTATCAGGACACTTCAACTTTTGCTGTGAAATCAGCCGCTTGCCTGTTCAAGTATCTGTCATCTATGTGTCAAAACCCAGCAATTCATTTTGGGACAGCAAAGGAATTATACATTCAAACAACTTAGCTTTATGCTAACGGGATAAAACCACACTATGGTTTAAACCATTTCTGTTGAAAGAAAGGAATTTTGTAATACTCAGATAAAAATTAAAGGATCATAAGGAAGGAAAACGGAAGCCCCAGAGTGCAGCTTTTCCACCTAAACCTGAGAGAGAAAAGTGAGAACTGTGTGTGAAAAAGGAGTGAGCCTGAGTCCTGGCAGAGCACAGTGCAGTTTATGTTCATTGCGCTAGAGTAGACAGGGAAGGCTGTCAGAGCTGAGTGTGCTCAACAATGCTACAGGCATTGGCCTTGCAGGGCTCCTGTGGTGCCTGTGCCCTGGAGCAGCAGCGCGGAGGGTGCACTTAGGTGTGTTCTGGGATCTCCTTCCTCTTCCACAAGGGTGCTTGGTCCCATCTGCTGCGCTTGGCCATGGGCTCCAGGCAGTCTGACAGCACAGCTGTACACCCCACACTCCCTCAGCAAATGTGCTCAAAAGCTCAGTTTAACCTATTTTAGTTTACAGTGCACCCTTCTGCTTTCAGCCCTTGCCAGAACCAGGAAATGGAGAAGCCTATGCAGGAGAAAAATAGTCAGTGGAAAATAGAAGTTGTCCTAACCTTGAGGTTCTGACTAGGCTCAGATGTGAAAAAGTCCTTTTAGCTGAACTATTTTGCATCCATTTTTAAAATATATATTTCTGTGCTCCCCCACCCCACACACCACGTGATACTGTTTATTTGGTATTCCACATTGCTTCTTGAAATAAATACTAATTTATTCAACAGCAACAGCTTCAAATACCACAGCTTGCTACAAAAACATACCAGAAAGTATCCCCAAAGTCCCTTAATGTATACAGAAAACAGTTCTGGCCTTCAGCTCTGCATCAGAGACTCTTCACTGTTATTGTTAGACCAGTAAAACCCATTTATTTATTATTATGGAAAATTTGAAGGGTATTCAGGGGGAAAGAAATGAATACGTATGGTAAGAAAGGATGTGGCTGTTAAAACACAGCAGTAGGAATCAGGTAACACTATCAAGAATTATTTTGTATCTGGAGTAAGCCAGCATCTCCAGTTTCAGCGTCTCCATCTGCAAAATGCAATTGTTTTCCTTTATCTGAGGTTTCACTAGGCTCACTGGTGAAATCACTTGGTTATTATTACAGTCATGTTCTATGTGTTTTTTTTTTTTTTTCTGATAAGGAATGATTTTGGCACAAATCACTGGCAGTTATTCTCTTTGGTAGGGGAGATTTTAAGTGGTAAAGAGGAATTAGCTAGCAAAGAGTTTTACTGTTCTAAAGGGGTGTTGCCATAGCAAATCCCTTATGGCTATTTACTGTCTGGGTAAAGGTTGGGTTTGGGCTGATTTCTTACGCTATCTCCAAACAAAAATCACAAAAACTAATGGGAATAACACAAGATAATTGTATAACCCTCCTTAATCTAAGGGAGAGGGAAACCACTGTTAAGTTGTGCAAAATGTACATGCAGCCCTCCATGAACTCTCTGTTCAGAGGCTGGTGCAGCATAGATAGCCAAACGTACTCCTTACCTTCAAGCCTCATTCAGCTCTTTTCCACTGGTGGGGCCACATTTTGTTGGTCAGTAGGTACTGACTGAGATTGAGACTGAGATTGACTGGAACATCAGCTGGTCTGGTAGCATCGAGCACCCAGTTAGTCTCTGCTGCTGACCCGGTGCTGAAAGCTGGTGTTCAGACATCACATGGACTGCACATACAAGCCAGGTTTCCCATGCTGCATAGAGCGGGCTCAGAGCCGACCTCAGGAGCTGCCTTCCTGAACCCCTGTGAATCAGAAGTCCTGGGAACAAAATCCAGGCCACGGTGTGTGCAGCACAGATAAGCAACTGGACTCTGAGGCCACAGGAAGAAGCAGAAATGACCTTTAAAATGGCAAGAGGCCACTCTGCACAAGAACAGGCACAGTCTTAAGAGCCAGGAGACATGTTCCCGTTGCAGCTTTGCCAGCATCTCTTTGTATGCATCTGACGTGTCATCTGAGTTGTCCTTACCTGTTATTTCCACATTAGCAGAAGGGATCACTTCTTCCTCACTGAGAGATGAGTCTTCATTAACACTTACATGTAGCTTTGAAATACTTCTGCAGGCAGAGCTAGTATGATGCAATACTATTTCATGGAAAAGACTTGACAAAGACAGGGCTCCACTTCTGTTAACAGAGTACTGCTCTCATTGGTGAAATAGTGGCCCTCAAAAAGGAAGCAAAACAAGCCAAAACCTGCTTGGGAGATTTATAATTAGCTCACAATGGGAGCATCTCCCACACTCTATCAGGCTACACCTTCCTTTGCTCCTGGCTTCCCAGGCGTGTGGGAATCTCCCAAGTGAGTGAAGCTGTGCCATCAGCAGCTAGCTCCCTTACCTGCAAGCCAAAGGGAGTTAGCAACCTTTCATTCCCCAATTATGCACTGAACCCACCTCCACCCCAGCCAGGCGTTGTCTGCAGGCCCAGGCAGGTGTGGTTTCCTGTGATGCTTGCGCAGTTATCACTTATCACCTGTACCAGGCAGACGTTCAACGTGTGAACTTCAGCAGCAGGGATGCGTACCCAGAGCCATCAAAACCTAGAAGGGCACAGAGCAGAGAGGCTGCATGGAGGCTCAGGCAGCATAGCAAGACCCCCACTGCCAGTACTGCCTTTACACTGCTGGGAGTCAGCCACTTGCCTGCCACGTGCACTGATTTTATTTTAGGCCTAAAATTCAGGGCTACCCCTTCAGCCAAATGTCTTCACTTAGGGAGGATGCACAGCTAAAACCAGTTCTGTTCTTTACAAAGCTGCTTTAGAATTTGCTGGGCTTGTATGAAATGCTACTGCATGAACAGCCCAGGATACTGCTGCAGCTTGTCTGGCACAAGCAACAGTAGAACTTCTTGGCTCAGTAAGAATGCCCCTCATGGGGCCAGTAACTTAATCACTGAGTCACACCCTTGGGACTGACCAGGATGAGGCAGTTAACTTGCAGAAGATGCAGCAGGGAGGTCTTAGCAGCATTGCCACAGCCCCCTGCTACACCATGGCACATTTATGGATTGCTCTGTGTGAGGGGAGACCCATCCATCTCCCACAGGTTCGTCTTTGGCTGAAGGCACAACTCACGTTTAAAGGAAACTCATGTTTAAAGGAAACTTTGCACCCACGATTGCTTTGGTGGGTGCAGTAGCCACACTTGCTAGTGCTGGACATGTTACCAGTAATTTGTCCATCTCTTTGAAAGCTCAAGCACCTCTCGTTTCCCTAGGTGGTGTGGTTTGGATGAGGAGACAAGCTTGCCCTCTGACTGTGGTCTGCAGTGTACTTCAAATTGGTTTCTGAAGATCTAATAATGGACTAAGCTGGTCCTGGCTGTTTGTCTGAGTAAAGCTGTGACAAAAGATCTATTTTAAAATCAATACATAAAGTGAAAGTAGCTACTTTTTTGCTTGCTTGCTTCTGATACCACATGGATTTATCATTATGTGGGTGCTGTGTGCATGGGAAGTCACTCTCATGGTAGTAAGCCAACATGATTTGAGAAAGGATTGACCACAACTGCGGATTCAAGGGGGCTGTCTGGAGACGAATACTTGTTTAGATCCCCCTGTGCCACAGGGTGAACAGGTTCCCTCATTGATGAGGCCAGGAGGTAAAATAAAACTCACATGTTCTGTGTGTTGTGTTGATGTGTTGAAACACTGGAAGGAAAAAGAGGGCTCAGCTTACCACTTGCACAGGTCTCTAAAGGGATGAAAGGGTTCTCTGCTCCTAGGAACTTCATTAGGTAGAACAGACAAGGCAGTTAGCAGCATATAGCATAGGGCAAAAATGCAGATAAGAGTGTCATGGTGGAAGGACTTCCAAATATGAAATTTAAGGAAAGCAAGGGTACAAAGAGATTGTGAAGGATGATCTTTCAAATTCAACTCATCATAGAAAAATGTGAGAAGAGTGAAATAGGCTGTAAAAGGAATAGGAGGGTGAAAAAGCAGAGTGTAACTACACAAAATGCTTGCATGCAGGCACTGAGGGAAGGGAAGCCAACAGAGATACTGTTCCACAAGAATAGGCAAGGATGACTTGGATAGTTTTGAGTGTGCGAGTTCAACTGTGCTGACCAACAGTGATCAGAGAGAAAGTAAAAACTAGCTGAGGCAAAATTGTGAGCAACAGGGATGGGAAGCACAAATCAGACCAGGTTCTCCAAAACCAAAGCTGCAGGGTTTGGTTCAGAGCCCCTTCCAATCAATGCTGTTCTGCAGGCAGTGCTGAAGCCATGTTGCTCCCCAGGTGATGCACAAAGGATGAAGGTACAGTGTGTCTGTCTTCCACAGGGACTTGTAACCACTGTATGTGTATGTGTATGTGTATGTGTGTGCTCTTTCCCTGCAGATACCAATGTCATACGATATATTCAGCTGACAGAGATGAAGCTCAGCAGATGTTCCCAGAGAGAGAAAGAAGCCTTGTGAAAATGAAGCCGCATCAGCTGAAGTGCCCAAGGTGGAACATTTCCTTCCCAGAAGCTCATTTGGTGGATTTTCCTGTCTGCTCTGCCTCATCCTCATCTCCTCATCCACCCACTTGCCCTTGACCTTCATTGAATCCCAGTTTGGAAAACAAAAGACTTAGACACTGGATACGGCTGCTTGCCAACCATGGTAATACCCCTTCCCCGTGGCAGGAGAGCACAACCGCTACAGCCAGCCTTGTTCCAAGACAGTGTCACACACCTGGAGTAGGCCATGCTGGGGACCTTTGTGGTCCTGAGCTGACTGCCTATTACCTATTAAGGAAGCAACCCCCAGAACAACAACTTCCTGACCAGGCAAGTTGGAGACAAACAGTTCCTGCTCTGAGTGATCACTGGAGCTTGGAAGAGCTGCGAAACCAAGAGAGTCACCGGTCATTTCATAGGGGATGGCAAATGCCTTTTTACCATCAGTTCCCTGTGCCTGCTTCTCCAGTGTGTGTTATCTGCCTCCAGTGAGAGCTCACATGCTCCCAGTCTAATGCCAGTGAAAACTCTTTCTAAACATCCTCTTAATGAAAGCACAGAGCACCCTACAAAACCCCTGCAGAGCTGTCCCAGTGCCGGAGGAGAAGGCTGTGGGCTACCACAGAACAGTGAACAGACTGTGAGAGTGTGGTGTACAGTGTGAGGGAAAAACTGTGAAATAATTCATTAAAGGCAAATAAAAATTATTAATGGGCAACAAGTCCCGGCATTGCTTTTTGAAGGGACCTCTTGAGTTCCCTGTGTCCAGACCCCCCTGCCTAGGGGGGTTAGCATGGGGTGGGGAACAAGGGGCATCTCCATTCTTATTGTGGATCTGCCAATGCCTTGCTGTGTCATCTTGGGCAAGTCACTTAGCCTCTCTGTGCCTCAGTTTCCCTGTCTTTACACCGGGGATAATACTACTTCCCTACCTTGCAGGGGTGTTGTGAGGATGTATTAGTTAATGTTTGTAATTAACAGTACAGTGATATACAGTGATGAGTATTACTAGTACATTGGATTGAGGTCTTGAATCTCCCACCTTGTGTTGGTGCTTCCTATGTCCTATTTTTGATTTTGTAGGAGAACATGGTGCTGGCAGGGGAGGACAGGGCAGGGCCAACAGCTTCAGAGCCCATTTCAGCAGCCCATATGGCCTGTTTAGACCTCCTCCAGCAGTCTGATCACCCCTAAGAGCTCAGGCTCATTGGCTCAAAGGTCCTTTTCTGAAACTGCCAATAATGAGATCAGAAAGTGCCACAAACACATTTCCAATGTGCCTGCCCCATCAGTGCCCCATGGGGACGTGCTCCCAGTTGCAGGATATACATGAATGGTCTCATCCCATGGTGGTCAGTGTGAAGTGAGTGTACGCAGAGATACTTCACTTGGCCCTCAGCTGAAGCATGGAAACACAGACAGCTGAACAGGCAAAGTTCAGCCAAGTGCTGCATGCTTTGATCCCAACAGACGTGGTATCTGCATATAGTTGGCTATGGCATCCCACATTCCAGTTCTGGTATCTTGCCACATTTTTCTTTAGCCAAAATTTGAAAGAGTTGATAGAAAAACATCAAGAGAAAAGGCAAATTTCTGCCATCATCCCTGAAAAAAATGAAAACATATTCCTTAGGGCAGGGACACATCCAGCTCACGCTGGGGGCGGGGAGGGGACCATCTTAAAGTGACGTATAAGTCTCTGAGATCAGGCAGACCTACATCAGTTGTGTGAAACTTACATTACCTGAGATGGCACCAGAGGTTCATGTTCCTCAGGTGGTGGAAAGCAGCTGCTTTTCAAAACTGGGTACATTGTGTACAGCCCTGTGAAGGAAAGGACTGCATCCCAGAGGCAGCACAGTCACCTTCTTCAGAAGGAGCATGGTTCATACGTGCTAGAAACAGCAAGCACTCTGCTCACCAGTACACATCTAAGTGATAAAAGGGGCTACAGGTGCTGCTAGGACAGCAGTCAAGTTAAAGAGGAAAAATGAGGGCAATTCTATAGGTGAATGTTAACTAGACCACAAAAAGAGGTTAGGCAGAGGTGTGCTTAGGTGCATGTAAGATGTACCTGGTACTGTATAAAACACAGAGCTAATAAGTTTCTGGTTTTCAGCCTCATGCAATGCAATCCATACCCTAAATACATCACAGCACACAGCAAATTCAAATAGAGGTGACTCCCACCTACTTCATATTGCTGATGATAGTAAATTCCACAGCTGTGTGTGTCTCCACTAGGATTGAAATGAGGATTCATCCTGCAGGCCATGCAACAGGACAGGACACCACCTACACAAGCAGTCTCTGCCCCAGGAAAGCTCAGGCAAGGAGATGCAGGCTTGTTAGTCATGACCTTAATGTAAGAGAAAGGGCATTCTCCCATCACTGGAAATGTAGGTCCATGGAAACAATTTTGGAAACAATTTTAGCCCTCACAATGGCTTCACTGACATACTGTCACTGCATTTGCCCCGTGTATACATTAGTATAAAAAGGGCGCAGCGGACTCCAAAGTAGTCTCCTCAGTTCTCAGCCACTTTTCCTCCAGGAGCACGGCAAAGCGTGAGGGAAGAGAGAATTCTGTCAGTGTGCATATGAAAAAGATGTCAGAGAGCCTCCAGGTGCTACACAACAACCTAAGCGGTTGTCCTTACATACCTTGGCACTCAGAGTACCTGCAAGCAGCCCACACTCACACCAGGAGCTTGAAGAAGGAAGTCACCAAAAAGAAAAGGGGGACTATTTTGCCAACTGTGCAGTATCTGCATGCTTCCACAGTGACACAGAGCTTGAGAGACACATGGACAAAATTTCAGGTGGGGGCCCTGCACATGTCAAGGAGAGAGACAGCATCAATTCTTCAACATTGCTGTACATGTGGAAATCAACACAGGCCCCTCCATGTACCCAGTAGGGTAAGATGTTTCCACTGCAAAGGGAAGTGAGACTGTTCACCAACTACATGTGAAAACAGCAGGAACAACAGGGCAGATAGCAGGCAAAGTGTAGCACAGCAAGAAGGAACTGTGGATGAAATGAGAGAGGGGTGAGCTGACCATGGGATGCAAAATACAAGCCAAACCCAGGTTAATGGGCAGAATGAGAACCAAGCTAGAAAATATAAGTAACCAAATGTGTGGCCACATTATTTACAGTTCATAACAAAATCCAGTTTAAATGGGCAGGATGCACAGCAGGAAAAAAGGCAGTAAGATTAGAGGTGATTTTCCAGCTGGAGGGAGCAAAACAGGGGGAGGCTTCCTTCCTCCACGCAATCATTTTTGGAAGTGTGAGGAGAAGACAAACATGTTCTGGTTGCAGAATTTTTCCGAAGATGTGTTAACCATTGCAGTTGACAAAAGTGGCCTGGACAGAGAAGTCTTTATTTAAGTTAAGAAGTGGGTATGACTGGTTTCCAGAATGGACAGGAAGGCAAAGGTTTTGATAGCTAGTGAACCCAGGAGTCCATAAGATGAAGAGGAGGATTTTGAGTCCCCTTAGCCATACATAGAATCATAGAATCATAAAATCATAGAATAGTTAGGGTTGGAAAGGACCTTAAGATCATCTAGTTCCAACCCCCCAGCCATGGGCAGGGACACCTCACACTAAACCACGTCACCCAAGGCTCTGTCCAGCCTAGCCTTGAACACCACCAGGCATGGAGCATTCACAACTTCCTTGGGCAACTCATTCCAGTGTCTCACCACCCTTACATCTCCATTTTGCTTTCCTAGAATTTCTCTCCAAGCTTCAGCTGTGTAAATGATCTCCCCAGCCACAGCCCAGCAGGCCTAGGAGCAGATGTGTTCTCATTATGCTTCACAGGAGATCTCCAGAGGTTTTGTCTGCACTGTTTTCTTTATGCTAAATCCCTTTCCCTTTTCTCTTTACAAGGTACAGGAGAAGGGGGAAGGTATGCACTGGGCAAAGGGGAAATAGAAACCGAATTCATACAGGACCTGCTGACTACCCCTGTTTTCTGCTCATTTATTCACATTTCCTTCTGCACCCTGAAGCACACTGCTGTTCCTCCCAGGTTGCTGCTGTGAAACTCCTTGCTGTGCACAGTACTTTAGAGGCTTGGGATTACTTAAATAAGGAGAGACAGTGGCGGGGCAATGTGCCACCCAGATGGGATGCTTGGAAGGGTGCAGTAAATTATCAGGTTCCTTAATACTATCCATAGGTTTGCATACAAATTAGTAGGACTTCGTATCACTGCACCTGGTATGGGATTGTTTCCAGAGATTGTTCTGAGTTATCTTTGTAGCAGTTGCTCAGTTACTAAGTGCATGCTGTGGGCTCTACTACCACACCAACAGCCTCCATGCTTCCTCAGTGAAGGGAATGAAAAAACAAGTCACCCTCCTGGCTCCTCTGACAGCTACAGTTGGAGGAAGGTAAATTCATGGATACTTGAAAAGAACATGAGAGGAGGCCAGTGGCAAAGTGTGACTTTGAGGCACATGTGAGGTGGAAAAAGATGTAAGTGGTCCCATAGATGCAGGTAGGGAAAAAACCCTCTGTTTCCTCACAGATACAGATGCTCCCTCTGTCACAGCAAGGGGCCAGCTTAAACTGTTCAGTTCAGAGAGATGTGCCTACAGCAACTGTTTCCAGTAGTGGTTGTGATGGGGAATCAGGAAATAAATAGACTGTGTAAGTGCCCAGGAAATTACCCTGCTATGCTCACTTGTTATTCTATAGAAAGCATCTGTTGTGTTACACGGACAGATAAGGGGCACGTGTGGCCCTATTCAACTATGGCAGTGGCAGAATGAAGCTGCTCTCCAAGAGGGGTTGACTTCACAGGCTCTACCTCCTTCCCCTTCATTTATAGCCAGCCAAGTTTTATAAATAGCAGCAGCTCTGCAAAACTAACTTCCACAACTTTTGTTTCCTTCCAGAGGGCTCCCCTTCACTCCATTGTGCCTGCTGGGGAGCATGAACCTGTGGCAACTCCCCATCACTGGTGAGGAAATAACCCATAACATAGCCAGGAGGAACTCCAAGGGCATTAGGGAATAAGAAGAAGAATTTGGCTCCAGACCTACAGTGATTATACATGCCCAGACTCCTGTCACACATGGCACTCAGATCTCCCTGTTGCTCAGCACAGCCAATGGGGGCGATGGGAGATAAGCTCGGAGGAAGGGTGAATCACCAGTGTACTCTGTTATACTATTTTCTCCCCAGAGCTGAGCTAACAAGCATATGAGCATATGTTCTCTTCTCTATTGTCAGAGCTACAAATCAAAACTGTGATTAATCTGAAACTGTACGTATTCTGCATCAGACCCTAGCTTACCTCAGTACTACAAAGGTTTGGTGTCAACTACAGTGAAATACTGAGGTGCAAAATGCAAGGTATGAGCACTGAAGGTGTTGGAAAAGCTTTCCATAAAGAACTCTACCCGGAAAAAAAAAAACAACACTTTGAAAGGAAAAGAAAAAGATTTAGATTTAATATTAAATCATCTTGAGCAGAGACTTTGCTTGCAGCATTTATGGAGGTATTCCTCAGTCTATGCATACATGAGTGTGTGTGTGTGTGTGTGGTGTACAAAGGGACTGTGGGGTGCAGCCCCAAAGGCAGAAATGTACAAGACAGAGCTGGACCAGACCTCATCCTGCTGCCCAGTCCACCCCACAGCACCACCTAGTCTAACTCAACCAATCCTGACGTACTGACAACTTGACTCTCTTGAAATGAGAGGTGGGTAAACGTTTGGTTACCGATTACTGCTTATTTGAGTTTCCAGTTCTGCAGGCATTCATCTGACCATGAATCTGCAGTGAACATAGCTTCTTACACATGCTCCCCGTGGAGGGAGAGGAGGGAAAAGATCTCCAAAGGGAAGTGGGAGTTTCACTGAATGTGAAAACCAGCCTGAGTGAAAAGTCTCATGACAAATCAATCACAGAATCATAGAATCATAGAATAGTTAGGGTTGGAAAGGACCTTAAGATCATCAAGTTCCACCCCCCCTGCCATGGGCAGGGACACTTCACTCTAAACCATATCACCCAAGGCTTCGTCCAACCTCGTGCAGACCCAACTCACAGCCTGGGATCCTTGCATGAGAAAGGAGAATGAGGGTATCCCAAAGGACAGTTCAGGTGAGAAAAAGAACAGAGGAGAAAAGAGACACAGACAACCATAGTTGAAACTCTGAAGGGCCTGGCAGGAGCTCTGACTCCAGGGCAGAGGATGGATTTTTGGAATGGGATATACAATAAGGACTGAAACACAAGAGAAAGAGGAAATAGAGAAATGGAACATGGTAGGAAAACTAAAAGTTGGAGCTGGCAGCAAGTCTTCATATCCATGACACAAGTAGGACTTGTGCCAAGTAGGACTCAGGCATCTGATTGACCAGACCCTACCATAGCTCTGACCCTGGAGGTGAAAGGAGGAAAAGTGAGACCCTTATCTTCCTGAGGACACAAGGACAAGACCTCAGACAGTGGCTGTATGCTGGACCTTTAAATGCTGATCCCTTTCTTTTGTTTTTTTTATTGCTTTCCATGTGGTGAGCCAAGAGACAGACCAACTATCTTGCCTTAATGTGGTTTTCAACTCATGATAGCAGAACTGGGGCAAGAGGGATAGGCACAACATGCATAGGGCCATCATTTTAAGACCTCTATTAGCTGGAAGTGGTAACCCACCTTCATTATTTGTTTTGGGGACAGTTTTATTTTGAGGCTTGAAACAAAGCAAATGAAAGCTTTTTTCCAAGGCTGATAAGGGAGTTCGATTTTCATGATTACTTCAGATTCCAGCCTTTCTGCCAAAGTTGTTCATAAAGCAGGCTACTGTTCCAGTTTGATGGGGGAAACTTTTGTTGTCAATGCCTCTGCTTCAGCAGTGATTCAAACCTAGATGCAGTTGCACCTTATTCCACCTGCAGCAGCACCTTTAACTCTTGTTCTAAACAGAAACTGGTGCTGAGCATACGATACTAAAATTAAAACATATTTTAATGGCCACTAGGGAAAAAAAAACGTATTCAGATTGCCCAGAATGAAACAGATGGACTAAGTGTTTTTCTGATCCTGCTTAGAAAGACAGCTGGGTAATTTACAGTTGGGAACAAAGGATTTTCACTTTCTTAACCAACAATGGATGGTTTGCAGCCAGTCTGGCTGCCAGTGTTATTCTCATTTTGTGGTGGCAGCCCAAAGAAAGCAGCCTAGTATAGCCTGGAACAGCCTCAGGGGAAAGTCACGTGCTGGGTGGACTGAGGTACCAGCTCCCTGAAGAGAGCTGGTGATAGAGCTGCAGACTCTGCAGACTTCCCCCACTTCACACAGCAGCAGCACTGGGTTACAGCAAATCTCTTGGCATCAGATAAATCCCAGTTGTTTCGTATTACCTCCTACAAGCTTCTGGTTAGAAAAATGGCCACATGCAAATGGCATATTCCTTCACTCCCAGCTGGTCTCCTGCATCTTGCTGGTGCTGAATCAGATCCAATCAACAGCTTGCTGAATTCAGTAGGTTATCTTTGATGTTCGGCTGCCCGTTGGCAAGCTGTGAGCATCGACTCAGGGAGAGCACATAAGCCCATTCCCTGAAATAAGTTTAGCAAGCCAAGCTGAGCCCTCTCACAGGGTCCTGGCTAAGTGAGGTGTGCTGAGCCAGGATGCTCACAGAAATCCAGGTCTCAGCATCAGCTGAACAGAACAGATATGTGACCCACTTGTGGTCTAGAGGCCAGGCTCTCACATCAGCCCTGCAAGCTCACAGATCCAGGGCTGACCTCTGACTGGCACATCCCCATTGCTAACAACTCTCACAGGTTTTGACTCTCACAGTCTTTGTTGCTGGGACTGCACTATCATCCTGAGGTAGAGGTAGGCCTCTGTTTCTAAAAGCCCTTTAAAACCTGAGTAATAAGAACTCCAGACATCAACAGGCAAATTGTAAGAATCCATGTATTTCACTGAACTCTCATGATTCAAAGGGGCTCAGCTTCTCTGGAGGACTGGAAAGGAACTTCAGGAGAATGTCTACTTCACTCCATTGCCTTAAGGTAATTAGGTCAGATTAAACTGTTCCTGGGAGATGTTTATCTAACCTGTTCTTAAAAGCCTTTCATGACCAAATACCACTGCCTTCATAGATGGAAAATTAAGAGACTTTTTACTAAAGCTTGAACTAGGTCTCCTTTGCAGTGATTTAAATCAGTTACTTTTGTTTCAACTACAGCAGATAATGATTAAAAAATAACTCACTTTGCAGCAATTCCTGGTCTTTGGGAAAGGCTTTTCTCCAGGACTCTGATCTTTCAGCTTCCATCAGCGTTTCTGCAGCTCAGCAAGTTTTCTGGCTCCTTGCTTGTTCTCACTCTCCTCTGGATTTCTTCCAGCTGGTTTACATCTTAATTGGTGTGCAGTGCTGCAAGCAGAACAGTTCTCCAGATGTGGCATTCCATCACAAAATAGAGCAGAAGCATGATTTCGGAAGTCCTATAAACAATAGGCCTACTTACATGTTCTTTGCTCTAGCAAGGCATCATTGACTCATGTCCAAGTCTCTCCCAAGACTGCTTTGGCTCACAGTATCACAGTATCACAGTATGTTAGAGATTGGAAGGGACCTCGAAAGATCATCTAGTGGAATCCCCCTGCCGGAGCAGGAACACCTAGATAATGTTACACAGGAATGCGTCCAGGCAGGTTTTGAATGTCTCCAGGGAAGGAGACTCCACAACCTCCCTGGGCAGCCTGTTCCAGTGTTCCGTCACCCTCACTGAGAAGAAGTTTCTTCTCAAGTTTAAGTGGAACCTCTTGTGTTCCAGTTTGTACCCATTACCCCTTGTCCTATCATTGTTTGCCACTGAGTAGAGCCTGGCTCCATCCTCGTGACACTCCCCCTTTATATATTTATAGACACTGATAAGGTCACCCCTCAGTCTCCTCTTCTCCAAACTATAGAGACCCAGCTCCCTCAGTCTTTCCTCATAAGGGAGATGCTCCACTCCCTTAATCATCTTTGTTGTCCTGCGCTGGACTCTCTCCAGCAGCTCCCTGTCCTTCTTGAACTGAGGGGCCCAGAACTGGACACAATATTCCAGATGCGGTCTCACCAGGGCAGAGTAGAGGGGAAGGAGGACCTCTCTCGACCTACTAACCACCCCCTTCTAATACACCCCAGGATGCCATTGGCCTTCTTAGCCACAAGGGCACAGTGTTGGCTCATGGTCATCCTGTCGTCCACTAGGACCCCCAGGTCCCTCTCCCCTACACTGCTCTCTAACAGGTCGTTCCCCAACCTATACTGGAACCTGGGGTTGTTCCTGCCCAGATGCAGGACTCTACACTTTCCCTTGTTATATTTCATCAAGTTACTCCCTGCCCAACTCTCCAGCCTATCCAGGTCTCGCTGGATGGCAGCACAGCCTTCTGGCGTGTCAGCCACTCCTCCCAGCTTAGTGTCATCAGCAAACTTGCTGATAGTACACTCAATTCCCTCATCCAAATCATTGATGAATATATTAAATAATACCGGTCCCAGTACTGACCCTTGAGGCACTCCACTAGTTACAGGCCTCCAACTAGACTCAGCCCCATAGACTACAACTCTCTGGCTTCTCTCCTTCAGCCAGTTCGCAGTCCACCTCACTACCTGATCATCCAGTCCACACTTCCTCATTTTAGCCGTGAGGATGCTGTGGGAGACTGTGTCAAATGCTTTGCTGAGGTCAAGGTAGACCACATCCACCGCTCTGCCATCATCCATCCACCGTGTTATTTCCTCATAAAAGGCTAAGAGATTGGTCAAACATGATTTCCCCCTGGTGAAGCCATGTTGACTGCCCCTCATAACCTTCTTATCCTTGATATGCCTTAAGATGGTACCAAGGATAAGGTGTTCCATCACTTTCCCAGGGATGGAGGTGAGGCTGACCGGTCTATAGTTACCCGGGTCCTCCTTCTTGCCCTTTTTGAAGACCGGAGTGACATTTGCTTTCCTCCAGTCCTCAGGCACCTCTCCCGTTTCCCAAGACTTGGTAAAGATGATGGAGAGTGGTCTAGCAATGACTTCTGCCAGTTCCCTCAGCACCCGCGGGTGCATCCCATCTGGACCCATGGATTTATGGATGTCCAGGTTGCTCAACTGGTCTCTAACCCATTCCTCATCGACTAAGGCAAACCGCTCCGTCGACCTGACTTCATCTAAGGTCTCAGGGGTACAGGGCTCTTCAGGACTGCCCGCAGCAGAGTAGACAGAGACAAAGAAGGCATTCAGTAACTCTGCCATCTCTGTATCTTCTGTCACCAGGGCACCCATCCCGTTCATCAGTGGGCCTACATTGCCTCTGGTGTTAGCTTTGTCTGCCATGTATTTGAAAAAGCTCTTTTTGCTGTCCTTGACCCTTCTTGCCAGGTTTAATTCTAAGGATGCCTTAGTCCTCCTAGCTGCCTTCCTACATCCTCTAGCAGCAGCCTTATATTCCTCCCAAGTGGCCAGCCCCTCCTTCCATGACCTGTAAACTCTCCTCTTCCACTTGAGCATACCCAGCAATTCCCTATTTAGCCACGCAGGTCTCTTGGCCCTCTTCCTTGACTTCCTACGTGTCAGGATGCTCCGATCTTGAGCACGGAAAAAGCAGTCCTTGAATGTCAACCAACTATCTTGGGCCCCTTTACCTTCAAGCAGCCCTGCCCATGGGATTTCCCCTAGCAATTGCTTGAAAAGGCCAAAGTTTGCCCTGCTAAAGTCCAGGGTTGCAATTCTACTTGGTATTCTACTAGTCCTGCCACACAAGATCCTGAACTCCACCATCTCGTGGTCGCTGCAACCAAGGCAGCCCTCAACCCTTACTGCTTCAACCAGATCCTCCTTGTTAGTGAGGATGAGATCCAGCAGCACTCCTCTCCTGGTCGGCTCATCCACCATTTGCAGGAGGATGAACTAGGTTCTTCTTCTGCTCTGTCACCATCAGGTCCTTTTGTATCTTTGCAGCCAACACTCCTTCCTGAGTTGCATCCTATTTGATTAAGAAACAGATTCCAGAAAATCAGACATCAGAATTCTTTTCCCACAGAAAGAACAGATCTGCATCTCTCCGCTCTTTAAAGGATATGTGTGGCCAAATTTTAAGGCAAAGCAAAGGTAAGATTCTGCATAAAGTACCAGCTTTGGGTGGGAGAAAATTGATAGACATGTTCCCTTTTTGTAGTGTTGCTAAGAAGTTCCTCAGCTGCACAAGCTCTGCAGAGCTTTATCAGCCAAGAAAAACACTACTTGTCAGTTGAGAGTCACAGTCTGTTGGGAACATCACTCACAGCTGTCTTCCACCAGGGAAGGCAACTCCTTCTGCTGTTTCAGGTTACCTTGCAGAGCCAAGCACATTCACATCATTCAAAACAAGTAGGATTAATAATGCCAGAGCAAGAAGGGAGCACTGAAGAATAATGGCACAAAAATCAAGAGCTAGTGTGTTGTTCACTGCATCCCACATCTTCTTTGCCCAGTATTCCCTGCTCATACAGAAGATACATGTTTCTTTTGAAACCTTCCAAGCAGAGGTCACAGGCAGTGCAGGCCAATTCCCTGCTCTCCCGGGTGTCTTGTCTTTTTAGCAGCTCATGCACTTGGCCATGAACAGAAAACCAGAAGATTAAAGATGAGAGATGACAGGGGAGGGGAGAAGAGGGAAAACATTACTCAATATTTATCCAGATTCCAGGAAGACTGTGGTTTGGATTCTCTTCTTCATAGATCCTGTACTCACAGGCAGTGAGTAGCTCAGTATCATATAGAAAGACACCCTGGATGTTTGGCTTCCTGTCTCCTCTTTCCTGGCAGGAGGAAGTGTGTGCAATGGAGGACTTGGTTTGGTATGTCATAGATTTGAATGCACACATTCCTGGTTTTCCTTCTTTAACGAACACTGGAGAAATGGCCTCCACACCAGTCACAAGCAGTGTGAGGTTTCTGAAAACCTTGAAATGGTGTTAGTGATCTCCTAAAAACCCTGAACGTCTAATTCCAGGGCAAAGCCAGTTTGATGTGGACCTGATACTCTATGGAAAACCTGTGGCAAGAGCAGTGTCAAATCCATACCTGCTTGGCCACATCAAACCAGGCTGTAGGACTAGAACTCCCTAACCATTGTGGGCTTCATGCCCAGGTTCATGTTAAAAGGTGTTAACTGCTGAGCCCAAATCCTTGCTTGCAGGCCCCTGAGTTTCCAGGACTATCAATCAGTGATAGCAAAAAAACTGCCATAGAATCATAGAATAGTTAGGGTTGGAAAGGACCTTAAGATCATCAAGTTCCAACCCCCCTGCCATGGGCAGGGACACCTCACACCAAACCATGTCACCCAGGGCTCTGTCCAGCCTGGCCTTGAACGCTGTCAGAGATGGAGCATTCACAGCCTCCCTGGGCAACCCATTCCAGTACCTCACCACCCTAATAGTAAAGAATTTCCTCCTTATATCCAATCTAAACTTCCCCTGTTTAAGTTTTAACCCTTTACCCCTTGTCCTATCACTACAGTTCCCAATGAAGAGTCCCTCCCCAGCATCCTTATAGCTTATATCCTTAACAGCCATGTACACTGTTATGTGAGATCTTCAGGCAAGCACAGGTTACAAGCGTCTCTGAAGTGCAGGTGAAGTGACCAAGCACAGACATGTAGCATCCACCTTCACTGAACAGTTTCTTGCATGTACAAACTCAGCTTGTCCTCCTAACACAACTCAGTGGAGTTCAGCTTCTGCCCAGAAAGGGCATAATCCAAACACCATTCTTGATAGCAGCAGCTAAAGACATTTACGACATCTAAGACAGCAGAGCTAAAGACATCTAAACAAATGTTAAGTATCCATGTGAAATCCATGGGAATTTAGCTGGACAATGTGGGCTGGATTCAGACAAATGTCAGCATCTCCCCAAGGCACTGAAGGAAATAATGATTAAAGAAGCTGAGCATCTGGCACATGGCTACATTGCTGCAAAGTAGCTCAGAAGGGTAAAAAAGTTGTGTAGAGCAGTAGAAGATGGACTTCTCCCCCCATTCTGCAGCTCTGTTTTACTTGGCCCATGTCAGAGAGCAGTGCTGAGCCTCACTTTTCACTTTACTGAATTAACCCCATCTTCTATTGCTGAGTGTGGAAGAGAAGAATACAACAAATAATGTTTCCAGCGCACTTTTGAAGGGACTCTATGAGCATGAAGTTGCTACTGCTGTTAGAAACAAGCACACAGTCTGCTGCTGAATAATTCATCTGATGTGGAAAACAGCCAGTGAGTTGTTGAACAAAAATGCCGCACAATTATAGAGTGGTTACAGGGAACAGGATACAGCTGGAGCTCTCAGGTTGGCTGGCGGTGACGTCAGGCCATGGGCAAGCATGGATGTGTGCCAGTTCCATGCTTCATTTTCTGAATTATTGTAGCACTTTGACCTTAACCTTTGAGGTATCAGGTTAGATATAAGGAAGAAACTCTTTACTGTGAGGGTGGTGAGGCACTGGAACAGGTTGACCAGAGAAGTGGTGAATGCTCCATCCCTGGCGGTGTTCACGGCCAGGTTGGACAGAGCCTTGGGTGACATGGTTGAGTGTGAGGTGTCCCTGCCCATGGCAAGGGGGCTGGAACTGGATGATCTTAAGGTCCTTTCCAACCCTAACTATTCTGTGATTCTAAAGGACTACCTGATTTGGGGGGACTATCTCTGGTGGGGAAAGGAGAATCAGTGTCCACAGCTGTTTTGGTACTTACCTTTCTGGTAAGACTGTGACTGTCCTGTCACATCAATACTGTCTTTCTTGACAGGAGGAATGGGCGGAGCTCTTGTTCTCCACAGATGTCCATGTTGTGGACACCAAAACTTTCTGCAAGAGTTTTTAATATACAGGAAGGAGATTCCTTACGTCAAGGATCTGCTTGAAAACAAATACCAGCATTGACAGAGCCCAGCCTACAGTGTGGGAGCTCTAGCACCAAGATTTTGTTCTTCATCAGATCACACAGGGAAACCTCCCTCTGCTCTGGCTTAGGAAAAAAAACAATTCCTGACCCTAAAGTTATATCCTGTGTTGACATATGGTCAATCATTGGCTTGAAAATGGATACAAGACCTCAAAACCTGCTGCAAAACTGTCCCAGCACAGAGCTGTGCTGCCCCAATTTTTGTTCAGGGACTGTGAAAGCTTTTAGTGTACTAGCAAAAAACAGGCAATAAAGCAAATCTAAACCGGAAACTGAGACCTATTTCAGCTCACTTGGCATCAGAGTTAAACATAAAACAGAATTTTCAGATACTACTGACAGATTCAAGCCTGGCTTAGGCAATGGAAAGACAAAAGCCCCTCCTGCATCCCAGGTCTCTGGCTAGTTTTTGCCTGTGAGCCAGATTCGAGGGATAAGAAGCCTGGAAGATACAGGTGGCTTGGAGCCAGGGGGAGAAAGTGGAACATGAGAAGAGTCTTTATCATGCATTTTCTTTATAATAGCCAAAATACCCTTCTGTTCTTTCTCATATATCCTGGAGAGAGCAGAACTGAACTGTGAAGAACTGGTTAATAGATTTAGTAATAGTATTGATCTTCTGTCATTTAAAAAGGGACTTGGAGCTTAATCAGATCTGTAGAAGTGTCTCATTATTTACTTTGCCAAAGGAAAGGATTAGATATCAGAAAAAGAAAAAGCCCTTCAGCTGGCACAGGTTTGTTCTGCAGGATGAGAATCCATCCATTTATTCCTATGTGTGTATGTATTTAAATAGGAAAGAATCCAAACAACTCTCCGTGAGATTCTGCCTGGAGCAATTAATACAGCAGCAGTGAACAGAGGTAGACTCAGCAATGCAGCGAACCAGCTCTTAGCTTTTCAACACCCTGATTTAGCTCCATAATCTGGTCACCTAAGCATTAACAGTAGAAATCATATTGCTGGTAGTAGTCAGAGACAGATTGAACAAATTTTCACCTTCTGAGGTGCCTTCCTGCCACTGAGATACAAAACAATATTTGCTTGCAGACTGAATGCATCTGACTGGGAAGCAACACTGAGAAAGAATAAACCAGAAACAGTCTGATGCCACTTTCACAGTCACCTTTGAGACAACTGAAAATTGGCTCATCACACCATTGCCCATAAAGCCCCTCAGGAAACACTGTGAGAGTTTCATTTCCTTGACATCCAAAGCCATAACTCCCCCATCTGTCTTTCAGGATGGCTGCAGATGAGACTGTTTCATATCTGTGTTGTGGTGAAGCCACGCTGACAAGATGTAGAGGCTGGAGAACTGGCTACTTCCCATGAGTTGGCTCTACCAGCAGTGAGCAAAATATTTCAGGTTGAACATAAACAGTGACTTTGCAGTGCGAATTTTTTGTTACCATCTCAGAAATTCTCATTATATTCTGGGACAGGCACATACACATGTGTATACACTTGCAGGATAACTACAATGAATAATCTGATTTGGCTTGAGGAGATACCTAAAACAGCTTAATCCAATTCCATGCAAACTCTATGCCAGTTTCTACTGCTGAGTCCCACAAGCAATAGAGAGAACTCAAGAACCTCTGTATTTCCCATCACTGGAAAGATTTATCGTTAGTTTTCTTTCACATACCGCTTTCTGGAGATCTTACTTAAAACACCTCACTCATATAAGGAAGCTTACACGTGGCTTGCTTGCTTGGATAAGTATTGATCTAACTTGATCAGCACTGCCTTTGTACTTGTTGATCCTGATCCACACTTCCACTTAGCTGTGGGTTCACCATTGACCTAGCAGGTTTGCAGAGAAGATAATGGAATGTTGTTTGAGAGCTGGAGGTTTTGGACATCCCCTGTCTCTCAACTATATATGTAAGAAAAGGAAGGTGAGCAAAATCAAATAACCAAAAGGGGTTAATCCCTTCCTTTTTTAATGATAAGGAGCCTTCTTCCAGGGCAGAGGTGGGTTAGCAGGTGAGCAGGGTGTGCAGGCAGGTAATGCCAGCATGCCCTCCAAAGCATGAAAACATCACTGTGAGAATCAGAGACAACTTCAGTGTGGCAGGAGGAGCCACTGACAAATCTGAAGAGAAGCCTGATAGTGTTTGCCAGGCCTCAGCCTGTGCCAAAGCCATGGAGAGCAGCCGTGTGTGCAGGACTCCACTACCGGGTGTTAAGAAACCTTTTCCTCAGGCTGGTGGCTGGCTCCCAGGATGAATGGGAATGCTGGTGGCAGCTGCTGGGGTGGCGGAGGGCGAGGACGAAGGGACAGTGGAATTCTAAGTCCCAGTGGATTCCATCCGGCAGCCACTGACAGGTCACAAATTTAGCAGAAAAGGAACAGTTTTTTTTTTAGTTTCCTGTTAGAAAGGTGGCAGCATTGGAAAGGAGCTATACATCATTTACCTATGCTGTGGTACATTGTTGCTTTAGTCCGACATTGGATCCAGTATCTCAGAGATATTTTTAAGCCTGTATCTTTGCAATCTTGATGTAGACCCAAAAAGCTAGCAAAAGCAGGAGAGCAGGATATCCAGCAGCTACAAATACATTTTCTGATGACAGGAGTCCCAAGTGAAGAGTAGCTTTATCTAAAAAGAGAGCTTCCCCCTTATGCTCAACCATCTATTTTGTGCAGTAATTGAATGCCAGCTGAAAAAATGTCTTGTCATTTGTTGCAATAAAAAGAATATGTTTGATCCTAGCTTGGCTGTACTTACTGAAATGCTGCAACCTACAGCCTTGAGGGCAGAAAGCCTGACTACTTCATTCTCAGAGCATCCCTCATTCATACAGAAATGTTTTGGTTCCCTTGCTTGTTTTGCCTACATTGTGAGAGCCCTTCTCTTCCTAAGGCAGATGTCTTCAAGCTCTCCTTCCACTGTTGGGGTATTTCTTACAGGGGTACCTTGAACTTTCTATCAGGTTTAACCTCCTCCCCAGACTTCATGCTCTGTATGAAATCCACAATCACAAAAAATGATGGCATTTTTGACTTCCAGAGTTCAGTCTGAGCCCTACTGGCTTAGCAGGAGTGGGGGGAGATGTGGTGAATTCATCTTAGCTTGTAGCATCTCTGCACTGCACCTTTGCAGCTGTAGGAGGACCTGCCATTTTATGAAAGCAAACTGCTGCAGCATGATCCAGAAAGCAGCTAAATGCTTCACTTCTATTTTTTCATTTCTCATCACATTTAATCTAAATCAAGTCTTACAGACTAAAAATGGATATTCTCTTGAAGTGTAGAATAATCGGCAAAAGTAACCTGCCTTTTTAGAGTTGTATTCTATAATAAGCAAGTGTTACTCGGAGTGTTAATATCACTAGGAGTGAGGAGAGATTTTGTTTCGGGTTTAATTCATGATTTTACCACAGTTGTTCTGGGGTTGTTCTCAGCTGGCTGCTGTGACACCAGCTGTAACTCCCTCTTGGAAGCTGTAAAGAATGGATGTGCTGTTCTGAGCTGGGTGCAGATGCCTCCCCCAGCACACACATATGGGGTGCATGTGTGGGAATGGACATGAATGCATGGGCACATACACACTTTAGAAGTATTTTCTATTTCCCTCAACCTTGTCACATCTGCAAAAGGAGATTGCTGAATCCTGTCCCCTGAAGCTCAGTGTGATTTCATATCTGCATACTTTTCCTCTCCCCTCAAATGCTGGTGTCACCCAGCTTTGTTCTTTTTGCAGGTCTGACTACAGCTGCATGGAATCCTGAGGAAGGAAGATGCTCTCAATTAAAATATGTGCCCAGCTTATATGTGCAACGGGAGTTTGAGATACCCAGTTAAATAGCTCTCTACCTCCCAGTATAACCAACCTCAGTAGTTCCACTGAATTTATCTAAAGTATTGCTTATTCAAAAGAGGTTCTGAGCATCCACCCCAGAATACCAGCACTGGTGTGTAACAGGCTACTGTAAGAAGTACACTGAAGGACTGGTACCTGCCTTGAAAAGGACCCTTTAAGCCCAGACTTGTCTAGTCGTCTTAGGTCCATAACATTGGACAAATGGTCAAACTATAGTAGGAAGAGTTTGAAAGGCAAACAGGAGGCCTTCAGGAGGGCACTCAAAGCAAAAATGATGGTTCTTCCTCAACAAACCTTCAGACCCATCTGTATCCTGTCCCTATATATCCTATGGCAACCTTCCAGCCCCTGCCTCCCTGTCTGCACACACTGATGCAGAGGTACCAATACCAACTTTTTCAGAGTCATCTCCTGTATGCTGAGGATTGCCCCTCTGAAATGTGAGCAAAATAGACGGCAAATGGGAAGAAGAGCTTCTGGCATTAAGATTTGGTTGTTTTTATTTGACCAGAGAGTGTGAGAACAAGGGTTCAGAAATATTAGCACATGCAGTGAAAACTGAAAGAGGCAAAGATCCCATATACTCTGATCCTCAAATAATCTGGGTCCCCTCAGGATTCACTGATGTTATGGATGGGTTCCTTGCCCTGCACACCAGACTGTGTGCCAGAGAACAGCCATCTGACACCACCATCTACCACAGATACCAGCACTCAGCTGAATCCCCAGGTCTGGTGGGCTCAGGAGGCCAAATGTGCTTCTCTGAAGGGCTGGGAGACCTTGGCACTCACAGCACAGCTGGGGACGCTAAACTGCACAGAGAGCATCTCTGGTGGCCTGCATGATGGAGCCCACAGCTCGAACCACAGGGGCTCAGCACTCCTGTTCAGAGATTGTTATGTATAAAGTACAGCACCACTGAAAGATGCTGACACTCACTGTATATTTTAAGCTTTGACCAAGAGAAATGCTTTATCGTTCTGTCAAAACTTCCCTTTTATTAGCTAAAGCCCACAAAACTCAACAAAATGTTTGACTGATCCTCTGGATAGAATGCAGCATTTTCTTAGGAAACAATTACTGAAAACTAAAAATAGCCTCAACATCTCTACGCCATTTTTTCTTCTTAATGGGTTGTTAAAAGGCTCACTCCTGTTTCACATTACTCAGTACCTAGCTATAGCATTCATCACTTTCCTGATACTGCTGCTCTTACTGGAGCATCCTGTGCTTCCCTGTAGACCTCTAGAGATATCCAGCCATTTTGTTCTAATATCATTATCTTTGCTAACAACTGAATGCAATTGTCCAAGAAAGCAAGCTAATGTGTACCTCAAGTGAAAAACACTTGTAGAAAATCGAAGAAGAGAGCTGTGGTCAGAGAAGAGAATTAAGAGGCAGGACTCCCAGGCTCTACTTTCAGTTCTGCTTAGAGCTTGCAGCTTAGGAAAGATTTTTTAACCTCCTTTTGCCTCCATTTCTGAACTGTACAATGACACATGGAAGAGGCTTGTTTGGAAATTTAAACAGTGTTTGCAAAGATCCTGGATTTAAGGTGCTAAATGCACACACAAAAAAGTTGGTCTGCGCTTCCTGTGATCTTAATCACAGCTCTTTCACCCCCAAAAGGCAGTTCTACCCATTTCCTTCTCCCACCATAGAATCGTAGAATAGTTTGCGTAGGAAAGGATCTTAAGATCATCTAGTTCCAACCCCCCTACCATGGGCAGGGACACCTCACACTCATGGAATGATTTGGGTTGGAAAGGACCTTAAGATCACATCACACACTAGACAATGTCACCCAAGGCTCTGTCCAACCTAGTCTTGAACACTGCCAAGGATGGAGCACTCACAACTTCCCTGGGCAACCTATTCCAGTGCCTCACCATGCTCACAATGAAGAACTTCTTCTTTATATCTAACCTGAACTTCCCCTGTTTAAGTTTGAATCCATTACCCCTTGTCCTATCACTACAGTCCCTACTGAAGAGTCGCTTCACAGTGTCCTTGTAGGCCCCTTTCAGATACCATCCATCCTCAGATTCTTCTTCCGCTGAGTTTTTCCTCCTTTTGGGTTATTATGTGCACTCATTTAAATTGCACCCAGAGACGTGTAGAGGGTGTTAGGAAAGCAATTCTAACAGGAAAGACGGCTAGGTGGTGATCCTCTTCCCCATAACATATTTAAAGGGAAGGAAAAGAGCACGCAGAAATGCCTGTCCCACAATTACTCTGTGTAGTTGCCAAGCGTCCCTGATCTGTGTCCCTGATGCTCAGGCCACATGCTGGAAAGGTCATGGCGGTGCATTGCCGTGGTTTCACATCCTTGCTGACAGAGTCACTCCGCTGCTGGCTCTGAGCCTTCCTGCCTGCAGCATGTTCCAGTTATCTCTTGTCCTTCAGCTCACAGCTCTCCTTTGACTCTGCCAGCTCCTGCACCCCAGGCCAGGAATGACAACGTGAGAGGCTCCATCCTCATGCAGACGCTTGCGTGCTGTTCCCTTCCTTGGAGGAGCACAACTTGCTTCAACTATCTGCGCTTATCTGGCTCCCTCCTTGAGTCTAGAGACAGCAGGAGTTGGATTTGAGATGTGCTATGGCTTTTACCACCTCAAAGATGTGTGAGGGAGCCAAAACGCAATTCAGAGCTCACAGAGGTAATTTAGCCAAGTGAACAACTTACAGAAACCAGAAGGCCCAGGAAGACATTCTGATGAAAGGAAATGAAAGCACATAATTTGTACATAACTTTGCATTTGAATGATGATGCTCACTGCCAGACAAAATTAGCACAAGCCCTAGGCTATGCTTGGGACAAAAGGCTGAGCCATTATAGAGAGCAACAGAAGAAAAAAACCCTGAAAAGCCATTACAGGATTACATGTAAATAGCTGCAAGAGCTAAGCCCAATTCTGTGATATTCAGATGCTCACCTTGGTTATTATTTTGTACCTAGTTACCAGCCTGTGATTGGTGCCTATAAATGCAGAAAGTCAGCTCAGCTGGAAATAGATGTGGTCTGCACCTGTCGGTATCTCATCCACACAAAAATACAGAAAAAAGCCCTGCCACATAGGCTGCAAAACTGAGTGCTAGCAGATGAGGTTCTGGAAACACATCTAAGGAGGTCGTGCAAAACTTGGAAACTGAACAGGTACACACAGAATCAAGAGGAGAGGAAGGGTTTATAGGGAGCATGTGGGGAGCTCATCACTCCCAGACTCTCACAGGGACATAGGGCTTCGTGGTGTTCAGCCACCAGGCTGGGATGTGCAGGCATACTTCTGTCTGACCACTCGCTCTTGACTTGTGTGTAAGGCTGCTTTGCAGGAAGCACAGAAAGCCCAGCAGCACCTGAGAAAGCCATCACTTAGCAGCTTTTAAAGGCACAAGCTGCATGCTGGCAGGTAGCTCAACACCTGCTGCAAAACTCGAGCCCTTGGTGAAATATTAAATGCAATTTCCACACAAGCAGCAAGGTGCAGGGACTGAGCACACACCCCCTCTCTGCCCAGGCAACACAGGCCAGAGCCAGGACTATTTCTCCCACAGATCCTTTATAGCATCATCTCTTCCCTGTGAGCCCTGCTCTGGTGAGGTTCAAGCTGCAGAACCCAGATGGGAGCTCTGGATGTTTTCTTTTCTATCCACAGAAGCCTTTTTATCTCTCAGCTGCCAAAGAGGCATGTGGATCCTGACAGGAGAACAGTTAGCAAACCTCTCTATCAGCCAGAGTCATCAGGGACATGGGCATGTTTAAGCCTCACTCCTGTTTCCAGCTCTTTATCAGCCTGTATGCAGCTGTGTGACCCTTTGAAGAGCCAGAGCTGCTCCAGAGTGAGGCTCAGCAAATGGCCCAGATCTGCTGTGAGGCTGCTGCCTGGCCCTTTCCCCAGCTCTGCTGGCTTTGCTTTCTGCACAGTAGCAGGTGTGGGCAATGTTCTGGGTTTGTGATGAAAGCTGTGTTGATGTCAGGGATGCTTTTGTTACTGCTGAAAGGTGCCCACCCAAGCCAAGGGCTGTTCTCCCTCTCACCACCCTACCAGCGGGCAGGCTGGGGGTGCACAAGGAGTTGGAAGGGGACATAGCCGGGACAGCTGACCCAAGGGATGTTCCATACTATACAGTGTCATGCTCAGGTCTCACACTATCCAATCTAAAGCTGGGTGAAGAAGAAGGGAGGGAGGAACATTTTTAGTGATGGTGTTTGTCTTCCAAAGTAACCAGTACACGAGATGGAGCCCTGCTCTCCTGGGAATGGTTGAACACCTGGCTGTGATGGGAAGTGGTGAATGATCCCTTGGTTTCCTTTTCTTGTGTACACAGCTTCTGCTTTCACTTAAACTGTCTTTATCTCAACCCCTGAGTTTTCTCACTTTTACTCTTCAGATTCTCTTCCCATCCCAAGGTGGTGAGTGAGTGAGTGGCTGGTGCTCAGTTGTTGGCTGGGATTAAACCATGACATCAGCTATCTCTGACAAGTAGCAAGGGGTGTTGGACAGAAAGGGAGTTGTGACACCTGTGGGGTCCTTGTGACTTGCCACCTGCTAGCATAGTTCATCCCACTTCCCTTTCATCTGCATTGAACTGGCACCATGTGAACCACATGAGAGACAGCTACCAATTATGCAAGAAACCCTGAATCTATTTTAAAATAAAGGCTGAGTACTCTGAAAGAGGAGGTACTGGGGTAAGGATTATATCTGAAAACATAAAATGGGAAAGAAAACACAAATGTGTTCTCAGCGTCTTCCAATACAAGCTCCACAAAGGTTATGCAAGATAGACACTGTAGTATTCACATCCACTTTTTGCTGCTGTTCAAAGCTGCTGCACAGTGTTAGAGATAAGGATCTTCAGCCCTGGGATGGATGCCTTCAGCCTGTCTGGGCAGTGTCCTTCAGTTCCGCTCAGGAGCAAGGCAACGAGGATTAAAAAGAGCATGTAATCAGCTGTAATTAAAACCCAACACCACCATCACACTTAACAGCAAAGGAAAATGCTCCAAACAAGATGACCCCAGCTCCCACAGAGAAGTCTCTATCCTCGTCATTCCCCTCAGGGGGAGCAGGAACCTTTTTCTTGCAAGGAGGAAAACGGAGGGTGATGTCTGTTAACAAAGGGGTTTAACAAGTAACCGTGTGGCTGGGCCAGAGGCAGGTCTGAGCAATGCCCTGTTTGTAATGCCCAGGTAAAACATCATTCAGTATACAACAGCTGAGTGGGGTAGTGGCTTCCGTATTGTGACTGGCTGGGGGAACCAAAATCTATATATACAGCACAGAGCCACCCAGTGCTGGATGCCTGTCAGTGGCTGCTGGTCACTGCATGAGCTGAAGCAAATCAAACCCAACGACCTGTCTGAGCAAGGCTTCTTTGCCACATTGTCTGCTGCCCGTGCAGTAAAAGAAACTGGTTTATTTTTGTCCTGTCAGTGACACAGCGCAGCACTGAGGCGCAGATGTGGTGAGTGTTCTCAGGCATTAAAGTACTGAAATGAAACAGTCACTGCAGCAAATTTTGTCCTTCAAGTTCTTAAGCAGGACACAGACCATCACAGCCTGAGTCACTCATCATCGCAGCAGCACAACCTTGCTGTCTATACCCTGGGTTGCCCTTTTACAGTAAACCCACGTCCTCACTTGCCTGTCATAGCACAAACCACTTAGCAATTAATAGTATTTCTGCACTGGTAGGAACATCCTCTACAGTCTAAGGATGCAAACAGTTTCTTCCTGGCAATCCACAGTGCAGCTGCCAGAGGCTACCAATCTGAGCTGGAGCCTTGGTGTTATTTTAAGCATGGTTCCTAGTTGCAGCAGCACTGTGCTCGCCAAAACTCTTCCTTCTAGAAAGGAAGGAAACTCGCCAGGCCATATGGTGACTTTCAGGGAGATCAAGTGTTGACTTCTTCCCAGCGTGTTGTGAGGATAAAATTAATCCCTGCTTTAGCACCACCGGGGAAGCATCCCATACACCTTGCATGTGCAAATCCATGGGTTTTGCCTGTCTCTTTAACTCTAAATTTAATACACAACCCTCACACTCCAGCCTGATGCCATACCTTATTCGTTCCTGTCACAGAACATATACATGGTACAGTCACTGAGCTGCATTAAAAGCCAAAGGCAGGGACTCGCATGTAAATGAGGTTGAATGAAGTCTTTGAGGGACAGGAGGCTGGTGTCAGACTGACACAGAGCAGAATGCCAAAAATAATTTGGGCATGTCTGATTCACCCATGGCTATGTAGCCAGTCCCCTGCACACCTACATGGACCTAGGCCCTCAGAGAATGACTTCCCAGTCACGGGTGTGTCATGGTTTAAGCCCACCCGGCAACCCACAACCACACAGCCACTCGCTCACTTCCCCCCCTTCCTCCCCCTGCTCCCAGAGGGATGGGGAGGAGAACCGAAAGAATGTAACTCCCATAGGTTGTGATAAGAACAGTCCAGTAACTAAGGTATAACACAAATCACTGCTGCTGCCACCAATAATAATAATAATGATAAGGGAAATAACAAGGGAAGAGAATACAACCACTCATCACCCACCAACCGATACCCAGCCTGACCCAAGCAGTGCTCTAGCCCTTCCGGGTAACTGACCCCAGTTTATATAGTGGGCATGACGTGCTGTGGTATGGAATACCTCTTTGGCTAGTCTGGGTCAGGTGTCCTGTCTCTGCTTCCTCCCGGCTTCCCCTCCTCCCTGGCAGAGCATGAGCCTCACAAAGTCCTTGGTCAGAGTAAACATTACTGAGCAACAACTAAAAACATCGGTGTTATCAGCACTGTTCCCAGGCTGAAAGTCAAAACCACAGCACTGCACCAGCTACTAAGAAGGAGAAAAATGACTGCTACTGCTGAACCCAGGACAGTATGCTGTCACAGACATGGGAAACAGCAGGCAAAGGAAACGCATTGGTGTGCTGCACTTCCTGAGGGCACTGCACTGCCTGAGAACATCCCCATTCTAAAAGCCATTAAGGGAGGGGTGTGACAAGGCATGTGGGAAACACACTGGGGAGATGAATCCAAATGCTTAGCCAGCTCTAACATCCCAAGCTCCAGCCTGCTTTCCTGTGGTGGATCTCAGCAGCCAACATTAGCACACTAAAGCAGATCCACCAGCAAATATGGCTACATGAGTCATAGGACTAGGTAGGTGTATGGCACTTGATGTCATGGTTGGCATAGTGCTTCAGTCACAAATGGGATGCTGATGGGGATGTTGCTGACTGACATGTCTAGTTTTCAGCTGGTTTTGTTAAGGATATATACAGGCAACATCTCAGTACACACCAAAACATTTGGAGAAGAATAAGTTTACAAAGGGCCTGCCACAAGTTTAAGACTTCTAGTCTGAGATGACCCTAAAGTCATTTTGGTGTCTTTCAGTCTGAGACCTTAAAGAACTGCATCAAAAAGAAGCTGTTCAGACAGCCCTGAGGAGAATCTTTTGTTGGATGGGACAAATCAGAGGTTGCACAGGGCTGGTCAGACCCTCAGATTTCCTTAGCCACATGGTTCCAGAGCTCTGCTCTTATTCTATTAAGCTTGTCTGCAAGCTCCCTGTCACCAACCACTGCATGGTTTAGATGAGGAAAGGAAAACCTTTTCCAACACTCTTAGTAGTTGTTCATGCAGTATTTAACATTATTGATGCTCAAAGACTCTGCTGGCAGCTTCTGCCTTGGCCTTCCCTAGTCCTAAAAGCCCTGTTGTTCTGGAGACACATTAGGCAGCACTTACTTAAATCCTGAAGGCTGTGTAGGTAGAAATCCAGACAGGACTTGTGTAAGTAGCAGGCTATTGCAGCAAATTCCTCAGCTCTCCAGACACTCAGTTCTGCACTGTGCAACAACATTTTTTAAACAGATCTATTTTCTGGATGGTAAGAATTTGTGATCAAGAGTTAGGCAACATTTTCTGTGATGGCTGTTTTAAGTTGAGGAACCCTGAAGCATAAGTTGCTGTGATGCCATTCCAGAATTAAGAATGGATAATTTTGATTCCTCATCCATGTCTCTAAGCAGAAGGGGAGTGGTGGACATTGCTTGAAATAGCACTGCTAGAAGGTACATGTCTAATCTCTAGGGACACAAAAGTGGCTGCCCTACCTTTCATGTAGTTTGCGAAGGGAAAAATACTTAGGCTAACCCAGAAGAGCTGACATGTGGCTGCAAGAACAGCATGGCCCTAATGTCAGAATTGCATACAGGTGAGAAATCGGTTGGCAAACACAGTGATGACAGAGTGCTGCAGAGAAAGTTATCTGATTGCAGAGAAGGAGCTTGGGTTATAAAGATGGAAAATTGCATGGAGGAGGAGAAAGCCAGCAGAATGGTTTTTAATCTCAGCTGTTTGCACTGGAGACACTGCACTGAGGCTGCAGGAGCTGCTGCTTCCATCAGACTCAGCAAAAGTTGGGTTTCCAAAACCCCAGTAGTGGTGAAAGCTCTTGGGTCCTGGCTGTCCTCTCTTCCCCTAGCTGCACTGGATTACAATGATGATCTGCAGAACTGGACAAGCACAAACCAAGATAATTATGAATTATAATGGATTTGTCATTGAATAGGTTCCTCCCCCCCAAGTACCCAACAGCCTCCATAACCAAACCTTCTACAGGTCTGGCTGCTCAGGCTCAAGGCCAGCTCAGAGGGGTACAGCTCTGTGGCCTTGGACACTGCCGATGCTGGGACAAGAGCTGTAAGAAACCTCATCACAGCCTCCTCCCCATCACTAGGTAGCCACATTTGCTTGCCTCAGCTAAATTATGGCCATGCCAGTACCTTACTGACCCATGCCCACTCTTGCCTTCCTGGCTCAGCCTTGGACGTGCCTTATCCCTACAAACATATCTGGCAACACTGCACTGTGACTGGCCCCAATTACTACCAGTAAACCTGCCCTGTTCATCTTGCCCAGGTACCCTGGGACTGCCTTTGTGAGGCCACTGTCCCGCTCTCACCCTTTGCTTCAGCTCATCTTCCCTTACAGAGCAGCACCTGACATTGCTGCTCCCTGACACAAAAATTAAGGAAACCAAAACATTGCAGGTATAACCTTGATACCACCAAAGGTAATTGCCACCAGCAGCAATGGCATACACAGGCTCTTCAGAAAGCCTTCAATTGCTGGAGGAATATATGAATGGCTTTACTAGATGACCATGGCAGGGGGTTAAAACTGGATGACCTTAAGGTCCTTTCCAACACAAACCATTCTGTGATTCTATGAGCAGAATAATTATTTTTTTTTAATTAAAAAAGCCACATCTGTGTACCTGAAGATGAGCTCACCAGTTAGCAACATTGCTGGTGCAATACCTCCTAAGGTGGGAATTTATTTGGTTTTGCCTTGGGCAGGTCTAAATTTAAAATCCTTTCAGTGTTGACATGAGATAGTCCTGAAACCACCCCAGAAATAATAAATGTAAAAGTAGCAGAAATTACAACCGTGCTACAGAGCCTGTCTGAAAGGCTCTTCCTGCCCAGAGACACCACTGACATTTGCTTCTTTGGAAGAAGATGCAGGGAGATAACTAGGCCTACGGAGACAAGGCTCTCACTCAGTTTGGCCAGGGCTGAAACCTGAAGCTGGTGATGGAGCATCTATCTTTGCTGCCGTACTTGCTTCTTGTCACTCTAGTCATCCACCCTGCTCTTCCTACCCTCAAAACTGGAGAAGCAAATTCTTTCTCTCGCACCAGCTAGGGTGTGAAAACTCTAGGTTTGGCCTTGCTTGGAAGCCTCCTTTCTCTGGCTTCAAAATCCCCCTGAGCAGCTCAGTGTTTCAGGTTTGGCTTGCTTTTCTACTCCCACAGAGCCATTCACCCATGAGGAGAGGATGGCACGGCAATAGAAGCAAGTACAGAGACCTTAAGGCAAGGGACCTAAAAGGCTAATTGAGGAGGCCTCTATGAACAGAAGCTTTGGACAGGGTGGAAGATAGATAGGAAATTTGAACTGAGTGAGTGAGGCAGGATAGTCTTGGACAAGTGCAGAGAAGCAGCCCCTGTGCTAAGTGAGGGCTCTGATGTAGGATGAGAAGGAAAAGGAGACTGTGCTGCATGTAGAGACCTTTGAGACAAGAGCAATTGAAAGCAGTACTGTTTTGCTATGATCACTACATGATCAGGCATCAGCCAGGGTATTTCCTATTCTATAGCAGCTGTGTTTGTTTCTCATCTTCTGTAGCATCCCTGCAAATTTCTGACCCACGTTCTCCTCGGTGCTGGTTCCCGGTCCACCCATCGTTCCCTTCTGCAGACAGACAAGAATAAAGAAACTTCCCACCTTTTGCTTCCTTCTTTCCCTTCCCGCCAATCTGAGGCCTCTTCCTTTGACCCAGATTCTCCAGTCACAAACCATCACCATGCCATGTCAAGAGAAATACCCCTTTGGAATGCACACCAGCTTAAAAGATCCTCTTACACCCCTAACTGGGTCCTGCCAGATTTAGGGGTACCTGTGGAAAAAACTAAAGAGCCAGATAAAACCACAGTAAGATAACAAAAACCAGAGATGCCAGACAGCTGCATAAATAGTAAGCTCTTTGTACAATGACCAGTTCTCCAAATACTGGCTCAGGGTCCCACTGGGGAACACAATGGCTCAAGACATTTGCATCAGTAACAGATGGTTCTTTTAATATTGGCTGCAATCTGTCACAGGTAACCCCATTCATGCTTTTTCTTTTGGATATTCAAGCCCATGCTTAGTTATTAAAATTAGGATGCTAGAGCATGATACTGGGAGAAAGAAATAAATTTCAGAGCAAATTTCATAGGAATGAAGAGTACAAGCTTTGGTTATATTTAGTAAAGCAATTATGGTTTTGTTCTGCTTTGTGTTGGAGTGCTATCAGATGATCCTGCCTCTTTTCATTCCACTTGGATTTGTTCTTTGTTAAAATAATGAGAACTTAACAGAAAGGAAATCACATGCCATTTAATAAGATTTGAGATTAAGCATCAGACCCACAAAGTCTGTTGGAGTCTACTTGAAAGCCCTAGGGCTTTGCTCATCCTTCATCACAATTGTTTCCTCTTTCCCTGCCAGAGCAAACTGTAGTGTCAATTGTATCCAAGCATGAAGATAAAGCTTGCTAACCCTTGTCAAGATACTTTGATGTTTGTTGTTGCCATGTTCACTCCATCACTATTCCTAAAGCTGACTGAGCCTGATCCCAATATGCTTGCAAGCTTTTCATTAAGATTAATTAGGCTCGTGTTAGGCCTAGTTTTAGCAGGACTGCCTCTACCTTTGCTTCCATGTAAGAAGGCCAAACATGTCAAAATTTCACTTCCATCCAAGTTCAAGGCCAGGCTGGACGGGGCTTTGAGCAACCTGATCTAGTGGAAGGTGTCCCTGCCCATGGGAGGGGGTTGGAACTAGATGAACTTTAAGGTCCCTTCCAATCCAAACCAGTCTATGATTCATTTCTTATGTGAGCTGCAGCTGCATAGGAAAGCCTGCCCTCTTTCCCCTTCATTTGCTTAGCCTTGGAAATCTACTGGAAGTTTCAACAAGGAATGCAACAGGCTCTCAGATCACCACTTACATGTATTATTCCAGCATGTGTCACCCAAGGAACATACAGCAATACACAATTTCTTCACTTGGGTGTATTTACAGCTAAAGGCCTACACAAGATACGTGCTGTAGAATTTGTATGTCCAACCCTTGCCTCCTTGCCAACAAATGACAAACTAAAGTTACTCAGCCTGAAGCATCTGCTGTTGTGTTCATTCTGCACCCATGCTGACCCTGGCGTCTCTGCTAGAAGTTTCCCTGCTTAGAAACCTGCATGTTGTACTTCTATGTTCTGCCCCAGTGCTTTGTGTTCCTACTGTTTTTTGCAGAGGCTGCATTTGCTGGCAGAAATTTATCTGCTATGATGCATCTAGATATTTCCTTCCTGATGAGGCCAGTTTGAACATTATGGTAACCTTGTGGTTGTAACAGGTGATGAAATTCAGCTAGTAAACCTAATTCTTCTAGGATCAAATCCTACTCCACAAAACATTAAAGAAGGTAGAAATGTTTTAGTTTCAGGCAGTCAGGATCTGGCAAGAAGGAGGGGAAAGAGAGTTTGAAAGATAAAACATTGCGAGATACCTTTTGTTAAAAATAAGTTTTAAAAGGCGATTCACTGTGCATGCTATTATCTATAACTAAACTTAATTGACTGCCTATCCGCCCTCCTCCCAGTTCGTCACAAAAAAACATCACTATAGCAGTTTGAATGGAATATATGACACAAGGTAGTCTACCTATGCATTGTTCACTGTCCTCATCTGCTGGAAAGGTGAAGGGTTACTTACACATACTCACAATAGAGATAAAGCTCTTTTAAAAGGAAATTAAGCAACAAGTTCTTTTTAGTACATCATCCTTCATCAGTGCGGCTACATTTCTTAAAGCAGAGAAATGTGAAATGATGGCTTGTGGCAAAGAAAAGCAAAGGCACAACCTAGGACTCAAAACCACGTTGTTACGGCTTTCACACCAACAGTAGATGGAACACAGCTTGGAAAGATCCTTGTTCAAGCAACTGTGCCTCACTGAATGATGTGGCAGGGACAAAGGCACAGCACCAGCAGTGAATCTAAACCATCTGTTAAATGTCATCATGTGCAAAATGTGTTACTGCATTAGCTCCAGATCCAGGCATTCAGATTCATATTCTGGATGAGATACTAAATAAAGAGTAGAAAAATCTTAGGCTAACAGAAATATTATCCTTAATAAACAGAGTAAGAAAGAATTTAATTACCCTGTTCAGAGAAAAGCCAGGACAGAGTTAGCAGACAGGTACTGTGTGCCAAGACTGATACTAAGCTGTCTGGGGTTTCAAAAACCCTGTGATGGACCCAGAGCTGAAATAGCTGATCAGGACCAAGGTACCTAGCAAAGAAAAATAAACTTCTTGTGGCACTGAGAGAAACTCTGAATTCCTCAGAGCAAGGAATGCCACTGCTATTCCAAATATCTGCTCAAAATTATTTGAAGCATAAACCCCAAGAACTTGAGGCCTAAATACGATCACTTTTATAACAGTTTTATTCAAGTCTGTGTGCTCTAGTGTTGAGACAAGGCCTAGATCAGCATTACACTGTAATACAATAATTTCAGCCATTGAACCAAGCCTGCTTGGCATCCTTGGTTTACAATTTACAGTACATCCAAAAAAAGAGCAAAGAGAAAAGAAATCCCAAAATACCAACAACTTTCATTAGCTCTTTGCTTTGCTTAAATATTGTTCTATAACATAAAATAATTTAATACAAAAAAAGAACTGTAATCCAAATACACATAATACATTGACACAGAACAGAGGAAAGATACAGTAGATTATGCACAAGAGTATTCAGCAGATGTGTTACCTACAGTGAAACAAACTGGACATTAATATAATTTAACTATTTAAGCCCAAGAGGGTCAGAGGCAACAAGTCCGGGTCACAAATAATGCTTTTTAAAAAATAATGCAATCTTCTTTTCCTCTAAGCTTACTGCTGTACAGAAGTTAAAGGAAGTTCCAACAAATCACTTAATTCGACAACATTTCATCACAAAAACAAGAAAAACTTGGTGGCCTCCGTTATTTTACTCAACTCTGGGGTACATACATTACCATTTGCTAATGCAACAGTTTCATTGCAGGTTCTTCGGCAAAACTATCTTCAGGTGCTACTTCCATAGCAACAGACTTTTGAACAGCATGAACAGAAGAGAAGACATACACAGGTCTCCAAAACCCGAATGAAATAGTTAAGCTGTAAGATGAATCCCAGTCCTGCAGAGTTTGGAGTTCCTTATAAAATACCCAACACCCTCCACACAGTGATTTCAACACAAGCAGGAACTATCCCACATCTCAAAAGAACAGACATGGGGGCATGATCTTACACTAGAGTAATCTACTCACCTGGTTCTTCAGATTTACAATATTGTGCCTAGGAAAGTCAGGTCACTGATTTTTGCATCTGGCTTTAAGTAGAAGCAGGAGCAGATCCACAATTAATAAGGCAAAACAAAGAAGTAGCTTATAAAAAAGAGGGAGGAAATACATTCTCTGGCTAAGAAATTCTTGGGACTTTCAAAGCCACAGAAGAGACATTGTTAAAAGCACAGGTATTTTCCCTGATTTTTCCACCACTGTTGCTCTGCCCAGTCCATATAAGCCTCTCAAGTCAGGCAAAAAAATCATCTAGAGATACTTCCAGCTTGTCCTGAATTTGTGACAAAGAAATCATATATACCAGCACAAAGTGCTGTGCCAGCAGCTGACAAACAAGAACCCTAGTAACAGTGGTGGATGTTGACCACTGCTGAACTTGTCACATCTGTCCATCATCCTGGAGGGATGCATTTTTAAAATGAGAAAAAACACCTGAGAAAAGGCCTCAGGTTAAACTGACATTTGCACATACAACCTCCATGCACCACTTACTGCCCCTTTACAGCTGGCAACACACTAATGCAGAAGTAGTTGCTCTTTCTTCCTGCATCAGAAAACATTCTCAAAGCTTACCCTATTTGTGGCTAGAACTAGCAGTCAAAGAGGCATGGCATGTGCAGTCAGGGAAAGGCCACAAGAGTCAGCAATCAAACCAGCATTTACCCAGAGGCTTGTGAAGGACCTCCATCCTCAGGTAAACTGACTCTTTCCTCTGACAATCAACATACAGAGCCTGGTCCTTCACCATTAATCTCTACAGGACAATCCCCCAATTTAGGTTAAAAGAGCTTCGCTGAACTGGGGTCTTGTACATTTTGATCCACAGATATATTCCACTGACTTCAGTGATGTTTAAGTACGTGATGAACAGCTTTCTTGAATTGAGGCTTCTTCCCTTTTAACTTCAAAGTTAATTCCCCTAAATATAAACTTTTACTACTAGATGTCCTTGGCTTTATGTAGTTTGCTATTATAACTGCCAAATATGAGGTACATGGGTGCCTACTGACTTTAAACGGATCTACATATATTCTCCACTTGGAATTTAGCCATCCTCCAAAGAGACCTATGTTGCACAAAGAACGGGTTTTACCCTTTGTCCAAACTCAACTCTTTTCCTTCCTTTTTTTTTTGCTGTGGCTTTATTCTTTACAGTCTAAGATTTCTAGATGTTATGGTTGTCAAGATAACCTTCAAAACAGAGCAATGGCAGAACTAACGCAGTAACATCTGCTTGAGATGCAGTGTGGAAATTCAGCTCAGAAGTATTAGTTGCCCTATTCAGATACAAATGCTAACCCTGTTGACTTTGTAAGAGCTGCTCACTAAAGCACCCAAGACAGAAGAACAAGCCTGCTATGAATATCTGGGCAATCAGTTGAGGATAACAACTCATTTAGTGACACCAACTGGGCCTGGGAGAAAATACATTACTCAAGCTGAGAAGTGGCCACATTCACAAATTCCAGAGAACCCAAGGAAGCTCAGCTCTACTCCAGATGTAGATGAACTCAAGAAGCTCACTGTACAACACTCAGAGCTATGACAAACAGTAATCAGAAGCCAGGTTTGTTCTAAAACTCAACGAGGTGAAATGAAGTACAAAGGTTCCCAAATAACTTGTTCATCTATATATAATGAAATTTGCTGTTAGTAACATTCTTATCAATGAAGCTTGGAAAAAACAGCAGCATGTCTCTCTGCTCCATTATAACCTCTGCTGCCAAGAGAGCAAGACACAAAAGCATCAGGACATGGCTAGAACCATGTTTCTTCTTTACCAGACCCATATGTCTCACTTCAAGAAGAGGTCAGCTTTATCCAATCTCAACATCTGTTCTTGAGAAAACGCTAATTGGAACAATCAAGATAGAACAGAGAGAAAATATCAATCACTCTGAAATAGCATATATAAAATGCATTATTCTGGTTTTATTTTGGATTTCAGCCAACAATTTTTGAACACAATGGAGGTTCTCAGTAGCTATCCTGCAAGCTAAAATTTGAGCATGGACAAGATCCTAGAAGAGTATTTCTAGATGATGAAGTTCTCGACTCCCCTCTCTCTCCTCCACCCCCCCCACCCCACCCCACCCCCCCGATCATTGTTCAACTAATTTATTTTAAGCAAATAAAACTTTGGCATTCCTCCTGCAGATCTAAGCCCCCTTTTCCCAGCTATGCATCCATCTCACCCATCAGTTACAGACCTAACAATAGCCTGCTTCAAGCTGAGCTTGTAACTATTACACTACACACTAAAAATGTGTCATGGTTTCTTAATATTAACAATTTTGGGCTGTCTGCACGTTATTAGCTGTATTAAGATCTGATACATTAGGAAAACAAAACTGCAAATACAGGGGAACAATCCTGATTGTGTGCAGGTCCACTGTAAGAGCACATGAGATTATTTTTTAAAAGATCTGTTTTCAAAGCAGGAGTGACCAATATGAAATCACCTTTTGGTCTGTGGATAATCAGCTCCTCCACAGGTTGGAAACCATCAAGAGAACACCCTGCCTTGTCATTTATTGTTTCTTTTGGAGACATACATAGCAAATGCAAGTGTAAACTTATAAAACTGAATTGCTGGATTTATTTTTCCATCAGGAATTTGCATGTCAAAGAGCCAAATACAAGTATTTGCCTCTGTCCTCCCATCACTCCAGCCTCAACTGCCAACCTACAGCAATTCTTACAAAACTTACAATTTCTTCCCATTTCGTCTCTACAAATGAGGTAGCTCAGGGTAAAATAAAATAGAACAACCAGCCCAGTACACATCCCTTAAATTCTTCTTTAGGGCACAACTTACCTACAATGGCCAATAGATGACCAAGCAGCTACTATCCCTCTGTCCTCTGCTTATTACATTAAGAAGGATAATTTCACTATTTTATTTGCTATTTTCTGCCAACCTCTGCTTTCACTTCCCCCAGTTGTGTCTTACACTTCCAGCTTGGAAACATTTTTAGGTGAAAGCACACCTAAAACACGTATTGGTTTCTGTCTTAGGCCTGCAAGTACTATGGTAGCAAGAACTAATAACCAATAAAGATGGGATAGAGGCAGAATTCTCATTGAAAGATAACAAACTTATTTCCACAAGGGTGTATGCACATCACTAAATGGGAGGGCATGAAATGTTTACAATGCTGGTGTGTGATGGCCTGATGTGTGACAAAGAACGCTATAGTACTAAAAGTTTCAACCAGGGAGTTTCCTCCAAAAAACAACCTCAGGCCCTAGCAAGGAGGCATGAGATGGAAGGCACCTGGAAACACAGGATGCACCAAACACATACATATGTATTACACAGGCTTAAACAAAAAAACAGCCAAACAAAAACCCTGCAAAACCAATAAACCACAACCAGCGTTAAGAAGCCATTCTCAGTAGGAAAATAATGTTCCTGGTCATTTAGAGCCAAAGGAGAAAAGAAAATAAAAATATTTTTCACTCCTGTACAGAGAAAGATAACTATGTTTCTTGTACACAAAACTGATGAAATGCTGAAGAATTTCCAGTTGCAGTTCTGTTAGGTATGATCAATAATAATTCTGGTAGCTACATCAGTTCACCACCCAGTCACCAGTGGCAATTTACCTTTTAATCAAGCACACACACCTCGGCCTGGGAATGACTTTCTCTTAGCATTCAAAAATAAAGCTGATGTAGGTCATTTCAGAAGCTGTATTCATCTCTGACCAATGGCAAAGCTGCTTGAAGGCTGAGCATGAGAAAAAAACAAAAGCAAATGCACATTTTAATTGCAGCATTTGACTGCGTACCACTGCGTTCAATACAGGGAGCAGCAGAATAAGCCATAAATGCATTTCCATACTGCCTCACAAAACTGTGAAAGTAGGGCTGAGGAAACAATAAACATAAGTTCTTCTTAAGACTCTTTTGCTCGTCAACCACACAGAAAAATCCCCAAAACCAAAACAAAACAATCTAAACCACAACCTGAATTGGAAGTAGGGAAAAAAAGAAAAAGGAAGAGATAAAAGATCCTTTCTGTCCAGCTGGATACAATACCACTGGCTGTGCAAACCAACACAATCTCATCTTACAATAGGAAACTCAGAAAAACAGAAGAATGCATTCTTTCCTAAAGCTATCTTAATTATATGATCGACCATGGTTATGAAGCCTGAAAATTACCTTCTGTGCCAGCATGTTTTGGTTCTCTTTGCACATAGATGTTATGTTTATTGCTTGTTTGCAAATATGTTTTAACACATGCCTATCCCCTCACTCTTAATGTCCTGTTTTACCCAACTATAGCCTGAAGTGAATTATAAATATGGAAGCTAAGAAACTGTTCTGCAGTTACAGGGGAATGATTAAGGATCAGAAATCTTCATTTCCAACTGTAGGAGTCCTTGTTTCATACTGAAAAAAGTGAAGCCAAAAGGATGACCTGTTATCACTGTGCAAGACATAAGCCTCCTTATTTGCCATGCAATTGGTAAGAGTTCTTGGGAATATTTCTAGAACACATAGAAAAGGTTAGAAAACAATAAGCACTTTTTTCAAGAAGAAAAGTTTCCAAAAAAAAACCAAAGAAACAAACACATTAAAATTAGCTTAATATTACTTACAAAAGTAACAGGCTATCATTGAATTCTGGAACGCAGTATTAGGTTTGGTTTCACACATCTAATGGGACTTCAGCTCCCATATTCATCCCACAGAGATGAATTAAGTTTCAAATAAAAGTTAAGCTTAATATAGAAAGGTGACTCAAGTAAGTTTCTATTTAACATAACACTCTAGATGGCAAAGACCTTTCTTTATTTGATCATTACTGCTTCACCTTCAACAGAATGAGAGGTATCTGGTTTCATGCCACATCCAAGTAATATCTCTACACAGTATTGTCCATCAAGTCTTAAGATAACAGCATGCTATGAAGAGGAAGGCAACTACTCCCATTCCTAGAAAAACACTTCATCATAAAAGCATGCCAAACCAGAACAGGCCTTTCCACTTTGAAAATAGTCATTTTGTTAGAAAACCATTACAAAAAGAATATTTTCACTGAGGTTCCTGGCCCCATGCTGAATATCAACCCATCATAATAATAACCTGAAGGAAAAAAAAATAACCAACACACCTACAGAGAGTTACATATGCACCTCTGAAAAGGACTGGAAGGAGATGAAACCTACTTGCTGGCAAAACAGAGCATTGTGCAGTTTCCATCATCTCCATCAAAGAATTTGTCATTTTTTTGCACTGGTTGCTATGTCTGTGCTTTCCCCGAAGTTTTGTAGGAAAAACAAACATGCTACAAAGACAGCATATTCTGAACGGCTGGCAAACTCTTTTCTATTTCCTAAACGGCCACATCAGTTATATAAATTAGTGCTATATACTGCCAGCTGAATATTTAAAATAAAATACATTTCCAGACCAGAAAGATTTCTCTCAGCAACAATCCTATTACTATCAGTTTAAAAATGTGTCACTTCCTCTTTGTGAGCCCTGTAATTACTTAAATACACTTTACACCATTCTTTTGTCATTATGACTGCTCTGTGATTTTATGCTCTCATTTTATCTTTTTTTCTCAGAAAAAAAAATATTCAGCTATTTAAGAAACAATATATTTATTAAAATGTTTTAATAGAAAGTTTTTCACCATCTTCCTCAAGAGCATTGCAGGAAGGGTATGTCAATCAACAGTGTTCTGGAACTTTTGTCTCCCTGACAAACAGGAATACTAACAAGTAGAAAAAAAGACCTGTAAGTTGAAGGACTCATATGTTCTCAGTGTCTACAGTGGAGATTTGGAGCACCTCAGCTCCAACAACTACGAAGGAATTCCCCAACAGATTAAGAAAGGGAAATCAAGACAGGATGGAATAGATGGAGATACAGAGAGGATAGCAGCTAGCTTTAACACCCACATAGCCTTTAGGCCTCAGGGCACCAGCTGCAGCAGCTTTTGGGATACATAAGGTAAAGCACCTGACAAATCTTTGCCTTGAGAGCCCACCCTGCCTGCCAGAGAATACCCACCACCTGCTAAAGCCAATAACTTTGGTTCTGCAGCAGACTCCTCTTGCCTGATACCTCAGGGCAGCCACAGGGCTCCCAGCTGGAAGAGAGTGATGGGCTGATGCTCAAAGACTACCTCACCCAACAAAAAACAAAAAAACCCAACAAAACAACAACGTAACACACCCATAACCACAAAGCAAACCAAACACAAAACACCACAAAACAAAAAAAAAACAAACCCATGACACCAAATGTCACACTTTTACCTAGTCTTTCTGTCAGTGTAAGAGTATCTAGGCTGGAAACCCTGGTCTGGATCCTTGACTCCTTGTCATCTATCCTACCTAGTTCCCTTGATGTAACAATGTCTATTTGGTATTTGGGAAGATGGTCTTCAGAGCAAAGTACTTGTAATGGGTCAGCTACACACCAGTGTCACCAAGTTGTTACCTAAAAGGGAGAGAGGGGAGAGGGGCTTTGATGCTTCATCCTCAACTTCCATAAGCAAAAGAGGTGACAGGACAACTTGGTTTTACAGCAGTCTTGTCTGCTGCGGACTTGACAGAAACCTTATCCTTGACTTGGTAAAAGTAACTGGCCAACTATCCTAAAGTTCAGTGGGCTGAGTAAACTAATGTGATAAGAAAAGTAACCTCCCACTCCATGCAAGTAAACAGGTCTTTTTCTGTTCAAACAGACCTATTCCGGGTGATGTCTTAAATGATGTTTTCTATGATGTTTGTAATGATACTTTTTAGATAGAAAACATTACATTTCAGAACAGCCGATCCAGTTTTGTTTCAGATGGTAAAATGGTAAGGGAGAGTGTGAAAAATAGATAGTTTTAATCTCCTCCTTTATGACCCTCTGACACAGCCTCTGAATTGTCATACCTTGAGTTTTTCTCTATAGCATAATCCAAATTAACCATCTGTTGGGCAGGGCTTACCTTTTTTTGGTCTCTACATCACAAACTGAGTTTTCAGAAATAGAAAGCGAAAGGATGAATGCTTAAGAAATCAATAATGCCAAAGGTCTACATTTAATAGAAGCGTCAGCAGTTTAAGGTGTTTTCTCTTTAAAGTATATTAGCTCCACATCAGAACACCTTGTCTTCAGGCAACAGTCTAACCAGCTTCAGCAACTGGATAGCACCATTAAGGCTAGCACTGGAGCATTCACCAGGCAAGGCAATTCTGCCATTAAACACACTTCATGGAATGTGATAAACAAGAAATGTATTACCTTTCTACAGCAAAATATACTGTAAATGCTTGGAAAAAAAAGGTGTGCTTGACTAATGGCAACATGCTGGTTTTAGCCCTTAAGCAGACCTAAAGACCCTTAAGTACAGTACCTCCCCACATACACTGGTTTTTAACATCAGGTTATAAACATTTAAAGCACACAGGTTCTCTGCGCTGACAGCTTTGAGAAAGTATTCGGCTATACTGCCTTCATGGACTGCCCTAACAGGCTGAGGACTGCATTGGCAGCACTGTCAAATCAGTTATTTGTACCCAGATGGTCAGTAGATTAGCAAAATGAGCACTGATCCCTACAAAAAGAGTGAACAGATATGCTGTACCCTGCAATAAAGCAGACTACCCTACTATGCTCATATAAAGGCCACATCCCTTATTTATAATGCCAAAATGGGGGAAGAGTGAAGCTCTCATTAAAGCCAGTAAGATACACCTGCAGAGGCACATACACATTTGCAGTCTCTGTACAGAAGGTTGTGAGCACAGGCACACCCCGTTTGTGTGACTTCCTCCTTCAAGATGGGTCTGTTCTGGCTCCAGTTAGGAGTTTTTACATATCTGAACAAGAATAAAGTTTTACATGTCTTGAGTGCCTTTCACTCAAAGATCTCAAAGGACTTTATATCTATTACATATGTCCCAATCCCTCCCCCTGTGAGGTAGGTATTTTTCCTATTATTTACAGATGGGGAAATTTAGGCACAGAGGTTACATTATTTGCCCACAGTCACACAGTGAGACAGTGACAAAATAAAACAGAATCCAGATGTTCTGATTCTTGTTTGCACAATCCAACTACTAACAAGCCTCAATTTCCAAAGAGCCTTAAACAATTATCAGTGTGCAGAAGAACAGTCTTGGGTTTCAAGGGCCACTCCTAAAAAGTGTAAGGAGGAAAACCAGGAAGTTAAAAAAAAACAAATGAGAGGACACAACCAAGCCAATACAGCTTTAAAGAAACAGTTCCTGCTAATTCCCTTCCCAAAGCTGAGCAGCTTGACTATGAGCCTGGGATACAGGGGGTGGGAAAAGGAGGCTGATGGAACCAAAGGTTTAAACAAAAAAGAAAGCTAGAGTTAACATCCATACCATAAACCTTCAGCTTTTTGAAAGCACAGGATCATAGAAAAATAGGGCCAAGAAGGACCTCAAGAGATCAATGAAGTCCATCCAACCTGCCTTGAAGTCAGGATTAACTACACCTACTCATTCCCAACAGTCTAGCTGGTTTGTTCTCAAAAATCGCCATCAGTAGGAATGCCATGCCCTTCCTCTGCAGTCTGTTCCACCCTGCACTATCACATGAGCAAAAGAGGACAAGCGAGTCTAAGATAGCTACTTCTGCTCCTTCGGTGGGGGTACCATGATTCCCAGGCCTGTCTAATGATCTGAACACATTTTAGAGAATGTAGTCTCCAGATATTTGTTTCTGTCCTGGATTCCTTGGGAAAACATCAAACACTGATGTCTGCTGCAGTGTAGTAACTGAGTTTTGAAAATACTGATTAATACCAGGATAGATATCAATATACTTACTGCAAGTGCCAAATCCTACAAGGTTAGTAACAAGGACTTTGATATGATAATTTCAGCTCATTGCAGATTCAAACTGCAATAAGAGGGCAGGGAAGACTACAGAAAAAACCCACAGCAAGTCAGCAGCTCACAGCTGCCAAGTTTCATCCAACTGCAAAAAGCAGGCAGTCGAACAACATATCTTCAGCAGAGGCAGCACCATATGATCTCTGTAGCATCCCTCCATCTCATCTGTCTTCAAAGTGCATTCTCAGTGCAAAAAGTAGGATTGAATTTAGAGGGGCTCACTGTCCCCAGTGGATTTCATACTAGGACCAGAATTCTTGCTTGAGTTCATATGCTGCAGCTTTTTGTGAGTTAAGTTCACTTCTGCATAGCGGAATGGTGCTGTCCTGGCTCTGCCCCTCAGCATCTATGTCCAACAGTGTCCGCTCCTCTACAGGAAGACCCACCTGGAAAGGAAGCAGTGCAGGCAGTCCAGGTCTCTCTTCTACAGTGCTGCTGCTACTAGCAAAACAAGAGTCCAGATTGCTTGGAGTATCAGTACTTGAACTGTTTGCAGAAGATTCACCCTTGGTATTGCTGGGTGATACAAACCACCAGGGATCAAGCCGCTGCCGACTGGCTGCAGGACGTGGCCGAGGCAGGAATTCCAGTGTCTTGGGTCTTTCCAGTGTGGGGTCCTGCTGTGCATTCCATCGTCTCGGGGCTGGAGGGAAAACAAGGTTGGGGTCTGGCAGGCGAGGGACCTCACTGGGATCTCTACTTGGACTAGGTGTTTTTAATACACCTATCCAAAACAGAAGATGTAAGAGAAGAAGGAAACAAGTTAGATGTCACTGCTAAATGGTTCCAACAGGTCTTAGTTTACTGTATGTATACTACTAAAACATTTTCAAAGCAGAAAGCCTCCAATCAGAATCTATGAACTGTGTTTCTTCAGGACCACACCAATCTGAAGTAACTGTCTTCTTTAACCCTATGCTGTTCTCAACACATTGCAAGACACTGGCCTAGCACAAGCAACAAGTTTTGTTCATTCTCTCATTTGCTTTCTTTAGTTCTCAGACTGAAGAGCATGGGTTTGACCTCCTACCAGAGGTGAGGACTCTCCAAATCCTTCCAAGGGCACATTACCCATCAACAACTTGAATGGATCAGGGAGACACTTGCACAGCAGGGTATGCGACACCTATTTGCAGTGAGCAGTACCAACTTCCTGAAGACTCAATAAACACCACCTACTGTGGGCACTTGTTGGTTGCTTTTTGTTTAGGGATGGGGGATGGTGTTTTCTTTTATATATAAACACAACTTTTACATTTTCATGAATACCATTTTAATGAGTATTCTCAGTTGCATTAACCCACATTTTACTGCAGACTGCCATTCAACAGACAACCTCACATTTTGTTTTACCTCTGGGAAAAGTCTAATTAAATCAGATTTTAATTTATTATTCTAGTTCTTTTTTTTTTCCCTCTGAATTACTAGAGCAAGAAAACAGGAAAGGGTTTTTTTAAGTTATCAAGTCATAGCCACTCCTAAAGACTGCAACAGTGAGAACACTGCCTACACAGGAAGATCCCTTTTACTTGGAGCAATAGTGGCATAGCCCCAAACTGTTTCAGAGATCCTGTTTTCACTGCCTTAAAGATCAGAATTTACTTTGATATTATAACAGCAATACAAACAAGTGTATAAAGGCATTGGATATGGAATACTGAGGAACTGCTAAAATGCACAGCATTTGTACGTTGGTACCATCTTTATCTAAGAAACAATACTACACTCTGCTTCATAGCACAGGAGAGGAGAGTTCCTTAGCTGAGATGCTGGAACAGAGACCATTACTGTATTATTCTGTTCATCATTTGTGTAAAGGCAGCACCTATAAGCTCATCTTATGGACTGACCATCACAATGGATGCTGTGTAAGCAACATGTTTACTCCCGAATAAACAGTTATACTCTTTGGGTCTTTATTCTGAAGAGGAAAAGGAAGATGGCTAAAAACCTACCTGCTCCCAGTGCTCCAGTTAAACAGCTACTGGAAGGGCATCCACTGGTTGGGCACCCACTGACAACTAGTCCGCTCCCTTTGATGGCCCCATCAGAAGGTGTGCGCCTGTGCCCGCTTTGCTGGGTGTGGGAAGAGAGCGTCACATGGGTGGGAGTCAGGGACTGGTTGGGGTCTTGTTTGAACCTCTCGATCTGGACATTGACTAGTGGGTTGGTAATGGCTGGCATGGGAGCCTTGACTGTCACTGGGCTGACAGGCATTTCATACACCACGATCTCATCACTGTCTGAGCGCAGCAGGGACCGGGTGGAATTACATTCGGAAATGGAAGACAGGGACAGAAGGGTGAGGGATGTGGATGGCTCGCCTAGCAACAACATGGGATCATCTTTCCTGAAGATCTTTCTGGAAGGTGGACTAGTGCTCCTGCGCTGGCGTCCAGCTCGCTGGAAAAGGCTGTCACGCTTCTTCTTCTCTTCCCTGGGTGCCTCTGGCTCCTCCTCAATCAGCAGCTGACACTTCCCTGCTTCTAACAGATCAAAACCCAGGCCTGCAGCAGCTAGCACTGCTCCACAGCCAAGCAATGCAATCTCACATCGCTTGTGGTGGGAGCCACTACGTTTGAGGCTGTTGGTGGGTGTCAGCTGTGGGGTACTAGTAGCAGAGTTCACAGGGGTGGACTCCTCATTGGCATCACTAGAAGGGCCATCCCAGTCTTCATTCTTCTGAAATGGGATGCAGAGGTATGACTGATTGTGCCCAGGTGAAGGGTGCACCTTGCCCTCCCCATTAAGGCATTCACTGTCTTCATCATCTGAAAAGCAAATGAAAACAGACTTTGCATTGATGTCACATTTTCACTGGCAAATTTCACTTCCTTACAAATATACATGAAAATAAGCTTCACTCAGAAGACAGAACTGTCCTCATTGCAAGCATCATTCCAAGTGCCAAATACTCACAGGCTACTGTCTCCAAAGCCCATAGACTGAGACAAATAACTGGAAACACTACCAAAGTGTTTGGGATCAACTGCAGAACAGTATTTCAGAAACAAGTTACACCTCAGTTATTTCTAGAGTAAAATTATATGTTTGGGAGTGAAGAGCAAAAGGCAGGAAAATTACAAGGATCTCTCCTTACAAGTGAAGGTATAACCATGCTGCACATCTAAATACCATTAACAAGAATGGAACTGAGAGGTAGCATGGAGCTAGAGGGGAACTGAAAGAAGCTGGTTTCCTTGACAGGTAAGAGGCACAAGCAGAAAACTAAACAGAAAGAAAATTAAAAAGGAGAAAGTTATTTCACAAAGAATAAAAGAAAACCGGATACCACCTAAATGAAAACATTGCTGTAAGGTACTGGGTGAAGGTCAGGAAAAGAGAGGGTCATTCAGATGTGAATGGAAGTGGAGATGAGAATATAAAGTCCAGGGAATTCTTTTACCCATCTCTGCTAAGCTGGTGAAACCTGGAAAAGCAGGTGCAGTTCTCTGGATCTTCCCAAGGTTCGGTGCACTCGATGACCACTGTTTGTATCCTTCTACCAGAGCTTTCAGACTGAAACAGTAGAACGATGGGAGAAAATGTACCATGTTCACAACCAATTTTCATTCCCCCTTCCATATTCTACATAGAGTATGCAGGAATCCACCTTAACTACACATATTTGAACTCCTCCCATAGCAAGACATTTTGCAACATCTTTACAGCACCTTAAAATACAAGAAAAGTAAAAAAGTCCCTCCCTCATTCGTTACACCATGGCAGTCAAAAGCCCTCTGCTGATACCATGAATGCAGAATAACAGAAACCACCACTAAAAAAAATCAGATGGAACACTTTCTTTTTAAACCAAGGCAAACCTACCATGGCAGATAAAAAATAAAGTGCTCAGCAGGAGGAGGGGAATAACTCCAAAAACATCTCCATGTGAAATACAAATGAATGATGGAAGTCAAAGATCACTCACTGGGACAATAATATGCTCAAGTCATTGTAACAGTGGAGTTATGCCTCTGTATTGTAAATCCCAATATTTGTTCTCTAAAGAAAACACCTCATTGAAGTACAGACATTTAAAAGTATATTATGGAAAGGCAGGTAATTAAAATCATAAATCATGTCATTGCTTCTTTTACTTACAGACAAAAAAAAAACACCAAAACCACAAACGAGTGAAAAACCCAAACCCAAATCCTTACTGATGTCACCTGCATTTAAGAGTATGTCACTAGGTACCTGAGCTTATTAGTATTCATAGGTATTCACTACCATCAACCTATTTGTTCCCTGTGGTACTTTCATGACATCAGAAACAACTCTAGTAAGCAGCTCAATCTGAACAGAAAGATAAATAGCTACCAAAAAACTTTCAAGGCCTGCTATGATTGCCTCAAGGTTATGAAATCTTCATCCTTCCTTTTTATTTTTCATTTCTTCTCTCTCTCCTCCCCAAGTTACAAGTAGGCCCCCAAAACCTGTCCAGAGGATAACAGGACATCGTCTTAAAAATTAGACAGTAGTGTGCATTTGTAAACAATTCAAAACATGCTGAGTACATTCCTACTACAGCAATATTACCTGTTGCTGCTCCAAGGAAAAAGCAACTGGAATGATTTGCAAACATTAGCAGTAAAACTATCTATTTCAGACACCAGCACAAACAGTTCAGGAACCTGAAGACTTCTTACCTGTAATCTATTTAGATTAAATAACAGGAAGGTTATTACTCTCTTTGTTGTATTATGGTTGAGTTACTTCTCAGTTGCCTTTTTCTATGGGGAAGTCAAAAGCACCTCTCTTTAGGAGTACTAAGGTGACAAGGCTTATTTGCTCAGCAAATTGCAAAAAACTTCCCTACAACTATAAGACTGCACCTCCAGTGTTGTAATACCATTCTGTAATATTCTGTAATGTTGAGGCACTAATACAATACTGTCATGAATAAAATGTGTCTATTCTCAGGCTCACCCCTATTTAGCTTGCAAGATTTTAAGAGAGCATTGCTAAAGAACTATGACTAGCCCACATCTAGTGTCACCTTCTGTAAAATTGGTAGCACCACCAGCCTGAAAACTTAAACAGGGTAAAAATCACCCATGCCACAATAACAGCCAGAGAATAGTCAATGCCCAGTTTAAAGACAATTAAGACTTCATCAGATATGCTTGAGAATATAGCATAAGATCACAACTGGACTGTCACAACACTAGTCCAACATAAAGCTTCATCCAGTCTCTGCAATTTAGCACAGCATCCTTCTGCTGCTGTGCATATTCATTATGATCAAAGATAAATGCAGAAGAGTGAATAATCACTATATAATCTTTTCATGACTGCCTTTACTTGATGTTAATTACAGGTCATTTTATTCATGCTAGAGAATTTCACTGAAATTCCCACAATGTAATTCTTGCATAGATTTAGGATTGCCTTCTGTGGAGACCACATGGAAAGTGATAAAAAAGATGAAGATTCAAGTTCCATTGATCAGAGTCGTGAAAGCAGCTGGAATAGTAGCACTGCTGCTACTAGAACAGTGTCATGAAGAAGATTTGAATTGGACTTTTCTATCCTAAGTTTAGCTCTTCACTTTACCTCATTACCCCCCTACCCTCTAAAACTAGAATTATAAAATAGAAAAAATAGCAAGCACTCAATCTTTTGAGTCACTCACATTTACTGCAGCTCTGCCCTCTTTAATTTAAAGTCTGCAGTGCAGGCCTTAAAATTAAGCCTGCATAATCTCGGCAAGAAGCCATAGTTCATTTTATGTGTTAACCACACTGCCCTCTCAGCAACACTATCATGTTTCAGATACTCTGCAAAACGCTATAGCTGCATTGAGTCTTCCTGGAAAAGGTGATGAATACTACCCAACATCTCAATTGTAGAAAGAACACCATTGTTTTAAGAGCAACCATGGTTAGCAAGCAACTCCCCTCCAGCTGTCTGTGCCCAAAAGCAATTCAGAGCTTCAGATTGAACAGGAAACTGAAGAGCTTTATTCCCAGAATTCTAAGAACGTGACTTCTATACAGGTAGAAATGTTTTTCTACCAGCTTCAGTGATCTCCTGCCTTTTATATAATTAATGATTTTAAAGCATGACAATAGGTAAAGCATAGGCAGCAGTCAAAGCAGCTTCCCCCACATTGCCCTGTTAACATGTCAAGAGTACCTTTGAGGGAGAACATTTTAATGTCATTAGAACACTCAGATCCAGGCCCTCTTGCAGAGGACTGCAATAGTGATGCATTATGTAAACATCTATTTTCCAAGAATTTCACACCTGAGGACATAATTTTAAAGAAAAATTATAACCATTTTATTTTCCTTGCTAAAAAATATGGCAGGAGACAAACTGTCAATTTAGCAGGGGAAAAAGCTTCCAATTCCACTAAAAATAACAAGACATTCAAACCTCTTAGAAGATCAAAATATTCCTATGTTTAAAGCAGCATTTCAGCAATGATCCGTTGGGGTCCTGGTATAAATAATTCAGACACACACACAAAAAGACAAGCCACAAGATAAGAATCTATAGAAATAGATCTCTGCAAAAATCACTTTCAGGATATAGTCACTCCAGCTACATGTCCTTTTCAAAAGCCCAAAGAGAAGATACGTTCCTGGCTCTACCAGATACTTTAAAAATAATCATTGACTCGACTAGGTTGGAAAAGACCCTTAAGATCATCAAGTCCAACCATTACCCCAGGACTTCTAAGACCATCACTAAACCATATCACTGAGGGCCTCGTCTACATGGTTTTTTGAACACTTCCAGGGACGTGCCCACTGCCTTGGGCAGCCTGTTTCAATGCCTGATCACCCTCTACAGGAAGAAATTCTTCCTAATATCCAGCCTAAACCTCCCTTGGCACAGCTTGAGGCCATTACCTCTTGTCCTATCACTCGTTACTTGGGAGAAGAGACCAACCCCCACCTCACTACAGCCTCCTTTCAGGCAGTTGTAGAGAGCGATAAGGTCCTCCCCTGAACCTTCCCTTCTCCAGACTAAACACTCAATTGTTCCTCATCAGACTTGTGCTCCAGATCCTTCACCAGCTTCATTGCCCTTCTCTGGACCCACTTCAGCACCTCAATGTCTTTCTTGTAGTGAGGGGCCCAGAGCTGAACACAGTATTCCAGGTGTGCCCTCACCACTGCTGAGTACAGGGAGAGATCACGTCCCTGGCCCTGCTGGCTACACTATTTCTGATAGAGGCCAGGATGCAGTTGGCCTTCTTGGCTGCCTGGGCACCAGCTGGCTTACATTCAGCTTCATGGGACATCCCCAGGTCCTTGTCTGCTGAGCAGCTCTTCCCCAAGCCTGGAGCATTGCATGGGGCTGTGGTCCAGATGCAGGACCTCAGCACTTTGCCTTGTTGAACCTCAAATAACAGCATTTAGGACAAGAAAAGCATAGCTGTGAATTGTAAAGGAGAAGTAGTTCCAGCTATTATATGAAACTACAGGGAGCTGAGCCTGGAAATAAAGAAAAGCTACTAGAGAAACAGTTTTGTACAGCCAGGAAATTCTACTGCTTACAAGTACACATACCAAGGTAACAACAGACAGTGAAAACATCAGTCAATGCTGTACCTCTAGCAAGGGCCTGACTGCAGTGCAGTACTGTAATCTCCAATATCCCTGGTACAGAAAATAAGTTTGGAAAAGGAAAGTGTTTGCAAAAGGAAAGGCAAATCTCCTGTGAGCCAGCTCATAACTGATTTTAGAATCTAGAAACCAGTCTGCTTCCAGGCTCTCTCTTACCCATCTTCTCCTGCACCTAGCTCCTTGTGACAAAGTGAGCTTGGTCCCCAGGTGCGTCCCTTTTTCTTCTGGCCTCTCTTTTCTTCTTCCTCTCCTTCCTCCTTTGGAAGGACTGAGCTTCGTCCCCATGTTTTACTGCTTTCAGCAGGAGTCACTTCACAGGTGGGAAGAACAGTGGAAAATGGGAAAGAAAAAAAGATATACAACTTAAAGAATTGGTTCCAAAGCAACATAAAGAATAAAACATAGGCTGGAACAGGAATAGTAATGAAAACACCCCTTCAGGCTTATTTCCCATAGTTTTGACCATTTATCAACACATATCTAAGAACCACATCCCTTCAAATCTAGTGTAAGTAGGCTTTATAGCTTTACGCCATCACTGGTTTTTCTTTTAGAACCACCAGTTTGATACCAGACACACAAGTGTTGTGATGTCCAATACAAACACTACACATTAATTAACATCCCTCTCATACTTCTAAACATGCTTGTGTGCCTAATTCTGGTTTATTATGGGAAACTATTTTCATGACAAGCGCCCTTGATCTTCTTTCCTTCCAAAAGTAACTTAATCCACCTCAATAATGTTTCATAGATCTGTTCTGCAAGTTAGTACACCCAAGCAATGTATTTTTCTATATAAGCAGCAATGTTTCAAGAGCATGGGTAAGTCAGGTTTGCACTCCAAAGAAGGAGATACTTTCCCCCCCATCACCAACACACTCCATTTTTCTCTGCAAATGCATACACGCAGGATGCAAGGCAAACATTTTAGGAACGGTTTTTTTACAGTCCTGTCCTAGATATGGAATCTTGGCATCTGACCACGCTGACAGACTGCACATTTCCCAAATTCAATACTACATTGAGCTCCTTACACTGTATGGCCCTGAGTCTGGGAATAATTGTGGGACTTGCAGGAGGGCTGGAGCAGCTACTGATCAAGCTTTTCCTTTTATCCATCGTCGGAGAAGCCTGCACAGTGAATTTATGCTGAAAATCTGCTTCCCAAAAGAAAAAAAAATCAAAACAAAAACAGAAAGACAGTTAAAATTCTTTTGCTTAATATAAGAAAAATGAAGTAATAATTCATGCTTTTGAAGAGTGCAAATTACAGGATCTATGTAGAAATGAAGTTTTACAGTTAATAGCTATTTTGCTGTTGTACATACAGTTACTTCAGAACAAAGATGTGCATTCACACTCGCAAAAACATACCATCATAGTGTATATGAGAGATGCATACACACACATATCCCCATGCGTTGACTGACATTTAAGCTAAAGTATATCCCTGGATAAATTCCTTTCATCTTCTCTCAGTTTAAGCTAAGCAAAACCACCAGCAGTATGTGTTTACAGACCTGAAGAAAAGCATAGTTAACAAGCACATTTTATCATTGCTCTTCTGAACAGCCAACCTCTCTCAGAAAACACAAAATATAGCGTAAGCCATGATCCTTGAAGTAATGATGGATGAACCTCAGGTGATTTACAAAACCAACGCTTTTGTTCTTTCACAAATTTGAATCTCCATAAAGAATCCACAGCAGGAATGATAAGGACTTAGTATTTCTGAAAATCACCATCTTTGCTTTCTTGAGAGTGACTTCCATGACACCCCACTGATAACATTTTCTTCCAGAAGGGTGGTATTAGAGGTCACTTGTGTGTTAATATGAGTTCACTTATGAAACTAGCAATGTAGGGCTGTAGTGTCACAGCTATTGACTTTTTAGATAATTTTAAGATTCCTGCACCAAGAAATCCAGTAGATTATGGCTTCTGCTGCAGCATTATGTAAAATATTACTAATGCAAGAACCTCCATCATTTTTTATGTACATCTTTTCTTAAACTGATCATTTTGAGTATCAAATTGTTAAACTGCAACACCAACATTTTCACCATGAACCATATACAGCCATTGACTAACAAACATGTAATAACTCAAACTTACTTCTGTCCTTTATCTTTGGAATTTTGGGGAATGCTAGCCACAAGATGATCATATTTTCTAGAGTTTCTTGATCTCAAGACACATGTTTTTCCCAAGGTACATCAAATACTTTCTAGATTCTATGATCCTAATGTGTAAGTATCAGCAGAAAGGAGTTACCAAACCAACAGGTTCAACTATTCTTCCCATTTCACCTTACACAGTCTAACATGTGACCAACCTGAAGGCAGGCTGATATGATTGCCATCTTTTAACTTGAGCCGGTTCCTCTTGAACTTCCCCATGCGTTTCTTCACCCGAGGCTTCTCCTGACACAGCTGGTGGATAATGATGTTGAGCTCCCTTTCCAGGATGTCAATCTCGCGTTCTGCCAGCTCCTGTTCCCTCCTTCGTAGCAACTCCTCATGGTTCTTCTGTTCAACAGCAGCACGAGTCAGTTCTTCTTCCCATGTGCGCAGCTCCTGCAGGGAGAGAAGAAAGGAGAAACAAAAAACTACCTTGTGACCTGTGGGTTAAGACTAACACTATATATTCTGAAGATACAGCAGCAATGACCTGTGCTCACAGCACTGGTTAAAGGCCCAGCTGAAAGCCAAAAGCAATCTTCAAGAACTTCTGTGCCTGCCATTCAAGACCCTTCCTATCAGTATTAAAATATGGATATAAGCATTGTGAGGCTGCACGCAGAATCCTGTGTCCAGTTCCAGGGTCTCCAGAAAAAAAGATACTGACATGGGAAGAGTCCAACAAAGGGCCTTGAAGATCATTAAGAGTCTGGAGCATGTCTCCTGTGAGGAAGGGCTAAGAGAGATGGGTCTGTTTATCCTAGCAAAGAGAAGGTTTGGGTGGGGGGAAAGGTGATCTTACAGTGTATATGAAATCCTGAGGGAAGGGTGCAAAGAAGATAGGCCAGGCTCCTTTCAGCAGTGTCTAGTGACAGGACAAGAGGCAATAGGCACACAGGAGATACACTCTGAACCCTTTTTTACCATAAGCATTACTGAACACTGCCACAGGTTACCCACAGAGGTTGTGGAGTTTCCTACCTTTCAGACCATCTGGACACAGTCTTGGGCAACTGGCTCTAGCTGGCTGTGTGCGAATAGGGGACTTGGACTCCATGACCTTCAGAGGTCCCTCCAACTTCAACCACACTGTGATTCTGTGCAAAGGCACTGAGTCCTAAATTCATTGTCATGAGAAAATACTCTGGATATCTAACATGAACATGCTTATGAGAGCCATTGAAGAGTATCATGCATATGGGAACCCGTTCTGGAAGATTTATTCATAACAGTCAAAAGAATCAATCTTTGCTTTCCTGTTCAATAAGTACCTATATTAACTTCAGTAATGACTTAGACTATTTAAAAATAACCTTGCCATCTCATGCATCGTAGTAGCAAAAAACACATCTCTAACAAAAATGAATGAGGAAAACATCAGGAGGCCATTCCCATCATTTTCCAGCAAGCATGGCTGCGCCTTAGGCTTAAAGATGCATAAGGCAAACTTTCCAATTTTTCCCCTGTTGACAAAATAAATCAACTGAAACTGTCCTTGGGATCTCAAAATGTCTTTTTACTGCACTCCTCTTACCACAAGGACAAAAGAATTCAGCACTCGGAATAATTATCTCCAGCTGGCTAGTGCCAATGCAGAGCTAAAAACTGAAGACTTGAAGCTAATCTTCAGATAGAACACAGACAGATTTTACCTTAGATTATTTAAATTTTTTTAGTGATGTCACTGTTACCTGTCCCATCATGATGGAGGTGAAATTCAGTGCATTTCATTCCTGAGGTGAACAGGATATATAAAGTTCCTTCTCTCTGCCTCACAAGTCCAACTTTTGAGCCCAAATCAAGTTGGTTGCTTATTACAAAATTATTTTAGGCAAGAGACCATGAACCTTTATAAAAATATTATTAGTGATTCCACTGCAGTATTTCATAGCAACAACTGCAAAGACAGTCCCTGCAAGGACCCATCTATGTTTACATAGATGCAGCAAGGTGTGCTTTACACAAGTATGCTTGAAGAAAACTTCAGCTTTTCACATCAGCCTCTTGGAGACTGATGGTCACAATTCCTTTTATTCCTGCTAGTATTTTTATTTCCTGCTATTTACCCAGATGGACTTCAACTGTAACAGTTATTATGCCATTCCCCTGGCAGCACTCATGCTTACTATAGTCTATCCACTTTGGCTGTGCTTAAAACCTGGAAAACACAAACCTCACAGAACCAAAACTGCAATGCTTATTAGAGTATATATGTTGAAATCACCTTCCCTGCGTTTACTGTTTACAGTTATCATTTGGCTTCTCAATTAAGATCTAACAGCGAAATAGCTATCAGATGCATTAAATAATGGAGACAACTCATCATAGCAATTTGCACAGTGTGTAATGGAAGCTCACTACAGTATTAGAGTAGCAGCTCAGCATGAGGGTATTTATTTTACTCATGATTCTTCCCTTTTCTGCACCGTGACCTGTCATTGATCTTGGGACTTATTCTTACCTTTTCTTTAGCTCTGAGCTGATCAAACATCTCTTGGATCTCTTGTTTCCAGTCTTCCTGCAGGGAGTGGAAGGAATCTTTGGGCATTTCAAAGAACCCAGACTCTTCTATGGCGGTGAGATGGTCTAGGATACTGGCAAAGGAAGGTCGTGAGTGTGGGTCAGGGTTCCAACAATCTAGAATAGGACAAAGACAAGCAGTTGTTAAGCATCTCTTAGTATGGAGGTTTGAGAAGATGAGTAGTACTTTACTGATCCCCAGTGGCTAAGAGTAGCATGCACACTATCTGTATTACCTCATCTTTTCCATTTCCCACTTGCATTGACTACTGTACCTTCATAGTCAAGTATAGATTTCATGCTTTCATGTTTATACAATACCCAGCATCATCTAAGATCTTGAACTACCTGGTCTCTAGGTTCTACTGCAGTAATATGCCACATAAAATAGAAGTTTACTAATTTTACAGGAAGTTACATTTTCAAATATATATTAAAAATCATAAATAATTTCTTTAAATATTTTGCTTTAAGTTGTATGTGCTCACAGACTGGAGATACTATGCAAGACCTGCAAACAATTGTTCTATCACACTTGCACTTCAATGTTAACAGCCATACTGCAGGATATGCTATCAGAGTTCCCTCTAATGCCAAACTAATATTAAGCTGAGTCATTATGAATCTCTTCCACAGAACTGAACATCTCTCCTGTAAAGCAGATTGGGCATCAAGCATACCTTGAGTAAAAACAGCAGATTCAAGCACATAATGACATCAAATAGTGCATTTTCAATTCTCTTATTTTTAAGGGTTCTTTATTATTTGAAAGAAAATTGTTTGATCAGGCTTTTTTATTTTGCTTTTAAGAGAAACCACAGATAAATAAGCTTTTTCATTTACAATCTAATGTAATAACTTACCCAGTTACAGAGCTCTAAAACCACAGAATTTAAGGTCCTATCTTACCACATGAGGCAACTCAACTAGCAATAGTACAAAAAGGTACTCCTTTTACAGTGATGGGAATTGAATGTTGAAAACAGAAACTGAAATAGAAAATGGTATGAAGCAACATCTCAAGCTACAAAAATCATTAATAACATTTTTTTAAAAAGCCATTAAGTCAAAATGTTCTTACTTATTCAGTTCTCCCTCTCACTTCATTGTTATTTCTACCCCTGCAGAAAGCATCGCTTTCTCATTCTATATTGTCCTGTACTGGCACTTACACAGGTTCTTGCTCAACAAGTATCCTTATTCTCTTTAGCACTGGTAGACCCCTGCATGCCAAAATTGGAGAAGAACCAAACAGAAAAAGCTTAGCAATCAAGCATATTTCTAAGGAATACAGTTTCTGTTCATGAATGGAAGAAACTAACATATGGGCGTCTCTCAATATGCTCACGCTATCATTGCTTTAAGGGGTCACTGGATTTCAGATACACATTACTGCAGCATGAGGCAGGAATTGTAAAGATTTTCTAAAGTTTCCTGGACCTTAGAGCTGGAAAAAACTAAACATGCTTACAAACATTCTGGTGATGTCTTAAAAGACTTTCATTCATCAGTTTCATGGATTGAAATACACCAAGGAGGGCCTGTAATTAAAACGAAATAACACTTCACAAAATCCGTGCAACTGGTGAGGCTTGGTTTTGCAGGTCTTTTCTTTAATTTTAGCATTACTGAGATTTTGCACTTGGGAGCTTCGGTTTCAAAACTGCTGGTATCAAAATGCAGGTATTTAAGCATCTGGTCAGGTTCCAGGAGGCATAAGCTGGAACACATTTGTGTTTATGGATTTCAAAATTGCTTCTCTTATCAAAATAGAGTACTGAGGATGTTAAAGAGCACTTTGAAGGTCCCCTGCTGCTGACTAATTAGTGGCAATGTGCAATACAGCTGGACTGTCAGTGCCATAATTCCTACTTCTTTAACCCAGGTTTTAAGCATGGCAAAGCAAATGTGACCCAAAGTAAAACAAAACGCCACAGCCAGCCAAATGCATGAATGAATGAGTTAACAGGATAACTATGCAGGTGGCCTGTGGCTTTTACTTTCCCAGGCCTAGATTTGCCATTATTTGCACTAATGAGGACAGTTGTAATATACAAGTCTTTTCTGTAAGGAGGGAAAGTTCAGCTCTGTTGTCTCAGCAAAGACCACCAGAGCAGTCATTCAAAAGTAAAAGCAGCATTAGGGAAACAAGAGTTCACCCGAGATGGGAAACAACCTGTCTGAAAAACAGTTTTGGTGAAGGGGCAGAAAGTAATTGTTTTCTTGTTCTCTTCTTCCCCCTGCACACGCAGAAGCTTAGTGTTCCAAAGCCACGTGGGTGCACCCCTGTGCTGCTGGGTTCAAGCACTGGCCATGAGTCTCTACCCTAGTTTCCCAATAGAGGGCACTATTTTTAACCCCAGCAGCAGATAACCTTACTTATGTTTAAACAAATCCAGGGCATTTTCAGGGAACCATGTCAAAATAAATTGCCCTGGTATAGCACTGAGCTTGTACTTGCATTAACCCTTTCAGATGCAGTTTGTTGCTTTATATTGCTTCTGAGCTACCATACCTGCAACTTGGGAATAAGGTCATTGAAAAACACACTAAAGGCACTACTGTGAGAGAGAGAGGAAAGGAAGGAGGGAGGGACGAACAACTGAAGCTCAGGAGATACATAAGTAGTTGCAACAGCCAGCAGAGCAGGTCACATAGGTACACCCAAAAGCTACCTCACAGAATCCTTTTTAATAACTACAGAAGCTCTGATAACAAACTCCTATATTACTTTCCTCCATATATAGCCTACTTTGGGCATGAACTATCTCCACACACAAAGCAGAAAATCACATCATTCTGACTGATAATATGGGTTGTTTTCAAATGTCAAAGCCGCATTTAAACCCTCTCCCTGAAATGTCAGTAGGATAAAGTTTCATTCCAAACCAGACACTGCCTAGCAAGATGTTTGAGCTATGAATTTCAAATAAAGTTGAAGACTTCAAACTAGACCAATATATGGTAAGTTTTGGTGTTGGTGAGTCTTCAGTACTAGAAAACAAGAAGCTAGATGACAACAGCAGTAGCCCCCATTTTCCTACAAAGCCAGCTGATCAACAAATGGCAGGGAAATTACTTTCACATACTACCCTTGCAATAGAGTAACTGTCACAGCAACACTAACAGTCAAGCCTAGCTCCCATCATAACCTGCACCAGTGAATAAAGCCAAACACAAGGAGACAGTGCTCAACGGCACTCCAGATACAGCACAAACCATACTCACATCGCCGCTGGCTTACCTTCCATGAGTTTGGCAAAAGGCTCTGGACAGGTGGAAGGGATTGGAAGGGCAAGTTTATTCATGGCAACACCATATGCTACTGCAAGACCATCAATTCCTCGGAATGGTACTTCCCCAGTTAGCAGCTCCCAAAGCAGCACACCGTAACTACCAGGAAGAAAACAGAAAAGACAATAGGTATTTGACTTTAACACATTCATGGTTAAGCAACAAAAAAGTACCTGAACCCATCAGGGCGGGTCTGGTATACGAAGAAATAGCAGTTTACTGGACAAGCTCCTCATGGCTGCCAAGCTGGTAAAGTGCCTTATTTTACCTGCTTTTTTTATTAAGACTGAAATAGCCATTTTTGCTTTTTAGGCAAAAATAATTTTCTCTCTGGAAACCAGGAACAGTCTGGAAAACATTAACAAAAACCTGACTAATTTAGCAAATTTCAAATCAGAAGCCAGTGAAACTCTCAAAAATGTGAAGGAGGATTGTTTGGTGGGTTGCGATTGTTAAAAATAACTGAAAAATACTTCTTCAGAATCAACTTGTCCTTAAAATGTTCTATGAAATATTAACTATGATGTTAAGGAAATAGTTCCAGGACTGTTCTTTCCCCAGGTATATGATAAACAACCTATCCTCAGAATATTCTCTCTGCTTCTAGGAAACCTGAGACAGAGACAGCTTCATACTTTGTGGCCTTACAGTTTTTTCTTCCGTTGACCTGTCATATTCTCTTCTGAACCCATTTACCATGTTCTGTGGTAGTGAACCCCACAAATTTAATGACACATTACCAAAAAATAATTGCACGTGTTTGGTTTGGGCTTGTCATTAGGTAATTTTATTTGCTTCCCTGTGGTTCTTTCAATACAAGAAAGAATGAACGTAAATTCCCTATCAACTTCTTCCATGCCATCCATGATTTCACAGGCTCCTACTACATCCTGCCTAAATCATATTCCCTCCAGCTCCCAAAATCCTATTCTAGATAAATCCTAATCTAGTTACTTTCCTGAAAGAAGCCATTTCATATCTTTCATTGAACTCAGCATCTTCTTTTGGAATGACCAAAATCACAAAGTTTTAAAGATACACAGAGAGGCACAGTATTTCCTGTTTTCTTCTTTCTTTCCTATTAAATTTTAATTTGCCACTTGTCTTTCTGACTCCTTACAACATGAGCTAGGTTACCCACAGTAACTCCAATATCTTTTTACTGAATCATAATAGTAAAATTTAGAGTCCATCACTGTACATGTGAAATTCTCTCCTCTGTACTATTTTGTATTTATTACCATTTCATCTATTTTATCATTCATTACAGTAAAACTTTTCCTCAGCTCTCTGCAGCAGATTAACTTTTCTTATCACTAATAACTTGGTATTATCAGCAAATGTTACCTAGCCATTTACTGTTTTTTTTCTAATCACCTATGATTATGTTGAACACATAATTCCCCAAGAAAACTGATTTATTCCTCTAGTAATTAAGAACTAACTGATGAGAAACAGACCTGTCCTCTTTTCCCCATCAATTCACTTTCTTTAAAAGCTTTTGAAGAAAGATTTTGTTTTAAGTTTTCCTAAACCAAATATAGCATAAGCGATCTTACCACTTGTCCACATACTCAGTAACTCCTTCAAGAATTCCCATTTTTTCACAGGATCTGATTTCCTGCTAACAAAAGCTGACTCTTCCCCAGATACGCTCATATGTCCACCAGGTCCTCCCTCTTTAGTGCTGTTTCTACCATTTAGCAGAACTCAAAATCAGACTTGCTGATCCTCAGGAAGCTCTTAAGACCTGTCATCATGTCTGCTGCCTTCCACTTCCTCTAGCATTAAGGCAGCTTTAAGCAACATATTACACAGCACAGCTCTGTCATGTTCCTGTAGAAATCTTCAGTGTCACTGTAAATTCCAGCAAACTGTTACTGCCCATTTTATCAGTCAGTTTTAACACCTCTGTGGACAGTATTTCAGCATGAGATGTCCTCTAGCTCAGCTTCCCTAAAGAGAAATCTTAAAAAGCTTAAAAAGCCCCTCTTTGTTCCATTACAGCAGACACAGGTCACTAAGTGGCCTGTACGCCATATGTTCTCCTGCAGTGTTTTCACCTGTGCTGCATCTGAAAGCAATTTATTTGTTCTTATGGTTTTCATAAGACTCTCCTCAAAATACTTTTAATTTTCTGGAGTGTTTTACATTCAACTTGCCGGCAGTTAAGTCCATGCCTACTTTTTCTCGTTTGAATACAGGTTCTTCCTTTTGAAGGATGTCTCTTCTACATTGTCTTCTTCATTCATTTAAAGTCTTTCCTGTGCATTTCTCTGAGCTTTAACATAGCATTCTCAAAAGATAACCATGTTCCATGTTCTCATTTTATTGTTTTTAAGCAAAATTCCTCAATGTTGTCATTAATATCCTTCATATTAAACATTACCGTAACAGACTGATTTTTCTTAACTGGTCTGGCAAAGATATTAAATATAAGTATACATGTATTTTGATCACAGTCACATTGTACAGTTTCAAAAGCCTCTCCTAAGCACACCTGAAGACCAAATGAAAAGCTGCTTCTCCTAAATGCTCCCTGCATAGCTGCTCCATGAAACAGCAAATTCTGAAGCTCAGAGATTAATCTCTTCTTGTTTCAAAGCAGCAAGTGCCTTAACCATTTGGGAGTAACCAAAGTTTTCATTATTTCATTGCAACCTGTACCCTTTCAATCTTCCCCCCAACCCATCAAGTTCATTGTAACTGCTGCTGTTGGACAAGCTTAACTCTACTTTTCCTATTTAGATATGGAATTTCAGTCACTAGAGATCCCACCTTTGCTGGTAGCACGTTTCTTTCCATCAAGATTCTCAGTTCTTGACTCTTTCTCTTCTTTCAGCTCTTTCTCAAGAGCTTCATTTGAAATAAATAAATAAATGGGAGTTTAAGAATTTCCCATTTCCTTTCTGTCTTCCTAGGATTCCTAAGACTCAAAGAAAAGGAATCCTGTACTGAATATATATTTGGCCTGTCTAAATCTGATTGGTTTTTCATGTTATTCTCCGGTTTGGAAGCAAGTGTTGATTTCAAAAGGCAGGAAAAGGTACCAAAGAGTTTTGTTATTACTTTACCACTAGTCCTGAATAAAGCATGTATTAGACAGGTTTTGTAATGGGATGGTTAGGAAAGCACTATTGATGTGCTCAAAGCATTTCTTCAGTGGGGTAATTTTTAAAAAGACAAAGGAATGGACAGATTGCAGAAAAGGTCACTTTGTTTCTGACAAAGCTGAATCCACCTCTTCCTCAGGTACTTACAGTTCATTGCTGATAATACTGCTTCTGCAGAACAAGGGAAACACTGCTTTGTGGCATATGAACAACAATCATCCCAAGTGATTAAACAGCAAGTGGTTTCCATTAATTCCTCAAGCAGAGGCTTGGGAATGCCAAAGGAAAAAGCCAGAGACAGAGAGATTTATAAAAAAAAAAAAAAGGCATAAGAAGAAAGAACCAAGGGCCTCTCCTCACTCTCAACAGGGAGGAATCAAAACTTATCAAGCTCGTTTATTCTTGCAGCACACGGTAGCAATCTGGGGGCTTTAATTACAAAATGAACTATGTGATGCTGACCATGCATCCAAGTCAACTGACACCTGTATGAATAATTAACCATCTCCCAGTGAGCCAGTAATCCCTTAAACCATTTAACATCAAGTCCAATCCTACAGACTGGATTTTCAGAAAGAAGGCTGAAGGTCTTGCAGGATTTCACATGTGATTTTGCCAGCTCCCTTGTAAGTCTGTGAACTGACAAAAAACCAATAATTTCTTCTCACTGTTATTGCTCAAAAGTTTTTGTACCATAGGTTGCTCTTAACCATCTCCCTAGGTACAGCACTTTCCATGAGAAAGGAACTATTAGCCCAATAAGGAAATACCAGCAACAACAGAAACCAGAACATTAATACATTACTTTTGTTAAGAAATAAACTTCATTACATTTTAACGGCTATTAACAATTAGCAGTTTGACTGTTATCAGACTGGCAGCTCCAGAGCGGACATGTCCTGCATATTTCACAACAGTCACTTGCAACACTTGTCCCACATGAGCTTGTATCAACATTGCTAGTCAGCATTTATCTGCCAGGTACTGAAGTCTTGCCAGTGCTTCATTACACAAAGAAGACTACAGAAGCCTGCACACAGTAAGGTGTAGATGGAAATGCTTGCCAACACCTGATTCAAATGAAATATTCTAGTGACTGAAGTTCTTACACCCACCACTGAAACATCCTGATCTGCTAATCAGATGTTTTAGGTAGTTCTGGTATTCCATTCCTAAATGAAAATTAAATTCCTAATTATTTTACTGGTCTCAGAATACATACATCTTCAAAACATCTAAATTGAGGAACACAGGGAACTCAGATGAAGGTTGTGTAGTGGCTTTACATTCTGCATACCAATCATACTGACAACATGATTACCTTTTAAGCAGCGCAAGTCGAAAACCAAAGTGTGCAGCAAAGAAGAAATACATTTAAACAGTTAAAATGACAAAGAAAATTGAATTATATGTCTACTGCTTACTGTACAGTACTGGACAAACTGCAATATCTGCGCTACCTCCTCACCCCTGTAAATGCAAAGCAAATGCATAACTCTCAAACACAAACAGACTTACAGAAACTGACATATTTAAATAAAACCGTAGCTTCTTTGTCTTCTGCACAATATAAGCACAAGGTTTCTACTGTATAGCTAAAGCTTGTGGGTGCAGCACAGCAGAACTCACAGCAACAAATTTTCTCTATCAAGATGCACCAAGTGCTGTTATTATCAAGAAGCTTCGCAGTGGCCCAACCCTGCTGACAGACACCAGCATGTGTGAACATTCCTCAGCCTTGTAAATTTTTGCCAGCCCTCCTTTAGAGTGGGACAAATGAGTTTTTTAAATGGAGCTTGATACATATTTTGAAAGGAATTGCATGAAGCAGTTATTTATGATAAGATTGGCGATTTCAGTCCTGGCAAACATCTTCAGCATCTTCTTCACCTGTTTGTGCAGCAAGAACAAAAGCAGAACAAGATTTCTGTTAAAAGGCTGGGCAGCAATTCAACCAGCAGTGTTATTCTAATAAGCTTTAAAGGAAAGGTGTTGAAATAAAAGGGTTTGTGAATGCTAACAGACAGAGACAGCCAATTTTGTTGATGCTGCACAGACTAACTGTAAGGTTGTCAGGCAAAAAATTCCCTTTATTCCAGTGATTAACCAAGAGGTTGAAGTGGACAAAAGGAGAGCCAAGCCTAATAGAATAGAAAAGTTCATCCTGTTAAGAATTTCAAATTGCATCCTTGGGTGGGGACAGGATTTATTACGTGACCATGACCGCCTTGTAAAATCTAGTGCTTCAGTCATTGACATAACAGTAGTGACTGCACAGGCAAGTATTTGTCCTCTGTATACATGCCTCAAACACCATGTTCTTTTCAGCTTATTTAACTATGATTTAAGGTTTTGGCCACCAGAGAGAAAGCTTATTCAGAGACAGTATAACAGCTTCCCTAATGGAGATGACCCTCTGTGTAAGGAAGAGCACTGAGAGAAACTCAACCCATTTTCAAGGGAAGACTGGTAACTATAAAAAGAGAAAATTAGGAAAGAATCTTAAAAATAGAAATACAATATTCTGAAAATATTCTAACAAATAATTTCAGTTATTTACAATCCTTAAATCCTAAAGTGATTCACAGTCCTTAAGTCAATGACCAAACTGGTATTTTTGCACAGGTGTAGAGGCACTTGACCTACCAGTATGAAAATCACCAACTGACCTGTTATGTCTTATCTTTCTTAAAATGATATCATAGTGGTACAGAACATCTACCCATCTGTTCATAGCATGCCTGGATTAGTAAAGTTACAATCACAGGGAATTTGTCTCCCCCTTCCCTTCCTCTCCCCCAGGTTATCCTTTAAAGGCCATTCCCAGCACTGTTTCAGAGAAGAAAGAATTGAGGTTTGAGCTTGACAAGCTGTGTACAAACCAGTACTGTCATCATGTGCACAGAAAAAGTGCACAGCCTTGAGGTTTTCATTTCTGCCAGACTTTGCTCAGAATAAAAGCCTTGCTTAGTTTGTCTCAGATTAACTACAGAGGCTACCACATTTAATTACAGAGTCAATTTTATCCACACCACTAGTGCACAAAATACAAGTTCACAGGCTTATCACAAGGCAATATATTATCTATCAGCAAAATTGGATGAGGAAAATTAAACTCCCCACACCGAATCCCTGCCATAAGAACCAGACAATTCTGCCAGCTGGAATATTTCTTTATCCTGGCAGATTTCACAGAATGCACATACTTGTGTGGGAGCATTACTGGCCAGCAACAATATTTGACTGCTCTAAAGACAGGCAACCTGACATTTCAGTAACTCTCCCTCCACCAACAAAATTCCATCTACTTTATTCATTTCAGATATTCAGTACTAATTCTATGCCACACAGCATCCAGAAAAGTCATTGTTCTACAGCTGTTTACCAAAATCTGGATTTACCAGTCCACTTAATGGTCATATTCAAACTCAATTTCTAGAAGTCTATAGGCTGACCCTTATACCCCTCTCCACCAAAGTAACTCCTACTCTCAAAAATCCCGGTGCATGAATGGGAAAGACAATCTATACATGCAAATTACATCTTATGAATTACATACTCAGATGGACCTAGAGAAGAGATTCACTATTCTATATGAAATAGAATGACTATAGAATGATTATGAAAGACTAGAAGAGTGGATATAATTCCTAAGGTTATTATGAAAGTGAAAAACGTATCCATGTTGAAACTGCACAGGGAATTTGACTAACTACCGTGTGTTTATGTACATATACACCAGTGACAGACTATTACCAAAACCATAAAATGATTTTACCACCGGTAAAACAGTAAAAAAATAGTAATTTTAAGTACTTCACAGTTTTATGGCCTTTGATTATGTCAGTCAATAGCCAAATAAGCACAAAAAGTTTGGTTTAGATTAAGCAGAGGGAATTGGGAATCATAGGGTAATCTGAATGTCAATTTATAGAACAACAAAAATTTAGAGGCATGCAGGAGCTGGCTCACCACTTCCTACAGTAAAAAAAATAAAGTTTACAAGCAATGTAAAGTAGTCTGAAAATCTGATAGATGGAAAGCTGATGGATAAAGTTTTTTTAAGACCTGAATTTTAGTATTTGTTTCACCATTACTCATCCTTAAACATAAGAGACATTTCCTGGCAGGTCTGGTTACTTCTTAGTATCCAATCACTTAACGCCAAATGTATACCTCCACACATCGCTGCCTTTGGAGAACATGGAGGAGCGGATGACCTCAGGAGCCATCCAGGCATATGTCCCAGCTGCGCTCATTTTGGTAGTTTTATGCCATTCCCTGGCCAAGCCGAAATCCGTGATCTTCAATATCTTGTTGCTCAGATCTCCATTTTCCACCTTTTCGAGTATCAGTACTGGAGAAAGGGGGGGGGGGGGGGAGGGGGAATAAAAGGTATGCAGAGTAAAGCTAGTATTTATACAAAAAAGATACTCCTGGAGATCTCCCCAGTTTCAAGATTCTCCCTGACTTTCTGTTATTCAAACATACCACACTGTTAAAAGTTATTTTAAGCTGATCCCTCTATCTGACAAGTGATCTGTTGTCTAACAAATAACTTCATATTTAACCAAAATACAAAGCCCCAGAGAACAAACAGATAACAACATGATAATTTTATATAGTGCCTAGTGTCATTCTGCACAATAATTCTCTGCTAAGAGGAAGTGAACCACTGTAACTTCTAGAAATCCAGATAAGGGAAAACATTTCCTAATTAATCCTCTCTCAGCAAGCCAGTAATAGCATCTTTTTCTTGAACTGCTTAGAGGACTTTATTTTTTTAAATCCACATACACACACAGGCTGGAAATACTCTTCATGTAAACGTGTCAGTAGTGGAAGCTCTATGTACACAGTTGTTTGTTTTTTTCTTAAGTCACAATTAGATGACCTGCAATAACACGCCCGGTTCAAGACTTCATATACACCACCACGTTATAGACTCCCCCCCCAACAATATGAAACTATTAATTAAGCTGCCGTGTTTCAATGGCAAAGGAGTCTATTCCCAAGAACTTTTAAAAAATCTTAAGGAGGCAGAACTCAGGAATACTTTGGTATAAATACTCCTCGTTAGCCAGAAAGCTGTACTGTCATCCCACTGCGAAATGAGTGTAAACCAGAGGCCAGAAGTATCCACTCCGCTTTAGCAGCACCTCATTATTCTCCTTATCTTAACGTAAAGTGACCACAAAAGGTGTGCCAGCAATGCAACATCAAGCAGCAGAATATAATAGGCCACTATTAAACTTCCATAAGTAACACAGCCATGGAATGATTTTCAGCTACTTGTAAAGAACCACAAAGAAAAGAATATTTGTATTGCCATGAGTACAATGACTTCACAGTGAAAGGCATCAAACCACTAATACACCGTCATTATGCAGTTACTCAGTTTTTCATTTTAGCAGACAAAGGTTCTTAGAAAACAAGAGTGGATTTTCCCCTTTCTATGTATATGTGCACAAACTGAATAAATAAATTAGTAACAATAAGAAAACCCCAAACAAACAAAGCAGCCTACAAACAACCAACCATGGATCATAACAAAACCTATAAAAGACAAAAACATTGCAAAAATTACAGTACATATAAAAATCATCTCCATGACTATTTTTAGCAGTCCACGAAAAGACTCAAGTATCAGTCTGCAGCTAACACAGCTTTTGAGGGGAAAGGGGGAAGGGAGGAGAATAATCTCATATCCATTCTCATATTTTCCTCCAACAATCAAAATGGGATATCCCATGAAATAGAACCCAAAATGTTATTTGAACCCTTCTGCACAGTAATTTATACACATCTAAATGTTAAATACTGCATTTACTTTCATTAATCTTAAAGAGTCTTTTCTCTGAAAAAAAAAAAAAAATAATAATAATCAGCTGCTCTTTCTACAAGGTTTCAGAATTCACAAAATACTACTTCAAGACTTTCGTGGGCCAGCTCAAATTGTGAATGAACTGGACTCACGATTAAGGTCTTGGTTCTTGCTTCTATTACAAAATTCCTTTCTAACATTACTGAATGCTCCACTTCCCTAATTGCAGAAGGAGGAGGAGTTTGAGGCCTATAATTACTACTCTTCTCATTTATGAAAAAGTATATGTATTTTTATTGCCACACTTCAGTGCAGAACAGAACCATCGCAAGAAACAGGAACAGAAGGCTTCCTTTGTGCATCTTCTTCTAGCAAGCCTTTTTTCTTTCTTTCTAGTAGATGAAGGACTGCCAAGAGAAATTGCTAACAAGTCACTCACTAACTGCAAGTGTAAAAACCTCTTGGAATACACATACCAAGTTTCTTCTTCTAGCATGTATGCACTCTGCCTACAGAGTTGGCAGAATAATAAAATCTAATTTAAATTTTAATTACAGTAATATATAAATATACCATGAAGCTGTAAAGGCAAAACAAAACTTTGAAACAAACAAGCATGGCTTTAGAGTTTTTTTTGCTTTCCTCCACAAGCACAATGAGCAACAAACAAATTTGTTCACAAGGTAGATCATATTCTATTTGAATGAGCTCAATAACAAGACAGAGCACCAGATATCACAGTTGAATTGTACCTACCTTTCTGGCAAGAGGTTATTTAAATCTAATTACCTCGATTTGTATTAGCTTCTAACAAAATAATTAGTACTTACACAGATCTTTTGTATCCATGAACTTGTTCTTTTGTCAGATGCACACTAAGTAATATAAATTACCATGACAAAAGACCACAAGGAAGGACAATGAAAGAGCTGGAATTTTTGCAAGTCCTTGATTCCTTAGTTACATCCTTGGCACCCCTCCTCTTTCCTTGTAAAAACTGCTTGGGATAACAATCCTGCAATCCAAAATTGTAAAACTTAATTTTAAGAATCGTATATCTTTCCAGAATCTGTTTCAGTTCTTATCGTGGTCAATATCAACAGGCTTACTCGTAACTGCTAGGAATCTCCCTAGCCCATTTGTCAGATTTTCAAACCAAAAACCTTGATTCTCCCTCTTGTGTTTGTTCAGATTCAATGAATAATCTTATAAACAGGTGAAATATTAATTCCTTTCAGTTTCTTCCTTAAAAATCTCTTCCACGGAGAACACAAGCCAAGTTGCTAGGACACTGCAAATGCATTTCATTCATGCTAATCAACATGGTTTCATTTGCTTGTGAGCTTTATTTACAACCAGTTATTACCTCTTTTTTAATACTTTGAGTGCAAGTTCTCTTCTGCAACTCATTAGTCTACCACAATAAGCAACATACTTCCTACACTTAGATTTAAAATTCCCCTCCATCTCTGAACAGATCTGATCACTTACGACAGAGCAGCCGAGTGATCAGCCTAACAAGAATTCAGACACAAATACAGAGCAACTACATCAAAAAACACAGCTAATCTAACCAAGGCAGTAAATATTCTTATTCTGGTGTGTTGATTTAAAATTTCTGCATGAGATAAAAAGGTTTTTCAAAAGGTAGAAAATCGAATTGAAAATATTCCACATTCCCAGCCTTAAAAAAGATGAATTGTTTAACAGCAAAGATACTGGGCCTAGTTTTCAGGCAACTAGGGAAGAACAAGAGCCAAGTCAGCAGAAACATGCAGAATGTGCGTCAGCTTGTCAGCTGGTGGATCCCATTGCCCTGTTTCAGCATGGCCCATGCAAGTGATCTTTTCCTGTGTGCATGCAGTGCCAAGTTGTAGATGAAGGTATGCTATGTACTACTGTTCCTAACAACTGAAAAGCATCTTTTCCCACTGTAACAGAGGCTAAAAGCTCATCTTAAGTAGTATGGGTAAGAGCCAACTGGCAGTGTAGAAAAGGGACTGATGAAGCAAGCCAGGTATTACAAATACATTCAAAAGGGGAATTAAAACACGTTATAACAGCTTTGAGGACCCAACTGCTACAGCGAAACAACTTAATATAGCAAATCACCAATACCGTGTTCTTTACACACTTCAAGTGCAAAGCAAAGCACAGTGTCTTCAACTAGCATGAAAAATTGTTAGCATCTTTAGATGAAGGGTTATCCTCAACACCTGTGCTTATAGAAGCAATAATCCATAAATGCTCACATACATTTTTATATATTCCTGACAGATTTTTAACTTCTCCTCTGGAAAATAAGCATTTGACAATGAGAAATTAATGACAGCTCAAACGAATTCTGTCTAGCAAGAGAACTCTTCCATATCTCAAGGTTTCTCAGCTGAGACAACAAGCAGTATGACCCAAATAGGCCTTGGTATCACCTAGCAAGACCTTGCCCAGATCAGGCAGTCATCCAGATACAGCTACATGTGATTTAGATGTGTAATTTCAACCACTGAGAATTTACTAGTAATTTTATTACCATAAGTACTCTCAAGAATCATTACTGATAATGATTTGACCCCACTATGTAATGTCTTGAGAGACAGGCAGACAGCAAGTTTTGAATGACAACAGTCAGTTCAGACATGCTAGGTCTGAGTTTAAGAGAGATACAAAGGTAAAAATTAAACACTGGGCCTCCTCTTATCTAGGTTATGATGAAGACCAGTCTTTCTTCTTTGAAATGGAAATGTCTACTGAGGTTCCCCCATATTATCTGAAAACATCTTTCCTGCCTTACAAGAAGTGTTAAGGATATTTGACGAGGCCTTCTACAGGCAGCTGAGAGCGGCCTCACAGTCACAGGCTGTGGTCATCGTGGGGGATTTTAACTTCCCTGATGTTTGCTGGAAGGACCACTCGGCAACCCAGCCGCAGTCCAGGAGGTTCCTCCAGTGTATGGATGGTAACTTCCTCCTGCAAATGGTGGATGAGCCAACCAGGAGAGGAGTGCTGCTGGATCTCATCCTCACTAACAAGGAGGGTCTGGTCGAAGCAGTAAGGGTTGAGGGCTGCCTTGGTTGCAGCGACCACGAGATGGTGGAATTCAGGATCTTGTGTGGTAGGACCAGTAGAATAGCAAGTAGACTTGCAACCCTGGACTTTAGCAGGGCAAACTTTGGCCTTTTCAAGCAATTGCTAGGGGAAATCCCATGGGCAAGGCTGTTTGAAGGTAAAGGGGCCCAAGATAGTTGGTTGGCATTCAAGGATTGCTTTTTCCGAGCTCAAGATCGGAGCATCCCGACACGTAGGAAGTCAAGGAAGAGGGCCAGGAGACCTGCGTGGCTAAATAGGGAATTGCTGGGTATGCTCAAGTGGAAGAGGAGAGTTTACAGGTCATGGAAGGAGGGACTGGCCACTTGGGAGGAATATAAGGCTGCTGCTAGAGGATGTAGGAAGGCAGCTAGGAGGACTAAGGCATCCTTAGACTTAAACCTGGCGGGAAGGGTCAAGGACAGCAAAAAGAGCTTTTTCAAATACATGGCAGACAAAACTAACACCAGAGGCAATGTAGGCCCACTGATGAACGGGATGGGTGCCCTGGTGACAGAAGATACAGAGATGGCAGAGTTACTGAATGCCTTCTTTGTCTCTGTCTACTCTGCTGTAGGCAGTCCTGAAGAGCCCTGTACCCCTGAGACCTTATATGAAGTCAGGTCAACGGAGCGGTTTGCCTTAGTCGATGAAGAATGGGTTAGAGATCAGTTGAGCAATCTGGACATCCATAAATCCATGGGTCCAGATGGGATGCACCCGTGGGTGCTGAGGGAACTGGTGGAAGTCATTGCTAGACCACTCTCCATGATCTTTACCAAGTCTTGGGAAACGGGAGAGGTGCCTGAGGACTGGAGGAAAGCAAATGTCACTCTGGTCTTCAAAAAGGGCAAGAAGGAGGACCCGGGTAACTATAGACCGGTCAGCCTCACCTCCATCCCTGGGAAAGTGATGGAACACCTTATCCTTGGTACCATCTTAAGGCATATCAAGGATAAGAGGGTTATGAAGGACAGTCAACATGGCTTCACCAAGGGGAAATCATGCTTGACCAATCTCTTAGCCTTTTATGAGGAAATAACACGGTGGATGGATGATGGCAGAGCGGTGGATGTGGTCTACCTTGACTTCAGCAAAGCATTGGACACAGTCTCCCACAGCATCCTCACAGCTAAATTGAGGAAGTGTGGTCTGGATGATCAGGTAGTGAGGTGGACTGCAAACTGGCTGAAGGAGAGAAGCCAGAGTTGTAGTCTATGGGGTGGAGTCTAGTTGGAGGCCTGTAACTAGTGGAGTGCCTCAAGGGTCAGTACAGGGACCAGTATTATTTAATATATTCATCAATGATTTAGATGAGCGAATTGAGTGTACTATCAGCAAGTTTGCTGATGACACTAAGCTGGGAGGAGTGGCTGACACGCCAGAAGGCTGTGCTGCCATCCAGCGAGACCCGGACAGGCTGGAGAGTTGGGCAGGGAATAACTTGATGAAATATAACAAGGGAAAGTGTAGAGTTCTGCATCTGGGCAGGAACAACCCCAGGTTCCAGTATAGGTTGGGGAATGACCTGTTAGAGAGCAGTGTAGGGGAGAGGGACCTGGGGGTCCTAGTGGACAACAGGATGACCATGAGCCAACACTGTGCCCTTGTGGCCAAGAAGGCCAATGGCATCCTGGGGTGTATTAGAAGGGCGGTGGTTAGTAGGTTGAGAGAGGTCCTCCTTGCCCTCTACTCTGCCCTGGTAAGATCCCATCTGGAATATTGTGTCCAGTTCTGGGCCCCTCAGTTCAAGAAGGACAGGGAGCTGCTGGAGAGAGTCCAGCGCAGGACAACAAAGATGATTAAGGGAGTGGAGCATCTCCCTTATGAGGAAAGACTGAGGGAGCTGGGTCTCTATAGTTTGGAGAAGAGGAGACTGAGGGGTGACCTTATTAGTGTCTATAAATATATAAAGGGGGAGTGTCACGAGGATGGAGCCAGGCTCTACTCAGTGGCAAACAATGATAGGACAAGGGGTAATGGGTACAAACTGGAACACAAGAGGTTCCACTTAAACTTGAGAAGAAACTTCTTCTCAGTGAGGGTGACGGAACACTGGAACAGGCTGCCCAGGGAGGTTGTGGAATCTCCTTCCCTGGAGACATTCAAAACCTGCCTGGACACATTCCTGTGTAACATTATCTAGGTGTTCCTGCTCCAGCAGGGGGATTGGACTAGATGATCTTTTGAGGTCCCTTCCAATCTCTAGCATACTGTGAATTACTGTGAATATTTTCATTTCAGACTCCTGTGAGGTTTCCTGAAAAGCACAGAGAAATAAGTGGACACCATATAAACAAAGGGGTGGGTTAGGTAACCAATAGCAATAAATCAATGCTTACTGGTTTGATGACAAGACTAACTAGCAGAATAGTGTAAGGCAGAATTCAAAGATCATTTGACAAGACAGTCTGGTGTAGTCCTTACTGCCTGACTTTACAGCAATTAATCGAACAACCGTGTATTGCTAGAGATGAGCAAACATATTTTCAGTACAGGTTTCCACGTACGTGATGCTTTGGCTTCTGCTGAGGACAAAACAAGTTTCAGTAACAAAGAGGAAAGGCAGCGCAGCATGGGTTCCTTTCATCACTAACTTTACAGCATTTTCAGTCATCTCTGAGTAGTTCAGACCTATAGGTGGCAGTTGGTAGTCCAGTCTCTGAAGATTTAGAATATCCTATGCTTGGGCTGTAGATACTTCACGGACAATTATCATCATGCTCACAGTACTAACTGCAGCACCTAGGCCTGTAAGACCATCCTAGCTACTAAACAGCCTCTCTTACTTGTATCCTTTAATTTGTCCTTGTTGCCATGAGTGAAATCAGCAATTGAGATGCATATTATCAGATAATCATCCTTAGTTCACAAGTCCTGGTATTTACCCCCTCCAAATCACAGTATTCTGGAAGAGCAATAAAAATTTCCACAAGAATAGGTCCAGTTACTTAAGATATGGTCTATTTAGTTGTTCTGACTATTGAAGCAATAGTTAAGGGGCCAGAGCTAAAACAGACTCAAAGTTCACAAAAAGCATCTTCAGTACATTCTGCAGCACTGAATGCTGACCATTAACCAGATCTTTCACTGTGTCTAATCCTCTTTAGCTAGTAGGCAACATCAGATGCTGAAACAGAAGTGTCATTAGAGATTTCCCTGATACAACTGGAGTTTCTCATTCCAGTCTCAATTTGCACAAAGGGTAACGGGGAGTTAATTCAGCTAATGCTGGTACCATTAAAAGATGGTTTCTTGGTTGGCAAGGCATGGGGAGAAGAACTGATGACGTACCCAAAATCCTCCTACCCTTGTCTGTGATTTGAGCTAGAAGCTTTTCTAGCAGAGTTGGAAGTGGTACAACTTCTTGAAGTTGGGTGAAGCCTGTTTACATTCTTCAGTTTAAGTATCATTCTGTATGTGTACTAATAGCTAGCAGGCTTTTGACAGAATCCAATGTCAGCCTTACTGAAAGTAACCAAGTCTTCAGAAGTACACAGATCCCAGTGGTAACAGATCCCAAAGGAGATTCTCAGTATCATGAGTCACAGCTGTGTATCAGTGACATCAAGAAGAATGGGCCAGGGCCAACTCAGCTGCTTTTGCTGTTTAAACAAACATTTATACTGAAAATAGACCCAACAGAAACAGACCCACTGAAGTATGACTGACACAACGGTATCCAACATTCGTCTCTTCCACCTGCTAGCCCCCATTCCACATAATTATGCTTTACTAGAAAGACAAAACCCTCTTCTTTAGCATTCAAAGCAATGAAAAAAAGTAACTTGATTAAGATTTCTAAGAAACCATTATATCTTTCAGCCTTTATGTAGTTGCTGCTACTGGATCTTCAGTTCTCTGTCATTCATCACAAGTCATTATGGAGATAGCTGCTCTGTGGGGCATTAGTGCAGGATTATTTGATAGGACAGAGTTAAGGCTGCTGTTGGTCTAACAAGACGTTAAAGGAAAGTTCCAAAAGTGGGGCTTCATGTTAGAACACTGAACTTCCACTAGGAACTCATGAACCTGCACTGGTGTGTTTAGGACTGGGAATACATGTACCTAGGACTAATCTATGTCCTTTCAGAGGGAGAAATCACTGCAGCAGAAACACCGAAACCTGCAGCTTTAAAATTTTGTTACTGCATGTACCATGAGATGAGATACACAAATCCACCATGCCAAGGTAAAGACATGGGTATAAGGCTGTATATCCTTTGATCTAGTTATACCTACATTTTAATAAATCAGAAGAGGGCCATGTAAACCACATCTAATATATCCATATTGCTCCTGCTTTAGTCATTGCAGTAAGAAGCTTAAAACTGCTGCACGAACTTTGGGGAATATTCTCAACTTTATTATAGTGGTCCAATGCAAATAACTGCACTGTTGATTTTTTTTTTCCTGATTAACTTATTTGTATTACATGTTCTTTCTTCTTTCCAATTATGGTGGAAGCACTGATGGTCTGGACCTCTTTCCTTCTGCCAGAATATAAAAATTTCTGTCCCTTTCCTTTAATTTTCTTTTTCCCAAACCCATCTATTTTTCTTTCAAACACACTCCTCTACCCTACACAAACAGATAAGCCATCTGCACTCAATCTTTCAATCTAATCACTAAAACAAACATGATAAAGCTTTACTTAGGTTTTAGGTTGATCACTTTATAAAACCTCAGTAATACACCTCCTGTTTTTCACCCAGCACTATACTACCTCCAGAATGCATGAAAAGATAATTTAAAGAAGTAGATTACTTTCACAGGAGGAAAGTTTTCACAAGGGAAATGAAGAAAAAAATTTTTGGCAACTAAATTAACAGCTGCTGTTCCCCTCAAGTTACACCAGCAAAGCCAGAAAACATGCTATAACCTCTTCTCACAAACACAAACTTCGGAAAGGCAGTAACACCGTCAGATTATTTTTCTTCTTTCTTTTGGGAGGGTTATTTTAGTTTTCAGCTACACTTTTGGACAGTTAGAACTGTCCAATTCTTGGTCTCTGGTGACCCAAAGTAGTGGGAAAGAGCAAGAAGAGCAGAATAAACACTTTAACCCATGCTGATCCAGTTGCTAGGAACACCAAAGAACTGGTAGAAAATGGCTCCTCATTCCAGCTCATTGTCAAAATTAAGTGACAAGGCAGCAAAATACAGTCATATAATCGCCTTTTCCTGGTTCCTCAGCCTAGAGAAAGGATTAGGTTTATCTGCACAGTGTAATGCTGAACAGAATACTCCTTCACTTGTGCTGAAAACTGACTCATCGCTTCTGAAGCACAACATTCAGGGAGGAACTACTACAGTGTGATCACTCACTGCAAAAATAGCCCATTGTTACACACAAAGATAGAGGAAATGGGCTGCTGTCTACTGCACAAAACAGTGTGAACAGCCAGGCATACCAGCTTCAGGTTCTTTAACTACTCTGCTGTTGTATTCCCAATTTATAATAAAGAACTTCCTGAGGCAAAACCTGACACCGACAAAATACCAAGGAAAGCAAGATTACATTACAATACCACACAACAGTTAAGCACCAAAGTTGCCCTTTGCCTCCGTATTTCACGACAACTGCTGTATCAACAACTTCATGCTCCCTTTCCCAGTCCAAAGTGTATGTATTAAGAAGCATGGAAGAAATTGCAAAAAAACCTCCAAGACTTTTTCTTGCATGGTCCAGCTTAGGGTTCACACCAAGTGATGCTACTCAGTAAGCCTGGCACACAAGAACAGAAATCTATTAGCAAATGAACATTGAGCCTGATAAAAATGGTTACAATAATTAAGTGAAGGGAGAATTAAGTAAGAGAGGGACTAAGTGCAATATGAACTGAAAGCATACAGAAAGAAATACGGAAGGGAGCAGGCTGGAAGACAAGGTTCCCTACTGTAGGGTTAAAAAACCTGGATTTGTTGCCTGTGGTAGGCCAGGATATATCTCTAACTTGATGGATGGTTGCCGGCTTCACATTTAACTTCCATATAACTTTCCCAAAATTGAGACAGTACAGTCATATTTTAGTGCCAGAATACCTGCAATTTTTTTTTTTTATTTAAACACCACAGTCCTAGGCAGACCATGAAACAGCAGGGTTACCACCTAGTCATAAAGCAACATTAACTCATGGGTTCTATTGTTATATTTTGAAGCTTTATCCATTCTTCACTGAGCCTACCATTAACAGTGTTTTTAGCATGCTAGGGTAGACAGCGGTGCTTTGAAACAGTTGGAAGAACAATCTGAAGAAAATATCATAGCCTTGTTTGCCAGAAACGTAAGAAAATCTGATTATGAAGGTACTTCAAGTTAGCCTTAGCTTAAAGGAAGCTCCTGAACCTAGAGACACCAGGGGTGGTGGAAGTCCCAGGTGAAGCCCTAACTGCAAGCTACCAAAAAGACACAGCAACTTAGAATAATAGAATCATCAGTGTTGGAAAGGACCTTAAGATCATCAAGTTCCAACCCCTCGCCATGGGCAGTCACATCTCCCACTAAACCATGCCACCCAAGGCTCTGGCCAACCTGGCCTTGAACAACGCCAGGGATGGAGCATTCACAACCTCCCTGGGCAACCTATTCCAGTGCCTCACCACCCTCACAGCAAAGAACTTCTTCCTTATATTCAATCTAAACTTCCCCTGTTTAAGTTTGAACCTATTACCCCTTGTCCTGTCACTACAGTCCCTAATGAAGAGTCCCTCCCCAGCATCCCTATAGGCCCCCTTCAGATACTGGAAGGCTGCTATGAGGTCTCCACGCAGCCTTCTCTTCTCCAGGCTCAACAGCCCCAACTTCCTCAGCCTGTCTTCATACAGGAGGTGCTCCAGTCCCCTGATCATCCTCATGGCCCTTCTCTGGACTTGTTCCAACAGTTCCATGTCCTTTTTATGTTGAGGACACCAGAACTGCACACAATACTCCAAGTGAGGTCTCACAAGAGCAGAGTAGAGGGGCAGGATCACCTCCTTCGACCTGCTGGTCACGCTCCTTTTGATGCAGACCAGGATACGGTTGGCTTTCTGGGCTGCAAGCGCACACTGAAGCCGGCTCATTTTCATTTTCTCATCAACCAACAACCCCAAATCCTTCTCCGCAGGGCTGCTCTGAATCTCATCTCTGCCCAACCTGTAGCTGTGCCTGGCATTGCTCCAACTCAGGTGTAGGATCTTGCACTTGGCATGGTTAAACTTCATAGGGTTGGCATCAGCCCACTTCACAAGTGTGTCAAGGTCCCTCTGGATGGCATTCCTTCCCTCCAGGGTATCAACTGAACCACACAGCTTGGTGTCATCGGCAAACTTGCTGAGGGCGCACTCAATCCCACTGTCCATGTCAGTGACGAAGATGTTAAACAAGACCGGTCCCAACATCAATCCCTGAGGGACACCACTCGTTACTGGTCGCCAGCTGGACACTGAGTCATTGACCACAACTCTTTGTGTGCGGCCATCCAGCCAGTTCTTTATCCACCGAGTGGTCCATCCATCAAATTGATGTCTCTCCAATTTAGAGAAAAGGATGTCATATGGGACAGTGTCGAATGCTTTGCACAAGTCCAGGTAGATGACATCAACTGCTCTGCCCCTATGAATCAGTTCTGTAGCCCCACCAGAGAAGGCCACCAAATTGGTCAGACAGGACTTGATGATGTAGAGTAGAGAAGACCTGAAAAACCCAAAAGGTAGTGGAAATACCTGAATATCTGTGTCAGTGCACTTCAGTAGTTCTGTTCAGTCTTCACCAAAGTTAGCACTGCTGTGGGCTGAATGCTTTGCCTTCCAAGTTTCCAGGAATGAGTAAAGTAGTCACATCAAGACATGAGAAAAAACTCCAGTAAGAGGATTTAGCCCACAACTACATCCCACTCACACCCATTCCCAAGAGCCCTTACTCATTGTTTCGTGCTGTATTCTGTTTCCTCAGAGCCACATCAGCTGGTTACAGTCCAAGACAGAGCTTGGACTCTCTCCTGGTTAGTCCAAGAGCTAAATGGCAGCAATGGTGATGGGTGGGTAAGAGTGACAGGAGGAAGAACTACAAATTGGATAAATGTCAACTTTACTATTTTACTTGGCATGGAAATATTTCATTCTAATATCATGCATTTCTGCTGCAGGTGGGTGTTTCTGCAGATCAGCCCAGAGCAACTCAACCACCTACAGCGACAAATTTGTTTTCCCATAGGCCTTTGCTCATCTGTTACTCTACAATCACCGTTTTCAACAGCAATAAGGTCAAGAGGCAGCCTCAAATTGGGAAACTAATGCTTACCCTGTCATAGTTGGAGTGTAAAAGACCATTGCTGCAGTTGAGCACTCATTGTGGGTAGGAATATTACATACAATTCCTCCTCCATCCTGAAAACAGAACAGCTTACCATGGTTTCATTTACCAAAATGCAAAACGGCAAAAGTGTTGTCAGATAGTGGATAAGCATCTGCCCATCCACTTACTCCATTTAGATAATTCAGGAGAGGTATCAGATGCTTAGTCCATCAAACCCCAGGTGCAAGAGCTTTACAGAAAGAAAAGAACAGAGTAAACCTTTACAGAAATCAATTAATGTTTTTTCACTCCAAGATCCTTAAATGCAAAACGTGATCAGGGTTTCAGCTGTAAAAACTGCAAGACTTTTCCATGGTAGGATTTACAAACATTTGTCCTGGGCTCAGCAGTAGCAGTCATTTTTCTTCTTCTTAGTAGCTGATGCAGTGCTGTGGTTTTGACTTTCAGCCTGGGAACAATGCTGATAACACCGATGTTTTTAGTTGCTGCTCAGTAATGTTTATTCTGACCAAGGACTTTCTGAGTTGAATGCTCTGCCAGGGAGGAGGAGGAAACTGGGAGGAAGCAGAGACAGGACACCTGACCCAAACTACCCAAAGGGGTATTCCATACCACAGCACACCATGCCCTGTATATAAACTGGGGGAAGTTACCTGGAAGGGCTGGATCACTGCTTGAGTGGGGCTGGGTATCGGTCGGCAGGTGGTAAGCAGTTGTATTCTCTTCCCTTTTTATTTCCCTTATCATTATTATTATTGGTGGTAGCAGTAGTGGTTTGTGTTACACCTTAGTTACTGGGCTGTTCTTATCTCAACCCGTGGGAGTCACATTCTTTCGATTCTCCTCCCCATCCCTCTGGGAGCAGGGGGGGAGGGGGGGAGTGAGAGAAAGACTGCGTGGTTCTGGGTAACTGGCTGGGCTTCAACCACGACAGTTCTTTTTGGTGCCCAATGTGGGGCACGAAGGGTTGAGATAACAACATCTGACCGGAATGTGTCTAATCATATTTGTGATAAGCATTCATTGTTCCGGATTAATAGTCACTTGTCACAATGCTGATTTATTGGCTCTCAAAGTTGTTGCTCTTGATCTCATAGTTTCAGCATGTCCTACCTTACTTACAACTGCTATTTGCTGTCTCAGTGTTTATCAGCTGGGGGGCTTGGGCTAAGGTTCTTGTTTCACTATACTTTATGGTAATGACTTGCAATACAACAGACTCATTGATCATGAAACTGCTCTGGCTTGTGTTCCCAGTGTGGTCACCACCTCTATACTTTGTGAGGTATATAACAGAATTGTTATATTACACATCCTTTTTCCCCTCCTCTGGTGGTCAGCCTATGAGTGAGACATTCCCACACACCCTAGTGACAAGTACAGCAGCTACTCAAAGTCTGACTACAACAGATAACACAGCTACTCCAACTCCAAGCACAGCAGCTACACCAACCCCAGCGACAAGTACAGCAGCTACTCAAATTCCGACCACAGCAGACAGTGCAATTACTCCAGCTCCAAGCACAGCAGCTACACCAGCGCCAGTGACAAGTACAGCAGCATCATTTGAGAGTTCTGAAGGTTTTGAATGGCCTTTGGGTACCCCTGAGACCTGCCTGCTGATTGTGATGAGGATCAGCATGTTGGCACACATACAGACTGTGTTTTATCCACAACCATTTCGTCTGATCTTGAAAGTTAAGTGGAGTCGTGTTTAGGTCTTGTCTAGGGTTAGACCATGATATAGGTGGACCAAGAGATTTTCTCCAAGGCTGGACAGTCATGAGTGGCAGGGTGTATGGGACAGTATGGGCGAGCATCTAGTCAACTGGGCCCCTCCAGTGCTTTGGAAGCACTGGAGATGGAAGGCAGGTATTTGGAGTCCCCAAAGACTCCCCAGTTATCTTCCCCTGTTATTTCCCTTACCTATTATTATTGGTGATAGCAGCAGTGATTTGTGTTATACCTTAGTTACTGGACTGTTCTTATCTCAACCTGTGGGAGTCACATTCTTTTGATTGTCCTCCTCATCCCTCCAGGAGTGGAGGGGGGCAGGAAAGTTGGGGAGTGAGCGAGCGGCTGCGTGGTTCTGAGTTACTGGCTGGGCTTAAACCACGACAATCCAGACCTGTATGAGGAGGCACTACCATTAAACTTCTTCCTGCAATACAGCGGAAGTCTCAAGTGCAAGAGTTAAAGGAAACTGAGAATATTTCCATTTCCGAACAATTCCAAGTTTATTAAAAAATTGCTTTACACAAGTTTCAGAATTCAGCTAAAGGCTTACTGAAGCTGACAGTATGCCAGAAAGGAAAAAAGGACTGATTAATATCACAGGATCCAGACTCTCCCACCCACCCATGGCAGAATGTGTCCAAAACCAAGCCAATCTGTTACAGGAAACCTCATCTTGAACACAAGAATCTCCTCATTCAACCCCTTATGTTTTCTATGGGTTTGTTTTTCAGACCACAGAATAAAGTTCTCTGAGGTAGGAGTGCTCTGGAGGCTCTTCCTGAGAACTTCTACTCCGAAGGGTCCATGAACACTAAAATATTAATCCTACACCTAATTTTGAATTTCTTCCCTGACACACACCCAGTGGAATTTCACAACTGGGATGGCCAATTTCAGTTTACGGTATTTTTTTATACTCATCTCCTCACAATCTAGGTATAATCTTTGCTTTGTCCAAATCTGTTTGACTGCCTTCTAAATTGTTGTGGTTTAGACCCAACCGGTAACTCAGCACCACGCAGACATTTGCTCACCCCTTCCCTTCTACTCTGAAAAAACACAATGCATTGTGAAATCTTCAGGGCTTTTATTTAGAAGGTACTATAGCAATAGCAAATATTAACCATAGTCCTATAGGTTTTAAACTATGTTTGAAGGAGAAAAGTGTCCTTTGATCAAACAAAAATGCTATTGCATACAAGATGGCTTCACTGAACTTGACAGAATCATGGAATGATCTGTGTTGGAAGGGACCTTCGAAGACTGTTTAGTTCCATCCCCCTGCCACAGGCAGGGACACTTTCCACTAGACCAGGTTGCTCCAAGCCCCATCTAACCTGGCCTTGAACACTGCCAGGGATGGGTCAGCCACAGTTTCTCTGGGCAACCTGTGCCATGGCTTCACCACCCCCATAGTGAAGAGTTTCTTCCTAATATCTAATCTAAATCTCCCCTCTGTCATTCCTCCTTGTCCTGTCACTACAGGCCCTTGTAAAAGTCCCTCTCTGGAACTTATCGAGATTGTTCCAATCCCATTTTTTCCCTCCCATGAGTAAGCAAAACTTCTCAAGATACATTTCAGCTCAGATGGTGGTGGTGGTAAATACCAGATGTTAGATAAAAATATAGCCTTAATATACTGCTGCATTGTCAGGGTGTCATGGTCTCATATAGCCAAATGCTAGCTACACTTTATCTAACACATCAAAAAAGCATCATGATTGCAAAGGAGACAAGCTTGCCAGGTGTTCTGTTTTTTTAAGTCCTACTGGCAGTACACTGGCATAATGCCTTCAGGACAAAACTAAGCTTTTGGGAAAGGATTTCAAAAACTTGCTCCAAAATGAGACCTCATATTGTAATGGATTGCCAAAATCTAATTTGCAATTTTAGCTCTACCTTCCTTAGTCAGCCTGCACAGCTTTGCTTCACAAGTATCCAGATAATAAGCAATCTGCTCTTGATCCTTCATTCAAAGTACTTAAAGTGATTAACAGATCTGCACACGGATTGAGTCCGGGCTCTCTGCATGCAGCCTTTACCCACCTTCTGTTGGGTACTCTGCCGTTCACTTCAGTAGGGCTGCATCTTTAGTCTTATGCACCACAAACAAATATTTGAGTGTTTCACAAGATCCTTAAGAGCACAGAATTTAAACCTCACTCAAAATTTCATATATTAGAAGGAAAACCAAAGAACACAAATACTGTCCCGAGTAACATGCAAGTATTTCCCCCTTTTTATTACTAACCATCCAGCAACTACACATTAATAAAACTAAGACACCTTGGAAGCAAAAGCTTTTTAATTACTGAGTGCACATGAGAGTTCAGCAAATCCACCAAGCTGGCCAACTGTCCTCTTCTATCAACCTAGAGGAGGTGATGGATGTGGCAGCACAGCAGTTCTTGGATTTTAAGCTGTGCAGTTCACTAACTCTAAAGAGCTAATGCATAATGGGGGAGGGGATAGGAAAGGCCTCCACAGCCATGATATATTTAGAATCAATCCTTTCACCTTTTTTCAGCCAAGCTGATAAAAGTCTTATCATTTTAGTGATCTGGTACAAAACTCACTGAACGCTCCTGGAGAATACTCAGGTGAGTTTCCTAGAAAATGGAACAGCTCTGGTTTCAGACTATATCCTGCCATACTGCTTGCACTGGAACAACCTTCCAGCTCAGGCATGGATTACTGTACTCCTCATAATCAGCTAAATGCTCTAAGGAAAAAATGTAACTTCATCTGTACCCAACACAATGCTTAGCCAGACCATATCAGTTTGAAAGCTTGCAACAAATAGAAAACTGTATTAGGCAACAACAAAAAAAGGAAAGAGATGAGCAGAATTGCATGAAAGACATACATTAATTGTTGCTCAAGAGACTGCTTGAAAAGAGATTTAATAATAATGCTGGTTCAATGGGAGCCATTTCCAGGCAAATAAAACCATGAAATTCATGATGACAAAAGTAGCGCAAACTGTTTTGCTTTGGCTTCAGCTAAGACATCCCTGTGAAACAGACAATAACACCAAGTACTATTCATTCCTGAAACAGGCTGGTACTCCTCAGTCTAAAAGGTAAGGAAGACAAAAACTTCACAGACAGCAGCAAAAACCACACCAGAAGCTGAGGGAGTTTTTTGGTGATTTGGTTGGTTGGTGGTTTTGTCCTGTTTTTTAAATCAGATGTAACTAAAAAACCTTAAAAAAAGGACAAGAAGTGTATTTCCATTCATCAGAACAAATATTAAAAGGGCTCTGTGATGCACAGTCAACACCAAACTACAGATGACAACAGTGAAATTCAGACTTGATTGAATACTGCCAAATTTTACCTTAAGCTGAGCAGTACAAGATGCCAGCTGCTGAGAAAGAGGGCAGTCCTGCACTGTTGCACATGAAAGTCCATGCAAAATAACAGCTCATGCAGTAAAGCTATCAGAACACTGTTCACTTTTTGATGTGTTAGATTTCTGTTGGTTTTCTGACTCAGCTTTCTCAGTGATCACTAAAGTGACTACACAGTACCCTGGTGAAGCGTTAAGTATATCCCCCAGGTATCAGATGACCATAATCATATCAAAACCACACGCTATGTGACTGATTACATCAAATAAGAAAAAGCAAATCAATAAATCCAAGGGCAAGATTGAAAATGCTTTAACAAGCAGAATTAGGCATATCAAGTTCCATTAATCAAAGTTATGTGATTTCCTTATTTTCAGGATCCTTGGACAATGCAAAATGAAAACCAACTAAGGACTATTCTCTCTAACATTTTTTCCTAGGCCCATAGTCAAAGAGGATGGACCACGCGGCCTGGTTCATATACATCCCACTGCCCTCTTTACAGCAAATATCCATACTACCACTTTATAGTGCCTCGAGAACAACCCAGGAATCCCCAGTTTAAGCACAGCAATTGTTGTGATCAGCAAGATCTTAGTGATAGAAATATTTACCTGTTACTAGTAAATGGAGCTATTGGCACAATGACTATCATTTGCTACACATCTAAACAGTAAGTCTATAAATCAGCAAGGTTGAAGCCATGCTCACATTTTAAATGAAGGTTTCAAGTTGTAATACAAACAAGCAGACCAAAATGGTGTTAGAATAAATGCTTGAGTAATATGACAATGCTTTTAGAAAGCAAAGTGGAAGGGCTGTGTATGGTAGTAACCTGAACAGCTCATAGGAGGACTGTCTATCTTCAGGGTACTTCCTTCTGAAAAGGACCCTGAAGGATGCTGCACCCTGCTGCCATTACCACCAGAACAACCCTGCTACAGGCTAGGCCCCAAAGATTCACTGCTGCGCATGTGAGTCCTCTTCTCTCTGATCTTAAGAAACACTGATGAAACCAAAAAACATCATTATAAATCCTTATACATTGAGATAGTTTCTCTTCTAAATGCATGAGGTTCTGTTACTATTTCTTCCTCATATCTGCAAAAAGTTCAGGTCTGAGGAATACTGAAGTGACTTTTCCATCAGCAGTCAGACAATTAAGAAGCAATTATCCGCTATGCCAGTGAACTCTGGCATCCTTCTGGAAATCTAAGTCACACCAATCTAACTGAAACTCTCCTAGAACGAGAAAATAAACATGTACCAAAAAGCATCTACTTAAAATCATGTGCTATATCCTGTATTCTTTCCAACAGCTTAAGGCTTTCCTTGTCTTGTCGTAAGGGAAGAGGCACCATCTTCAAAATGGGTTTAAATTAAGGAAACCATCTTGGGTGATGAATCATCACTTCAAAGAGCAAGAGTGTGCTTAACTTCTGATGCTTCAAAAGTGAGGTTGTTTGCTTTGGGTATGTTGAAATTCTGAAGAAATTGTTTGATGAGAACAGAAAAACTGAAACTGCTGACAAAAATCTCTCAAAATCCAAATTAAGATAATTGACATGGGAGAAACACCAATTAAAAAAAGGGGGTGGGGGAGCTGAAAAAGTTATTCTAGCTTCCTGGAAATGCCATAACAAGGCTGTTCTCACTCGACTTGCTACTTAGAAATTTCAGAAGAACGCAGATTTATCCCAGCTCTGTCACAGATGGTCAGACAGTGAATTCATGGGAGCAGCACAGAGATGCCTAGGCACACCTCCTGCATCATGGTGCTTAAGTCTCCTCGTATCTGTTCTATGGTTCCATATGCACAATTTCGAGAACATGCTTAGTGTCATAACTCTGGGTTATTTTGTTCTTAGGAGCAGAAAAGAACCTTGCAGAAAAAAAAATATGCAGTGGCAAAAAGATATGAAAAGGTATGAGTTAGGTTTTTAAAAGTAACAGACACAATTTCACTTCTTAAAAATGAGAAGAACTCTTTCCATTCTTATCTAGGAAAACAAGGGATTCCATTTGTGAAATTGTCATTTTGCTATTTGGTGTGGGCAGGAGAACACCAAAGCACTCTTGTGGACATCAAGCATGTTCCATGAAGTCTTTCTGACTTGCAATTAACAGTGAAGACATCAACGCAAAACCAAACCACTTACAGGAGATGTATTTTCATTTTGCAACTTTGAAGAATCTACTAAAACATACTGGAAATCAGACTGCAACATGAAAGCATCTGTCAAACCTCTCAGAGCAAAGTAGTTGCACTAATTCATACAAGCTACGAAAAAAAACCATACAACCAAAAAAAAAAAAAAAAAAAAAAAAAAAAAAAAAAAAATCGACAAAGTAAACTGTCACTCTACTTCTGTGAATTCCTGGGTCTCAACAGCCTAAAAATTGTCATCACTTTCAGGTATAATATCTTCATTCTGTTCCACAAATGTTGTGGCATTACTACCTCATCACATGCAAAAATATACTAGTTATTTGGATTTTTTTAATCACAATGCAAGTGGTCAGCATATCCACACAGAAGGCTGATACTCTGGGGAGACAGAGAAATAAGCAGAGTAACCAGAACTAGAAATTATGCACCATTAGCAATATTGTATAGCATGCCCATAGCATCAGATAATTGCCCGAGGGCAGAACCTGGAGAGTCATCTTTAATCAGCCGTAGGAGTATATTCAGGCTGTTTGAAAGGCTTGATTTCTACTCCACACACATTTTAACTCTAAAATACATACATAAATAAATAAAAAGGAAGTTTAGTGACTCACCACCAAAAAAAATAACTATCCTCACATTTTTAACACTTTCCTCTTCAAGGGCAAAGAGCCACCCAACTAAGGCCGGATCAATTATTCACCCAGTGTAAAACGTTCAGATCCAATGCCATTGAGACAGTTTCACTATACTTTACATAAAGCATTACTCACACTTGTCTAATTGCCCTGACAAAGGAAATCCATTCTGATAGAAGGTACAACATTGTGGAGTTAGTCAGCAAATTACACTGAAGTACCAGCAGCAGCAATAATAGTGCAGACTTCCAAACTCGTCTGCCAACATACTTCAAGCAGACCCTGGAAGAGCTCTCCTCTACAACTAATATGTTTACATTAAGTACTTTTCCTTCTGTGTAAAGACCAACAGAAGAATGTCAATTATAAAAGGACTGGGAAGTGAATACAGCAACAAGGAATGAGATACCTGATCATGTTATTGAGATTGATATGTAAATTCAAGTTCTGTGTTGTCCTTGGGTTGGATGTGAACTAGTCACAAAGAATTCCTGTCTCTAAATTCTGCCTATACTTTAAAAATAATAATAAAAAAAAAATAAAGAAAAAAGGGAACAAGGAATATTTTAAGTCTTCGGAAGAACTGTCCAGAGACCATGTGAAGGTCAACTCTATTAGCACTTTCATGAACAGAAAAAAGCTTTAACAACTGCATAAAATAAATAAGCAAAGCTACAGCAGAGTTTGAATTTCTTAAGAAAGCTAGAGCTTTGAATCTCAGGACACCACAAGCTTACGTCGGTGATCCAAAAAGTAGGAGAGGTGAATGCCTTCAAAGAACAAGAAGGGAAGAACTACTGACTTGACTGAATCAGAATTGTTAGGGTTTATTTTGAGCTCTGTCCTTACCTCTTTCTCTGACTTTGGCTATGCCACTTTGCTGTTAATCTTCTGTGCCACTTTGTGGAACACCAATATGGTGACTTTTATAAAGCACTTTGCTAAATGGCATGAACACCCTCAGCAAAATCTTTCAACATAGTGCAAATAACAAATGTATTTTGCTGAGCCAGTCAAAAAAAGCAAATATGCTTTTACTAGTTCTCTGCAGCATTAGTTAACTGGCATTATTCCTATAGCAATGCTGGCATACCTAACATTGACAGACACATAGAAACAAACAGAACCAGCTTCATTATTTACAATTCTTCACCAAAACCAAAAAGACTGCCCCTTTCTGATCCTAAGCACTATATACCAAGCAACTTTCTCTGGACATAAACTAAATTCAAATTGCAAGTAAGAAATAAGAAGAAGGAAAACTCTAAGAGCTGTACTGAACATAGTGATTTGACTTCAGCAGGCATTCCTAATGTCTTTTTTCCCCTATAGGTCAGCATTTAGATGATTTAGGAGCCTTCACACTGGGAGAGGCCTACTACCAATTCCATAACATAAGCTCAGTGAAGCCAACACGCAGCTGAAGAAGGAAAGGGTAGCAATCACCAGATGAAGGGAAGTAAAAGAAGCCAGAGAGGATTCTGCCAGATTAATTTTTATATGGAATAAACTGCATCTCTTAGAATCATAGAATAGTTAGGGTTGGAAAGGACCTTAAGATCATCTAGTTCCAACCCCGTTGCCATAGGCAGGGACATCTCACACTAAACCACGCCACCCAAGGCTCTGTCCAACCTGGACTTGAACAACGCCAGGGACAGAGCATTCACAACCTCTCTGGGCAACCTATTCCAGTGCCTCACCACACTTACAGTAAAGAATTTCCTCCTTATATTCAATCTAAACTTCCCTTGTTTAAGTTTGAACCCGTTACCCCTTGTCCTATCACTACAGTCCCTAATGAAGAGTCCTTCTCCAGCATCCCTATAGGCCCCCCTTCAGATACTGGAAGGCTGCTATGAGGTCTCCACGCAGCCTTCTCTTCTCCAGGCTGAACAGCCCCAACTTCCTCAGCCTGTCTTCATACGGGAGGTGCTCCAGTCCCCTGATCATCCTCGTGGCCCTTCTCTGGACTTGTTCCAACAGTTCCATGTCCTTTTTACATTGAGGACACCAGAACTGCACACAATACTCCAGGTGAGGTCTCACAAGAGAGAGTAGAGGGGCAGGATCACCTCCTTCGACCTGCTTGATGCAGCCCAGGATACAGTTGGCTTTTTAAGCTGCAAGCACACACCCCCAAGCCCTTCTCCACAGGGCTGCTCTGAATCTCTTCTCTTGAATCCAGTGCCAAAAGAGAAAAACTTATCTCCCTACAGAGCCAACAAAGTTTCTTCTGGGTTGTTATCTTTCTTTTGTGTAGTTATACAGCTGACATATGAATTGGTAACACCACTGGAACACTCTCCTACTGAACAACACTGTCAACTGAACTGACAGCATAAAGGATTTCAGGGACTCTAAAAATAAATCACAGGTGTTCAATTTGTTCTGTAATGATCTTTACGTACTCATTTCCTGATAGCACCCCCAATGCAACGAAGTGGGCAACCCTCAACCTGTAAATTTTACAATAAAAATCTGCCTCCAATGAACGTAGTACTTAAAATGTACAGGCCAATCTTATTACATGCTAAATGCATTACTATTAAACTTAAAGTCATGATAATCAAAAGGAGGGAAAAAATGAAGAGAAATGCTTGAACAGACAAAATGTCTACCTTTTCATTACAGGAAAATGAAAAACAGACAGTTTGGAGAGTGCTTTTTGATGAGAATCTCAAGAAACAGACACTTCCTGGAATCTTCAAATAATCTCCTGAAGCTCAGCCCTTTACAAGATGAAATTGCCTTCCAAAGCAATCAAAATCTTATCTTCTTTATCATGCCATCCGAAATGCTGAGAATCATTCTAAGCATTGTTTTGCTACCTCCTACTTGAGTCCACAAAGCTGCAGTAATTCTGATTAAAAAGGGTTTTGTTTTCCTTCCATATCCTGGTGGTAATTTTAGACTTGTATTCAGGTTCCCAACTGACTTATTTTACCATTTAAAATGTAACATGGCCTTCTGAGAAGTTTCATCATGAAGTACAGCCTTTATGCATTCTGTATCTGCCAAAATACAGACAGATGTCTGAAAGCAGGTCTTCAGTTCTCCTCTATTCTAGTAGAAACTTTGATTTTAAATAAGGCAACTCTGTTCCTTCCCACTCCCCCATCTTACTCTCTGCCTCCCAAACTAACTCATCCAGCAGCTTCAGATGAATAGTGCAGGTCCCAGCTGGTGTTGAAGGCAAAATGAGATGCATGAGAATCGCTATCTGTTACTAAATGTAGGTAGTACCAATCAGAAGATCAATACAGCTGATGCTCCAATGACAGCTCTACAGTACTTCTAGATGTTTAGTACATGAAAGAAATGAGTCTGCACGAATCTTTCCTAAGTTCTTGCAAGCAGAAGCTGGTCCTTCTCCAGAGACACGTTACAATCTATCTGTTGGTCAGTGGGTAACAAAAGTAAATGCTAAAGACTCGTAACTACAGACACAAAGCTAACAACAAAACCTGATCTCAGTTATCCACAGATATTGAGAAGACTAAGTAAATCAGAAAAACACTGAAAATGCAAATAAAGCCATATATAAATCACAATGCAAGTGCACACTTAGCCCACTCACCTTCACAAAACTAGTAAAAACCTTTTCATAGAAAACAGAGGAGAGAAATTTCCAAGATGCTTACTACATATAAGGGATTGAAGCAATGCAGTGACAGAGTACTCAGGAAAGACATGACTTGGGCAGTCCAAAGTTGTTTATCATAACAAGTTAAGTCTATCTGCATCTATGGCTAATACACACATTTGGGGACAATAAATCCAACCAAATAAAAAAGACCATCAGTTCCCCTCACCCCCTTGCCCCCTCCAAAGCTCTTACCCTTGTCATAATCTAGTATTAATGATACTTGCTTTACAGATACACCCAGAAAATAACATGTATTTTCAAATGTTTAAAATAGTACACATTTTTTAAAATATCTCTTCCACCAGACAGCACAGAATGAAGAATTCTGTATTGCCAAACTAAACAGCTGTTGTAATATGTCAAGCCCATATCTGAGGCTATTAATTCATCCTATTTCAAAAGAGGGTTACAAACCAAGGCATTTTCCTTAAAATACCTGAAGTCCTTCCCTCCACTACCAGCTCCTACCTTTATTTAGTTTCCCAAATATAATATTGCTTGCTGCAGACTTAGTTGGACTAGAATTTTCCTATAACCATCATTTCTGTACTAGATCTGATGGTATCTTTGGTCAAGACCACCACATAAATTCTCTACTTCTCTCCTCCAAACAGGATGTCTTTGAATCCTTCCACAGGCATTCCCATGCATTCTTCCTCTCCCTTTATTTCCTCCCTCCCAAATGAGAAAAATTCTACTAACATATTTAACAATACCTTCAACTTCTCACTGACAATTTACAGTGCAGAACAATTACAGACTGCTGATTCACCATGACAAGAGACATTTACTCTTGCTGCTGACAGTACAGATGTTTTCTAGCATCCATATCTGTGTCTGGTTAGTGGCACTGTGCACTGGTGCCCCTCTAGTTGCTGGTTCTCTGGTTGACGTTTCCCTCTTACAACAAGCAGTATCTAGTGTAAATAAAACAGTGAAATACCGAGAGCTAGCAGCTTTTTATTTTAAAAAAAACTTTCATTGTAAACCTCAAAAAATGTTCAGACAACATTAAACAATAATGTCTTAAGAGCCTGTCAGCAAAATAAGCAAGTAAATATTTTCTTAAGTAAGGAGAAAAGGTGCAACACTTGGAGGGAATAATTTATTACTATTCACAGATACAGCCAGTCATCCATTAACCAAGCCAATCAATCCTTCATTTTACAGCATTTATCCATATGCCTGTATATACTGCCATCTGTAAGGGAACTATTTAGATATTAGTAAATATTTTATAGACATTAAGATTGCCTTATTCTGAAAAAAGGGAAACTTTAATAGTGTAATAATAACACCATAGAAAGTAATTTGAAAGCTCTCCTAGTTCCTAATTTCAAACTCACTAATAAAAGAGTTATAAGAGTTACTTTTTTTCCTTCATAACAAACTATGTTCACTGCCCCAAGATTTGAGGACAAAAAAACATAGAAGGATTCTGCAAGGCCTGGAAATTTACATGATTGTAATGGTTAATGCTAGTTCTAGTGGATCTATTTAAGATATTAAAATTCCCATCTGTCAGACCTCTTTGCTAGATGTTACTGCCCTCTAAGCAAAAGAGAACATGTGCCTGCATCCAAGCCACCCAGTTCCTAGCATCTTTATTAACTCAAGCCATAAATTAAAATTATACTAACATACCTATCTAAACCATTGCAGCCAATATGCAGGTACAGATTTGCTCTCACCAATAAGCCACAGACAAGCAGAGAGAAAGGCTAAACAGCTGCGCGCAGGTATCAGGAAAGGAGATGATGATCTTCAAACAACAGCAGCAGTTTGCTCCCACACTATTCAATAATGTTCGGTGCATGTGTTTAACTTCAAGGCAATTTTAACTTTAGGAAAACAGACACACTACAAAAACAATACCCAAGTGGCAGACAATAATGCTATTAGTACTACAGAATAGTCGTAATTATGGATATTTGCCATAATTTCCAGAATAGTAACTACCAAAGTTCAGTCCCCATGCTCTAACGGGTCAGCTTCATCCCATGTAAAGCAGCACAAACAACAGCTGAAGTCCTCGGTGTGCAAGGACATTTCATTTACCTGAGTTAATGTTTCTGTCAACACCAGCTCTATGAGGGATAAAGTAAGATCCAATTCAGAAGGGATGGGTTTAATCTCCCACATGGAAAATAGGCTTGCATCTTATCTATACAGCAAAATCTACCAACTAAAATGAAAGCATTCATCTTTCCAAAGGAGCAATTATCCTTCCAAAAAGTGGAGGGAGGGTAAACATTTTAAGTTCAACAAGACATTTCAACATACAGGAGACTGCTGAAATGCAATAAAACTGAGACACTGTATATATATATATATATATATATATATATATATATATGAACTACTACAGAAGTATGTTACATTTCCAGCTGGTCTTCCATCCAATCATTTAAGTTGCTTCTACAAAGTGAAAGCATTTACACATTTCCAATGGCCTGTAACACCATACGTAGAAAAAATAAACCCCTCTGGCATTGAATTAGAGGATACAGTGGTTCACAAGAAAGGATCACCAAGTTAACATTACTGCCCTCGTTCTTTGTACAATTTCTTTCCAAAACCGTATCCCAGCAGCCTGGCTGCTCACTGTGTAGCACTTACTGTTGCTGGACTTCAGGTCACGGTGAATTATGGGAACAATTGCTTCCTCATGCAGGTAGTTCATTCCCCTTGCAATCTGTACTGCCCAGTTCACTAGTATGTCAGGAGGTATCCTTTTACCAGATAACACTCTATTTAGTGATCCACCACGGGCAAACTCCATTATTAAACAAAGATTAGGTTCCTTCAAACACACACCCCTCAGGGCAATGATGTTGGGATGCTTTAACATTGCAAAGAGCTTGGCCTCTTGGCGGACATTCTCAATGGTCTGGCTGATGTCCTCATCAGGATCATAGCGAGCTGCCTTGACAGCAACCTCATCTCCTATCCATACAGCTCGATACACTTTTCCGAAGCCCCCTATGCCAATGATTTCCTCCAGAACAAGCTCTGAGAAGTCGATCTCCAGGACTAGGAAAAGAGGAAAAAAAAAAAAAAAAAGTAAACATTTAGCAACTATGCAGTCTGAACCTTGGCTCAGCTGAAGGTCCCGGTTGCCCAGCCTCACCCTTGCGGGAAGGGCCAATTTTCACTCCAAAACAATACAAGTGAAAGCAGTAGTCCCTTCTGACAATCTTACATTGACAAACAATATGGTAAACAGATCTTGCAGTATTATAAAACCTGTATGAAGTACTCACTGTGAATGGTGATGAATTTGACCTAATGTTGGCAAATGACACAGTAAAATAGCCTCCTCTTACCACGCTTAATCCCTTCTAACACTAACAGCCCCTCAGTGACATTACAAGATTCCAGAAAAGTAAGAACACCCACTGACTTCACTATACAGTGCTTAATGCAACACAGCTAAAATTTAACACAAAAAGCATCTGCTCCTGCATTTGTCCCTTATTTGAATGCCTCTTATTCAGCTGCCACTAACAATCTTTCAGTCCTTCCGAAATCACGCTCATTCTTCTACACTTCTACAAGCATAGCAGATTCATTAACCAATTCTGGCATTACTGACACTAGTGTGACAAACAGATGGATCAGACCACATATTGCTAGCTCTGCATACTCAGGAAGAAAAACCTTGTTTTGATTAATGCCCACTACGTTTGCATTACAGAAACTATATGAAATAACAGAATCGTAATTTTCCATTCCCATGCACTCACAGCTATACTTTACAGGCTGTCACAGTAACTGATGGCTCTGTGGTGTTGTGTAGTAAAAATATACATATGCAGATGTCTTAATTCAGCATATAAATTTCATCTGGAGCACAAGTGGTAAGGAAATGAACCCTGCACAACTGTACACAGTTTATGCTCACAGATGGCCAAAAGAACCTATTCAATACTGACAAATACAGAATGGGAAATCCACATACTGACATTTACAGTAGTGGTAGGCCACTGGTGAGACACCATTGATGCTATTCGCTCTGACAAAAAAATACCATAATGCCAGGATTTAAGCAGAAATTCACCAAGACTTTTAATACTTTCCTGCATTTGAAATGCCAAATCTGACATCTGTTCCTCTACTTTGTCTAGCAGAAAGGAAATTAAGTCTGTAATGGACTTACTTGATGTAGGTATTAATACAGAGTACTGCATTATATTACTGGGTTTTCTAGTTATCGATTGTATACACAGAACTCTCGACTGTTTTCAAAAGAAATTACACAGTCATACAAGGCAAGGGAGCAGGTCAGATTCCACTTAAATAAAATATTTCCCTTACTCTAATTAAATGCCTATGTAAAAGTACAAGACACTGTCACAAAACTGTATGGAGTTGATACAAACAGCTGCAGACTTCTGGGGTTTTATGACTGAGTTCTATCTTCCCTGAACATGATTTGTAAAAGCCTGTCTTACTTTCATAGGTTAGTCAAACCTATGAGCTAGGAGTTGACTACATCTGGGGATTATATCATCAACCTTCCCATGCAGTACAGCCAATACACACACTACCTTAGCTAGTGTAATAAGGATGCCTGTGCTCTTTTTCCTAGTGTTCCATGAACACCAGATTAATGGGAAGCTAGACAGAATGCTGACCAGGAAAGTCTTCAAAAGGAGAAAGGGCCCTTTCCAGTCCAGAACACAAGAAGAATTTGTCTGTTCCTGTGAGTACATCTTTTGGGTAATGGTCTGAACTTCAAAGATTTACACAACAAAGAAGGTTGCACCCCTATAGCAGCAGCCTTGGTGTTCAAATGCTCATAAACTACAGATTACTAGAAAAGATGAAGCAGAAGATTCTGACTGGAAACACTGAAATTACAGAACAAGACCATAATGACACTAACTCCACAAATGAGACTACTCTGCCACTGAGAATACACAAAAGGAGCTGCTCTGGTATTTCTCACAGACAAAAGAGCTAAAGAAATCAGGTACTGAGTCCTACACCTTCAATCAGAATTTCAGCACCGGTCGAATGCTAACTCGCTCCTGGGGACGAGGACAATTAAAAGACAGCAAATGAACAAGCATGTGAGCCACGATGCCTGACGGAAAGGCCATTCCCTGAACTCCCGACACACAACACTCGGGTGGTATTCACACGCAGTGCTTTGATGTATGTCATGGATTCAGGAGGCACTGAAGACACGTAGAGCAAGCACTTCCCGCTGGCTCAGCGGGGCACCGGCGCGGCGGTGCTGAACGGACAGCTCCGGAGCAGAGCGCAGCGCGCGGCCCTGCCTGCACCGGGGCCCGCAAAGGAAAACCTAAGACCTAGCAAGCAAAACTCTTTCTGTCTGCTGTGACCCCTTTGTTCCACTTCAGCAAGTGTGGACAGCACACCTGCCGGGTGCACAAATTAACTAGAGCAAATCTGGAAGGTGAAACTGCTTCCAAATGAGTTTAACGTGTTACACTGCAAGTTTTGCAAAGAAAGTTTTCTTTTATCTGCAATTATGACCTTAGCTTTACTTTGAAAATGTATGTTTCTTTAAAGCAGACCAGCCAGCTTACCCTCAGGGGTAGCTTAATCAGAAAACAACCCCTCATCCTTACAAGAGTTTTATTTCATTTTTGGAGAAGGTTTTTAGGGCTCTTTGTGCTGAATTGTTTTTTTTTTGAGGTTTGGTTGTGTTTTTTTTTTTCTTTCAGCTTCCTAGTTATAGAGCTACATCAGTGCATAACATACTTGTTTTTCTCCAGCCTTCTAAACAGCCTAACCGCTTTTCTAAACTCCTTTTTAATTTGGAAGACCTGCCTTACTGGACTGTAAGGGAAATGGAATGTTTAATATGCATGTTTTGCTTTAGAATTTAAGAACGGAAGTGCTATCATTCCTCTGAGGACTGACAAGGAATTACAGAGCCTGTAAACCATGAGCCAGTGGCCATCTTGGCAAGTAGTACAAAGTAGGTGCTGTTTAATCTGCATTTATTATACCATACAATTAAGCTATTTAATTCAATCTGTAGCATGCAAGAGCCCACAGCACAGATGAGGGTCATTCAAGCTGGCCCACCACTGACAGCCTTAAGAGGCTACTTTGATCATCCACGGTACCCTCACTGAGGTTAAGATTCAAACACGCTACGTGAATGGCTGGAAGACAGCATGCAATTACTAGTTATAGTACTACAGCTCTCAGTGGGAACAGAATCTCTAGGACTTACACTCCAAAGCCTTCAGCAGACATGAAATAAACTTTAGGAAAGCAACTAAAATTAGCTCCTGTGCCACAGTGCAAATCTGGAATGACACCTTGCTTAACTCCTGCAAAACTTCAGCTCTTCAGAGCCCAATAAGATAACAGACAATAAGCCTGTTAATCCAACAACTATCAAACTAACATCACCAGCTCTAAGAGTAGGTATCATTCCTTGCAAAGGGTTTTTTAACATCAAACTTCAATCCAACCAGCTTTATCCCCTGTCCAAATTGCATTGTTTCTTAAAAGCAACTACTTTGGCATACTAAAAACTTACTGAGGAGCAATAAATTCTACCGTCATGAACATATGGTTGATGAGTTAACAGAAGTAGCCTGGTCCTGATGTGCCACTAAAATGGGAAGATGCAACTTGACAACTGTTCCTGAACTACCGAACCATAGCAAGTGCAGTAAGGCAGGAGAATCCAAAACCTGCACCTAACAGCCAAAACAGGAGGGGAGCTGAGGCTTCAGGAATTTCTGTAGAAATGGTTCTCCTAACTATCTCAAAGGCAAAACCTAATGAGCATTCACAGTGCATGGGGGGAGGAATAATTTACCTATGCTAGTACAGCATGAATGCAAGCACCACCACTGCCCAGCCTAGCCCCTTCACAATCCAAAGGCCAATACTATAAACCACTGAGGTTTTACCTAAATGTTTTCAATCAGAACATAGAGTAAGACAAAAGCTATTAGTTGTATTCCTTGGAGGTATGTCCTAGATAGGATAAAGCATCTTTTTACTCCTTTTCCTTTCTAGAAAAGCCTACTAGTCTGAAGATTTTTCTCTGCCCCTCCAAAATAGGCTTTACTCTTGCCTGAATTGTCAATAGAGATAGATAAACAGGATCTAGAAACAGTCATTCCACACTGTTTCTCTTTCCACAATTGTCCATAGTGGCTAAAACAAATGTAGAGATGAAACGTCCCTATTCTCTGTCTCCAACAAAGGCTTCAAAACTGCACCGAAGTTCACAGAAACAAACCGATCCCTTTGTGCCTTCAGTATCACAACTTAACCAAGCAACCCTCAGGTAGGCCCAGATATCCAAACTTGGATAAAACCCATTCACAGTATTTATAAAGAATTATTAAGATAGCAAAGGCCTAGGGAGGAACCTGGTAACACAAGCCAACTACGGAATTTTTAAGTCAGAAATAACGAGCTTTTGGTTAGGAGAGAGGAAGATACTGAACAAGCATTAGCAGTGAAACAACACTGCATAAAGCAGTGGCTTCCTGCCTACACAGCAACCTCTTTTTGAGAGTATTATTCCTAACGGGGTATCAGCAGAGCCCCCGGTGACCCCCCCCCCTTCCCCCGCTCAGCCGCCAAGCTTCTTACACTTGGTGAAGATTTCTCTGTCCCTGCAAACACAGCACTTAACAATGGGAAACTGCTCCCGGCGCCAGCGAAACGCTAACGCCTGAGCGAGGGTCAGAAAGGAGAGCTGGCCCTGAAGGCAGAAGGGCACTGGAGCAGCAGAAATGCGGCTGCGGGTGGGAAAGGGAACGGACCAGACCACCAGAGTGGGAAGGGCCGAGCCGCCGCATCCCCCCTCCGCTCCCACGGCAAGGGCCACAGCGGTGCCCGCTGTACCCTACCCCATCGCCTCGCCGCGGCCGCTCCCCACCGGGCTGCTCCTTCCCCCCCCCATTAGCGGCGGTCCCGGATGCCGTCAAGGAGCTCAGGAGGGTCGGGGCTCTCCTCCCACCCCATCCCATCAGGTCTGGCTCCCGCCGACCCGGCCCGGTCCCGCCTCCCCAGGTCTCCCGGAGTGCCGGGACCGGGTCTCCTCCCCTCTCCTTCCCACCGGGAAACGGCGAGGGGCCACGCCGAGCCCCCCCGCCCCGGGCGCAGGCCGCCTTACGCTGTATAGCGGGGGGCGGCGGGTATCGGGCCCGCAGCTCCGGGCCGCCCCCCTGCACGCCGCTGCTCACGTAGTTGCTGGGGAAGATGCCGACGCGCTGGTCGATCTTGCCCGTCCACCAGCCCTCGTCACCGGACACGTGCGAGTCTCTGGACAGCACCTGCACCACGTCCCCCGGCCGCAGGCTCAGTTCGTCCTCGCCGCACGCCTCGTACTCGAAGACGGCGGTCCAGAGCGGCCCGTCGCCCGGTGGCTCCCCGCCGCCCGCGCCCTCCTGGCTGAGCTCTGTGAGGGGCTCCATGGCGAGGCTGCTCCATAGGGGGAGGCGCCCGCGGCTGCCGGGCAGTGCGGGGGGCGACGGAGCCGGTACCGCCGCCTATTGTTCATGCGGCCCAGCGCCTGGGGGGGTGGTCAGCGCCCGGTGCGGGGCCGCCTCAGCCCGGCGCGGGAAGAGGCGAGGGCAGGCAGCGCGTGCCGCCGAGCCGCCGCCGGGCCTCCCCCCTCGCCGCCTCCGCCTGCCGCCGCGGCCGCGCATCCCGGAGCCACCTGACTCTCTGGCAGCTTCGGCGGCGGGAGGGAAGGGCAGGGCTCCGCCTCCTCGTCGCCATTGGCCTCCGCTACCGCCCGTCAACACCGCCCTCACCTGATTGAGTGCTCTCGGCCGCGCCCCCGTCCCGCCCAGCAGCTCGCCTCTCAGTCTCGCACTCACCGGTGTCGTCCCCCATTGGTCACCGCTCGGTGAGCTTGCGCTTCCCATTGGACTCGTGTCAGTGACCGCCCCAAGCTCCCCCTTCCGCGCCGCTTCTCATTGGCTGAGGAAAGGGGCATGACACGGGAGAGGGTCGAGGGTGGGCGGGATTCCGTGGGGGTGGGCAGCGGGAGGGGAGGGTATTGCCCCCGACCCGCCGCGCTCCGCGGCCCGGCCCGGGCTGGCCTTACCCGGCCTTACCCGGACACTGCGCTGCTTTGCCGCGGCCCTGCGCCCGCCCCTTCCGGGCCATCGCCGCGGCTCTGCTGCACCCCGAGAGACCGGCATAGCTGCGGTTCAGCCGGATGGAACGGGGGCTGGGGTCGGGAAAGTCTTTGTTTTGTTACCGCGCGTTGTCCCGCATCGGAAGCGCAGGTATGGGTGAGGTTTGCAGGCGGTGAACACGGCGCTGGCCCGCCGGGCGCTGCCGGTGGGATGCACACCAGAGCGCGTTCTGCTTGCTCCTGACAGCACAAGTGACTTGCTGCCAGCGTGTTTACAGTTTATGGAGACCAGGTGGTGTGGGTGTGAATAGAACCTGCTCGTACTTAGTGATACCAAAAGGAGATTTTCTTACTATTTAACTCCAGTTTTTACAATCCTCATTCATTTTTCAATAACAAAACAGGAATTAAAAAGTCTCTATTTGTGCTTCATGGTAATGAAGCCAACTAATGCTGAATTACAGATTTACAGAACAGTTTGGGTTTGAAAGGGCCTTAAAGCTCATCCAGTTCAACTGCCTGCCATGGGCAGGGAGACCTTCCACTAGACCAGGTTGCTCCAGGCCCCATCCAGCCTGGCCTTGAATGCTGCCAGGAATGGGGCAGCCACAGCTGCTCTGGGCACCCTGTGCCAGGGCCTCACCACCATCACAGTGAAGAACTTCTTCCTCAGATCTCATCTAAATCTCCCCTCTGTCAAAATGAGAATCCCAGGTACCCTGGCCACACATGATGTCTTCCCACTTACATAAAGTATTTGGCTTAGTTTTTCTTTAGCACATTAAAAATGGAGTTACCCAGTTATCTGCAAAAGGAGTTTTTTAAAAAAATTCTCCACTCCCTGGTGTTTGTTTTATGTTAAGTACAGAGTAACTGCTGCTAGTCCTTAAGATCTGTGCAGTGAGGCTCTGTATCTATCCTTGTATTAGCACTGTGCTAATGCACTTTGGAAGCACCAGGATTTAGGCTTCAAAAAGAGAGATGAAGATTTAAAGACTAGTGTGCTCTGAGTTTAAGAAGTCATTCAAAATCCTTTTTGTTGTTTGTGAAACATTTTAATTTGCTTGTCTGGGTTTTATGGGGGGAAACACCTCCACTCAGCTGAAACTTAAATACTAAGTATTGCAGAGAATTCTGCAGGGAACTGAAATTGTTAGTAAGTCTTTTTTTTTTTTTTTTCCCCCCAGACTTCACAGCCTTTATTTCTGATAGAAACCCAAAAATACCTTTTCTGGAAAGAGCTGCTATATTAATATTCTTATTTTCCAAATAAAGAGCAAAATACATGTAGTTGAGGTTGGAACTGGCATTTCAATGTGACGCATGCAAGACCTAGGCATGCTGCAGCACTGGTTTTTAATTGAACCTAAGAAATGAGCTTTAGATTTTCTCCTGTATCTCCGTATCCCCTCTCTAGTAAGGGCAGAACTGAGGATGCATCCTCTTCACTACTCTTTTGTTACTTAAGGATGTGTTTTCACAATTAGTGGAAGCTTATCCAATATTACTCTGCTGCTGAAAGGGACTTTCCTGCCCCTTGTCACATGCTTGACCTGCTTTCCAGATTGCAGCAGACATGACTGCATGGCTGTAGAGTCACTCCAGCTCATTTATCTAACTGGAAACTAAGCCGCCAAGTTAAAGCAGCGAGTTCTCTATCAGCTCTTAGTTTGATCTGATTTGCGTTAGGACTGTAGGCACAGTTGTTGAAGCCAGCACCACATAAGGAAGCAGGACAGGACACGGAAAGGGACAGCAGACCTGGCTCTTCCAGCAACAGTCACTTACTTTTCTGTACAATTTTATTTAGGGGAAAAAAAAATATTTTCTTATTTCACACAATGGGGAATTACTACTCTATATGCAAATACTGTGCCTTTAAAGTTGTAGTATAAAAATTTGAGTGAGACATAACAAAATAGAGGCCTCGTGCCTTTCATCTGTTTGACACTTATTTTGATCATGCTGTAGAGCACTGACAGGTTTAAAGCAAAGAGTTGTGTTGCCGATGGTGAAAACTATGATAGGAGAAAAATTACTCCTGCAGAGGCTCGGGCTGGCTGTTGTAGTGACCTGCCGAGACAGAACCCTGCCATCTGGTGGAACGCGTTGATACTGAAGTACTCAGCCAGCTTTGCTTCTCAAACACGTCTTGCTTGGGTTTTTTTCCTTCCCTTTTTTTTTTTAACATATGATGCGTTTGTTTCCACAGAGGTGGTGTGACTGGCTCAGAATGCCCAGAGCAGCCAGTGCCTGCACCTGGGAAATCCTCTGAAAAGCCAGGATAGGATTTTCCCATTCTCACAAACTTATTTTGGCATCTTTTACCAGCAATCTCGGAGCCTGGTTTCTGAATGAAAAGATTTGACCAGATTGGGAAGGCTGTTCTTAGGATCAAGGTAAATAGAAGAGTCAGTAAATGTTAAGTTAGTATTTCAGTAACTGGGAAAGGGCAGAAGAACAGAACACTAAAGACTGTCTGCACATGGTCTGTGAAAGACGACATTTCAGTGTTTGCAAGATACATAAAGATATTTGAAGTGGTGCACACCTTTCTGGTGATCATACAGCCTAAATGCTACACTGAATGTGTCTTCCTTGTGTATTTTCTAATAAGTCTGCATATTTTCCCATCATTATTCAGCAGATGTGAATAATGGGAATTAGATTATAAATATAACAGATCCAGTTCTCAAAGTCTGTGTCTGAATGCACACTTATTGCTTCCTAAAGTTTGGATATAGATTTTGTTATAATATGTTTAAAAAGGAGAGTCCATTCTGCAAAATGCAGGTGATAATCTGAATGAAGTTCAGACTTCCTATAAACTGGGACCCTTAGAACAAGGATTTTAATTCAGGCTCATTTATGCATCTGCATTAAAAAAAAAAAACAAACAAAAAACCACAACAAAAAAAAAAAAAACAAAAACGAACACCAAAACCCAAAACCTAACAACAAATTATTGGAGGGTAAACAAAAAGGCCAGTCTATCCCCAGGCCTTGTTTTAACAAGCAATGGAAAATATGCTGCTTATTCAGTTCCATTGTTCATATAAATTTAGGGCAATCATCTCAGTTTTGCTCTGTCTCTTCTAGATGTTTATGCATCCTTCTGAACCAGTGCTCTCTTTTTCAATGAATGCCTTTCCTCTCTCTTACTGGACTTAGCAGCTCTGTAACAACATGTTAGCACTGTGCCCATCCATAGTTATAAATCTACACTGGATACTTAAATGTTGGCACTCCAGGCTCCTGGTCTCTGTGCTCTTTAGAGGGGGAAGAGGAATATTCAGAAAGAAGAGAAAGTACCAGAAGTACCAACACAGTCCAACTACACTGCAGTACTGGAAAACCACTGTACTTCCGATTACAGCTGCAGTGAAAGTACATTTCTATCAGCACAGTAAGAAAGAATAAAAGATAAAGGAGATGCTTCTTGGCACACCTGCTTAATGCAGCTCCTTTCACATCCCATGGTAATTTATATTCTATCTTAAATTAACCCAGCACTAATGCTCTCATGTGGCTTTCATACATTTCAGATATATCTCAGCTGTATTCCATGATTATATTCACTGATATAACCATATACACCACTCTGGAGAGTTGTCTCATGCCAGTAGATAGATTTGTTTGATCATTTACTGGTAATCTCTACTCAAACAATGTAAACTTTATGACAAATGGGTTCTTCTGTCATTATAAATTGCCTCTCTTCATGGCTGTAAAGCTGGACTGTTTGGTTTTTCCCACTTAAGAACAGTACTATTTTACCAATATCACTTCATTGAAGGTTTGTTCTTCATGCAGGGGAGACAGGTAAGCCACTGGCAACAGAAACTTTTTGAACTGTGCTTTGCTAGCTAGGAGTCAGGCTGCGAATCTGGGTCTTTAGCATCTGAGTCAGTAAAAGACAGAGCTCTACTCTGCTTCATAAAATATATATGCTAATCTCCCAGATGGCTATGTCTTCTTTCTCCATAGAGCAGATGACCTGGAAAATACAAGAAGACTGAAAACACTGGAGAGTGGAAATTTGGGCCAAAATCTGGGAGCTTCCAGTAAATTTTACAGGCAGACTTGGCTTTTAAATTTAGTTTGAATTTGGTATGATAATAAATAGCAATGATTACATGACCATTATTACAGGTCACAGTATAACTTAACATGTAACATGAAGCATTCATACACATATAAGCATCCCTGTAAGAAAAATGAAACAAAGAAAGACTTTCAAATGAGACTTCTGCCTACACTTAAAAATATACAGTCAACAGAAATAATGTTTATGTTTGGCTTAGTAATGACTTAACATTTGCATACTGTGTATTATCTCAATCCACAGTTTTGCAAGCATGTGGAACAAAAATCTGACTTATTTAAATAGAGGAACTGAGATTAGTGCAATGCAAATACTCCTACTGAGGTTCAGCAAAGATGCTACAGCAAACCTTTCGCGTTTCTGGAATCTTTATAGGTGCCAGTAGCCTTGATATTCCTTTTCATGTTTCCTGGGAGAAGTGAAGCAGCAGCACAGTCCCCTTCAATGCCACAGCCAGCAGAGGGTGTAGCACTGACTCCAAGTGTTCTGCACTGCCTGACGTACCTCAGCTCCCGTTTGAAGCCTTTTGCCTGAGGAATGACCAAGTCTCCCTTGTTTGTGAGGGCAATGGGGTTTTGTCTGGAATAACAAAAACAAGATGGAAAATGAGGTATTAGCTAGTCCAGGGTTTTGTTTAGGTTTTAAGTTAGTCAAAGCCTTTGGGCCAGTTACCAGGTTGCTTAAGCCACCCTTGAATAGCTTCAGAAACATGATGCAAAAATGAAGAATCCTGCATCTGAACTCAGACTAAAAATGCAAACTTTATTCCTACAACATGCAAATGCAACATCCACTAGATACAAGCATTCATATCCAAATCATAGCTTTATACCTAATTCATAACTCTGCTAAATCTGTCATTACGAAGTTGTGGATGTAAAATAGATAGCCTTTCATTTGGAGTAAAGTAATCCATGTTTTTGAGATTGGGTTGGTTGAGGTTGATTCAGGCTGATGTCTTTTTTCTCTAATTTGTATTTAGTAAATTAACTTACTATTCAGAATAATAAACCTCAATTTAAAATAAGACCAACTAGGTCAGTACAGTAGTAATTGTTCTTTTCCATGCAGTCTTAAGGGAATAGGCAACACTTGCCTGCTGTCTCCTTCTATTTGCAATCACAGTTTAAATCCTTAGCAGAATTAGCTAGAGGAGCCTCTTTCAGAAAATGTGTGGCTGTACTGAAAAATTTTCTGTCTTGATTTTGCCACAGAGTCTACTCTTGCCTGGTGACGAAGTTCGATATTTCATAAGGCAAATGGAAGGGGATTTCCTTGTACTTAAATGGAAATGGGCCTAACTCTGTTTCAATCTTTTAGCTGTGGGCAGAGAGACACATCATGTTTTTTATTACGATGCCATCTCTTGGTATTGGCAGCACCAGATCCATAGACATCAGCCAGAGACATCAACCCACTGAGGAGGCATTTCATGTTACACTATTGCAACCATCTCAAGGAGCCTGCCTTTACACTCTGGAATTAATTTGCATTATCTATTTACTTTTTTTCTTCCCTTTCCTGCACTGGCAGTCCCAATTGCTGGGTTCTGCTCTTGCATGCTGTTAAAGAACTGCACAGTTCAGTGTAAAGCTGAAGCTTTTGTAGAATGAAGCATGATTCATAGTGAGCCTACACAGATCAGTCCCAGACTACAGACCGGTGAGCCTCTTTTGACTCTAAATGGTACCTGAGCAGTTTTCAGAAGATAACATTAAACATAATTAACTTCTGAAGGGTACATCCCTCCTCCTTTCTTATGGTGTGATATTTCCCCTCCAAATTATGCTGCTGAAAGGGCCTGTAGGAATAAGACCTATTAGTGTATGAATGACAAGCTTTCTGCACATATATAAATCGTCTGTATTTGCTGCTGGTAGAATCTGAAATTTCATATCACTGAGTGGGAAGCTGAAAATCTCAGCTTTGATACCAAAAGGTCTCAGGCAAGACTCTACCTACAAGGTTTATGGACAGATAAGTAATAATCAGATATTTCTTTAAGTGATCTTTGACCCCTATATTCAAAACAAGTAAGATACTTGGCTTTACAGGAAGAGCAGGTGTGAAAAAGAGTCACAGGAAAAGGTTTTGCCATTCTCAAGATTCATTTTTTAATCTATTTTTCTGTAACTCGTGTCAAGCTAGCTGGGAACAGGGTAATGATGAACAAGCACTCATAGAATGAGCTACATAATTCACAGCTTTAATACTTGTTAAGCATCCACCTCAAATTCATGCAGCAGAGCCTTTCCATTACTCTACAACAATATTTACTCTTGTTAGACTCCATCGTGCTCCTACGGGAACCTAGGAGGGCAGAAAGCAATAACATAAGCAAGCACCTCCCTGGGAGTGCAGGCAGGTACCCTGTGGGACTGAAACACTGAAGGGAACCCACCATTTTCTAATAAGCTTCATGAAAACCTAGGATGCATTTGCCTATATTATTCTAATGCATATGTAAAATATGTTACAGTAAGACTAATTTGATGGCTACAAAAAGTTCATTTCCCCATTTTCACACAGTTGTCTCATCCTTTCTACTATAGCTTAGCTGCTTCACTGCCAGCAAAGAAATACGCTTCCTTTCTACCCAATTTTAGGATAGCAATTTATGCCTATTTAACCCTAGTAGAAGGTATCCATCAATAACTTGTCAGTACTGTGCCAGAACGTCTTTCCATGAATAATGAAAGGAAAGATTAGCAAACTCCAGAGCAGTCTGGGGAGGAGGATCTCTAACACAGCAGATCTCACTATAGTTAAGTCAGGGGGATGTCACCCATGCTGAAGAGCTGCAGTGTCAGCCCTGGGCAGCCTCTCTCCTTTTTTTGTAGTGACAGGACAAGGGGGAATGGCTTTAAACTGACAGAAGGGAGATTTAGATTGGATATTGGGAAGAAATCCTTCCCTGTGGGGGTGGTGAGGCCCCAGCACAGGTTGCCCAGAGAAGCTGTAGCTGCCCCATCCCTGGCAGTGTTCAAGGCCAGGTTGGATGGGGCTTGGAGCAACCTGGTCTAGTGGAAGGTGACCCTGCCCATGGCAGGGGGCTGGAACTAGATGGGTCTTTAAGGTACCCTTCCAAACCAAACCAGTCTGTGATTCTATGATTGTATGATTCTCAGTCCAGCTCCAGAGACATGAGCCATGACACGACATTTACAGTAACCTTCCTGCACATACTTTTGGTCATTCTTACCAATGAAGGAGAATTGAAATCACCACACCAGCAGGAGCCAGAATTGGCACTTATAGTCTCATCGGTCTCAGTTAACTCCAGATAAACTCCTTGGCTTGATAATGGTAACAATCCTGCCTCCCTGAGGTGGCCTTCAGTGAACACCTGGGGCAGTGGTGCCACTGGGCCGGGCAGCCCACCTCCTTCTTCTCCTCCTTTTCCTCCTTTTTCTCCTCCTCCTTTTCTTTCTCCTCCTCCTCCTCTTCCTCCTCCTCCTCTGCTCTGTGGCTCAAAATGAGGAAATTCTCTCCTGGGCTATTTTGAGTCCTGCTGGAGCCACACACTGCTTCCTCAGGGCTCACAGCTCATTGTTTTTATTCACATAGATGAAACAATTGTAGTCTACATAGGACATATTTGTTTTCCAGTTCCTCAAACCATTATTACCTTTTCCTGTTCCCCTTGAGAAAGTGGACCTCTGACACCCTGCCAGGCTGTTACTGAATTCCCTGCCCGTTTCAGGGTGAAATCATGACAAAGGCAGGCGCTTTGACTGAAAGGGGAAAAAAAGAGTCACAGAAAGAATGTGGAAGAAAACCTTACTCTGAAAAAAAAAAGCAAGTTGCGTAATAGTGAAGGAATGAGGCAGCATGAGTCATCTCCCTCATGAGCACTTCATCTGGTGAGTTCTCACCCATCCAGGAGGGAGTTTGCCAGACCTCACTTACATCCCACAGCCAGTAAACCCAGTCCGGGGTATAGCACTGAAAATAGAGCTGTATCTAGCCAGCTCCTAGCATGTATGAGAAATGGTCTCATTGTTGCCCTCAGTAGAAGCATAAACTCTCTTTACCTGCATTTTATTACAAATTACACCACTGAACCCAGCCTCATCTAGGTCCTTAAGGAGGTTGGAAGATGTAGTCCACAGGCTCCCCTTGGAACACCAAGTTCCTCCCTGGAAGACCCTTTCTCATGGTCCAGACTTCATACTACTCTCAGATTCTTTTCTTCCAGCTTCCCCATCAGAAGAACACCTTTCATCCTCTGAAACTGGGGCTGATTTCAGTTCTTTCCTGTTCAACCTCCAATGCACCTTTTTCAATCTTTTTTGGGACTTACCATGCCACTAAAAATCCTGAGGGTGCTGTAAGAGTGAGAAAAAAAGAAGCACACGCTTTTTGGACATAATCTTGTTTCTATTTTTTAAAAACTCTGCCATAGAGTAATGCAGGTTAATTTATTTTCTCTTAAAGTCTGAATAATTCTTAATGCAAATATAACTGTACATGCACATCTAGGGCTCCTGTTTTTTTCCTCAGCCCTGCTACTGACCCATTCAGAGAATATTGCAGTTTCCAGGTGTGTACCCACACAGACTGACTAACTCTCAGCACACTTCTACCCTTATTTTGGATAGAGAGTGCTAGAAAGAATTACAAAGATCACAAAGACAATGGCTGTTTCTATCTTATCAGTGGGAAGAAGATGAGCTGTTATATGTCAGTAATGAAATGTCTCTTTTTCCTGTAGACTACACAAGGCCACACGCACTGTCTGTGCAAACACCTCCTCCTGAGTTTCCTTGAAGGTCACTCTAGCTAGCTGATTTGATGGATTTTCTGGAGTCATCAATCCTACTCCTACTAAACACTTTTAGTCTAGAGCTGATGTTTTAGAATAATAGAATGGTTTGGGTTGGAAGGGACCTCCAAAGTTCACCTAGTCCAACCCGCTGCCATGGGCAGGGACACCTTCCATTAAACCAGGTTGCTCCCATCCAACCTGGCCTTGGTCACTGCTAAGGATGGGGCAGGGCCCCACCACCCTCATAGTGAAGAATTTCATCCTAATTTCTAATCTAAATCTCCCCTCTGACAGTTTAAAGACATTGCCCCTTGTCCTGTCCCTACATGTCCTTGTAAAAAGTCCGTCTCCAGGTTTTTTATAGGCCCCTTTAGGTACTGGAAGCTGCTCTAAGCTGTCCCTGGAGCCTTGTCTTCTCGAGGCTGAATAAGCACAGCTCTCAGCCTGTCTCCATAGGAGAGGTGCTTCAGCTCTCTGAGCATCTTTGTGAACCTCCTTTGGACTCATTCTAACAGGTCCACATCCCTCTTGTGCTGGGGACTCGAGCTGGACAGAGTACTGTGGGTGGGGTCTCATGAGAGCAGGGTAGAGGGGCAGGATCACCTCCTTCAACCTGCTGGTCACACTCGACAATAGCATCTGACAGAAGTTCCTACCAGGCCTGCCAATCACACAGAAGTCTTTTTGAGAAAGTATGTGTTGTTCAGGTCTGTTGTAAGGAGTAAGACAGAAGGGAGGGAGGCTAGTGAAAAGTTGGATTATTATATGCTCTGAACTGTTTACTTGTAAGACCCGGATCCTACAGACTTTCTGTATTAAAAAGAAGAATCAGGTTGTATGCGGTTTTGCTGACGCCATTTAAAGCTTACAGGAAAGCATTTAGTTGCATTGCTACCAACATAACTGCAAAGCAGCAGTACATACCAGAAATTCAAAATTCAGTCCAAGAGTCTTCGGCCACCTGTGCTTAATTCTGCTGTTACCACAGCAAGACTGTTTTTCACATGATTTGTGTAACACTCAGTATTGAATTAAATCTTGGAAGTACATTTTCTTCTGCAAAATAACTTTTTGTGGTTAAAATGCTGTTTGCAACAAACCCTCCTCTTTTCATGTCATGTCATATGCTGAAACAATGACAAAAAGATAAATCACTCCAAATCTAATTACAGCATCCAAAAAATTTGTAAGAGGCTCACTAATTTGTATAATGCTTACAACACTGTACATAATAGCTATAGGCATATGGTTTACAGCTTTCTGATGCAACCTTCACTGGCATTTCAGGGTTCAATAAGCAGCACAAAGCAGAGTATAAATCTCTCCAAAAGGGTTGCTTGCTCCACCCTTCCTTTGTTTCAAAGTTGTTTCTGACTTTTTTTTTTTTCCTTTAGAGTTATTTTTAATGTTGGATCATTTCTATTGTTTATCACCAGAAAAGTGTTTCCAGGCCATTTTGCCATCATCGCTGTTCTGGGAAGGCCTATGAAAAGGTGAAAGTTACATGTTTCTCTTGCAGATGTGGTCAGAAATATAGGGCTTTCATCAGCATCATACACTTATATCTATTTCCTTTGCTCTCTAACAGTTGTCTCCCTGTTCATTTTCATTGCTTAATCCATCAAAGATTTCCCAAGGGGCTGAATATATCTTTCCATGCTGTGGACTGATAAAGAATGCACCAATGAAATAGATAGACTAATGCTATTAGTATGGACAGTGCTCTGGAGCCAAGAACCTAGCAACTGTGCAAGGCATCCATGCAAGTGGACATGCGCAACACAGATGCCCCTGGATACCTGAAGATCCCCAAGAATCTGCCATGAGGGTTTTACACCCTGCTCCATGATATCAGGCAAAATCCCTCACTCCTGAGCAAAAGGTCAGGAAGGAATTCTGCAAAGGGTTGCTCATAGAGACAGCCTTTCAAAGCATCTCCTGTGGGTTTTTTTTCACAAGAGGGATGGGCCAACAATCAGTGCTTATAGAAAAACCTTTAGGTTGGCTGAGAGTTGGAATTAATCTGCCTGCAATTCTCTGATCTGTGAACTACACTGCTACTTTGCTATTAAGTAAGTATTTGTTCCTGATATGAAGTGGGGAACAAGCTCATTTGATAAATAAGTATAAAGCAATGAATAGACTTAGTTTCAACCCACTGCCTTGTCTCTGAACCAAGAAAAACCTCACTTGTCTAGTACTGACTCTACAAAGCTGTGACAGTCCCTACAGGGGGAACATCACTCTGTTTAACGGATCAGGACCTGGAAGATCTGGGTGCTGGCTTTGTCAATCAATGGTTTATGTGGTGAACCAGAGAAAATCACTCAATTTGCAACAGTTTTAGCATCTGTTCAAAGGAATTAAGGATCCCTCTTTTGCAAGTTACTTTCATTCAGATTTAAAAAAATATATCCAACACATGTGTTAGTATCAGTGCCACTTAACAGATAACACCAAGCTGCACAAAGTTAATCTATTTTTAAACCCACTTTTCTTGGCTGCACATAGTTCCCTACTCAGTTTGGTGCCACTGTGCCCTTGCTGGAGGTAAGGATCATCAGGCTTTATCTGCAGGGATGAAGGCAAAGAATCCTGGCAACAGACATTACGGGCACAAGGATAAATGTAAAAAGTGAAACACAGTCTGATGTACAGACAAGCTGAGGCCTATCAGCTAATGCAGCTGAATGAATATTTGCAGGAAAAACTATGCTGTCTCAAACCTGTGGTGTATCTATACATGTGCATGAACACAGGGCTCTATATCCCTGCATATGTGTTCTCTGTGTTCACAGGGACTGTCTATAGCAAAGAGCTACCTGAAAGTTGGGGCTGCAAGGAGAAGCTGAGCTGAATGTGTGTGTCTCTGTATAGCTATGAGTTTCTTTTACACTAAGAGCTTCCTCCTAAATCAGCTTAACATGAAATGCTGTTTATGGAGGGCAGGTTAAAATCAGTTGCCCATTGAATGGCTGCAACAATTCTATTCAGCCAGCAGGGGAGGGAGAAGATCTTTGTAGCTGCTGTTGTTTTCCTGATGCATAACTATGCCACCTCCAGCTGTCTGCCAAAGACCTTTTCTTTAAAAGCCATATGTCCTCTCTAATAAAGCTCGCATCACACCTCCTTCAGGCTGCTCCCATTCTGCTGTACTTACCCTTGATTTCATTTGGTTCATGCAGTAGTACGGCTGTAGGATGATGGCTTCCTTAAGCTAGTGCTTAGAGAAAATATGGCCCAGAGAAAAAGGAAAGATTATCTGCGACAGCCTGAGTCTGTGCCTCTGTGATTCCTGGAATGTTACTCATTGGGTAGCTCATATGGGTTTTCTTTTTAAAAAGCTCTTTAAAGGGTTGCTGGAAACCAAGTTACTTTAGATCTGCCATAAAGTGGCAGTGTTTAAGGGCACTCCCCCTTTCACATTCTGAAATCTGTCAACTGTACCTTCAGGCACTGCCAATTCAAGTAAATACAAAAATAGTAGTCACAACACCTCAGGGCATGATTTCATCAGATCTTCTACCCTAAGCAGGTCTGACCTGCTCATTATTTATCTGGGAGGCCTCCACAGAACAGAAAGAATACAGGAAGGGGCAGATCTTGCAAGGCAGCTGGAATTTCTTGCCAGTACGAACCATACAACATCACTGGGAATTTAAACCTTCGTTGCTCAAAAAATAGCACTGCTTCTGCTGTGACTGACCTATGTTGGTACTGAAGCAGCGTGTGAACTAGAGATGCTACCTTCCAAAAGGGATGTAAAACTGAGATCCTGAAGTTCTTTTCTCAAATTCAGGTCGTTAACTATGGCCACATTCCATCTCGAGGCAATGAATTACATACTGTTTCCAATAGTCTTGAATGTCAAAATTATTCTTCACACCTCCTACTAAAGCACACAGTCACTGCCATATTCCACTGCAGACAAGGCTGTATTCAGTGAGGAGTCTTACATACACAGTTGGCAAAGGAGTTGAAATCAGACAGAAATATAAAGTTCGTTTTCTGTTTATTCAGAATGAAGCTGAAATCCAAGCAAGATCTAGGGATTGCCAAGGCCTGCATGGCTTCTCAACTCATCTGTCCAAGCAGACCCTTGTACTTGTATGAAATCCAGTCGTGTGAAATTCTGACCTAGATCCCCTACAACATTGTCACCTTGCAATGACACTAGTCAGATTCCCACAGACTCCCACAGTTCCCTGTAGATAAACCAGCTGTCTTAAGACTATTCTCCAACTCCTGCCCACATTTCCTCCTTGAGGGTTCCTAATTTTGGCCTCTTTTCATTACACTGAAATAGGTAGGCATTTTATATTTTTTATAATTCTGCCTCTGCCTATGTACTTTAAACTGAAACATTTTCCTAGACAGGGACTGACCAATTCAAAAGGCCTAACTTTCTTAGAAAAATTGCTAAAAAGAGCCATAAGAGAGAGGAAATCCTTTAAATTGAGAAGATGGTCTTGGGAACGCATTCACTGCTATGGGAGCTTTCTACTTCAGACAAAGAGCTTTAACCGTGAACAAAGATCTTAAACAGGAATCTACCCCAATGGTATCATGAATCATTGTTTGGTAGAAATTTCTTACAGTGAGGCACCACTGTGCTGTACTTTAAAGAATGTGGTATAAATGTTGCTAGAATACTGTCAGCTGGGTGTTTGAATATTCTAATTTTAGCCTTGTTTATTATGTTCCATCTCTATGGTAGTTTCAGACAATTCTTGTACCAGCAATGCTAGCAAATTCCTCTATTTCAGAGAGACCTTGTGGTCACTGGGACATTGATGATGCTTCTGTGTTTGATTTCTGTATGGACACATTCACACAGTTGGGTCCTGTAATATGAAAGCGGATGATGCTTTTAGAAACACTAACCAAACTATCCTTAGGAGGAAAATTAATAGTAATTAATTTGTAAAACTGCAGTCTGTTTCCAGCAATGGGACCATTAAGCCATTCCAATTGATCTTGGCCCACGTAGCTGCCAAAAATGTGCAGAAGAAAGCTGTGTAGAGACAATTTCTAGACAACAAAGAAAAGGAGTGGAATTGAAGATGCTGTTGTTCTAGTGGCAACTTACAGAAGGTTGCTATCAACAAGTGGGTAGGAGTTCTTTCTTCTTAGCTGTCATGGGATTTCTTTGCCTGCATGGATCTATTTTAAACGGCTTTCCCCTTTCAGCACTCCTTAATAATAAGATACTTATGTAAGTGCTCTTCTTGGAAGAGAATCTCACTTTGGTCTGCTTATTTTGTCTTGAGAAAACCACAGGGCTCAGAGAGCACATCAGAAGAGCTTACATACTCAGAAGGTGTAGCTGGCATCTGAGAAACTGCATGGGCAGGATTAATAGGACTGTGAGCTTCATGGTTCAGCTGTTTTCTGATCAGTAATTGTCATCCTCCACCCAGTGAATTGATCTCTTCCTAAGTAGCACTGTGAAGTACTACAGAGAACTGTATTAGTCATAGGGATAGTTGGAAAAAAAAAAACAAAAAACCAAGAAAAAGCAAAACAAAACAACCCCCAAACCTTTATTCCTCTTTCTCAGCTTTTGAGGGCAAGAACTATACTCTCCCAAGCTGAGAGAGAGGGAATGATTTGGCCTGTCCCACAAGCTGCTGGGCAGGGTGTATCCCGAAAGGGCAGGTGGATCCAGGAGCGTGTTTGGTACCAGGGCTGTGATAAAGGTGGTGCGGGGAGCAGCCTGACATGCAGCTGAGGCTGCATCATGTGCTGTGTGCAATGATCCTGCCAGCACAGCAGAGAGAGGTGGTCTCCTACCATGTAACCTTCCTGATGCTAAATCTGTGCCTGAGCTGTATTGAAACTCTAGAGAGCCTGTTAGTTGCTTTTTCTAAAGGTTGTATTTGAGTTGAGAGTAGGGATAATACACAGGACTGAACCTCACAGAGTAATTTCATAGCAATCCCTTAGCATGCAAGGCTGAATCTCATGTGACTTCCCTGCTAGAGAGGGAGTGTAGTCTGTGGAAGGATCTGGCTCTTGTTTAGAAGTTTGTTTAAAAGCTGTGCAAATAGTAGGTAAGCTGTCACCAGGTGCTAACATGGTGGCAACATGTTCTGTGGAGTCCTGCAGTTGCTGAAAGCCACTCGACTGTAATTAAAAGCAAATCTAGCACAACCTCCTGACAGGATTTATAAGAAGATTATCTACCTTACAGTGAAACCAGGCTAACAAATATTATTGTAGAATGAATTTCTACTTTCTATCACCCTTGTAAATAAGCCTACTTCTTAATTCTCATATGAGATAATGAGAGAATAAAACACATTTTTTACCATTTATGACAACATTCTGAACTCAGATAAACTCCTTTTTAACCAGGTTGTAATTACAGGGGAATGTTGTGGGGGAAAAATCAAGACTTAAAATTAGGCAAAGATTCTTAATGCCTAAATAGCAAGTATATATTTTAACTATTGCTTCCTCAGGAAATCAAAAGGTAGGCGCACTTCTCTCCTAGGCTGATAAGTTACACAGAAAATTGACTTTTGTCTTTTTCTTTTCTTCTTGGAGCCAAACCTTCTGCTTTGGACCTTGTATCCAATCCACAATAAGTAGTGTGTCAGCAGGATCCAGAAACTGGGGTTGAAATGCTGCTGTCTCACTATAGATCCTGAGACAAGAAATCAATAGGAATAAGTAAATAAACATTCGTAGTGAGCCACCAAGGCCTAGTTTGTCAATCTTATTCTGAAAACAAACGTATCCAGCATGGAAAGAGAACTGCTAACCCTTGTAATTGTCAAGCGAGTGAATCGGTGCTTTTCTTATTTTCGACTGATGATTGTTTTATTAGCTACTTACTTCATACTGTTGTCATACTGTGACAATTGCGGTAATGAGAAATTACAAGGAAGTAGCAATCATAAGCTTGTTCCTGGACATAATAAATTTCACCCAATATCGGATAAATATTCTTTGAAACTTTCTGTTTAACCCTTGTCCTAAGTTATGTTCTCATAAAGCATAGGAATTCTCTTGATAACCAATTTAGAAATTATAATTTTGGGTATCACACAAAAGATGCCTGAAGGGAAAGTGAAAAACTTCATTCCCATGAATGAGAAGAGAGACTAAAGTTCTACTAATGGTGCAAAGTATGCCGCAATAATATTCTTAGAAATGGCAACATATTGAAGTATTTTTTTGCAGGCTTCAGTGTTTTGTTACCTTTTTGATGAACTTCATGTTCTTCTGATATCACATGTTAAAAGTGTGCTCATAAGGCTTGTCAGGAAACTGTGATTAGTTTATCCGAATATTTAGTAAAACCTATGTTCTACTGTGTACCACATATAGCACTACCCTGATTTTGCAAATGCCTTTTCAATCCACTGGAGTGTGGCATAAAGTAAAGAAAGATGTTGCTGTATATGATTACAAGATCGTTCTTAGCCATGTCCAAGTAAAACAGCCATATCTTTAATATTATCCATACCTAAGATGGCCAATAATATTAATTTGCCACAAGAGTTTCCCCAATAGCCTGCAGTGGTAAGGAAGACACTTGACTGTGCAATTATATAAAGAATGTGTGGAAAAACTCAATTTAAGTATTGGCTGGCTGAAATAACAGTTACAGTTTCAAGCTGGTCTCTTCCTGTGTAGCACTGACTTCTTTGCCTTAGTCTGGCATTACAAAATTACACGAGACATGCTGGTGGAAATAGGTTGATCTCCAATCTTGTGATTCAATGCCCACTCTCTTAAATATTTTATCTCAAGTTGTTCACTCTTCACCGATGTTATGCTCTATTTCTCCTAGAGCACACTCTTTTCCTGTACAGACAGTAACACCCATCCTAAAGAAGTACTGTAAGGCAAAAATGGAGTGCAGAAGATAAGCTAGTTACTTGCTGCATTGCACAGGTTCAATGCATAAATTGAGTCTATTGTTCTTGTTTTCCATCCAGATACGTTTGTGTCCCTTAAAAGCTAATAATAGGTTTTTTTTTTCTTTGTTAATAATGCCTATGACTGGGCTTATTATCAATTTTGCCTTCAGGTGCAGATGGATTCCAATAATATTGTTTCCTAGTTTTGTGTCATTTAAATAGCTAAGCAATGAAATTTAATTATCCTCCCAAGCGCATGATATTCTTTCACTTACTCTGCTGGATGCAGACCAGAAAATCCCATGATGAAGTGCTCTTGTGCTAACTGTACCAAAGTAGGTTATTGTAATATTCATGCTTTGTTTCTTTGGTTTCATTTTTGCTTTAACACACACCCACACCCCTCCAAACCTCTGTCACTTGGTAGCTGGTCTGATGAATTCTAGAAGTGAGGCTGGGGAAGTAACCATATAAGCCTCCACAGCATCCAGTCTCTCACACAGGGGTACTGTTTAATGAGAATCATTACTATGAGGCTGAGGCTAATCTGCCCAGATTTAATCAATGGCTCCTAAACAGAAACATAAAGGTTTTTAAAGCGTTTACTGCAGCCTTCAGACACATTATTAATGAATGTTATCCCTCTTGCCTCCTTTTTGTGGAGAAGTGAACGGCTTTTATGTAACATTCATAAAACAGCTGATGGAAGAAAGCATGCTTCATAATCCTCATCATTACAGTATCACAGTATATTTACAGATAACACATCCAAAACACTTAATCTTTTGACAGCTGTATTTGTAATTTTAGCTTTTAATGGTATTTTGGCAAATAATGTAGTTGAAACAGGCTTCATAGTTTCATTTTTTTTCTGAGCCTACTGTAACTGGTGAGGTTTGTCATGCTTGGCTTTATCCCTAAAGGATAAAGGGAATGCCCTTCTCCATCCATGCAAATCCTCTGCAGGTTTTCTGTTGTTTTTTATCCCCTCTTCTTTCCCTTCGCCCTCTTTTTTTTTTTTTTTCCTTTCATATCTCAATCTTGTTTGACAGAGTGAAAAAAGGCTCCTCTGCAAAATACTGTTCGCAGTCTTGTGTTTCCAAATGTACTATCTGCAACACTAAAGCTAAAAACAGTTTATTTGTTTATACTGGGGAGAGAGAGCCACCATGGCCGGGTTTTGTGTCCATCCCTTCTCCCTACTTTCCCACTGGGGAAACAAAAAACAGATCATCTACATCTGCTTTGAGTCAGTCACTTCTGACTTCTGGTTTTCCAAAAATAGCCAAATGCTGCCATTGGTTCGCTGTCAGGGAGAAAAACACTGGAGACTGTGGCATGAATGCAGCCTCTTGAAAACACCAGCCCAAATGCATGCTTCTCATGAGTCATGACTGAGTGCTTGGGTTGCTTCATTCCTGCAGTATCTCTGCAGCAGAGACCCAGAAGGTGCTGTTGCCCCGTCTCATATCTGCTGGAATGGCACAGTAAGTTGTTTTCAGGACAGAACCCGTGTGGGATCCTTCTGCCACCATGGCAACAGCATCATCACATACCCTCAAAGCTCATTCTTCCCAAATATGACTGGAGAAGGTAATTTCGTGAGGGATCCTCAGTGTTACTCATCCATAGGTTTTGAAGGATGAAACCTTCCCCTTTTCTCCTGCTTGAGAGCACTCTGAAAACTCCTTCCCTAATCTGTCCCTTTCTATCTCAATGTGTGACTTTTGGGATGTGCTTATTTAATGGGAAAGCTTGAAAAGTCTGGACTTGGTGAACTACTGACCTGTAAAAACAGGTGGATGGGGAAGCTGAGACTTCACTTTGTGAAAAGCTTGTGGTGTACCCATGGCCTGCTGTGTCGTGTTCTCCTTCCTAATACACCTGTGGGATTCTGGCTTTGTATGTGCAGAAACAACAAACCAAACCCTCTAGTGGGGACAGATCCGTAAAGGTTTTGGTAAAATATGTGACAGTAAAAGGGAGGACTCTTTACCCCAGTAACAAGAGACACTACAAGAGACAATGGCCTCAAGCTGTGCCAGGGGAGGTTTAGACTGGGTGTTAGGAAAAATGTCCTCTCTGAAAGGGTGGTCAGGCACTGGAACAGGCTACCCAGGGCAGTGGTGGAATCACCGTCCCCGTGAGCGTTCAAAAACCATGTAGGTGAGGCCCTCGAGTGACATGGTTTAGTGGTGGACTTGGCAGTGCTGGGGTAAAGGTTGGACTTGATGATCTTAAAAGTCTTCTCCAGCCTAGCTGATTCTATGATTCTATGGCTCTGGAAACAGTGAGGTTGATATTTTGATTTAATTTTAAATAACTAAAGTATACAATGGGACTATGGCCCCTGCCACCATGCCTCACCAGGAAGGAGAACCTCAGAGAGGTCAAAGAAACCCCCTGTGTGACACTTGTTTCTCCCTACGTTTTCCCGAGCACCTGACAAGGCGTGCAGCCCGGGAGCCACCCTGGCCAGGCCGCAGGCGTGAACCCGCCACCCCGTGTTCCCGTGCTCCGGGCAGCCCCGGCCCGCCGACCACCCCGCAGGCGGCCCGGATCCCTCAGGGTGACCCCGGCGGCGGCACCAGGCGGGCGCTCCGCCAGGGGGCGCTGCGGCGGCCGTGCCCCTCTCGGCGGCGTGCTCCCGCGCAGGTGCAGTCGCTGTCGTGCCCGCGCCCGTGCCCGCCCCCGCCGCGTGGTCCCTCCCCGGCGGCAGCGCGCGGGGCGGGCGTCCCTTGCCGCAAGGGCTGCCGGTCTATCGGCGGCGCGGGGGCGGGCGGCCGGCCCGGGGCCCGGACATAAGATGGCGGCGGCGTTGCTGGGGAGGCGGTGGCGGTGTTTGCGGCCGTGCGGGCTGTCGCGGAGCGCGGGCGGTGCGCGGCTCTGCCCGGGCTCTCAGGGCGGATAGAGCCGGGGGCCGGCTCGGCGGAGCGGGGCCGCCATGGGCTCCCAGGTGCTGCAGATCCTGCGCCAGGGCGTGTGGGCGGCGCTGAGCGGCGGCTGGTACCAGGACCCGCACCAGGGCGCTGGGGTCAACGCGCTGCACCTCTACCTGTGGCTCTTCTTGCTCGGCTTCCCCTTCACCCTCTACATGGTGAGCGCAGGCAGCCGTCCCTGGGGCAGCGGTGTCGGCCTGGCTCGCGGGGCGGGCGGGCCTTACGGGGGGGCAGCGCGCCTCGGCGGCAGCGGGGAAGCTCGGGGAGTGGGGGGGGTGGAGGAGCGGGAAGGGCAGCGGGGCCGTCGCTCGCGCGCCCCCTGCTCGCGGCGCTGCCGCCGCCCAGAGCGGGGCCGCCCCGGGGCCCGGGTGCCTGTCGTTTGCTCCGGCCCGCGCCCGCCGCGGTGCCGGGTGTCCCGCGGCGGGACCGGCGGCCGCAATCGAGGCGGGTCCTCGGAATACGCCCGAGGCTGCGGCGTTTCGGAAGCGCGGACGTGTTACCGGGAAGATGTGGGTGGGTGCTAGCGGGGCCCGTCGGGAGCGGTGTGGCTTCGATCCCTGGCACTTGGCCTTCGTTTTTTTGTTTGTTTTTTTTTTGTTTGTTTTTTTTTACTTCCTTAAAAATCGGGCATAACTCTACTGGCTTCCACAGCAGGTCTGCTGGTAGTCCAGAAAAAAAGCACAGCGTCTGTAGCAGCTGGTGAATCCAGCCAATATTTCTGGCTGGCAGCTTTATCCCTTTCTCTTCTGGCTTATGAGACTGGTGAAGCTATGTGTTTCAGGGTCCATAATCGGGAAGTTTATTTGGCTATAGTGTAGTGTGCTGGCTGGCAGCATTTTGGACTCGGTGTTACTGATAAGATGCTACTTTAGCTTTTTTGCTTGTGTCCACACTTCAGTGTACTTTATTTGGGAGAATTCCTGTTGAACTCATGTTTGTATCGGGCACTTAAGTCAAAGCTGTTGGAATACTAACCTTTAAACCTAGAAACTTTTTTTTGGCATTTGGACTTGGAAACAAATATAGGACAGGTATGATCAGTAATGGGAGGAAAGGGTAGCTTCCTGTTGGCTGATGCTTTTTCTTTTGTGTGTAATTTACGAAATACTAATATTTCACTTCAGATTTCTCAATAGAAAGGTGTGAGCCTGTTAGGTGTGGCCAGTTTTGAGCACATGAGATAGAATGTAACTTGCAAGTCTGCCAGGTTCAGCTCTGTGTCAAAGTAGAAACTGCCTTGTGGAAAAAATGTGAGCTAGTGAATGAAACCTTGGAGGAAAAGCTGTATGTGAGTATAGTTGCTATAGCTGAGTATAGAGATGGAGACCTCTGGGGTCAGGCATTTGCTTTGTTAAAAAGCAAGTTGTAAGACTGCAGTACGAAACACTTCGGACTAAGAAATAGCTCATGTGGAAGAGGAGGTTTCAGCCCTGTATAGTTGGGTTTTAATTCATATTATCATGTCTTGGAAAAGGTAGCTCCAAGGCTTTTTGTTTGAGAACTTCAGACTGCTGGCAAGGAAACAGCAGGCTGAGACAAACTGCTTTTAAAACCAAAGTTAATGTGACAACAGCTAGGTAAAACTTTCAGGTAGGCAGATCCTCTGTATAAAAACTGTGAATCTCTATCTGTTCAGCATTCCTTTTGGTCTCAAGTGTAGGGTTTTTTTTTCCTTTTCAGAAGTATTGCTCTTTTGCTTTGACAGTCTGTTTAATTAGTAGTGCCTTGCTGAGAGAGCTGTTCAGAAAGGTGTGGTGAGCTATATCCTGCATGCTCAGGAGACTTCTGAAGGGGGCTGATCTGTACTGTACATAGGTCTTTTCACAACTGATAAATCTGGACTAGCATTTGAGTCTCTTGCTCCTCTTAAAGTGACAGTTAGGCTTCAGTTGGCCATACTGTGGGGTGGTAAACTTAAGTGTTGCTTTTTCCCTTTTCCTGTGCAAAGGGAAAAAGACAGGTAGAAGCAGACTGATCTGGGTTTTGTGGAGATCAGAGAAGTTAAATTCTCTTGCTTCATAGCTCTGGACAAGTTAAAGATGCAACAACAAGTGCCAACTTCCCTGAGAATAAGTAGGGAGGTTAGTCACAAGTTGAAGCAGATTGAATCATATTTGGCCGTTTTCCCTCTTTCCACCCTCTGCAGTTGAAGTGTTGTCTAGACATAAACTAAACAGGCAGAACTGTGATGGTCATCTTAGCTCTTTAGCATCTCTTAAGCTCTTTCAGAATGAAAAGCAATAAAAGTTGCATTGCTGTAGGACATACATAAATAAACAGAACTTGCCTAAAAAGTCTTAGGTAACCATAATCTGAATTCAGAGTGTGGCTCACTGGTGTGTAGGAGGGAGTTTCTAAGCTAGCTTCAGATGCTAGCTAGCTGGCAGACAACCCTGTGTGTTTAAAAAACAAGGTGTATATAGAAAGACTTAGAATGCTGGCAGGTTTTATATTACTTATACAACTTCCTCACATAAGGAATTCCAAGAGCACAGTGTTACTTTGATGCATTGGGGCAGCAAAAGATCCCCTAAGAACTAGAGGCTGAGTGCGTTTTACAGTAAGCTAATAACATTTTTGCAAATGTTGTTTAACCCCCAGCAGGAATGGAACACTTAATCTCTTTTGAGTATGGTAATTCACATGCATTTATTGCTTAAAGACTTAGTTTATTGCACCCAACCTTGCTGATCTTTAATTTGTGCATTCCTTCTATTTATCCTTTATTTTCAGAATGGAATCTGGTAGTAGTTGTGGTCAGCAAGTGATGCCATAAATCTGTGTGTTTCTTTGCATGTGTATACCAGTGCTTTTTAAGGTTGATGTGTTTAATGCATGATGCAAACCAACCAAAGAAATTAGCAGTAGAATTCAGCTAGTGTTTCTTCCTTAGTCCCTCATCTGCCTTCTGAGCACATGGAAGTGAGGTCTGTACCCTGTGTGAAGGGCAGACATATGCATAAATGTATCTGTATTGCAGATTCAGATACTTTTCTTCTCGTGTGTTTTGTTTGTTTTTTTTTTTCTCATACACTTAATCTGCCCTTGTGGGAAAATTGGCAAAAAAGAAAGGGTAATGAAGGAATTGGTGTAGAGGAAGAGAAATAGCTGCTTGAATGAAGCTGCTTGAGTCTGTACCCTTGGTTCTGTGGCTTGGCAGCATGTGTACAAAAATACTGTTTTCTAGACTAGTTAAATCTATCCTGTTTGAATATCTGCATTCAGTAACAGATTAAACTGTGCATGTTGTAAGAGCTCATCCCTGTTTTTACGCTAGTCTGAAACTCGGGAAAAGAAAACGTGCTACAATATGGGGAAACTCTACAACTAGGTTGTAAAACATAGTGGTAGAGTTGGAAAAAAAATGCCCTGAATGCAGAGGCCTGTGTTAAGCATCAGTGCTGCAAGGGGGAGGGGAAGAAAGACTGCCAAAGCGCTTCCCCTAGTCGGAATGCTGTTTCAGCCCCACCACGTGCACAGGAGGGGGTGAAGTCTTGGCACCGGTACTTTGGGAACTTTGCCAGTGACTAGAGAGGAGCCAGGGACTGTACCTTGCTTGGGGTTATGGGCTTGTATGTATCTACAGAACTTGTCTGTCAAAGTCAAGCTCATTTAGGCAACAGTTCACTTAATAGGCATTTGATTTCCTGACTTGTGTACATGGTTGCACAAATAGGTCATATAAATGTAGCTTCATGTGAAAGTCTCTTTCCAGTGAAGTTTCTGAAATAGGTGCTGTTTCTTAAACACTTAGATTAAGTTGGATATGTAATGAGAATCCTTGGTACACTTTAAGGTTTCAGTCGAGAACTAGATAACTTGTAACTGAATGTGCTTCTGATAACAGCAGTTCTTCAGGGCTCTGACTGTTCACAAACAAAGAAATGGTGACAAATGCCATCTGCTGATTCTTGATCTTTCCTCTTTACCAGTATGAATGTTCCTAAAAAATACTGGTCTCAGAATGCTTGAACTTGAAAGTATTTTAGAAGACAACTGTTGCTGTTTAATGAATGTTTGATTAATATCACTTTTATGTAAGGACTTGCAATCTTATTTTGATTGGGAGACTTTCCTATGAATGTTTTCAGCAGGTAACACCTAAACATCTCTCTTTATGAAAACAATCTGGAAACCTCATTGTATGTGCAGTGTCTAGCTAAAGCTAGCTGTGATTAGGCAAGACCCATATAGCCCTTGTTTTTTCATAAGTATGTAGCACAGCCTGTGATCAATGAAATTCCTTGTGGTTTCTGGCACTTATATATTTGAAATGTTGAATCAAGATACAGTGACCTTTGAAGTTCAAATGGGAATATCTTAGCCCTGTAACTAGTGGTCTGAGGTTCCTTTTCTGTTCCAGGTTGACCACTGTAATCTAGGAGTGCTTAAAGCATTTTTCTACCCAGTCTTTCACAAAAGGTGTGTTGTGATACAATTGAGCTGAACAGCAGCCAGCAGCTTTCAGAAGAAACAGTCCCACTTCCCAGCTGTGCATTCTTACTTTTGTCCATGTGTATAGTGTGGTTTTCATAAATTGTCTTGAAAGTTTTAAATTGGGAAAGTAACTCCTGAGGGGAAAGGTGGTAGAAAAATCAGTATCCTTCCCCTCTATCTTTGAGAGTACTGATTAACTTTGCTTAGAGAAATAGTTCCAGCTATGAGTTTATCTAATGATTGGGTTTGTTCAGCCATTAGATGACTGAAGTTTTCAGCAGAGTGTAATTAAAGCAGGCAGTTTTTGTGTGGTCATGTCTAGCTCTTTTTTTCTCTCCTGTAAGAGCTTTAGTTACGACTTTTGCTGTTCAAGTGTGTGTTTTCCTTTGGTGCTAATGGAAGTGGCTAGATAAGTGCAGTAAAATGGGATGTTCTCTGAAATGCTGTTGCAGCTACAGACTTGTAGCCAGCTGGTGTCTGCTAACAAGCTCTAACCTGAGGTTTTTTTAGTCTGTTGTGCCTAATAAACATGCTTTGCTACTTGTGGAAAGAACTAAAATGAGATGTAGTTGCAGATCTGTAGGATTTAGGTTTGTATTACAATTGTGAAGATGGTATTGTATAGGATACTCAGTTATGCTGGTGAGAACCTGTCCCTCAAATGTGGCAAAATGTCAGGCACAGTTTAAAATGCTGATCTCGCATTAACTTGTCTTTGCTTGTAGAGAGAAGACCCTAAGTGGAAGTTGAATGCTTTCAATTTTGGCAAAGAAAAATAGAGAAGGCACAAGTGCTTTAGGTTAGGTTGCAGTAACTCTTCCTTTTGAGACTGGAATGCAGATGAATTGCTGGTACCATGAGTAGCACATGATCAGATGGCAGAGTATGGTGGATGTGCGAAGATTTCTTCTATTCCCAGAGTATATACCCTCTCCAGAGAGGAGTTGAAGAATGAAAAGTAGCAAGTTATCTTGTTTTTAGCCTTTTGCAATCCTGTGAAAACAGGATGTGAGGAAAAAGCAAGCTTTAATTCTTTATTGGGTTTGCTACAAGTGTTTTGCTGCCTTCCTCAGTTTTTCTCAAAGCTTTACTTTGCAGAACAGGATGTGTAGATTTTGGATTCCACAAAATAAACTGGATATGTTGTGTGACCTCAGTGCTGATGGAGTAGAGGGGAGAAATTGAAGAGCTGTCAAAATGGAAAAGTATGGGCACATCTTCTATAGACTAAGTTTAGCTTTAGTCATCTGATGTCAAGCCGACTCTTCTGATAATGGCTTCTGAACACAGGTACTTGTAAAGGAGAGGATAGTTGAAGTTGTATTTGTGATCAGGTAGACTGCTTAGTGCATATAGGAAGCTTATACTTCTTTTCCAAAGGTAACAAGCCTGCCCTTGTCTGCAGGGAGCTAGCTGTCTCTGAACTTCTTGGAAGTGAAAAACCTGCATTTCTTGAGGAAGCTCTTAGTGTTTCTGCAGGGATTGTATTGATGCCATAAGCATCATTGTGGCTCCTGATAGCTTACTGATGCTGTTTTTGAAAAACTTTGTTTCCTCTTTAACCTCTTGAGGTAGTGCTTGGTAAGTGAATCTCTCTGTCCACTAAGGTCTTGTCCAGCTTGGCATGGAAATTTTAAGTTGGCACACCTCAGCTTAGTTTGACTTTCCTGCTTCGGGTGTTATGTTAGGTGTGGACTTCACTTCCTTTGGAGGAAAAGGTAGGTTAAACTTGACCTACTTAACAAAAGGATTCTAATAAGTAACTGCCTTCTGATAGATTCCAGACTCAATTATTTATGCTTGTTTGGCTTTAGAAATGTCATATTGATTATTTGTTTTTGCTTACTGTCAAAAAGTGAGCAGCCGGTTTAAGGATTTGGTTTGTTCTGCAGCCAGCTGTCAATATTTAGAAATGGTTATTCTTGTATCCCCTTTATTAGTATGATATTTTGTTATTTGGAGATCTCTTCAAACAAAGTTTTTGCTAAACTTGCAGCTTAAATTGTATGAAGAGCACTGCCATTCCTTCTGGGACTAATAAGGCTCTTAAATACAGAAATATTAATGTTGTAATCAGATCTTTTTTTTTAAATGGCTAAAACTAGCTTTAGGTGCGGAATAGCAAGGGCTCTGTCTTATTCTCCAATCATATTCCTTTTATGATTCTGCAAGTTGTGCTTGGGGCTTTAATTGCCATGAAAACTCTGCTCTTGCAATGGTCTGTCTAGAGAGGGAGACAAGGTGTATGAAACAAGCTGACATTCTCCTTAGGCTAGGAGGTCTAAAAAGACATCTCATTTATTCTTGCTTACTAAATTAATGTTCATGCTAGGTAACAAATGCTGTTCAATTCTGATTGCTGTATGCCTGTGTGTATATGCATAAACTTACAGCTGTTAGAATTTTATATCAAACTACACCATCAGTAACAACACAACAAAATATGAAGAGGCTCCTGTTCCTTTTGGTAGGAAAATGGTCTGTTTGTGGATGAAGACTAAGAGTTAATACCTATCTCATTGTTTCGTGACAGCGTAGGGAAATGGCGTATTATAAGTATGAATAAAGGTGAATTAGAGGGGTGAAGGACTTGAAGTGAAATCCGAAGTTTAACTAGTACTGTGAACGCTTCTAAGTAGATATTATTCCACACTTAATATCTGTTGGTCAAGCAATTGATCTATAAAAACCTTATGGGCCTTGGCAAAAGTTGCATGAGAAATCTTGACTGAATGAAATTTCAAAAGTTGAATTTGGGACTGAGGTTTTTCACGTGGCTTCTGGCCACCTTTAACATAGCTGAAAAACTGTCTTCAGAACATCTTCATTGGCTGCCTTTCCATGGGCCTGTAATAGTCTAGCACAAAGAATCTTTGAGGTGTGTGGTCTTGCAGGTTATTGTGGACTGCTGCTCAAATGTGTGAGCCACAGATGTAAGCAGCCTTTTTTTTTTGTATGCAAGTAGACTACATCTTGGCTTTTGTGACCGATCAGTGTTTTGTCATGCAATGTTTTGTCATGTTGGAAGCTGACAAGCTAAGTCAAAACAGATTCTGTGTTGGGTACTTGAACAGATTTTCTCCTGTGCACCATGCTGTCAAACTTGCGTGGGTTTTTCAAAAATGGACTTGGTGCTGTGGACTAGCCCTGAAATAAGGTCATACCCTGTGCTTGGTTTAGTTTTCAAATTGCTTAAAATCTTCCCCTTTTTTTTATTCATAACAAGATTTTGTGTCAAGCCTAGTATTTTTTTACTAGTTGTTACCTCTAGGTTTCCTCGTCTATTATATTCCAATAGCCTAGAAAAATAGAAAAAGAGTTGAATTGGGTTCTCCAATGATACGTCTACTTAGCATGCTGCTTTGGTGCATTTTTAGTCCAATTGTTCCTTTTTTTTTCTGTATTACTGGACTTCTATTAATCTCCACACAGTTTGACTGTAGGGAGTGTGTGTTTAAACCTTCATTTTTTTTTAGTAAGTTCAGTATTTTCTGTGTGGCTTAATGTATTTTCATGGACATTTGACCTTGTGTTCATTAATTGTTTCTTACTCTCTTTTGAAAGGCTCTTCCTTCTTCCATGATGATAGTAGCTGTCTACTGCCCGGTGATAGCAGCTCTCTTTATTGTTTTGAAGATGGTGAATTACCGTTTGCACAGGGCACTGGATGAGGGAGAAATTGTTGAGAGGAATGCCAGTGAGCATATGGACAGAGGAGCAAAAACAGAACAAAGCAGTGTTTCAGCCAAGAGGAAAGACAGCAATGGGCCCAGGTAAGATGTCAGCTGATGTTGGTATACTGCTTCAAATGATAAACAGTCCTGTCTTCGTCATATGTGTCACTGGAGTGGTGGTTGAAATGAATACTGAGGAATGTAGATGTAGACCTCTGTAGTTCTGAAAGACTTTAAGTCTGGTCTTTAAGAGCAGAGTTATTTATGTATTAGGTTTGAAATGATGAATTCATGCTAATTTCCTGGTTCCTCCTCCAGAGGAGTTCCAGAACAATATTGAAAATGCTGGAAGCGCTGAAACAATAGCATGGAAAATGTGTGCTGATTAGGTCACTAAATACTTAATGAACACAACCAGTACAAGTAATCTTATTTCAGCAGTAGACTTAAACTCTAGCTGTTGGAGACCACATGCTACATGCTGAATGAGTATTGTATCACTAAAAGGAATGTCTGATCAGGTCTTGGTTTGCTTAGCTTTGCAAAAGCAGGAGTCAGATACAATGCTTGACACCACCCATAGCCTTAGTTCAGGGGAATACTGTCCTGTGAATTTGGAAATTCTGGAACTGCTCAGCTCAGTAATGACGATGACAGTTCTGAAGTATTGTCAATAGGAGGTGATTCCTTTCCGCAAATGTTTGTTGTCACCAGCATAAAGTCCAGAGCGTTTTTTTTTCTCCTCTGACCAGGCTTTTTGGAGAAAGAAGTGCAAAGGATGACTCATCAGCAAGGCTAGCCTAACCAGTCTGATCAGACTATGGATATGTTACAAGCTCTATTATCAAAGTCTCTGCCTGACTCCAGATAATTGGGGTGATCTTAAGAGTTAGACTGCATGAAACAAGTCAGCCTCGAATTCTTAGCTTTTAAAGACAGCCTTTCTGTTGTCTGTGAGTTTCTGGTGGTAGTAGTAGCCAGAGTGAGGCAGTTAGAATGCTGTCCTGACTTGGAAAAGGTTGTATGTATATTTAAAAAATCAAAAGGAAAAAAAAGAGGAATGTACAATAAGGAAATGCAGCTGAAAGAAGCCTCTTAAGTCTGTTTATCAGAATGCTTAAAGAAAGGAAGTGTTAAAGTGATGCTCTTTAAATTGCTCAGCCTAGTGCTTCACTGTGCATATGGGATAGCTTCTCATGAGATGCGTCTTAAGCTCCCTGTGTTCTCTCAGCTTGGGTACTGTTGGCAAAATTCCCTAGTGTCTAGTATTCCTTTAAAGTTGCTATATAGTAACTTCTTGTATCAATCTTTTATAACCTGCTCCTTTTTCCGTGTTGTGCTCGGTAACTGAACCTGCTGACTTTAATTATGACTCCATTTAGATCACCATATACCTTACTAAAACCAATGAGCTATTTTGGCAGAATGCTTGCCTAAATGTATATTAATGCTTATTCTGCATTGTAAAACTCATGAAAGTAACCTAGTGGTCTGTTCTGTTTCAATGCAACCTTGCTAATGCATGTTTCAGGTGTGATCCTTGGATATGTTGTGGTCAGGTTTGTTTTTTTGGTGTGTTTTTTTTTTAAGCCATGTAGCTTTTGCTTCCAAAATGGTAGCCAAGACTTAACAAGGGACTTTTTACTACTAGTACTGTGAACTACTTCTTGATGTTTCAGAAGTTCCGTTTTGCTTTACGGAGCAGTTGACATGGGACAAGTTACTACATTATAAGCATTTGTGAGCTCAGAAGTAGAGGTTAGTTTGATGCTGTGTGTCCTGCTTGCCAACTAAGTTTCATTAACTTTTATATGATCCTTGTTCCCACTTTCAGGTCTCTTAACTAGAACTGGGAACAAGGTCAATGCAGAAATTACGGAGTTACTTTTTGGTAAGTGGGATGTACAGTATATACTAATCCTTGCCTGGAAGCTTACAAGGACTCTGGGATAACATTCAGACCAGTAGAGGGGATGCAGAGTGAGTGTTTAATATTGAGCTGTTACCTTCTTAGTAAGTTCAATCGAAATGCTAGCAACAAAAACCACTGTCTCAGAAGAAAGTGCATATGTAGGTTTTTTTTTTCTCCTTAAACTCTGTTCCCATAGCATAAAATGGATATAGGGGAGCTCCAAGGAGATGTGTTACCTTTAAATATTTACATGATCAGAATATTATTTTTGGTAGCTTAGGCTACAGCATATGATATTAAATATATATATAGTGTGGTGTGAAAAGCTGTCCTAGAATTTTCATCCCACCATGTGTACCCTCCCTGAGACCACTTTGGGTATGAGTATTAGTATTTTTTAAAGGAATAAGCAGTAGTCTGGTTTCTGTTCAGTAGTTGTTCAGGATACTGTTTAGCTTCAGGGAACTGATCTTCTTTCTTCCTGAAGATGCTTATCAGCAAAATGGTGCTTTCATGTATTTTACATACTGTCATTTGTGTAGGTTTACATGAGCTACTCATTTATCTTTGGTTTGCATTGATTTGTGAATAGGAGCAAACTCAAGGTTTTTAATTGTTTATAGGAGTTTGGCATGCTTCAGTGAAGAAAAGCCTGCTGATCCTTAAGAAATGGATTATTTATATTTTTTTCCTCATCTTCTGTTATAAAGCTAAAATTCTCTAGTTCATGTTTTTGAAAGAAGCTAGTCTTAATTTTGAGATGGGAATGCGAATTGTCTTCTGTAGCTTCTAGTGCAGTGGCTGCTTTCATACTTAAGGGAATGATGTTAGTAATGCCTCTGTGAGGTTTCATGAAAACAAGTCGTGGGGATACAGGCTCCTGATCACATGCAAGAAGCAGAAGGAATAGTGCAAGTGTCATCTTTGGGTATCAGTGGACATGCTTAGATACCTGAACTCAGTTTTGCTTTTGGGGATATGAATATGGCTTCTTACTTTGAACCATAGTAGTCACTGATGCAAGAATTATAAAGCATTAACCTGGTGAGACTGCTATTCCCAGTCTCCATCAGCATGGGCGAACTATAATCATGATGCTACATGAATTTCATGTGTGCTTCTAGAAAATAAAGCTACCAGCTGAAGAATATTGTATCTTTGAGTTATGTACAATCTACTGCTAAAAAGTAATCTCTACAATTCTTGCCCTACTTTTTTGCTGTTTCTTCTTGCAGTTTTCTGTGACTGGCAGACCTGTTCTTGAGCTTGAAGTTGTTTTGCTCTTTTGACTGTGTAATCAGTGATTCAAGCTTTAAAGAAAACTTCTCTTAGTACTTGTAGCTGTCAGTCTGGCATTTGCAGTACATGCTGTGGTCCTTCTGTGTTTTGAGAGCAGCCTCCTGACTAGTTATCCTGCTGGTTTAGTTGGAAATTAAGGACAGAAGAAGGTGTTTAGAAGAAAACGAAACTCTTCCACTGCTTTGTTGTGAAATCAAAATTACTCATTCCAGACTCTGTGGAAGTTCTAGTCCAAATATGGGAATCTTCAGTCAATCAGCCAAAGTCAAGTTTTAAACTTCTGAATTTATGTAGGCTTACAGCCTCTTCAGACTTTCCTTTAGTCTTTGACATACCTATGTAATACAACTGGAGGTAGTAATTTTGGATAGGACAGTTACTAGTTTTAGAAATACTAGCTTTAATTTGGTTTATGCAGTCTCTGGATGCCTCTTCCAAAGCAATCTCCGTTGCAGAGAGCTGGACATAATTTATTCAGTTATCTCAATTTGTGTAGTAACTTCGGGTTTTTTCTTGCAAACTGAGCACTTGCTCTAAGGTATGAAACCAGCAAACTGTAAGAAACTGATTGTAGTACTTAACAGTAGAAGGGAATGGCCAGAAGAGTAGCAGAAAATAGCTCCTAAAGGAGTCTATGTGCTGTTGTAGTCCAGATGCTTGTGCGTATGATGAATAATTCTAGAAATCTGTGCTTTCTGCTTCTGCTTTTTGTTGTTGCTACTAGCTTTTGTTCATCCATAAGTCTGTGAGTGCTGTCACAGAATATAGCAGCTCTGAGGGGAAAGGTGGCATTGGGTTCACTTTTAGACAAAATCACCTCCTTCTCCCACCCTAACTACCCAGTTCTGTGCATGAGAGTTTGTTTGCATTGACTTATTTTTCTGCTTCATGGGACATACTTTATTCAAACAGGAAAGGAATTCAACCTTTCTGTGAAAGCCACTCTTTGTTGTATCTTCAGTTGTTATAATAATGTACACCAAACTTAATGGTTAAGTGAGTTTTTCATTCTAGTCTTTAACTTTGGACTGTATGATTTTTGTCATCTCTTCTGATGAAAGAAGGTTTAGGGACCTCCTGTATGATCTGTAATGGTTCCCAAGATTCTACCTTTACGTCTCTGACATGACAATAGCTTGACATGCTGTAGAATGAATGATGCTTCAGGCCTTGCAGTCTACAGACAGTTTGTTTACAATCTTCTAGATTGATGTCCCTATATTACAATAATTATTAGGTGTTGGTCTTATTGCATGAGAATCTTCTGTGAGGCTAGCTGTCTATTAAGTCCTGCAGTGCTTCTGTCCATTTCTGCCCACTTTTCCAGAGGAGCTTCATCTTTTAGTTTAGTCCAGCTGGAGAAGAGCTGTGCATATGTTCTTTGTCCAGCAAAATGCTGGAGTGGACTTGCCATAGCTCTGTATCATTGATTATTGGGAGGCAACCCTTTACTTTAGGAAAGGAGCTAAGAGGGTCAGTTTCAAATTACATTGCAGTTACTTTGGTTCAGAAGTCTCCTGGTTCAAGACAGTTGAAAAGAACTGTATTGAAAGAGAGGAAAAAGGATGCCTCAACCTCTCCCTCTTTGCAGTTAACAAACAGTGTCAGGCTAGATCCTGGAGTTGTAGTCCCCAACTCATTTCACACCCTGGTGTCCTAATGGACTGGTCCAACTTGATTTGTTTCATAAATGTCTTTGACAAGCTAAATTATGTTGAATTTCAATTTGGTAATATTGATCTGGAAAATACCTTCAAACCAATAATCACTATTTTTGAAAGGGTAAAATTAGTAGATGTGATAATGCGTATTGTACCTCAAAATATTTCTTGGTAGGAACTGTAAATTATCTGAAGGGAAACAGACATGGAGTATACCAGGACCCTGTATGTCTCTGCCTTTCCAATAACCTTTACTGAAAGTGTGTAGTTGTCTTTAACCCATCCTTGTTTCTGCTTCAAGATCCAGCCTATTGAAAAGATTTGTAGTAATTACCCTCTATTTAGATCTGTTATTTAGTTCTGTTTAGTAGTCCTTCTATTGATTGATTTTTGTAATTTTTTTTTAATTGGGGGGGGTATTGCAATCTGACAGATGATCTGAAAGTTACATTAAGTACCTATGGAGAGAATTTCATATGTCAGCATTTCAAATATTTTGCAGCTCCTAAGCCTTCATGGTTTGTATTGGCTGATGACCCTGGACTTCATGAGGCAGCAGCTGCTATGACAGTATATAGGGTGCTCCAGCTCTGACTGTGCTTCCTGTGTCAAATGGGCAGTATTCATTTGAGATACTGGGATATATTTGAGCCCCTGGTGTTTAAAAATTGTTCTGAATTCTCACTCGGTGTCAACAGACAAAATCCAGTTTAGCTGGTAGGTTAATGTTCTTTTTATGTTTCCTTTTTAATGTTTCTGTCAGTGATCCTGGTGGAGGGATTGAGATGTCAGAGTTCATACGAGAAGCAACTCCCCCTGTTGGCTGTAGTTCACGAAATTCTTATGCTGGGATAGATCCAAACAACCAGGTAAGAATTAAAAGCTACTGCAATTGCTGCTTCAGTACTGCTGGCTTTGCAAGCTGTTGAGTAATCCTTGCTGGTTTGTTTGTTGCCTTTTTTTTGTTGTGTTTTTTTTTCTTGCATTACTTCCTTTAAATTTTCTCAGGATAAATAGCTTACCTTTCTGTATTTATTAAATGCTTTATTAGGGTTGCATTACTTTCTCTGAGCTTCATAGCTCTTGCTTTTCCCATCTTGCATTTTTTGAATGGCTGGGTTTTATAAGGCAACCTACTGTCCCATCAGAAAGAACTCCCTTTTGCTGTTAGCTTTCTTCTGATTTAGTAAATGAAAACTGCTCAGAACATGGTCTGATAAGTACCAAGGCCCTCTGTGGTGGGCTTTCCTCTTTCTTTTAGTATCTGTGAGCAATTAGACAGCTCAAGCTGAAACTTCATTCTTATGTTCCAGCTCTGTTTTCCTCCCTTAGCTTTGTTTTCTCTGTCATTTAGACGCTTGATTGGCAAACTGCAGTTGTACTGAATTTAAGGAGTCTTCTGTTAATGTATCCATTGCTGATTACCTCCTGCAAAGCTAAATGGCTTTCTGAAAGTTATTGTTTGAGACAGTTCAGACTCTGCAGGCAAAATTTTTAATTTATGAAAGTACAAAGCAAGATAACCTGATAGAAATGGAAAGACTAAATCTGTTTGTTTTAGGATGACCTCTGCAAAATTATCACAATTTTGACGTCTCAAAAGGGGTGAGAATAAAGCAATAAGTAAGGGCTGCTGAACACCAGATGGAAGTGCTGAAGAACTTGGCTCTGTTATGTTTTAATGCAACTCATTATGCTCTAGTTGCCTTGTAATTTAACTGGGGAAGTTGTTTTGTTTCCTTTATGTCTGATAAATTTATGCATTGAACTTCCATAGTGCCGGTGTGCTGTTCCTTCTGTTTGGTTTGTGATGTTTACCCAGTCATGGCACCTTTCTTTTACCAGTTCTTCGGGAAGTCAGGTTGATTGTCCTGGCCAGACAAAATAGTTATGTTGAAACTATGCAATGCGGCATCATATCAGAGATGCATAAGCTATTTTTGAATTACATGGAAATCCTTGATGTGGTATTATAATCTTTCTAATTAGCTCTCTGAACAAGCAGTGTATAATGTAGTGCAGTCTTATGCTAATGTTGGTGTTTTATCTGAATAATGCTGTGTTACGCAGCACAGATACTCTAAGATTCTCTCCTTGGAAGAGAGCAGGTATTTAGTAGTGTTTACAGGGATACAAAGCAATGGTCCCTGTATGAAGGCAGAACTAGGCTGGGGATTGTGTTTCTTTGACTGGTCTTTGGAAAAAAGAAACTTATTCCAGACATAACAGTTTTAATGTTAAAGCATATGAAGAAGCTCTGTATTGTCTCCCATGTGCTCTAATGCTGACATTGTAACACAGTTAAAGCAACCATGAAAGGAAATAGATTATTTAAAATGTGTTTATGTTGATAAAATAAGTGCTCACTAGACCCTGTGATTTGAATTTGTAGCATCAAAAGGGTATGTGAACAGTAAGCATCTGGGTTTGGGTCAGTTTTTTGTGTCTGATAGATTTTCCATGCTGATGCACTTGTATTCAGTTGCAGCATTCAGCAGAGCATGTTACTGAAGGGGGGAAAAGGTTAAAACATGGAAAAATTACCGTGTCTGTATAAAGAAAATGCATTAAATAAGCTCTGGTTGATTTTTTTTTTTGCATTACATGCAGCAAAGCCATTGTTCTTCTGTAGTATGGCTGAATAAAATCTGCACACATCTTCAGATTACCTGAAATATGTTCTGTTTACAGAGAAGTAGTAGTAGAATTATGCTCTTTTCCCTAATGTCATTTAAACTAGGGATTTTTGAAAAGCAGCATCCTGATACAGAAAAGTCAGATTGCAATCATTTTTATGTATCTTGGGTTCAGATTTTGCCTTTGAGTGCTGTTCTGTCTTATTTCTGAGAGTTTAATTGACCCATGCATTTTTGTGTGCCTTTCAGAGCTCTTTGAGAGAGGTGATACTGCAGATATTACTGAAGGAAAGACTAAGTTCTGTTTAGCATGTCTGCAAAATAGTCTGGTACAGATTACAGGATGTATATAAAAAAAGCAGACTGTAAACTTAAGCAGCTTGCTAGTTTACACATGAGGAGGTACATGCCTGCTAGTTGGCCTTTGAACATGGCTGAAAAGCAGATACTGTAAATTTGAAATGTGATTGTAGCTAAAATCCAAGAATAAATCAAGGAATATTGCAGTTTTCCACCAACCACTTTACTTGCTTTGAGATAACTAATCTGTGTCCTTGGAAACTGTCTTCAAAAGAAAAATTGCATTTGCAGGAATGAGGGAGAGGAATAAGATACAGTAAAATGATTAGGTTAAATTGATTTAAGTTTATTCAGCTGCCAGCGGGGATCATACTGCCTATCCCCTGTTCATGCTGCTGCAGCTTTCCATGTACTACACTAGGTTCTGTGGTTACCTGGTTATTTCATCAAGTCTGACAGACCTGAAAGCTAATCCTGGTAAAAAAAAAAATGTATCTTTTCCAATGGGAGCAGTTTCTGCATTTAGCTTGGTGTTTACTATGTGAGCAGGTAGACATGGTATTTTCTTTAAGCTTGTTAGGTAACTGTGATCACTGCGTTAAACATTTAGCTTTACAACAGCAGTTAGTGTACTACCACACCAGTAGTTTATTTCCACATTAAGTATTTTCAAGGAAAATTTCTAGATTAGAAACCGTTTTTAAAATTAGCATAGTAAAATCTCCTGTGCACTACCTATAAAACAGAACAATGTAGTGATATAGTTGGGTGTGTACTTAAATGCCTTGTTTCTGTTTGCAGTGGAAATATTCTGAGTCAGGAAGGATTTCACAGTACTGTCCTGTTGGATATTTTTGTGTCTTTGAAAATCTCTGCTAGGTGTATAGACAAATGCATGCATTGCAGTAATAGGCAACAATTAGGTAGTTCATGAAAATTCACAGCTTTTTTACATAATTTCTTCCTTCTAGGTTGGATCTGGGTTATCACGTCTGGGAACAGCAGCAACCATCAAAGGTGAGATTTTTGCCTGCTTCTTAAAATTACCTTGCAAGTAGCACTTCAGATCACTGTTCCTTACAAGGTATTTGGAAACAAGGTTGTATGTTTTCAAAACTTTTCTGTGAGCTTAGTACAGCATTTACTAATTGGAAGAAATCTTCCTTGCTGTTGCATATTATGTGTGTAAAATACTAGGAGAGAATATCATGTAATCTATCTTTTGCTTTCCATGTAACAACAGGGTTTGGGGTTGGTTTTTTTGGTTGATTTGTTTGTAGGTTGGGTTTTTTTGTTTCAGTTTTGGTTTTTGTTTTCTATTTGTAAATGCAGAGCGAAGGGGCTTGTTTGAGTGGACTTTTACCTGCTATTTTGAGTTCTAGGCAGCCAGTCACCCTTCTTGTTTTGTATTTCCACGACTTGATTATTTCTGGTTGCTTGGTATCTAGCACAATTATTGTCCAGTATAAGGCTTATGAATTTCTCTGAGGTGAAAAGGTAAATTATTTGTAATTAGCAGACTTGCTATCTTGCAAATTTATTAAGTTAATAATAAGAGAAGAAAATGAGATGAGGGTTTTTTACCTTCCTGATTTTTTTCCTTACTGTTTTTTATCTATACAAGTATTTTATTACAATGTACCCTTAATTTTTGCCAGCAACCCCACTGGCTTCTGTGTAAGGTACTTTTCCAGTTCTTCATGCAAGATCTGTGTAGTTGAATGAAAACTTTCCTATGTATATAATAAAAGAAACAGAGTAGGCAATACTTATTTCTGACAGATAAGAGAATTTGGGTTACTTGTAATTGTTATTTACCTTTGGATGAAGACACAAAATGAACAGTTTTTTGTGACAGGTTGGAGATCTATGGTGCATGTAGATGTATGTGTTAATATTTTGAGCACTAGTACTCTTCTTTCTTAAAATTCACAGGAGATACTGACACTGCCAAGACCTCTGATGATATCAGTTTAAGTCTTGGCCAGAGTTCTAGCCTATGTAAAGAAGGAAGTGAAGAACAAGGTAAAATTTCTTCTGCATATTAAACATGGTATTTTGTTACCAAAACCCCTTTGCTTAACATGCTCAGTAAATTCATGCAATTTGTTGATAGAGACTAAGAAAGGGGATCTTGAAGTTCTCAGTTTCTTAATTAATCTAAGTTCCTGGGATGCATAGCTTGAATACTTTTGCTGTGTGTTTATTGTTCTGCCATCTTCCAGGAGGTAATAAGTATTTACTTTCTCCTTACTGCTGAAAGATAGCTAGCTTGCATGTCCCTAGACAATCTTGCTCGTACTGAAATTGGCCTGGGGTTCATGGACTTCACTGTAGACTAATTTGCTTTTGTTTCCAGTATAACCAAATGTGTCAGGCATGCTTTTCTATAAAATAAATAATGCTGCATAGAGTTCTGTGTTTGGCGTTACAAGCTTCTAATGTGCAAGCTACAAGAGTTTTGTAATTGTGTTTTGCTAGGCTGTAAGGAAACTGCTAGTTTGTATTCTTCAGTTGTCAAATTTTGTTTCAGATCTCATTTTTCATGTACCTTTATTGCCAGGAAAAAGTCTGTTCAGACTAAAATGAAGCATAAAATTGTAGGGAAATTATTTTGTTTGCTGATTTTAGAGTACTTGCTGATTAGCAGGAAGTTAACTCTAGGAATACTATAGTTCATTTTGGCCAGTTTAATCAGACTGGTGGGTTCCTTTCAGTTACTACATTATTCAGTGCAGAAAGTATGTTTAAAATACCAGATTATAGGTGGCCATGGTGCTGTATTAGACAGCAGTGTTCTACTACTTTCAGCTCTGTAACAGAACTGTTTGTGAAGCCTCTTAAGTTACACATGTACCAATACATTCTACTAAAATTTAGTGTTTGTACTAACTTAACTTGGCCTCCAGATCTTCTGTTTTTAGTGACAGTACCAGAAAGGAAAGTAGACTTTCAGTAATACCTGCAGGTGGACGTTTTTACTTGTGATGGGTAATAGAATTAGTATCTTTGACACGAGCTAACAGCAAATCCTCATGATCTGTTTTAACAACACTGGTTTTAATGGTAGTGAAATTCACTAACTTCGCAGGGAGTCTCATTCTAATACCACTGGACCTGTGCCAGTGTCTGCATCTTTGCTAACTGTGAGCTTAGTTGGTATCTGGTAGAAAAGGTGGGTTTTGTTGGTATTTTTGTGATTTCAAAGTTAATGTGGAACAAACAGGTTCTTGTATGTAGGAAGTAAAGCAAAATGCAGGGTACACTTATAAAATTAAGAAACTTTGGGATGTATAAAAACATTCTGACACACAAGCAATAGAGAAGTTGGACTTGTCAGAATGGTGTTGTCTTTTATTAGCTGCTAAGATTAGGCTGGTGTTGATTTCTTTTTTATGTATACAAAGTATCAGATTTGCTCAGGTGCTAGGAAGACTTTTGAATGGTAATGTAGTGCATAGTACTTGCAAATGAATTTGTCAGTTTATTTACTTTATCTGATACAAAATTTGCTTTACAACTGGTTGTTTATAACTTACATGAATATTTTTAAATGTGTTTAAACAGATTTGGCAACAGATCGGAAGCTTTTTCGTCTCGTGTCGAATGACTCGTTTGTCTCTATCCAACCTTCATTATCCTCTGGACAGGATTTGCCAAGAGACAGCAGTGACAAAGTGTGCCTCTCGAACAACCAGCTTGCGGACCAGTCTAAAGCCAGTGCATGTGACACGGAAGTAGCTTCGCTTGTAACTCTGCATTCTCACTCCTATAGGAAGGATCATAGACCACGAGGTGTACCAAGGACTTCTAGCTCTGCTGTTGCTTTTCCAGATGCTTCACTAAATGACTTCCCTCTCTATCAGCAAAAACGAGGACTAGATCCTGTCAGTGAATTAGAAGCTTCCAAGCCCCCTTCTGGATCGAGAGAGTCCTTGGCTGAGAACTCTTGCATTTCGGGAGTCTTTCAATTAGATGACATTCTGAAAAGTAGCAGCCCTCAACCATTGGTTAAGAGTGGGAAGAGCAAATCTTTGAAAGCAGACAAAAGTGTGGACAGTTTGAGAAGCCTGAGTACTAGAAGCAGTGGTTCAACAGAAAGCTACTGCAGTGGGACCGATCGTGACACTAACAGTACCATCAGTAGCTATAAAAGTGAACATACGAGCTCAACACATATAGAAAGTGTGTTGTCAGAGCATGAGGAGGAGTCTCCTAGGGAAGAAAAAAAGGATGGTAAGAAAAAGGACTGTGGTGTTGATTCAGATGACAGTAGTTCTACTACTGACAAAAGGACTAGTAGCGAAAGGACTGCTGTGGAAGTGAGTACTATCAGTGGTGTTCAAGAGGTAAAGGGTTCTAATGCATCTGATGAGATGCGCAGTCAAAAAGGTCTTGGTGCCTCTGCTTCAGAAGAGGCCAATAAGAACCCACATGCCAATGAACTGACTACACAAGCTGACAGGCCACCTGGAAAGGCTGCTGAACAAAGAGATGAGCAGAGTGAGAAACTAGCTGTGTTAGTGGATTCAAGAGGTTCTAAAGAAACAAGTGGAAAACAAAAAGAGGGAGATGTTCGACCAAAATCGTCTAGTTTAATACATCGAACAGCCTCTACCCACAAGTCTAGCCGGAGAAGGACAGGAAAAAAGCGGGCTAGTAGTTTTGATTCAAGTCGGCACAGGGAATACGTCTCTTTCCGAGGTGTATCTGGTACTAAACCTCACAGTGCTGTGTTTTGTCACGATGAGGACTCCAGTGATCAAAGTGACTTAAGCAGGACTTCAAGTATGCAGTCAGCTCACCAGTTCAGCAGTGATAGCTCTTCCAGCACCACCTCCCATTCATGCCAGTCTCCTGAGGGAAAGTACAGTGCTCTAAAGACCAAATGCATTTCTAAAGAACGTGGGGGCACAGAGCCTGAAAATGCTCACAAAACCCATGTAAGCTCTGAAGGAATTAGCAAAAAACGATCTACACGCCGGACTTCTAGCACAAACAGTGCCAAGAACCGTGCCAGAGTATTGAGCCTGGACAGTGGTACTGTAGCTTGTTTAAATGACCCAAATAGTTTAATGGCACCGGGAAACATAAAACAGTTAACCACTTCAAAATCTGATTTGGAAGCCAAAGAAGGAGAGGTGCTAGATGAGCTATCTCTGTTGGGAAGGGCTTCACACTTAGAGTCAGTCACTCGTTCTAGGAATAGCTTACCGAGCCAGGCTACGTTTCCTGAAGGGGATGAGCAAGAATCAGCAAGTGGAGGTAAGTAAATGACCTACCAGAAGTGCCTTGCCATGTTTTGTTTATAAGTCTGGTATCTGTGACTTGAGTTGCAGCTATAGTTAAGCATCTTCCTGTTTCTTCCTTCTTGTCTAGTAAAATGACAAAGCATTTCCTTCATAATCTGTGGGAAGATCCGCAGAAATGGGAGTTCAAGTCAAAAAAATGTTATGAAATCTATAGGTAGAGATGTTAATAAAGACTGCCAATTACAAACCCATAATAAGAACTGTATCTTAAAGTTACTATTTGTGGTGAGATCAGACCTGCTCCATTGTATTACTCAAACTTCAAATTATGCGTACTATCTTAAAAGTTAACAGTAAAAGGGAGACTGTTTTTGTTTGAAAGATTGTGCAGTTTAGAAAATGGTGAACATGGAAGTGATTGTTTGACATTGCTGCTGCCTCTTAGATGAACTCTGGCATGGCTTGAGGTGGGTGGCATCAGGAAGACCCAAACAACCCCAAACCATTACCCTGCTGCCTTGAAATATGTATTCTTACGATGGTCTAGTTAGTGAACTGAACTCTTCCTGGGGATTTGGTTTTGCTTAGCCATTGTTGGCTAGACAGTGTTGTTTACTTTGGGATCGTTTTCTTTTTTTGTCCTCATTATGAGAACACAAGTCTCCTGAGCTGGAGAGAGGAATATAGTTTCATCTTCATTTCTGTAACTATTATTTTGCTTGGTGTAATGCTAGTACTAAGCCTACCTGTAGTAACTGTTATTAATACAGATTTTTGGAGCTTTTAATAGTTTTTTTGTTTATTACTTGTTATGGTGTTCCATTGTGTTTCTTGGTTAGCTGTATCGAGTGCCTTAACTAGAAGGCTTTTTGTGTCATGGAAGATTAATGGTTTTAAAATATTTTTCAGAGCATATGATATTGCTAATTACCTTATTCTGACTTTTGGGATTGTTTGAGGAGGAAATACCTACCATATAATCTGGATGTTGTTAGCTAAGCGCAGAAGTGCTTCGTGAAACTATTTTAGATCAAGACAGATGTTTTGAAGAACTTGTAGCAAGTTTACTGTCTTTGCTATTTAGACTGCCTAAGCAAAGTGTAGTGACTCTTCCATCTTGAGAGGATTCCAGCTCACAGTGAGGTGAGATATGATCAATAGCCCTTTCCCCACTGACATAAGAGCTAACTCTAAAAATCAGTACAATTAATTTCTTTTTTTGGGGGTGGGGAGTAGCATGCTATACTGAAGTTCAGTGTATTGATTACTGATCAGATTTGGTTTATAATTAGTTCAGGCCTATTTAGATGCCTTGACTTAAAGAAAAAGCATATATTGGTACTTTCTGTTATTTGTAGTAACAGAGTTACAGTAGCTGTAATTAAAGAGTTCAGATTGCTCTTCGTACTAACTGCAAGCTAAACATTTAATACACTCTATTAAGCTTCGTTGAAGTGATAGGTCCCCTTTATGTCTACTGAGATTAATTTGACAAGTAAAAGGTCTAATTTATGTATTTACTGTTTTGACTCCGCTCTCCTTAGCGGATTTAAAATTACTTAATTTTGGTTTGTGTTATTACAGTTTAAAACTGTTAAGATTTCTCCTTATATTGAAAGGAGGATTAATCTACTTTACCTTTATATATAAGACTTTATATGCGCTCACTGGTTGCCAGTAGTCTGAAAGAATTGGTGCATGACTGATGCTATATATTGCCAAATACTTAGATTCCTCTTTTAAAGAGTGAAATGGTGGGAAAGACCAACCCTAACATGTTTAAAAGCAATCTTGAAGATGGATAGAAATCTACAGCAGCTTAAGCAGTAAAGTCTCCTGTCTGTCTTGCTGGACTATTAAGTTTCTCCTTCAAGCTTTGTTTACATAATGATCATTTTGAAGTTGTTAGTATTTTTAATAAATGGCAAGGACCCAAGTATTACTTGTCTATGTTTTTCAGGCTGACTTTAAGAAGTAATCTGAATACTAATTTGCCAGATTTGATGACATATGATTAGTAACACTTGCTGTATCTTACGGTTTTTATTACCAATAGAATAGGATGTTTCATTTATGATTATAAAAAACTAATGTCATTCTGCATTTTTGAAAGCAGATCAAAAACATCACTGTTCTTTAGCATTGCTTAAATATTTATGCAGTCATATCTAGCATCAAGCCAGTAATCTGTTGACTTTATCTGTTCATGATCAATCCGAATAATTCCTTCATGTTGTCCTTCATTTCTACTGTTTTTTTCTTTTGTGGGGGTTTGATTGTTTGTGTGGTTTTGTTTTTTTTTTTGGGGGGGGAAGGGAAGGATGCTTTTGCCCCCAAATTTACACTTTATATTACAAGTTTTGTAACAGCTATAGCTTTGTTGTAGCTTTCTTCTTTGGGCTAACCTGTGACTAGTAGAGATCAGAGGAAATGTTTTAGCTTTTTATGTTTTTGAAGTTGCTTTTTATTCAGTGTTTCTCATTATTGGGTTGTCATCACCTTTTGGCAATGTTTTTAGTGTAATATGTATCATAAATGTGCATGTGTATAGAAATTATTTGAGAAAATTGAGATGTTATTTACATATAGCAAATGCATTAATGGAATAAACTTGGTTCAGATTTTCATAAGATCAGAGGATATTGGTTGGATGGGACTTTTAGAAGTTGTCTTGTCCAACCTCATGCTGAAAGGATTATTTTATATTAATATTTATTTCTGTGATTGCTTATGATAACTTTCTGAAGCAGTTCATAGATATACCAAAAGACTCCTATTAATACATGCTCCTTTTTTTTCAGGTAGCAGCTTTCAGTTTCTATTTTTCAAATAGGACTTGAATCAGTAATTGTAACTTAATTTTATCTTTAAATCTTCAGGGAGTAAACTGCAAAGTACGTTCGTACTTGTTTGTCTAACTGCTGAAGTGTTTCGTAATAGATACGGCCTTTAGTAATCTTTTACAAAGCAGATACAGCTTAGCAGTTTCACTTCTGACTATGCCAGGAAGTGGTGGATGACTCACTTTTTACAAGATAACTTGTGTATTTGGATAGGAATTGCAGTTGGTTAAAATGCAGACAAACGGCACTTGAAAATTGTTATTAAATACATGTGGTGGATGTATAGAGAAAAATGGAAGATGTCTTATGAATGTTACCCTTTTTTGTAACTCAGTCTCTAAAAGTAGCTAGTGAATTGATGAGTTATGGTTTAAATCAAGTTTTTTAGATGTCCAGTGGTATTTCAGAAATACTACCTTGGTATTATCCTGTGCCTGGCTTCTGTAATATGTGTGTTATTCCTGGACTGCTGTTAGTAAAGACTTAAAAAAAAACCAGTTTAATCCCATCTATGACACAGTGATGTTTTGTGAAACTGTATCTGACCTGAAAAATCAAGCATTCTCCCTGGTTCTGTTTTACTGTAAAAAATGCACTCTTTAAGTTGCTAGTCTTCTTTTAGAGCTTGTTGTAATACAATGTTTCTCTATTGACTTTAAGATCTTGAATAACATAGTCTTTTGTAAAAAAAAAAACACAAAAAACTGCATGTAATATAATGCTTTTTTTTCTTTCTGTGCATTGCATAGTGATGTTGAAGTAACAGTTCATACTGTTCCTTTGTGGTTTGTGGTTTGCAGCATCTCTACAAGCAGGCAAAATAGGGTTTGTGAGCTTGGATTGCAATCTTGTTTCATATGGCACATGGAAACCTGTTTAATCTTCAGTCTGCATGTGTTTGTATGTCTGTGCTTAGTGTATCTGCCTGTAATCATTAGACAGTATCCTCTCACAAGTGCAGTTCTGTTCACTGCTATGCAGCCAATGGTCATGTCAGCTGTTAGAAATGTCTCACTTCTTTCCTACTATGCTCATGTTGTGTGTGGTCAACAGACACTGTTTGTTTTGCCTGTTGTAGAGCTGTTCAATGCTTTTGTTGGCTTTAGTTTGTTTTCTGCAGGTAGAAATTAATACAGTTATGGAAGATGGGCTTCTGGTCTTGTTTTCTGTTTACATTCAAACTGCTAAATCAAACAATTTTGCATGAGAAATTCTCAAAATTCAGAAATGGTAGAAATTGAAAACCATATAAAGGTACTGTAATCTGGTGTTGTGTATGTTTGCTATCTCTGTGTTCAGCAGGAGCTCTCCTGTAACTGCATCATATAAAGCAGATTGGCCAGAGGAAAGGACCTCTTTCCTATATGAGGCTCTTTATCGGAATCAAACAACTGTATTCCATTATTTGATTTCTAGATGTTAATTATCGGTGTTGTAAATGGTATTTGGTTCAAGCATTTTCATGTTAGTCCTTCCCAGTACCTGTCTTTGAAAGCATAATGCTGTTCTGTCACAGCTTTTATGTGCAAAGGTTTGAGTTTTACAGAGTTACCTCTGCCTTAGGAAATCTTGTGACCTCGGTAGAGGTGAGGTGTTGCCATAGAACACTTAGAGATGTAAACAGCATTAGGAGTGATGTGTGAGGTCGAAAGGGAATTCTGCAGTTTTGGAACTAACAGTGAAATAACACTTGGAATGAATCTTGCATCTATCTCTTAATTGTTAATCACTACTTACTAAAGCTATATGCAGTTTTAGTATTTTCTATGGGGACTTTATCCTGGCTGTTTTACCCCCTTTCTAGTATTTATGGATGACACAGGGGCTTTCATTAGATGACTTATGACCAATGTAATTACCATTTTCCTGATACTTTGTGGTTCCATAAAGGTGATGATGGGGAGCAAACAAACGAAAACCTCAAGTTTTGTCCAACTCACAGTATGGCTGTTGGGAGCCAGGGATGTGTGTAATTGCTTGGCAAAAGTTCTGAGTACTGGTGGTAAGAGGCTTCCTGTCACTTTGTGGAAATGCATTCCTTTAATGTGTCACCTACAGAGTAGTAGATACTCTACATAAAGTTCTGTAGGGCTGCTTAAGAGAAATTCAGGGTACTTGATAGAAATGCATACCAAAGCGTGACAGCATATACCAAAAATTAAGCAAAATATACTTTATATAATTGTTTGGTTTTCTGCTGGGTAAAACTTTGTAAAATTTGACCCTGGTTAAATTCTCTCAAGCCTCCCAAAGAAACCAGTGGTAACTCTTAAAATGTTTTGCATTGGTGTAAGTTACTTAAATGGCTTGGATTGGTAATGCTTGTGCAGCTACTTCTCACTATTTTTAGTTTGGAAAGAATGGTTCAGTTTTGTTGAGTAGTAGTATGTGGTGTTCATAAATTTGCCGAGTATTTATCTCAAACAGGATTTGAATAAACAGTTTTAATGCTTGGTATCAATGAAGCTGCATCTGCTAACTTAAGTTTGTAAGCCACTTTGTTTCATGCTGCGTTGTAATTGTACCTGGATTTGCTGTTACTCATAGAGCCGAGATAGTTCTTACAGCTCTCTGAACTGTAATGGAAGTGCTCACATTGCTGCCAAATGTAGCTGAGATGTAACTCCAGGATATATCCAAGTTGGCTATTAATTAACATTTAGAGTTCTAGTTAATAGGAACCCATTCAAAGCAAATGTGACTTTCTGTGTATGATACGTAGAGTACCACTTATGCTGGAAAGACTGTGTGTTCTAAGATTAAAGCGTCTTTTCCTTAAAGGTGAATAAATCTGAATACAATGTCAGAATTAAGTTTCAGAAAGATTTATGTAGGTTATGAACTTTTGCCTGCTGTATGAGCATACTAGCAGCAATTGATGGCCAAATCCCTGGATTTAGGGACTGAATTGCCCAGGAGATCAGGTTAGGTCATAGCTTTAGATCTTTGACAGCAAGTCCATCAGCATCGTATTTAAGAAGTCCATGTAACACCTAGTGTTTTTTAAATGTGAAATAATTCAAGTGGGAATTACAGTGAAGTAGAATAACCAGGGCTTCCTAGTTTTATCTTTGGCATTAGTATAGAAATTGGTCTATCAAGCTGGTTTGTAAAAATGTTTGGTTTAAAATTCAAACCAAATGGTTTCATTGTCCTGCTTATTCCCTGCTTCATAGTGTTTTGCTTTTTGGGTTGCTGTAGTGACTGGTTTGGTGTAATTGTAAATATTCCTCTGGCCTAGTCTCAAACTTGTTTTCTTCAGACACTCAACCACAGCACTGAATTCTTGGGGTTTACTTCCCTTGTTTTTCTCTTTTTGTGTGTGTGTCTAGCTTTCCTTCCGAAGTTGTGTGCTGTTTCCCTCTGCCCTATTTTCTATCAAAAGGTTTTAGCTTTATATCTTTTTCAGCTCTGTTCTTCATTGTTTGTCCTTTGCTGCCCACATCTCCATTCTTCAGAAATTGGTATTGGTGATATTTTTTCATTACATGTCCGCACTAAGTTATAACACTGCAAGCCAATACTTTGCTTTTCCATCAGAGAAGTAAAAGTTGTAAGTCTTATGGTGGTACATAATCCATGGTAATTAATAACTGTAAACTGAAGATACGGACTAACCTGACTCCTCCTTTCTACTTGGGTATCTTAAGTGTTAGGGCACATGAGAGTCAACTACAAATGTATAAACCATGAGGAGAGTGGTGGTATTAATCTGTAAATGCATGTGGACTGTGGCTTTTCTTGGGTTTTGAACTCAAGTGAGATGCAGATACTCAATACAGAACAAAATTTCAACTATTTGGTTTGGCAAAGTATCTTCAATGTTGGAAGAGAGATTTTATTGCTTATATGTAATGCATGTGCCATAAACAAGTAATTTTGGATTTCATTGAGAGTTTGTAAGGTTTGTCATTACCAGTGGTTGAAAATAGTTGGATTACAATTTCCCATTAGACAGGGAAAGAAATGGCATGTCCAAGCATCACTTGGGTTCCATGCACATGTTTAACCATTCTTAACCTAATGTTCAAAACCATCTAGGCTTCCAGTGTTTGTTTCTAACTTCCCCTTACTCCCCTTTCCTGAGAAGACTTAGCAACACTGTTTCCACTGTGTGTGTGTGGTTGGTTTTTTGGCTTTCTTTTTAGTCAGACTGAAGTTTGCAGTTTTACCCTGAGAACTCTGGTTTTCTATGTGGATACTTTACCTCTGTATTACCTCCATACTACATCTTTCAAGCAATCTTCTTACTTGGCAATGATTTATCTGAGGTACTAGGTTTATCATCTTTGTCTAGAAAAAATTAAATGGGTTTTGTCGATGCAGTAAAACTTGGAAATTCTGCTTTTTAATCTCGTGCTTCCTCGGTTTCCATCTTAACAGTTTGGCTTAGAAGCAGTGGTACATACCTACGGGGTGATGATGTAAATGTCTTGGCTTGTATGTATAAATGTTTCTGTTTGAAAGCAAGTATTTCTATTGTATGTTTCTGAAAGCTAGTTGTTGTAGAGAGATTGTGTAGTTGTAGTGTGAAACTTTGGGTCTTCATTTCTGTTTAAAACTTTGAACTCCAGAAGCTTACATCAAAACCACTTGTGTAGTACAGTGAGAAAATTTGGAAAGGCATAACCTGAGGGCAGCGTAGTTCAACCTGTGTTCAGATGCTTCCAGCCATTTGGCAAAAGATGTGAATTATTTGTTAATGTAGAATTTTCTCTCCAATAAATTTTAGTCCTTCAATTAGGAAAGTAACATTCCAAATGCGTGATGATGAAATGGTATCCTTGTGACTTTATAGGTTTGTAATTGCTAATTTGGCTTTTTTCCACTCAGTGTAATGAAAGGGGGAAGAAAAAGAATTAATTTAAATGTATTCATATGCACAGTTCCATTAAGAAATACAAAAGTCAAATTGTTTCCTCTTTGAGGTTAGATTTATTATATCTAGGAGTAGTTGTGGGAGGGTTAAGTTTGCTACAAAGTTGCCATTATGTCTCCATCTCTTACTAATCTTTGGGAAGCAGGTTTGTGTTTCTAACTTCTCCACTTTGAACTTCAGATGCAATTTTTTTTTTTGTTCCCGAGGACAGGTAATGTTGAGGGCTCAAACTCATGTGACGATGTGCAAAAGAAATTTATGCTTAAATTTCATGATATTAATGTAGTGTCTCAACATAAAAATTCAGGCAGGATTAAACAGAAAACCAAAACAGACTTCAACAAACACTGTAAGCTGAAAGGCTTGTCACCTTTTCCTGATCTACGTAAAGTAAGCAGGAACTGTAGAAGTATAACCTATGTTATCTTTCCCTATTAGATGTGGATTTTGTACATGGGTTTAGAAGTTGGATCTTAACCTTTCTGGAGTCTAGAGTAAGTGGTCGTAAGTAGCACCAAAGGAGTGTGAGTGATAGTCTAAAGATACATTGTAACTGTCTCTGTACAGGAATAGATTTATTTGTGTGGTTTTGTTTTTAAACATGAAAACATTATGTTTCTTTTTAAACATTAAAGAAAGCTTAGTTATATTAAAACTGTTTCCCTCATGATTAAACTGCTTTCAGAGCATGATAGAGGATAATTTAGGAGCATTAATTTACTTCGTTATGGTTTCAATATGTATCTTTTTGAGACATTGCATAACATTAACAGGCTGGAGTTTGCTGGCCTGAAAAGCACTGCAGTCATTTCAGAAGAACTTAAAGTTGCTTAGATCCTGAATTCTACCACCTATATTCAGGAAGAGCATATGTAGATGGTATGCACTGAACAGAAAGATAAATAAATTCCTTGGTGGATTAGATAGAAATCTACATTAATATCTACTATTTAATATTTACTTTGATTTTACTTTTCTTAAAGGTTAAAGTGAAATAAATAAATAACAGAACTATTTGCCTGTGCAGCCTTGAATATAATCTTCAAGTGTATGTGAATTGATTTTTATTTTTTTAAATCTTCAAATATTATTATATCCCTCTTTTTTTCTCACAGAACACTGTCTCAGTCAGTGCTTGAGGAAGGCTTGCTTTAGGGATGAATTGGAGCTGTGTAGGAAGGACCTCTAGTGTTTCCATAGCCTGGGCTTCAGTTATTACAGAAGGTGATATTCATTGAATAAAGGACACGAAAAGAAAACGAGATGTTGTCAGTGTTAACTATGCTGCCAGAAGAACTGCTCTTGAATGCTGTTGCTGCTAAGTAGTTGCAAATGGTAATTAAGATGTAATGCTGATATTTACCATCCTAATGGTAATTAAGTAGCTTACATTTCAGTTAAGGCTAGTTGCTGTTCTTTATTTTGTGGTTTTTAACTGTAGCCTGATTAGGAGAAATGTGTGGAGTTGTTTTTGCATCTGAAGTCTGTGGAAGCTGCATTCTGAATATGTGAATTTTTAAATGCTGATGTATGCACTGGAAAAATTCAGCTCTACAAGTTGGCAACCAGAATTAGTGGGCAGTTCTGACCTTTTGTGTGATAACTTAAAGTAAGGATTCATACTATCTTTCCCAGTACTTTAAATACGAGAGCTATAAAGAAATCCTTGAAGAAATCAGGTTAGGTTGTGTATTAAAACAAAGCATAAAAAGCTGTATACTGAAGCACAAGAGAAATGTCTTTATTTCTTCCTGAAATGCACTGAAAGAGAATTATCATCTACTCTTTCTTAGAATAACAAAAACAGTTGTTGGAGTAAGGAGAAAGTGTGCTATCCCAGAGTTTTCCAGAAAAGAGGATTGAATTCAGGGTGTCCTTAACTTTTGCTGTTTTGGTAATGAAGTGCTTATAAGTTTAACATTGGTCTTAAAGTGCAATATTGGTCTTCATGTAGCTTCTTAGCTCTTAAAGCAAACTATGGTTTGACGTTTCATATGCAGTATTCACCTGATAACCTCTGTTTCATGGGTGGAATTACTCTTCTTCCATGCAGCCTTTATTTTCTGAGCAATGGCAGTAATACATAGCAGCAGTAGTAGGTTGCTATAGGTTGCTATTCCCTGTAGACCAGCATTAGTCTTTGCTGGTAAGTTTTGAAAGCTTAATAATAGGAATATTGTAACTTGAAAAGCAAACATGGATCACTCTGCCTGTGGTCTTTGTGCCATAAAAAAAAATAATTGCTGCTTTGTGTTTTAGTTTTTTTTTTTTTGGCTTGACACAGTCCTTAGTTTTCTCACTCTAGTAACAGGCTTCTTGGCTACCAAGTTGTGACTTCCACTTCAAGATTGCGATTCTACTTTTGCACTGATTTCATGTCAAGTGTGGTTTGGTTGTTTTTTGTTTTTTTTGTTTTTTTTTCCCCTTCCCTTATCCTCTTACTTCACTTGCCTGCCAAAACCTATTTTCTCTGACCCATTCATTTGAGCTCTCCAGTGCTCTGCGTTCAAATTGGGTAGTAGCTTCCTTGGTTCAGGAGGAAGACTCCGATTGTAGACACACCATGAAGCGGTACAGAGCTGAAGTTGCTCAGACTGTGAAGTTTAGGGAACACACATAGATTTCTTGGGTCAATCTGTGGAAAAATTTTGGACTCCCTGGAGTACATGCAAATGTTTTACAGTGTTGCTTTATAAGTTGACAAAAGCATTTCTTTGTGGTTGGGGAGTTGAAATAACAAAACTACAAATGCTTGCAAAAGTTGTTCTCTCACTTAATCACAACCCCCTGCTCCTCCAAATAATAGTGTAACTTAGTCTAAAATGACCAATATGTATCCCTTGGTGCATATGAGGAAAAAGGAAAAAGCAACTCTGTTTTGTCCCCTGAGGAGGTTTTATGAGGTTAACGTCAGTGCTACCTGCTTGGCAGAAGTTGTAAAATTGAGGCGAGAATATTATGGTGAGGAGTGGCAGACAACCTTTCTTGTCCTTTAGGCTTCTCTGTTAATTATCTATTAAATGAGATAGAGGTGATGTTAGTCTTGTCTCTTCCTGCCTTGTGTAAATGGAAGAGATTTGGGATATCTAACTTTTTTGCAACCTATTTGGATGTGGGGTAGGAGGGAAATGAACTGTAAACTCAAGAACACACCTCACCCCCCAACCATCCAGATTCTTATTAATAATTGTGTGTTGTGATCCTGCCTTGAGTCAGGTTATTCAAATAGTGTCTAAGCTACTTCTGTTGTTGCAAGTCAAGTTCATTAACTTGGGGAGGGTCAGGGGGAAGGAAGGAGTCTTAAGTTACTGTGTACGTAATTAGGATGGGTTCTTATTTGACCTAAAGTCTGTCTTGATGCAGCAGCACAAGCCAGCGAGGAGACTGTCACATTTCGTCGTGAACGCAGCACATTTAGGCGTCAGGCAGTACGACGCCGGCACAATGCAGGGAGTAACCCTACCCCTCCTACATTGCTCATCGGATCACCCCTCAGGTAGGGTATCTAAATGTTCCACCATATTTAGCATGCATGCAGCAGACCACTTCTCCCCATACCCACCAGTGTTGCCAGCAACACACTTTTTACTTCCTTCCCCACCATAACCTCCTTGAGCTGTCACTGCATGTCACTGTGGGCTTGTTGAATTTTGCATGTATATGTGGCACTATTTTCAAAATGAGCAGGATAGCCAGTCTCTAACATGTTACAGCTGATTTCAGATGGATAACAAAAAGAACTAATGCTAACAAACCTAGATTCAGTGTTTTTCATCAAAACTTCAGAAACTTTTACTTTCAAGCAAGGAGGAAATACCCAAGAAAATATTATTCACCTCTCCTCCTTTTGGTTTTCTTTTCTTTAAGAAAGTATGCACTGGGGACTAGGACTGTAATCACTTTTCACATCTGTAGATAGTGGAGAGAAGTGTGATAACAAAAGCAGAACATTATAAGGAGCTAAAGTGCTTCTGCAGAGGTTCCAAATCTAAAATAAAGGTGAACTGTTGTATGACTATCCTGCAGCTTCTTACAGCAGAAGGGACATAATGAAGATTAATAGTGATGCCTTTGCTATAGAGTGCACAGTGTAAAATTTAGTCATGTGGCACTTTGCAGGCCTTAGAGATGCATAAAATATACTGTATACGTGTATCCCAGGAGTCCCAACCTTCACTGGCACATTTGTTAACAATACTGAGCCTAGTTATATGCTACATACAGCAGCTCTGGTCTGTCAGCTTGACAGCAGTAGAAGGAGCAGCCACAGTAAGTTAAGTTTGCTTTTTAAATCTTTCAGTCCTGTGGTTGCCCACAGTGTTAGAGGATCTGGCTAGCAGAGCAATACCTGTAGAAGAAGGAACATCCCCCCCCCAATATATCAAAATAATTCTTCTTCCAGTTATATGATGAATACAAAGGAATAATTGTATGTGTTGTGTATGCTTAATGACCTTTTCATATGTTAAGCTATCTTTAATAAATAGGAGCAGTCTGTCTTTATGTTTCAGGAATACTAGCATAATTTTTCTTACTAGAAAAAGCTATAGAAACTGAGCAAATAAAAAAAATACTTTATAATAGGGGATGGGTAAGGAATTGTGCCATTTCTGTGTCACCACTGAAATAACAAAGGACTAACTTTGTAAGATTTCCTCAGGCAGGAGGATTGCAAGAATGATGCCTAAAATTAAACAAATGAAAGGTTTACTTCTGCCACATCAAGTACTGAAACTACTAAACTACTTAGCTGTGGTTCTAGTAGATAGCGCAGTATATAGCAGCAGTCACATTGATTCACATAATTTGGTCGTGTTGCTGAACCTGGCTTGTTCAACTTCAAGTTAGTGATTTACTTTGTGGTGCAGGATGCCAAAACTATGCATTCTCTTAGATCACTTGCTTATTCTCTGTTAAACTTGTTTCTGATGTTTTTCGTGGGTGATTTTTTTTGTTCGGAGGTGGGGTTTTGTTTGTGGGTTTTTGTTTTTTTTTTTATTAAAGCAGGGTAGTAGTAGTATAATTTTGGGTATTCATTCATAAGAGCCTGTGCAGACAAATCATAGATCCTGAACTGTGCATTAGGCTGAAAACAATGAGTTTTCTTGCTCATAGGTAGGGAGTAGGGTAAATAAAGGACCGTTTTAAATAACAGACTGTTTTAAACTGAGGCTTACAGCTGCCTTATTTTTTACACACTACTGCAGTCATTAGGGTTCCTGTGGCTTAAACTGGACTTCATTGTGAGTTCATGAGGAAACTGAAGTGATGAAAGCAACTTTTTAATCAGACAAGATGTGCAAGGGTGAAAGAGTGGATCAAATACTTGTATTTTCTCTATGTATCTTCTGGTTATCTAAATTTTTTACTTTCTACATATAAAAATCCAAAGAAAACTTTCTCTGACATAATGGCACATTAATAAATATACATGTATTGTAAACATATGCTCAGAATTGAATACTTATTGAGGTCAGTTTTCTCAAAGCATTGTTTGTGATGCTAAATATCTGTCCTTTAGAGTAGAGTTAAATTGATGTAGTCCAGCCAGGCACCACAGTGCTTTCAGATTTGTTTGACATAAATTCCACTTAAACTACCAATAAACTACCAACTGTGGAATATACCTGAAATGTTGTATATATACTGTTTGATTTCTAGCTGAGTAGTGTGAAAGCTTTTCTTTATATGGGTAGCCTAATTTTAGTGTAAATTCTATGTGTTGCTGGAGGAAGAAACCCTGAAAGATTAGAATAATGTGCATAAGGAAGAAATCTGATGAAATACAGAAAAAGAGGGGTTTTCTTACTGTTTTTTTTGTGTTTTTGTTTTTCCCCAGCTGTAACCAAGTATCACTGCAACTGTACTGGCATTACTTGTATATGCTAGTGGTGAGCTGCCTCAGTCTAGTTCCTAATATCGCTAATCCATGTGCTTTCAGATGTTAAACTTCTAACAGCATTAGATTCACCCATATTTTGTTGCCTTAATATTGCTCCTTTTGTATTGCCAGCAAAACTTTAATCTCCTAATCTCTAACTCTGGCATAATATTGGATGTTGTGAGGATATTACTTTAGAACCTGTGGAGTTCAACCTAATTTTTGCTTTTATAAATATTTCCTACCCATTATTACTATTAATTTTCATTTCCCCTGTGGAATGTTTAGTAAAAGAAACAATGGTATTATATGCATGAATGTTTGGCAATGGTAGACACTTAAGTAAAACCTGATCTAGTAAATTCTGCTGTTCTGATGCCAAATTAGACACAGGAGTTCTTTGCTGGGCAACTTAAAAAACAAAACAAGATCGAAACCCACCCCAAAACAACCAACCACCCCTGCTTCTGTCCTGCCTACATGTCAACAGTGTTTTGGGTACTTAAGTATGCATCCTATGTAGTCAATGATGTATGCATGTGTGTCTGATATGAGGACTATCTGTTAAGTGATTGTCCAAAGCAGAATTTTAGTTTTATAATTAACTAATCAGGCAGAGGATTTATCTTTTACAAATCAGTGCAATGCCTGTTTTGGGTTTGTTGTTGTGACAGATGGAAAACCACTGAAAGGGCAACTTTGAGTATACCTTTTGATACATAGCTACTAAAGGGAAAACAGTATTGTTTAGCATTGTTTTGGTGTTGCTGATAATACTGGAGGGACACTATGAAGGCTGGCCACATATATGAGCTTCCTTAGGGCTTTTGTTGCCATGTAGCTTACTGAGAGCCATGCATACAGCAGCAAACCACTGAATTTAAAGTTCAGATTAAGATCTGTTATAATAGAATAAATAATGAATTGCATTTTTTTACTTAACGAGCAGTGTGCATGCCTGCTTTATTTTGCATGAGCTTTTCTGAAGACCTGTTCTTAAATCCTTTTGTTTTCCAGTAGATGAAAAGTAGATGTTCTAGAAAATATTGTTGGAAAGCAAGTACGTGAGATGTAACACCTCGGTGCTTAGTATGCTCTTACTTTCTCAGTTGCCTCGCTTGCAATTGTAGCACCAAGCTGTAAATAGTGACATCTTAAAAGCACCAGATGATACTCTTTTGAAAAGTGTTTAAGATATTTTCCATGGTCTTTTTAAAGTGTAAATTCTTTTGTCTAAAAAATTTCTTAATTTCATTGTGTCCCACAGCTACTGACTGTGACATGCACAGTGTGTAAATTGCACAAAATGGATTAAAAAAAACCCTAGTCTTGCAAAGTAGGATGTGATATAGATAAGTGTGTCATATTTTCAGATACTTAGCCATGTTTAATATTAAGCTATTAAAAAATAGCTCTGTAAAATAGGTTTGCAATGAGAAGGCTGTGAAGAGAAGAACTAACATTTTCAAGCATTGTCAATCCATGTGGCTATGAACTTACACATTTTCTGGAGCCCAAGCTGGCTTTTAAAACCTGTTTTTTAGGTGCAAGTATGTGTGAGTATAGAATAACTTCTTTGCAGTAGTAATACTGATTAATGAAGTTCTTGCTGTGTTGTCAAAATAACTTCAAATAGACTTAAAACTTCTGCCAATTAATGATTTATTATAAACATTCTATAGGCTTCTGAATTCAAATGCTTTAACTACAGTCATCTACGAGGTCTGTGGTAGTAGTTTGTGGCTGCTGATAAAGCTTAAAGACTCTAGTTAGAGTGCAGGTTAGTAATAAGAAGGTGATGTTATTGTGACAAAAAAAAAACCAAAGCCAATTAAATAGCTGATCAGGTTGGCTAAATGAGCAAAAAAGTCTCTAACTACCATGAGAAGACTGGGATAGTCACTGTTGTGTGTTGGTGATACTTCAGGTTAGTCTACAGTTTGACTAAGAACCAGTAATTTGCTTTACCTCCCACAAATTAAGGCTTGAAAGAGTATACTACTTTATGGTGACTTGGGGAGATGTTAGCAGTACTGCTTTTAAGAAGTAAGATAAGAACTGTATCTCTAGATTACTGATGTAACTAGTGTCCAAATACTGTGATATGGAATTCATGGGTTATCCTAACCCTCGTAAGTGGGTTCTTAATGCTATACTCCTGCAAGTTTTCCTCTTTAAAGTCTTGTTTTGCTTCACTTCTAGCTATCTTTCTCTTCTTCCCGGTAATGTGTCCCCAATCCGTCTTTTCTTGTAGCCTTCAAGATGGTCAGCAAAGCCAGCAGCCCTCCTCCCAGGTCAGAGTGCAGTCCCGCTCCCCTTCGCAGGCACCTGTGCTCTGCGCTAGCGCCTCCTTGCTGGTGAGAAATGGGAGTGTCCACTTAGAAGCATCACATGCCGCTGCATCTGCTGTAGGTGGTAGCAGTTTGCACGATGAACTTGGTATGCAGGCCTTATGTAACCTTGGTGACATGGAAGTTGTAATGCGGCACATGTGTTGGTAATAATGCGGGGAAAGGCAGCTGAGCTTAGCTCTGATGTTGAATCTTGCAGCTGTGTTTCTTAGGAAGCCATATTGCTCATAAATTCCTTGCCTTTCATAGTCACCTTTCCAGGAACTTTCTTTAACAAATGCTCAATGAGAAATACTCTGAGGATGCATAGATACGAGTAGTGATGCTGTGAGAGCTTTCATGACTTGAATGATGTAACACGTGTAATGCATAAGTGTTTTTGCATTGTCACAGGTAGTTGAGCAGAGATTGTGACCAACTTTGGGGATCCTCTGGTTTCTGGAAAAAAAAATGTTACAGTTCCTAGGAAATCTTGATTTTTGTTTTATTTTTTTTTCAGATAAGTCTTGCTTAGCTGCTGTTCAACCAAAAAAAAATCATTGTGTGAATGAGTACTTTATTTTTTCTCTACACTTTAATTTAGGAGCTTGAGATTGGAAGAAAATCTGGACTCTTTCTTACATCAAATATCATGATTTCATGGAACCTTACAGTGCCCCTTAGTTCTTCATGGTTTTATTTTATGTAGTATTCTTAACTATTTTATAACTTCTGTGTAGCTAATAAAAATGCTAGGGAGAAGGAAGCTAAGATGATCAGAAGAAGTGACTGGTCTCCTGTGGCACAGTAACTTGGGGGCAGATGTGGTAAAGCTCCTGCAGGGATCTTGGCAACTTTCTGTTAATGGCCTGAATTACTGATGACTTCAGTATTAATATGGAATTCTTCTTCAAATTATTAAAATGGGTATACTTAGAACTGACAGTTATTAGTGACAGTATTTTGAGTATCTGTCAGCTGTAGTAACCTAAAAGTATAGGTTAGCTCAGAACACTGACAAAACATTTGTTTCATTCCATACTATGCTGAAAGATAAGTGAATTATCATGTAATTCCACTAGTGGGGAAGACTTGGAGTTGTCAGGCTGCGATATCCCTATAAATATGAATTTGGCTAACAAGTTGCCATTCATCTGTACCATCTAGCTGCAGTATAAGGAAACATTGAATATAAGCAAAATTAAAAACATCCCTGTCAATCTCTGAGATGTCTTATGAAACTTAACAGATGTGATATACACAATCTGATTGTGGCTCTACTAGATAGAAGATTTGAAACTTCTATCTCAAGTCTTGTATGTGTCTGTGAAGTTTGAAAGCTTATCAAACAAAAGTGCAAATTTCTTTATATAATGTGGACTCTTGTTCGAAGTATTTGAATATAACTCTGAAATTCAGGACTACAAGCTGTATCTGTCCAAGGTTAATGTTGAGAATTATCCTTAAAGCTACCATTACTGTATTTAAGGATTTGGTTCTTTTTAACCTAAAAAGGAAAGTCAAGTTTTATAGAATTCAAGATTTAATACACAATCTAGGTAAGTCTGAGTTACTTAAGAATTTATACTGTGTTATAGTAATCAAAGTGGACACTTAAGACATTCAGCATTATTTTCAGGCTCTCTAAAAAGGCATATTCCTTGCACTTGGTGTACATTGGAACATATTCAGAAATCTGTATAGCTGAATTCTGCTGAAATTTTGTCTGTACTGTGTTCATATTTACAGGTGCAGCACATTGCATTTGGGAGGCACTAAACTTCCAGGGTCTGATCAGTTAGACATATGATGTTAGTAGGCATTTATTTCTGATTTGAAGTTTTGAGCATCTGTTTAGAAACCTTCCATGAGTGCAAGCAGCCATTCCAGGCAACATCTGGTTTTACTGCTTTAGGAAAATTTTCTAGTTTGTGTAGCAGGCTTTGTGTGACAGGTACTATCTTTTGGTAAAGTAGTTGGTGAAATGGTGCAGACTTTCACAGGCATGATTCCATTATCAGGCTTGACAAGAGTATCTTTCCTTGTAACTGGTATGTGGCTTTTTGGGGTTTTGTTTTGGGCTGGAATTTTTTGTTATTGTCAGTCAGGGATGAACACTCTTGCTGTTTCCCTTAAGTCTAAGGCTGTTTTTGCTGTGTTGTCCAAAAAACCTCACAGTGAAAGATGACACATTACTGTAGATTGTGTGTGACTTGGAGGTGGTGGAGGGTAGCAGTTTTCAGTTTTCTTAACTTTTACTCTGATGTGATCAAAGCAATGCAGGCAATACAGCTAATTTCTTGTCACTGTAGAAATCACTGCAACTGCCCAGGGTAAAAAATAGAGGCTGGGGAAAAGATAAGGAAACAAAACCTGATTTCCATAGGAGGTACCAGTGACATGCAGCAGATACTATGTGTCTCTGTACAGTGCATGTGAGAAATTACTTTCTTAATGAAATTCTGTTAGTGTTTTCCAGTTTTTCTGGAAGACAAACAGGGCATGTGTTAATTTACATTAAGAGGCCCCACATTTAGGACCTCTTTTTTTTTTGTACACCAATGCAGTGTCTGCTTCTATTCTTTCTCCACTTAGATGTTGGATGTCAAGCTGCCGTTTTTAACAAGATGCACAATGTTAATTTTTTTGTTTGTTTTAAAGGTTTGTGTCAACTTGATTCCTGTGGCTTATTTTACAAAGGGTGACCCTTAGTCTATCATGCCTGTCCTACATCCAATCTGGTAACTGTATGGTTGTCTTCAACTGGACATTCTCCTGAGAATAAGGCAAGAGGTGTTTTGAGGAGTTATCTTTAGTCTTCCAGGCTTGAAGTAGAAAGATTTCTATTAATTACATTGCTATTTTATGAGGGGTGTGGGGAAGGAACTTGATGGAAAAGAAGCTTACTGTGAAGCAGTAAGCATGAAACTAATAATAGGAGGAATGCAGGACAGAAAGGAAAGGTGGCAAGCCAAGAGCCATGCTTATAGGCAAAATTAATATAATAGGAGTCCAGCAAGCAACAAAATGTATACTGTGACTTGAAGTGAATGACAGTCTTCAGAGAACAGTGTGGCAGTGCTAGTGTCTTTTATTCTCAGTGATAACTGATTCTTGAGACACATAGGTGAAGTGTGGGACTTTTCAGTCCTTGCAGTGAGGGCTGTAGGTGTTTAGAATTTGTCAGGTAGTTAGTGCATTTGTCATGTATTGAGTCACTAGAACAGATGCCCTGTTTCTGAAACTGGGATGAAATAACAGCCTCTTGTCCTCAGCTAGCTCATTATTTATTTTATTTTTATTTTTAATCTAAGGAATACTGGGATTGCAATTAAAGAAAACTGGTCATCTGCGGTTCTACAATACAATTACCCTGCCGTGCTGAGCTTTGGATTGTGTCACTTTTATGCAAGCAATAATCTTTCAGATTTATTGAAGTATTTTAACTGATAAAAGCAGTTGGATGGTCTTAAAGACAAAAACATTTTCTCTAAAGATAAATTATTACTGATTTCATTAAAACTAATTAAATTACTGATTACTTATTTGATTAAAACCAATTTAGAATCAGTTCCTCAATGCTTTTTTATAATGAAGTAGGCGTAATTTATTTGGGACAGATGGGGGAGTATTTTCAAAGCTTACAGGTAGAAAATACTTTCCCATTCTTCCTATGGAAGATACCCCTGTTGTAGTCTGTAGAATTCTGCATAGTTTGTAATTTTTTGTTTCTATATGAAGTCTGTCAAATACAATAACTTAGAAGTTCTAACCGAAAACTCTTAAGTTTTCATACTGCAGCTGAAGGTAAAATTCTGACCTTGGGACATGATAGCGCTTTGCGTGCTACATGGTATTCCAGTTCTGATGGCTTTGGGTTGGCTGACTAGGATTTCAAAACTATTGCTACAAGTAGTAGATGGCTGTATCTTCATCTAATGATGATGCAGACTTCACCATGTCAGCTGTTAGCAACATTCAGAACTAGTTTGAGAGGTTTGAAACAAAGTAGTCTTTATTAGATGGAAAAGTAGGAAATATGCTGAAAGTAACTTAGCTGAAGAAACCATCAGAACACCATTTTATTTGGATCCTGAGTGGCTGTCTTCCAGGTTTCATCTGTGTAAGCTCTTCAGCCTGTGCTCTCATTGATTCCTGTAACTGTGGCTACACCAGTTAATACATGAACTCTTGTGTGATTGTCTCTGGACTTGGTGATGAGATATTTTTCTTTTGAAACAAGAAAACTTGTTTCAAAGGAAGTGCATTTGTCTTTTCTTGTCAGAACGAAGATGCATTTTGGATTTGTGTGCCTGAGTATGCATGAATTTGTTTTGTTATTTCTGTAGCCTGATCCAAATAGAATATTGTTTGGGGACTTTAATTTGCTAAGAATTCACAGCCCTCACTTTGGGGGCTGAGGTGAGTTACAAGCATTTCTGTTCAGTGGATAAAGATGCTATTGGCTGTATTTCTTCATTTGTAAAGTAAACTTTTGAGTCTGCTATTTGTTCACAATAACAGTCCTCAGAGGAGAAAGGGAAAACGTTAAGCTTCTTCAGAGCACTGTGGGAGAGCTAGGAATGGGAGGGACAGAAAATGACTAAGGTAACTAAAACTGCTAGGTGTATCCATAGATACTGAATCTTGTGAGCATTGAGAAGCTTCATTTGAGTCTGTGCTGTGAGGAAGCTGCTGTTATCTCACAGTTTAAAAATTATTTGATGGGACTTCAGAGCTCAGCTATAGGATATCCAGTCATACCCTAGGATTTGCATCCTCAGTAGCACTGAACAGTCCTGTCATCTTTTCTACTTTGGATGAGTTGAGGTTTTTCTAGTGAGCCTTTTTGATTGGGGAAAAAAAGCCAACAACAAACAAACCAACCCCAACATACTACATTAAAAACAAACAAACAAACCAAACAAACAAAAAATAAACCAAAAAATCAAAGGAAAACAAAAAAAGGGGCAGGCAACTTTGTTTTCTTGAGAAGCCATGCCTGTCTTGACAGCTAACTGAAGGAAGCCCATATAAAGTAGGGGAGTAAATTGCAAGTATGGTAAAACCTGTGTCCTGTTTTGCAGCTTGTGTAAAAACAACTGGAATTAAGTGTTCTGTCTGTTTGCTACCTCTCTATTAACTTTAAGTGGGTTTGTTTTATCCCACCACAGCTGTATTTGTATTGCTGCTATAAATTTTGACAGATTCAAAGATTTATCTTGAAAGTAGCATATTCTAACTTCTGTGACTAAAGTTTCATTAATTTTAAAATCTGAAAGTTTAATTCTAAGGATTCTTAAGGACTTTTTGCCCAGATGATTTTTTTTTCCATAATTTATGTGTAATTTTGTCCTGACGAGAATCTGAAATGTGTTCTCTAATGCCTTCATGTTTGCTGTTGAAATTGGTTTTTTACTGATGCAGTCAAGAGACCTTATGTGTAACTTAAGGTTTGTTATTAGTTGTGGTAAGGAAGATTCCTAATTTCTTGCTCTAGTTTAAATTCTAAATAGTAACAACTGTTTACTACAGTATGCATGAAAACCCAAAAGTTATTAATTAAAGCACTCAATTAAAACCTTAACTATTGAGGAAGAAAGTCTTTTAACAAGTGAGCTTTCAACCTGTGTTTCCCTACAAAGGCCTATAGCAGAGATAATTAAATATTGAGAGCTGTTGTGTTAATGAGCTCTGACACACACTGTATGTGACTCCTAAACTATGTACCTGACAGAATAATTGGTCTTAGCACATATGTGGTATTGGTCTAATTGGCCTGAAGTGCACCTTCTGAGGGTAAAAAGCTTTATAAAGATATATTCAACATACTGGTGTCTTTCCTTAGTGTCACTAGTTTTAATCATCCAATTTGAGGTGTTTAACCTTCTCACTTTCAAGCACATCTGTATTGGACATGAATGTTTGTGGGTCTGAAGAGAGTTTGAGCAGGATCATAGTGTGTTTAAGAAAAAAAAATCCCCCACAATATCAGAAACAGGTTATGCCCTTACAGAAGGCAGAAAGGCTCAAAGCTCTGATCTTGTTAGGCATTTCTCCTTGATCTGCTTGTTATCCTATATCAACAGAAGAAGAAAGGGGTGTAAGATGTGCAGCGAGAGTTGCAGTTTTTCCTTCAGATGCTCCAGAGTAGGATTTCTTTTTTTTGTTTTGTGTAAGCAGATCTGAAAATATTGCATGCTTTGCATTATGGCTTAAGAAGGGGTTTCAGCTAGAAGAGATGGAGAGGTTGGCAGAACAGTTCATGTGAGATGACAATTTCAAAATCAGCTTCCTGCATTCAATTCAATATATTGAACCTGGCCTTCAGGGGAAATTACAATGCTTCTCTCTCTGATCAGGCTATTGTGGGAGATGGGCACTGTAAAACATCACATTGTAAGGTAATTTATCATTGGAGTTATAATATCTGGCTTTTTTTGCAAATTACATATTTAGGAATAGCTTGATATTGTTCATTCAGCAAGTTTTTAATAACAACTTTAGGAGATCATGGTTAATGGATTCCTAGTAACTCCAAATGGATTATCTGAGATGTTCATTTTCAGTCTTCTGTTTTTACACTGAAGCATGTGCTTCTGGCTCAGAGTAAACTATTCCTACAATTCCTTTTTTAAGTTTTCTACAGGTATAACTTAGGAAGCTTCTCTAGCCACTTTTTTTCAATCATTGTGTTTATTTTCAAATAGATACATGTGCCTCAAGAATTTTATTCGGGGCACTTGAGGAATCTCTAGCTGAATGTCATGTTTCTTTAATGCTGATAATGAAGGATTTACTGATTGCTCTACTTCAGGTGAGAGGGATGAGGAGGAACTGAAGATGGTCATGGCAAGTTGTTTGCCTAGTCTTCTAAGGGGATGGGGGAAAAGGCTCACAATGTGCTTTTGTTGTGTTGATGGTGACATCTTGTAAATACAGACTCCTAAAATTCAGTTCAGTTCTGCAGTTTACTATATATGCGTCACATAAAATGGTATGAGAGTTGAGTAGCTAATGTCTTGTCTGCATTGGTGACACATTAATGTGTAATCATATTTTATATTTTGACACTGATGTAAATTTAGATGTCTAAACTGACCTCAGTAGTAAGTGAAGTAGAAACTACCATGAGTGGGATGAAACATCATGAAATTCTGACTGGCTTTTGACCTTTTCTTTAACAGGTAAGTTCAGTTCTACGCTCTACGAGACAGGGGGCTGCGACATGTCACTTGTGAACTTTGAGCCAGCTGCAAGAAGAGCATCGAACATCTGGTGTGTGTGAAGGCCAGTCAAGAGTGATGATTCTTGTCTTGCTGCAACCAAATACTTGATTTTAATTTTAAAAGGTTATTTAGTATGGACTACTGGAAATAAAATACAGAATATTATCCATATACTTTTACTTTTGAAACCCAAGTGATTTTTATGAGAAGATGACATTAACTACATAGGTTTTATTGTGGATTTTGTTGGTTTTTTTTCGATACTTAAATAAAGCTCAGAAAATAAAGACTACTATTGCTTAAGCAATAGATGTCCAGATAAACAACTTGACATGCATTTTTGATTGGCTTTAGAAAGTCTTTAAGGATTTAGACCAGGTTTTGGGAAAGTAGGTAGCTGTTGACCATAATGGCTTTTCACTTGCTTAGAAATGAACTTCCAATTGTGAAGCAAATGTAAACTGATAAAATTTGTTCTCAAGTTCATAGATGGCATGAAACAATACATTGAAGTGTTAACATGCCTGAGGTTGACATCTGACTTGGAGCTGAAATAGCCAGCTATAGACTGGAAAGTTCGTCTGCTGTTGGAAAGATGCCCTTGGACAGGAGGCAGAAGAAAGAAAAACAATGCAAAACCTCCTGTCTCTCTGCAATCCGCTTCACTAAATAGAAACACTGTGAAGCTATTGTCATGCAAAATGCCACAGATTCCTACTATGTGTAGGGGGAATAGTTATTGGAATTACAGAGCAATGGATATAGAAGTTCCTATATTCAAATCTTGTGAAATTGTGCAAGTGCCTTTTGTAGAGTTGAACTTTGACCGAGTTCTGTCTTCCTTGCACAAAGCTGCCAATGCCTGCCTTCTACTGCTTGCATGTTCTAGATGCAATGGCTTTGCTGATGGCTGCTGTTACGAAGTTACATGTACTAATGGAAGAAACAAACTGGCCACATCCAAATAATCAGATCTCATTTTTAGAGAATACTTGGGTTTTAGTGAAGTAAAATTGATAACAAAGAATGTTTTTATCTTAAGGCAAGGAACTGAAGGAAAGTTGCATAAATTTGATACAAGTCTTACAGCCATGTGATTTTACATGGAAAACAAACATCCAAAAGCTATCCAAAACTGGGGAAAAAAGCAGTGGTTGGATATGGACCCCCGTACAGTAAGAGAAATTTCTCCTCATCTCTGTTGAATGGAAATTGCAAAGTAATTTTGCTCTTCTTTACCAGAGGCTTAAATTTTATTTACAGTTGTTTTTCAGAAGCTATTTAAGTAATGCAGTATACTTGTGTTAAGTATGTACTATCTTGGGCAGTCTGGGGACCTTGGTAAAAACAGTACTGAATTAACATAAACTCTGTAAGTGAACACATAGAGGGTTCTGTGTTGCTCTAGGGATGTTACGTGTGTTTGCATGTCAGTAGCTAACAGATTATAAAACTTTTTTCTTTTTTTTTCCCCAAGGGGAATAATTACTATCATGCTAATCCTTGTTGGACAACTCTGGGACTAGGTGTTGAGAAAATTATACCAAGGTTAAAGAGTTTCCTGATTTGCTGTGGCTACAGAAGTTACCATAATACACAAGACTAAGTGGATACTTGTATCTAAAACATGATTGAAAGGAAAACTTAAATATTTTTAGCTAGAACTTGCAAGGAGTCAAAATTAATTTGGGACACTAGAAAATTAAGAGTGGCCTGTTGAAATAAAATGTAGTTTTATAATCTGAAGTCTTTCCCCTGTTCTTATAGTGACACGGACTCTCACGTATCGAGTTCTACCTCAGTTCGCTTTTATCCACATGATCTAGTAAGTTTTTCATCTTTATTTTTAAAGCATGCAAAAAATCAGAAGGCTTTCAAATTTTATAGCACTGATTAACCATTTTGTGTGGTAGTTCTCTGTTCTTAAGAAAAATTTTTGCCTGGGTTTAGATGAAGATTAAGTATGTATTGTTCCAGTGTCTTCATATATGCATACAAATTCATCTTTCTGCATAGTAGTTTAAAATTTAACTGGCTTTCTATGATCTAAAGCATAGTTATTTTCTAAATCACATGGAAATTGTTCTGAGATACCTTGTAAGGGTTTCCAGAGATAATAACTTGGCCAGAGCCTTCCTTCTGTGCTAAGGTCAGCAGTCAGCAGAAAGAATAAATTTCTTGTTCTGTCCAGAGAAACTCCAGAAGTTTCCCTGAAAGGAATTTAAAAATCTGTTATTGGAATCTGTTGTACAGAATTAATTCATATGCAGGAGTGACTGGGAAGAAAGGCAGAGTGTACACTGTTAAATACCATAAATAGCTTTAGAATTCTTCAGTTTTGTGATCTCAAGCCTTTTATATTATTGTAAAGTTCAGGCATACCTGCAATCTTAATTAATTCTGAAGTCTTACATTGCTGGGTTAGTGCAAGAGGTCATGATTCTTATGATCATGATCCTTAAACTAGGAAACCAAAGTGCATTGAAATACCTAATCACCTAATCAAGAGGGAAAATGAAATAGGAATTCAGCATTTGGCAGAGGAAGAGAAGGCCTTCATTTGCCTGACTGTGCTTTTGATCAAGAATGTGCTTTTTGTACCTGGTGTCTGCTAGAGGAATTTGCTTTTCACCATCCCCCTTGAAAATGTAGCCCTCTAAAAAGAGGCTCCATTTTCTCTCTTGTGCTGTTGGTTTGCTAGCATGAAGGGAATGATTCTGCTTAAGGCAAACTCATACTTGTAAAAGCTTAGCCCATGTGTCTTGATAGAAGTTTTCTGCTGAAATTTATTATTAGTATTGGTGAACATTATGGTGCTTCTACCTTTTCAGAAACCAAATTTTTTAAAAGCTGTCAAAAAAGCATCTGTTTTTTGGCACAGCTTATCTTGGATAGTATGTTTTGTATTCTTGAAATGCCTTTAGGAAGGCAGTGTTTCCTGCTTGTGGTTTTTATTAGTATTTTTCTAGGAAGGCAAAGGTGGCTGAGCAAAGTTAAAGTACATTAATGCTTTAAGGAGTCATTAAAAAAATCGAAGAAAAAAATTGAATGTTAAACTTTCTAGGGGTTTGGATGTTCAAGGGTTTTTTACAATTATCTTAATGTTCACACTTAAAGGTGATACTATTTAAAATTGCCTGAAAAGACTGAGAGTTTTTTCCTTCATTAAATGATGGTTTAATGATGTGATGGTATAAAGGGCAGCGCATTAAGATGTCTCTTGGCCTCTTAATGAAACTAAGAAAATAGGTTAGATGGCACATACATACTGTAGTAAATTTTTAAGCTTTGGGGCACTCTTCTTGGATGTTCTGGTTGTTGCTACTACTGCGATTTCAAAAGAACTCTAGAGTGACAAACTACAAAATAAGTGAATTATAGTTGATGATAAACAGTACTTAAGTAGTTAGGGCAGAGCTTTTTTTTAGTTTGTCTCTCAGTATTCTGAATGTCATGAGTTTGACCACTGATGCATGCATATATTGCTTTGTCCTGCAGAAACAACCATTCAGCATGGGTGTGCATGCAGGTTAGTTAACTTGAAGAAATGTGTTGCAGTTTATTTAAAGTCAGTGTTGTATTATTTTTGTGGTATACTTTATTCCTGTTCACATATCAGTTTACTTGTCTTCAAATTTGAAGTTTTTGGAGTAAATGGGATAATGTACTTGGAAGACGTGTTCGTACTTCATTTGAAATAAGGCATATGCTAAAAAGCCAAGCAGTTATGTTGTATGGAAATAATTCTTGCTGTTGGTGCTATTCATTTGCCATAAGGACAGGAGAAGTAAGTAAAAGCCTGAGAACTGATACTGTTTAAGAAGGAAACTTCTCAAAAGTGAAACTAAATAATTCTAGCAATTTTCTCCAAAGCAGTTCACAGTAGAATACAGTGATATAATAAAAATGAGCTGTTATTAATACTGACTTTCTTTTAGCTTTCTCTTCCTCAGATCAGGTTGAACAGGCTGCTAACTATGGATACAGATCTCCTGGAGCAGCAAGATATTGACCTGAGCCCTGACCTTCAGGACCACATGCAACCTCAAGAGGAAGCAGCTCAAAAAGTCAAGCAGTACTATCGCTTTTGGATCCTGCCTAAGCTTTGGATTAGTATCAATTTTGATAGATTAACTCTTCTGGCTTTATTTGATAGGTGAGAACGTCATATTTTACTAGACCTCAGAAAGTAATGATTAAAAAAATTGTAACTAGCCTGTAATCCAGATAAAGATATATCCTTAGAGAATTTTACTCATTTACTATATTCTGAATGATGAAAGAATAATACAAAATGCAGTTTTTCTAAAATAACAGTTGCTACTTTCCCTCTTTCTCTGGTGATGTAAAAAAGGAAAAAAGAAAATGCCTCATTTTGCATGGATAGGTGATAATGTGCTTGAATGGTAAAAAAAGAGAGATTCTTTAAAGCTAGAAAATAACCCCAAAAAACTAATTGAAAGGGTCTAGAACCTGGCATACACTTACATTACTTCAGCAAGTAGAGAGATTTTACCTGTTGTTTCAAAGCATTATTCCCAAGGGCCTTTGAACACTGCAATCTGTTGTCCCTGCTGCATTTACCTAGGGGAAAAAAATGGAGGTGACCCCATTTAAAAAAAATTACGAACTTTTGGAATATATAGGGTATTTAAATTTTGGCAATAAACAGGAATATTCGGTTCTTAAGCACTGCCAAAATCATACGGAATTATCTCTATTCCACTTGGAATATATTAGTCAAGTGTATTTTTAGCTTCTTTGTTATAAAATTATGAATGACAGCCTATATGCAGATAAGCTACCATGTATATTTTCACGGGTTTGTAGTCACCATGTGTGCATCTTGAATGTAGATTTATGTTACAGACCATTCTTCTGGTTGAGCCTTTGAATTATTCCTGAAGTTGTTTGCTGAAGTTGTCTTCTGCTGTTTAAAAATCAGTTCCATAAGATACTAATTGCTTTCAGCTATTGTTGAAATCCTGGTAGCTCTTAGCTTTGCTAAAGGACAGTGTGCGAGTATAGGCAATGCAAGTTCAGATCTATTCTTAACTATTTTGCTACCAGCATCATAACTCTTGCTAAGTTCTGACTGTAACTGTTCCCTTGCAGCTTTTTTTCTAGATATAGTTAGCTTTTAATTCTTTTTGTTGTTGTTGTTCCTTTTTTTTTTTAATCTCCCCCTAATACAGGAATCGTGAGATCCTTGAAAACGTGTTAGCTGTCATCCTAGCTATTCTAGTTGCATTTCTGGGCTCCGTACTTCTTATAGAGGGCTTTTTCAAGGATATTTGGGTCTTCCAGTTCTGCCTGGTAATAGCCAGTTGTCAGTACTCACTGTTGAAGGTATTTTAATTTCTATCTTTGCTTTATATAAACAATAGCAATAACCTCTGTTGGGTGTTGCAGGTTAGGTTTGCTTTATGGAAAAACCTGCATGCTTACGATTTAAAAAGAAATGAGTAAACTTCAGTTTCATGGAAAGTTTGATAGGTGGTTGTAGAAGGTCACTGCACTAGAATGGTTCTGTTTATGTTTGTTAAACAACTCTTTATTTGCTGTTCTCATGCGTTTTATTCTTTTCCTAAAGAGGAGCATATTCTTACTGGCTGAAATCCTACAAATTAAACTTGAAGGGATTTTTTTTGTGTTGGTTTTGGTTTTTTTATTAGTGAATACACCTCAATGCATTCATATTAAGCAGTTATATCTAGGCATATTTTTAGTCAGAATCTTGAAGGTTTTTTAGAAAATTGTAATTTAATGATTGTCTGTTTCTTTATGATTAGACTATTAGGGTGGACATTAGATTTAAAATTAAATTGCATAATATTTTTGTGCTTAAAAATACAAGTTTTAAAAATTAGTTGTTTTTTTTTAACAGAAACTTGCTTTTGGTGATAGACATATACTTTTTGAACAGATTTTATGGTTTGATGCATTGTGGTATTCAAAGGATGTACTGTGGTTTGATAATTGTGAAATTAGTTGTAGATGTTATTAGAACTTTAATCAAGAAAGCTGGAGGGAGGGGGAAGACGTATATGCATTTACCTGTAGATTGGGTAACTTTCCTCTTTCCATTTTGGTTTCAGAGCGTTCAGCCAGATTCTTCTTCTCCTCGACATGTGAGTTATAGGCATATGCTGCTGCACTTAACCCTGCAGAGAGAACTAAGAAACTCCACAGAGAATTGATCTTTTTGGTTTGATCTTTTGGGCATTTCTCTTACGTGCCCTCTCATAAGGCACAAGAGGCTTATGTTGCCTTAGTGTGTGAGAAGGGAACTGATACTATTCCCCCCCCAATGTTTGTATTTAGCAAGTCATGTCCTCCCTGTTTTAAGACCAGCTTTTGCTATAGAGCTGTTTGTCGTAGTTTTTTTAATGAATCTTTAGTATTCAAGCAGTTATACTGAGAAGTATTCTTAACGCTGAAATTTGCTATACTGGTATCAACTGACACAGCTTTGATGTTCTATTCTGGTCTTGTAGATCATTCACATAGTATTCACATAGACTTACATTTTTCACTCTGTTTAGGCTGAGTAAGCAATACTCTAGTGAGCATTAACATTTGAGCATGGAAATGTTAATGTGCTAGTGTTGCACAATATGTTTATATTCTATTATGCATCTGCTAGATTGCCAAGAAAAAATATTTTTGTTATTCTTTTTCATCTCTTATTAGGATATTATTCCTCTGCAGCAAGTAATATTATTTTTGATGGTAACTTGTATGTTTTAATGAACACACAAATACAGAGATATATATATCCCTCTTTACCCCTGCAGGAACAATATCTGAGTAATGAACTTTTATTGCTCTTTTTTTCAGACTTTACATATTCTCTCTTGCTTATGAAGCCTAGTCAGACTTTTTCTGGCATTTAGTATTGCAAAAAACATGCTTTAAAACTTAATGGAGAATAAGGGTGAATATAACTTAGTCTAACTTAATATAACTGTTGTCCTTGTTATAAAGCCACACAAAAAAGACTTACATCACTGCGGTGCAATGCATTAAGGATTTTATGAACAAAACTTAAGGATGTGACAGGACATTAATTGTTGAGCAGTGACTAAATTTTGATTCCAAAATTACCTGTAACAGAAGAGTATCAGTTACTTTTTCCTGCTAATTATGAAGCAAATGTTCTCTTTTCTGTTTTAAACAGGGTCATAATCGTATCATAGCCTATAGTAGGCCTGTATATTTCTGTTTATGCTGTGGTCTTATTTGGCTGTTGGATTATGGCAGCAGAAACATATCTACAACAAGATTCAGGTTGTATGGAATGGCTTTCACCAACCCATTGCTGCTGCTGTCAGCCAGGGACTTAGTTATAGGTGAGTGGCTTTGGGTTTAGTGTTTTTTTTTTCTTAACAGTTTTGAGTTGTTTACTTCACCACAGCAGCAGTCCCCACCTCACCCCCCAGCATCTTGTTATGATACTGTTGTATCATCACTTTTCTAAATGTAGTCATTTAGTTTCCATGGGAAGTGTAATTTTAGCTTTGCTGAAGTTTATTGGAAAATTCCCCCCTTCTACAGCTGTATTGTAAGAACTGCAGAAGTGTCAACTGGTGTAATTGTCATGGGGAGAAAAAGTTTTAGCTCTATCTAGTATCTTCATCCCTGAACCTTCCATTGTTTCTTGTATCTAGATATGCTACTTTGTTTGGATATAGCTGCTGAGTAGTTAAATGTTTTGATTTGGACTCTTTCATACTCTTCAGAGGGGCTTGTGGCAAGTGAGTAGGAGTTCCTTTAAATCAGGCTATTTAGCAGTCAGCTAGAACAGTATGGACACAATTTTGCTGTCCACAGATCTTAATATGTATCTTCTCAGATCAGGTCGGTCAGCAAAAATATAATTCTGGGCTGTATGAGTGTTTTTCTTATATTCTGAACAGCACAGTGCATTCACAGTACTGCTGGTATTTAACACCCCTCCATCCCACACCCCAAAAAAAACCCTCAAAACCCCAAATTTTTTTCCCCTGTTGTAGCTGTTACTACTTTCAATAAACTCTAAGTAATCTCAGGCAGAGCCTGAAAGAAAGGAGAGAGAGAGAACACAAAGATTGGAAGAACATCTTGTCATAGGCACTTTTGGGCATATTCTTTAATGGAGCAAAGTTATTTGGGTAATCCTCTCTGCATCACCTCTGTGGAGGGTAAGAAAATATGTAAGAATTAACCTAAATCGAGCACACTTGCTCTTCAGTCATACCAAAACACCTGTGTATAAAAGACTACAGCAGTTAAATGTTATGATTGCTTGCCTCCAATTTTTGGACAGTCTTCTGTCCAATGAAAGTTAACACTTGGTCTTGTTTCTTCTTCTTCTTTAATAAGAATTAGAGACTATTGTGAATTAGTTTTTATTACTTGATTTTTTTTTTTAGGAACATCCTGAATTTCGTATCATGTGTTGTTTTGCCGCTTTGACTTTGTGCTGTTAAATCTATATTTAAATTTAAATGTCCAGACAGAAAAGGTCTAAATGACTTATGAACAGAGTATTGTCCAGGCCTTTCCAAAGGTGTTTTTCTAGAGACTATGGATCTATTCATGTACTGGCATGCTTAATTATAGACACTTTTGACTCAAGATATAAAACTAGCTTCATTTCCCCTTGTTTATGCTTTGTCAATCGCAGAAGGCTTTTCCCTTCCGTTAACCACCTTGAGTCATTGCTGTAATGTATATCCGTATCCCCATAGTGCATATGTAGGTGGTGTGTTGTAATGTGAAAGTGACCTACTTCTAAATAGAAGTCTTATCCATCTTTAAAAAGATGTGCTGAAGTCTTCACCAGGTTGCGTCCATTTTGGGAGAAATTTTTAAGGCTGTTTAGTTCTGAGTGCTTTTTGAGCCTTTTGTTTTACCGTTCTTCTTTGGTATCTTGCACCAACTTAGATTCTTTGTTTCTTGGCAGTTCTACTAGTACAAAAAAAAGATTGCCAGAACACCTCTCACTTCTTAAGTCAAAGCAAAAACCTATACCCCCCACACACACACATGCATGCCCTTGCCTTTGGAGCAATTCTTAATGTTGGTAAAACTGTTTAAAAAGCTTTGTGTGTATATTGCAAAGCAAGCTGGCTACTAGCAAACGTACCTTGTTGGCATGAAGTAGAAATCTCAGCTGCCTTTTTTCCCATTCCCAAGCATAGCTACTCAAACAGCACAGGTGCAGGGCAAGGCAAACTTTGCGTTTAGATAACATAATTGCTGTGTCCTTGCCAACAGACAAGTGAGGACTGGTATAAATTTCATGAGTTTATTTTGTCCCACATATTGATCTATAGTTCTAAGTCTGTTCCATATTCATGATGATCTGGTTTTACCTATGTGGTCCCCATTAGGGAGTGATTCTGTTGCAGACTTTAAATCAGGAATACTGGGTTTTTACTGGACTAATCTCCCTAAATTATTTATTCGCAGATCTGTTTTGTAATTTTGTTTTCCATCAACCCAAGGTAGCTCAACTTCAGGCCTTCACAATACTTTTTCACCTCTCAGTGAGAGAAAGCTTTGCCTCACATGTAGGTGTCCTTGAGTAAAGATCTGACTACAGAATTCTGAAAAATATTTTCTTCAGATCCTGAGTAGCTGGTCCTTGTTTTTTTTCCCTATTTTGTATCAGTAGGAAGATGCAGAACTCTGTTTTTCCCAAGCCTTTAACCTGCATGTCTTTAAATTAGTTATTTAAGTTTAGTGAGGTGTAGGAAAAGAAAATCAGAATTACTTACCTCACTGTAGATACTTCAAAAGTGGTATCCTTTAGTATCCAACCATTCTATGGATATAAAGTTAGAAACTTAAAATTGAGGCTTGTGATTCTGCTGCTTCTAGTCATGGCAGCTACAAGTTAACGAGGTCATAAAATTCTTACCTAAACTGCTAGATTTTGCCTGCTAGGGTTATTTTCATGGCTAGATCCTTTTATTCTTTAGAACCTAGAACATAGAATGTGCTGCTGCTAGAGTTATATCTGAAGTACGTAACAGTTGTGTAAAAGATTGTTATTTATTCATATTCTATTCCTGAAATGGAAAATAAATGCTATTACAGGTTGGGACATAACATTGTCTATATTAAGTGGCCTTAATTTCTCTTTGCATTCTTAAATCCTGTAATTTGCAGACATTTTAATGGTTCATACAGTTTTTCCTTTTATTTAAAAGAAAAAAGTCATTTAGGATCAGAACTTTTCAGAGGTGGTGTGGGGAAAAAAGAGTGAAATTCAGATGCTCTTAGTGGCAGAAAACCCAGGGTGAAATGCTTGGTCTCTCTTACGTCAATGTGGCTGGTGTTACTCCTTAGTCCTGTAACTCCAGACAGGCAGTTAGGCTCGGATAAGCACTCATTTGCAATGAGTGAGAGCTTACAAATCTTCTAATCTGTAAACACTCTCGGCTGATGCTTGTGAAATTAAAATGGAAAGCCTGAATTGGCCTGTGTCCATTTCTACAGTGATTAAAAGGGAAGTGCAATAAGTCTTTTGACTGTTGATCTGTGCAACCTCTGCATTCAGTAAGTTCTGAGTCACTGGAGTGAAGATACATGTAATGGATGTTTTCCTTAGAAATAGTTATAGAAGTCCTTTAATGATGTTAGGTGGTGTGTGTGACACCATAGAACTTGAATTGAAGATGACATTATCTTGCTATATTTTTCATACTTACTTTTTCAACTTTTTTCTTCCATAGTGTTTACACTATGTTTTCCCATAGTATTCTTCATTGGTCTCCTGCCTCAGGTGAATACATTTGTGATGTATCTCTGTGAACAGCTGGATATTCATGTCTTCGGTGGCAATGGTGAGTGGTGTGTTTTTGTGTCAGTGACAGCAACATTAGATTAAGGGCAGCCATCAGATCAGTGGGGTAGTTACTAATAGTGTAATCACTAAATATTTTTTATTCCTACCATCTAAACATAGAATATTATTTTTTTAAGAGGCTAAAGGTCTTCTGATTACTGAAAACTAAAATTGCTGTCCTAGTAAGTCTGTCAAAAAGTGTACTTTCCTTCTCAGCTGGTTTTTGTTGCAGTTAACCATTTCCATAGTAATGCTGTTGAATAAATGACGAGGCATATAAAGCCCCATAGGTTTTTCTTTATGGAAAAAAAGGGGGAACAATACAAGCAGTTGCTGTGGGCTTTCTGTGTCAGAGGGGTGTTGCAACTAGGGGGCTAATATCTTAAGTATTTTGTATTCTAATCTGATTGTATTCTAATCTAATTACATAACACTGTCTACTTTTCCTTTTCCTTTTTTATTTTCAGCTACCACAAGCCTGCTTGCAGCACTTTACAGTTTTATCTGTAGTATTGTGGCAGTAGCATTGTTGTATGGGCTCTGCTATGGTGCCCTGAAGGTGAGCAAAATTTTAGGGTTGGTTCTTTACTTCATATTATCTTAGATACTTAATTATATAGAAAATTGGAAATATTATCTGATTTTGTAGGGTTTTAGACTTGCTCAGCTGTGATACCAATAAAGGAGATGCAATGCAGAAACAAAACAGTTTTTTACTTCTAAAAGGTGTATGATATGTGTGTGCACTAACAGGTCAAAACCATGACAGTTACCATCATGTTTTATGATTCTACATTTGTTCGGGGGGGGGGGGGGGATGACAGAAAATCACTTAAGAGGCTTGTTTCTACCACAGCTGTATTGGTTTGCTAATGTCTCAAAATGGCTCCTGTGACTATTTCTGGTTTGCAGCACTGGGGAAAAGTAATCTTTTCAAAATTAATCTTTACTTGAAAAGAAACCAGGAAATTGTTTGCAGTGTCAAAGTGAAGATGTGTGTAATCTTAAAAGGTACAGTTAGCTGGTAAATGTGATGGTGGGGGAAACCAAACCCAACTGTTTTTCCTTGCTTGAAGTGCCATTCTGTTTGGAAATGGTGTGGTATTGATTCTTTGATTTCAGATGTGTTGATAATCAAATGCTCTTGGTTCACAATTAGTTACAGCATATGTGCCTTCCAACTTAGAATTGACTGGCTTTCTTCCATTCTGTCAGAGTAAAAAGTTGCTAGAGGTAGTGTTCCTGTGATGCTGTCACCTGCAGGTCACCTTTAGTGTGTATGTTTGTCTTATTAGCCTTTTAAGAACACGTGTTCAAGATAAACTTTAGCCAAGAGTCACTTTCTCTTTGCAGATCCAGTATAGATCATGGAAACAAATCCCTGGTTTAATCTAAATCCAGCACATTAGGAAAAAAAAATCCAAGTGAAAACATGTAACTTCCAAAATTAAGTGATTTAAATGCAACTCTAAACCTGTGGTCTCAAGGAATGCAGAAAATTATTCCTAAGGGGTATGAAAATGGATGACTGTTCAATAATCAAGATAGGGTAGGCTAAAGGGAGTTAGACATAGGTGAATATGCCCAACTAGGTAAACATTTAACAGTGTTTCTGTACTGAAAGGCTTGATCCATTTTTTGTGGAATTAAATTAATTGTGTTAATTTTTCCATTCTCTTACTATGTTATCCATGATTTTTGTATATCAGATAAGTGTTGTATACTTTGTCTCGTTTTTATTAACACTTCATTTCTATCTCCAGGATTCTTGGGATGGGCAGCATATTCCAGTTCTCTTCTCCATATTTTGTGGTTTGTTAGTGGCAATATCATATCATCTCAGCAGACAAAGTAGTGACCCTTCTGTACTTTTGTAAGTAGTTTTTGTCCCTTCCCCAGGGAAGAAACAAGTTGCAAGGGAACCTTATTTATAATATTGGATATTGGTACTGTTTGAACTAGTAGTCAACAGCATTATCAAAAATATTGTATTGATTCAGTACTTAGAAAGAAGTTCTCAAATTTTGCACCCAGTTCCTCCTCTAATGGCAACCTTTCTTTGCCTTCTGGCAAATCACCTACATGTGAAAATCTGATTTGACTGCCTGCTGATTGTCTCCAAAATGCCAGTCAGGTGCCATCTTTCTGCTGGTGTGTTTCTGCTGAGCAACCTGTACCCATTCTGTATTTGAAGAGGTGCACAAAGTCGCAGTTTAAGCTGAAGCCCATGTGGATGTTTAGAACTGCTTCTCTCACTTAATTCATTATTGGGTTCTTATCTTGAATGTGTGCTCAGAGCACTTGTTCAAATAATTTCATCTCTGGTGTAAAACAAGCAACTGTTTTGGTGATGAGCATTCCTATCTAGCATGGGGAAACATGTATTCGTGTTGCCATTCTGAGCAGGAGCATTGATCTCATGGGATTCAGTTAATAATTATGTGTGTAAAACAAAACGATTCCGGTAGGAGAAACACCTCCCATAGAATAGCCAATAGAGGCTCAGTTACACACCTGGGCTAGGCAGAGCTTGAACTTGGATTTAAATTTAGCCCTAATGTTGGATGAACTTGATAAGCAGTAGTCTGGGGTAGATAGTGAGGGGCCTCTTCTGTGAACAGGGAGATTAACGATTTGTGAGTCTTCACAAAGAAGGAGACTTCTTATCTTTGGGTGGATGGCTAACCCTTGTCCTTTGATATGAGGTTCTTGTCCATAGATACCTGTTCTTGTTTTCTTTTCAAGTACTATAGGCTGGATGCTTATTTAGCCTGCAGATTCACCCGTTTAGATGTGGCATGATTAAGCTTGCAATGTATTGCGATATTGCCTTTGAAGATTTGTCTCATTCTGTAGTGAGCTTCCTGTCCATGAAATGAAGTGATACATATTTCTGTACCACACAGGCTATTGTAAGAAAAAAAATCCCATTGAGGGGTTGTAAGACACTTAAGTACAGCTAACACTGCTGCATATGGTCTTCTGAAAGCTTAAATGCAAATTTCTGGGGCCTTTGTACCAGCAATGTCTGCTAAGAATTTAGTAGTTGGTCAGCATGGATACTTCATGAATTAATCAGGGTGGTATAGATTTTTGGTTATTGCTGCTGTTGAAGTTTGAATTTAAACCAAGGAATTCTTGGTTTTCTAATTGGTGTTGACAAATAGACCACTTCTAAACTTTTCACCAAGTTATATTTCAGTTATTTATGAACTGAAGTCTTGTTTCATAAGTACTTAAAATTCAGTATGTGTTCAGTTACTCCATTGGTAGTGGAGAAAGTGCTGTTTGAACAACATCTGGCTGCTCAACTTTAAGGGTGGTCATTGCATGTAACCAGTGAACTAATTCTTTTATAAAATTGAAAGCTCATCTGTGTAGATTTGCTCAGCTCTGTGAAAGCACTCATAGGCCAGAATCATTTTTTTTCTTGTAGTCAGCTTGTAATAGAAGTTTTGACTCTATTATTCATCTAAAATATTCTTCAAATAGAACAGTACATGATTTTCAGTGAGTTGCTTTTTGTGTCTTTAAGCTCTTTAGTGCAATCAAAATTTTTTCCTAATTCTGAAGACAAAAACCCTGAGGATCCTCTGTCTGAAGTAAAAGATCCTTTACCTGAAAAGCTTAGAAATTCTGTGGTAAGTAGGCTTTTTAATTTTATTTTTATCTAAGCATTTACTATATGTTAGCTTGTATAGCATCAGTCTCGATCTTACTTAGCTAACAATACTTAGTTACCATGGTGTTGATTTAGAATGGCTATCAGAGCATTTCCTTTAAATCTGCAATGTACTACACTGAGAGTACAATGTTATATTGCAATGTAAGTTATTTAGAAGGAGGAATGAATTGGAATTATCATTCCCTAGTGTGAAGTCAGTAAAGTATCATAGACAATTTTCTTCTAGCTCACTGGTAATAAATGATACTTGCTTTTGTGCAGAAGTTAGTGGTGGCAAAACTATATTAACTCAGCATGTTTGGTAATTCTGAGCAAGAGCTTTGTGCCTGCTGATCCAGAAGCAGAAAGCTGGTTTAAAGTGATGTGAGGTTTTGGTTTTCTGGTTTGTTTTTTTTTGGTTTGTGGTTTTTTTTTTTGTTTGTAGTTTGTTTGGAGGTTGATTGTTGGGTGATTTTGTTTGCTTTTTGTTTGTTTTGGTTTTTGTTTTGCATTTGTTTGTTTTTTGTTTGGCTTTTTTTTAAGAAGCAGATGTAACCTGTTCCAATTACTTTAGCATGTACTTGGAATTTTTAATACAAATTCACTCTATTTATGGAAATAATATTGAAACACTATTCTTAACACAGTGGAGCAGCAAGTAAAAGACTTAAGAAGCTTAGTATGTCTAAACTTAGAGATGCTGATGTCTGTACTTGGAGATGTTGGAGTGGCCCTAAGTACATATTGCCCCCTTGTGACTGAGCCTGGCATTTATACATTTTGTGGTTTTGCCTGTTGCCAAGAGCTTGTATTAGCTTTTTAGGGGTAATGGAAAGTTTAGACTTTTTTTATCAGGATTATTCCAAATCTATCCTTTATGCTTCTGCAAAGGAGGAGGGGAAAGTGTTAAAGAACCTCTTTGTTCTGCCTAGTTGTTAGCTCTGTCAAGGCAGCTGATGTCCAGAGTTCCCAGTTGCTCCATAGTGTCAGCAGTGATTGGATCATAAATGGGGAATTATGTTAGTCCTTCCAGCTTGTTCATCAGTGCTGTAAGGGATGGGATCAAACACCACCTCGAAGTCCAGAATCAGAGAGAGAATATAATGGATGTGTTAACTTCTCCTGCCCCACTTTGGTTGTTCGTCTTTCCACTTAACTCATTTGAACTAATGCTCTTAGCTGTAAGATTTGTTTTCTGGAATTTCTGAGAACTTCCATTTGAACGAATTAACACTGCCATCATTAGAAAATCTTCATTCATTTTCAGTGTAACTGTGATGGGCATTAAGAATCTGAAGAACGCAAAGCTGGTGTTTTCTAAAATTATTTTTGTTTTGGCTCTGCAGAGTGAACGATTACAGTCTGACCTGATTGTATGTATAGTCATTGGTGTACTCTATTTTGCAATTCACGTCAGTACGGTATTTACAGTTTTACAGGTAAGGTTTTACATCATGTCTAGCATTTGTCTTCTACATATAAATACTCCAATGTGATATAAAGCTTTTCCTGGTAGTGTACTGGGTTTCCTGACTAGTTTTATATGGTCTTTAAATATGTTGTGTGACAAGTACATCTTCACGTTCCAGTTTTATGTGCTCAGAAACTCCTCTGCTCTTTTCTAGTGTCTTCTTATATTCTGGATTTTTACTTCAGTCACTAACACAGTGTCCTCTTCTGCTTCATCTATCTCAATTAAATCATGTCAGGAACATTTGGGAGCAAGGAAAAATGAAACTAAAAAGTCTAGAAGGCTTAATTCTTCAATACTGAGGGCCTGAATCTTGCCTTGGCAATTGCATGTTCATGTGGATGTTTGTAGACTATGGAATAGTGGAGTCCTGCTTTACTAGAATAGTTATTTACAGGACTTCAGTGAGCCTTTGAGTTTATTAGTCTAGCTTATACTACTGCTTCAGATACTTGTATGTGTATATATGACACCTATGTGATAATGATAACATGGGACCAAATCCTGTGTTTGTAAGGAAAGGCATTTGCCTAAAGCATTGCAGTTACTGAATTTCTTGTTTTGGTATTCCTGTAATGGCACTATCAGTTTATGAACAGCCCTCTGTCAGGCAAATTAAAGTTTCCTGCATTTATTTTTGAAGGATTTTACTCCCCTGCTGGTGCCTGCAGTTAAAGAAACTAATTTTAAAATGCATATATGTTTAGCTTCAGGTTTTCAGGTGAAGTGTCCTATTGAACCAGAAGTACTAGTTTTTCTTCTAAGGAAAATATCTCTTCTGTTGTACGGTTGGACTTCCGCGTTCCTCCCAAATGTTGCTTTCTTCCATGTTTGGAAAACTTGGCTATATGCTCTTCAGCAGTTCTATAGGCTTAAGCTTCACAGAATTTCTGAATCAAGATCTTATAACAAAGTAATGCAAGTCTAATTTTGTTATGATATATCCAGAAATTTAGAGAAAATTTTGATGTCTAGGAAGTGTTACTGTGAAATCTAGTCTTCATACCACTTTAATACAGCAGTATTTTGTGGCTTCTGTGAAAGAGCTTGGTTTTGGTGGGGGGCTTCTTATGCACCACCTTCTCAAGAGAATAGAAGGTTAATGATTTGTTTTTCCTTAGGCTCATACTTCCTTTTATCCAGCAGATGAAAATGTGAATTGGGTTCAGCCTTTAGAGGATAATGGGTGTATCATTTATAAAATGCAATGCAGATGGGTCAGAAGCAATGGCCTATGAAGGAAGATTGGTGTACTATTTTTACTTTAAGATCAAATAAGAAATGCTTGGAGAACAGATTTTCACTAAGTATTTGAAAGTGGGTAGTACAGCTACTCATGAACAAATAGGTTACCAACATACTATTACCCGGAGCGCCTGCCTAGATGCTTGAACAGTGTTACATTATTAGTGTATGATTTTGTTTATAAACCACAAACCTTAATTTCTTCGTTTCTTCTTTTTAGCCTATTTTAAGTTATGTTCTCTATGCATTGGTGGGTACGGTAGGCTTTGTGACCCATTATGTTCTGCCTCAACTCCGAAAGCAACTTCCTTGGCATTGCTTTTCTCACCCACTGCTGAAAACTAAGGAATACTATCAGTTTGAAGTCCGAAGTAAGTATCATTCGTGACACATTTTTGTATTTGCTGTAGTTGCTGACCAACTCAAGTTGCCTGTTGATGCACTTAATCTTTTTGTTATTATTCTTACCTCTTGAGCGTTTAATGACATCTAATCTAGAAATATCTTAGTTTCTTGTGCTTCGATTCCATGATATTTATCTCTTAACTGACGTTGATAATGTATTAGACGTGCTAACTTTGTCTCAAAGCAGTTCCATTAAAGCACAGTCTTCAAAATCTTAAGTTGCAAAGCTTGTTCTAATGATTGCCTTAATTTTCATGAAGGCAGAGTGTTTTTCACTAGGCATTTCTTCAAGATCGTAAGTTTTTGATTAGGTATGGTGAATGCTGTTAGAGATTTGATCTTTGCATGCATTTGATTCTTAATGCTATCGTTCTGTTTAAGAACAGAAAGTAGTGCAAGGTGCCTACTAATTGAAAAGCACACGAAGGGTTCATTCTTGCAGATCTGATTGATCTGCATAGACACATACTTGCACCTTGTGTTAAAGTCTACATTTCCATGAAATCTTTCCTTGGAGGCTGCAGAAAATACAGTGCTGATCGGTTGTCCAGTATGGGTAAATGTAGTGGTAGATTGCAGTGTCTCCACTGTTGCAGTGTTTTTATTGTTAACAGCAAGCAGAAAAAGTTTCTATCAGAAATGGCTTAGAAACAACTGAAGCCACTTGTGATTTTCTCTTCAGTTAGTTTTGAAGGTAACTCAGTAGTGAAAAAAAAGCAAACATTTTGCTGTTTCCAGAAGCAGAGAATTATCAAAAGTAGTTGTAATATGCTAAACTATTTGGAGGAAGAAGTGAAAAGTGCAATAGTATAATTGTATGTATTAGGTTTTTGTGTTTTTTTTTTAATCTGTTAAACTACAGAAGCTGCAGTTGGTGCCCTTCCGCTGATACTTAATTTCAGTATTTCCATATGTAGCAGTGTTTTCAGGAAAGTTGGAAGTCCTATCTAGTAATGTTAAATATAAGTTTTTAGCATTTCCCAGTTTGATCCCTGCAGCTTAGAGAATTTATGCCATGTCAGTGACTGATAGTCCTTATGGCATCTGGCATAGAAAAGGAACTTCAGTTTTTGCTGGGGCTCATCTTGGCATGTGCAGTTGCATGTGTCTATTCCACTTTGTAAAATAAATTTTCTCATCATCTACATTTGCATTACTTTGAACTATGGCAATCCTGTTATGCATTTTGTAATTGCTGTGGAAGTTTGAAAGAAGTTCTGATGTCTGAAGACATCTGTGTTGGCAGGTTACATGTGCTCTTCTATATTGTAGTCATAAACCAGAAATCTTTTGGTTTGAATATGATTGGAAAACATCCTTTTGCATGCGAGAATGCGTAATGTCAGGTAGCTTCATCAGTATTGATGTTGAAATTACTGAAGAGGTGACAACCGGGTTTGTGTCCTGCCATGTGCAGAAAGCAAGTAGCTTGCAAACTGTAATGTGTTTTGTATAGGTGCGTAACAGTGCAAAAACTCTACTGAGGCTGCCAACAGTAGCTTAACAAGAGCTTCTCTTTATTTTGGTTAGATAAATTTAGGCAAGTCCAGTGTGAAAATACAGTTAGCGTTTGGCTCCACAAATCACTTGGATCAAGAATCTTCATTCTGCTAGCTAAGTTGGATTTGGCAGTGCAATCTGACTTCTTTTTAATATATCTTGATAGGTGCTGCACATGTTATGTGGTTTGAGAAACTTCATATTTGGCTCCTTTTCATAGAGAAGAATGTTATCTATCCACTGATAGTCCTCAATGAGCTTAGTAGCAGCGCTAAGAATATTGCTAGTCCAAAGAAACTGGATACTGAGTAAGTAGAAAAGGCTATCAAGTAATCTGAGTATGTTTTCTGTGGTGGGAAATTAAATAGTGAGTTCTGGCCTCAGTGTGGAGGCAGTTAATGCTATTGCCTTTAAACTAAGGTAACGAATAAAATTTTTCTTTATTTGCAAGCTCTTATAGAACCAATTCACTTTGATTTAAATTGAATGGAGTATTACAGTCTTAAACTAGGAACCCAATTCATAGCATACACTGTAAAGATTGTAGGTTGCAGAATTATCTAGTAGTGTGATATCAGAATTTCCTTATTGATCTTCAGAGTCTATGATATCGAGACTGCAAATTCAAGATAGCAGCAATATGTTCTGGTATTTTGTCAGATGCAAATTTATGACTTGTGTAATGTTTCCTGAGTTGGTATGTCAGTTTACAGCCCCTCTACAGCTTTCTGCTCTCATCAAGAAATTCCCCAGGCCTTGTGGCCCCTGAGTATAATCTGTATCCAGATGGAATTGCATACTGCCTCTTAAATTGAGCCTTAGTTATAATCCCCCAAGTATGTGACTGTCTCAGCAAATGAGAGTTCAATAATAGGTCCTGCATTTTTTGCCTTCAAGAACAGAGACCAAGTAGCTCTTCTTGAAGTTCTATTGATTAAGAACAGAAGTGTTTCAGAGAAAATAAATCTTGACACAAAATGGAGTGCTGGGGGGGAGGGAGGAGATTCTTTGAGTGAGGGGTTGTTTTGAGGTGTTTTGTGCTGTTTTTTGTTTTGATTTTAAGATTAATAATCCCTGGATCTATTAAATTCTTGCTTTAGGTTCATTACTCTTGTCACTGCAAGATGTTTGGAAGGAATGTTGCCATTACATTAACATTATTTTTTACAACCCTTTGATCTGTCAGTTACTGTCTCTGAAAAAGAATATTACTAAGTTTATCATTAAGTCATGGTTCTGCCAATATAAACTAGAGCAGTATAGTCATGAGGAAACAGTGATAATCCAGTGTTCATTAACATCCTCTTGCTGATTAATCTGTAGCAGTGCTCGCATTTTTACATCTCAATATTCATAACCTAAATTAAAAACCAGATTTTCTGTTCAGAGTACAAGGATATTTTGCCTCCTGATTTAGCGAGACTTATAAATAATGCTAATCCATGAACACTGGTTTGAGAATACTGTTAGAAAGATGAGGAGAGTAGCCTTTAAATACAGATAAGATGATGTTGTCTTTAAAAAAACAACAAATTAAACCCCACGTAGCCACCCCCTACAAAACTCCAAAAGCAAACATAAATCTAAAGCTTGAGTTTGAGGAGATTGGCAGTGCATGACAGTAACAATTTAGGTGGTCTTTAAAGCCTTTTTGGGCAGGAGATAAGTAACTGTTTTGTGTGAATTTCTTACGCAGGTTGGGTGCTTTAATGATCACAATAGCTGGCTTGAAGTTACTGCGTTCATCATTCAGTAGCCCAACGTGCCAGTATGTCACTGTTATTTTCACAGTGCTGTTCTTTACTTTTGATTACAAAAGTTTTACTGAGACCATGCTGCTAGATCTCTTCTTCATGTCCATACTCTTCAGCAAGGTAACTTTAACTCTCTCTTTCTAGGTGTTTCAGGTCTCCCAAAAGGGAAATCAGATAGCCCTAATTGATAGGTAAACTTGCAGAACATCAGTCCTACTGATACTGTAACCAATATGCTATGAGACAGCTAAGACTTCTCTTCCCAAAGCACTTGTTTGCTTGAGAAAGCAGATGTGACCTAAACATCTCATCAGTTTCTGGTAGTAGAGCAATGAATTGCATGTTAAAGATAGTTGTTTTATTGTTATAAAGATACTTGGTTTTGTAAGTCTCCAGGTTTCTGGTAGACCAGTAAGAACTTCAGGGTGACCAGTAAAATCCTCAGGATATTTGAGTACTGCAAAGCATGTTGATTCTTAGCCAAATCACTAAATTATTATTCTTTTTTTTTTCCCTGTAGCTTTGGGAACTCTTTTATAAATTGAGGTTTGTATATACCTACATTGCTCCCTGGCAGATCACATGGGGATCTGCCTTCCATGCTTTTGCCCAGCCCTTTGCTGTGCCACGTATCCTTTGAAAGTGCAGACTTTTTCCTGAAGTCATGTGTTAAAACTTCTGAATGTTACATTGTAATGAATTGTATGGTATGGGCTAAAGCTACTGAAGGAACAGGTTTGTCTAGTGAGTATTTATCAAAAACTGTTCATGCTTTCTGCCTTGCTACAATGCTTCTATAGACTGGTTTGAATGGAGTGTTGAGAGAGGACCCTCTGTAGAATTTTGAGGAAAAGAATGACCACAGTGTCTACTGCCAAATTTTCAGCTATTTCTATGTTTAAAAACAAAATATTCCCCTTATTGCTGAAAATACAGTAAAGATGCTTTGTTGTGTAAAAATTCTAGAGATACTATTTTGGTCTTAATTGGTGTTGCTGTCTGTTTTGGATACTATCACAGGAGCTTGTACAATAGTAGTTGTTACTTTGCTTTCCTTAATTCTGTTATCCTACAGATTCTGCAATGTTGTTTGTCCAAGCAGCTGTGTCAGCTTTCTTCTCTACTCCACTGAATCCTTTTCTGGGAAGTGCAATATTCATCACTTCATATGCCAGGCCTGTCAAATTCTGGGAGAGAGACTACAAGTAGGTGAAATAAAACCTTAAAGTTTGTCCTTTTGTTTTTCTGTACAAATGTATTGGTTTTGGGAAGTTGTTGGCATTTTGGTTTGAGGGGTGGGTTGCTGTGTGTTTGCCTTTTTTACTTTTTACGTCTCCAAGTGCTGCTTTGTTTTCCCAGTTTATAGTACTGAGTGTTTTCAATGAACTTGCTTCTGAAATGCTGTAGCAGCTGGTTTTTATACTAGCAACATTAGCTTCTTGAGTAAAAAGAGTGAATTTATGTACAAGAAGGTTTTGAGGGGCAGTTCATAACTGTATTTGACCTGTGTTTACTACTGCTTGTTTCACAACTAAAACTGGCTAACCTCAATATAAATATCTTTTAAAGTAAATCATCTTTGATCAAGGTGGGATCAGTAGTAAAAGATTTTTTTATGTCAGATTATACCTTCCTGTAGTTTTATTTGTCTGAAGTCCAATATTTTTGGAGATCAGACCAGTAAAATGTTTAACAGCATAGGGCAAGATGAGTGGATAGTTCTGTTATTTGTGGAGAACTCTTTCATTTCGCTGCTTTATTGCCTTTTTTTTTTTCCATTCTAATACTGGAACAGTTTAAATATAGTATTCCCAGAGTTAAAGTTGTAACTTCAGCCAGTGAAAGAACTTTCTGAAAATTTCCCTTTCAGTAAAGTCTACTAGAATGTTAGCTGTGCTGCTTTATTTTTTTCACTTTGTCACATCTAAAGCTTTATGATACTTATCTAAGAAAATGCATACATTTATTATCTCTAAAGCTAAATATTATTCTATGGCTGCCTACTGTGGGCAAACTTTTTGGTATTGGATCATAAAACAGAAAATACTATTACATATGAGAAGAGCAGCAAATTTGAATATAAAATAATTTCAAACAACTTTTTGAAACTTTCAGTGGGAATATTTTTATTAGTTTTTATTCTGTTAGTTACTTCTTCCCTTAGATTTTCTTGCAGTAATACATTTTGTGTTAAGTATGCTTTATTGTATGATTTTTTCAGTACAAAACGTGTGGATCACTCAAATACAAGACTGGCTTCACAGCTTGATCGAAATCCAGGTGCCTTTCCTAGTCTGGGTTTTCTGTGGTTTGGGTTGGGTTTTTTGGGGTGAAGCAGTTGTGGTGGGGTTTTGGGTTGGTTTTTTTGGGGGGGAGAGGAGGGATGGTGTTATAGGGCCTTTATAGGGTTCATGATTAGTTTGCCTTTGATCTTCTTCAACTCTGCCCAATGTTTGGCTGTTTTCTCCTCCATTATCTCATTCTTGCTTTATTCATTAGACACTCCGATAACTTTCTTGTTTCCCCCTTACGTCTGTGTCTGTGCTTTACTGCTTTACTTACAAGCATCTGCATTAAGCTGTTTTGCTTTTTAGTCTTATGTAATTTTAAAAAGGTAAACGTTATCTGAGGGACTCTCAATGTCATGTGATGTACAGTACACAGTCATTACCGAGATACTTTTGTGCTCATTTGCTTTTGCCCTTTGTGTGGAATAGATGGGTGGGAGATGCAAGAGTAGAACTGTAGGAGTTACGAAGGGGAAAATACTGGTCAAAAATACTAAATGTCATGTAGCATTCACTTGGAGTTGTCCCTTAAGGGGGTTGTGTGTGTAGAGAATGACCTTGAAACAATGTTAAGAAAAGTGTAGGATGGAATGTGAAGTGATACCTGACATTCAAGCTTGATGTTCTTCTGCAGGTTCAGATAATAACCCACATCCAATCTTCCTGCAGGTTCAGATGATAACAACCTGAATTCAATCTTCTATGAACATTTAACCCGTTCCCTTCAGCACAGCCTGTGTGGAGACTTATTGTTGGGTCGGTGGGGAAACTATAGTACTGGGGACTGCTTCATCCTAGCCTCTGACTACCTCAATGCACTAGTACACCTTATAGAGATAGGAAATGGCTTGGTCACCTTCCAGCTGAGGGGGCTTGAATTCAGAGGTGAGTGTGTTACACTCTTTCCTTAGCTGTCTGTATTAAAAAATGGAATTCTGCTTTGGAAACTTAAGTTACTTCCAGTTCCATCCTGTAAAGAAATTGCTTTGAAAAGGGGCTGTAGGGCTGCTTCATGCCTGTGTCTTTTATGAGGGGAAATCTAGCTTGCTCTAGCAGAGTTGATGCTAAGTCTCTGTTTCAGTTTTAGTGCAATATGGCTACTGTAATTGAGTCTTAGATACACCTAATTAAAATGTGATCCTAGAGTGATTAAGCAAGCTATCCAAATCTTGTGTTTAATGGCAGATAGGTCACTTGGTGCTACAGGAACATAATTGGAGATGGGTGGTATTTTAAACACTTTCGAACACATGTCAACATTAAGTCAATCATATAAAGTGTTCAACTCTTTCTTCTTTCTCTGCTTTCTCCTAAGGGACTTACTGCCAGCAACGAGAAGTAGAGGCCATCACTGAAGGTGTAGAGGAAGATGAAGGCTTTTGTTGCTGTGAACCTGGCCACCTTCCTCACATGCTTTCCTTTAATGCTGCCTTTGGGCAGCGTTGGCTGGCTTGGGAAGTGCTTGTGACAAAGTATGTTCTGGAGGGTTACAGCATCACAGACAACAGTGCGGCTTCCATGCTTCAAGTCTTTGATCTCCGGAAAATTCTCACCACTTACTATGTGAAGGTATGATTCAGATCAGTACAACCGTTGGGGAAGGTAGACTGGATTTGGATTACACCTAGAAACTGCTTAATGTCTTGAACTTCTAGTGCCTTTCATATAAGGATCACAGATGTGATACCTATTACAGATGTATACCTTCATCAAAGGAGAGCAGTTTGCTGTCCTGCTGATTACATGATACTTTGGTGCATGAGCAGGACAATGACTGTAGTCTTCCTAGCTGAAGCTGCAGTAGTAACTTGAGAGCTGTTACCCAAACATAACAGCTGTGTTGTAAATAGTTAAGAGAAGTTAAATAGAGTGTTCTGTCCTGGAGAAAGACAAGCTGTGTTGGTCTTTAGAAGCTGTCCAAACCAGTTTTTTCTTTATTTTTTCAAATACAAAAAAATACCTGTCCTAGAATTGCAAGAGGACGTCCAGGCCTCTGATTCCTTCAGATAATCAGTTGACTAATTGAGATCTTTCATAAGCTACTCTCTTTGAGAGCTGAAAATTTGTAATTTGAAATATTTCCAAGATATTTATTCACACAGAAGTTGTTGTTTTCCCACTCTTCCTCCCCTCTCCCCAAGCATGAGAATGTTAAAACTGTCTTGTCATTTACTTGGCCTTGGAATTATTTAGAAATTCAATGTCTAAGCCTCCATGTTAACTAGATAAAAACTCCTTTGTATTTTTCTGCAAATTTACAGTGAGAATCCTGTCCCATCCTTTTTTCCTTTCCTTATTCCTTCAGTGGATGCTTCAAAAATCTCAAGTCTTTGAATAACATGTCTGCATGCAAACCTGTATTATTTTCCATGTAAACTTGCTGCATCTGTGAGCCAAATAAATGCTACTGTGTATGAGGTTTGTTCATCACCAAGAAAATAATGCAAATGAGTTGAAACAGTTGAGATTGCTGGCTCTTATTTTATTGCAGTACTGACTCATATTTTTAACTACTGCTGTTTCAGGGAATCATCTATTATGTCACAACATCCCCCAAGCTAGAGGAATGGTTAGCTAATGAGACAATGCAGGAAGGACTGCGGTTGTGCACAGACCGCAATTACGTTGATGTAGACCCAACATTTAACCCCAATATCGATGAGGATTATGACCACCGTCTAGCAGGGATCTCAAGAGAGAGTTTCTGTATGATATATTTGAACTGGATAGAATATTGCTGCTCTCGAAGAGAAAAGGTGAGTATGGATGTGTGAGGGAAGTGCACTCTGGTTTGACCTGCAGGCTGCTTAATACTGACTTTTTTAAAATAAATGAGATTTTTAATTGAATATTAATTTAAAGTTTAGTCGCTTTGATCTGCTCTTGAGATGTGAGTTTAAATAAATTCTGTAAGTAGTCTGTGATTTAACCTGTTCTTTAATGAAATTTTTATTTACCAGCTTGAACCTTAGTCAGGCATTTGTCTACCTACAAAAGAATATAGAACTGATGTTTTTGTGCTTGGATATCAGTGTTTACAAATCAACCCTAACTTAAACCCCAGACCACTCCAACTGATTATCTGTTGCCAGCTTATAAGAGTGACCACTTCTTTCTTAGTGGTCATACTCTAAAGTTCCTGTGGACCACTGAAATTATTGGCTTGTGAAAATGATCATCCCATATTTACCCTTTTCCTCTCTCCATATCCTTCCACCTTTTAAGCAGAAACATCAGTACATTTGTAGAGGGATACTGTGACTTCTTACTGTATACAAAAACCTATGTGGTCAAGTCAAAGTAGTGTTGCCTTTGAGAATGAGATTAAAGGGTCAGGAATATAATTGGAATTTGGGATCTGAGACTTAAGAGTTCAATTTTACTTTGGAGGTAAAAGATTAATTAGAAGTCTGTTTTAACAGGTGTGAGACTTAATGTTCTGCAGTCACATGACAAACAATAGCTGAAGAACATTGCTTCCTTCTAAGTACAGTCTTGTGAAAAATTTTGTGTAGGTTTTGAAAATCGGGTTTAATCACTTAAATGAATTCTACTATTATATAGGGCATTATATACCCTATGCAGTTACTAATGGTTTTGAGCTGAGGCTGAGTTCTTCCTGAATAAAGCTGTAGGCCAGGGAAGTTTCCTGAAAACTCAGAATTACATACTCCAGTAAGTGAAAATCCACTTTTTTGACAAAAAATATCATAGAATCACAGACTGGTTTGGGTTGGATAGGACCTTAAGATCATCTAGTTCCAGCCCCAACTGCCATGGGCAGGGATGCCTGACATTAGGCCATGTCACCCAAGGCTTTGTCCAGCCTGAACACTGCCAGGGATGGAGCATTCACAACTTCCTTGGGCAACCCACTTCCAGTGCCTCACCACCCTTACAGTAAAGAACTTCCTCCTTATATCCAATCTAAACTTCCCCTTTTCCCACAGTTCCATGTCTCTTTTTATGTTGAGGACACCAGAACTGCACACAATGCTCCAGGTGAGGTCTCATGAGAGCAGAGTAAAGGGGCAAGATCACCTCTTTTGACCTGCTGGTCATGCTCCTTTTGACGCAGCCCAGAATGTTTGGCTTTCTGGGCTGGGAATGCACACTGAAACTGGCTCATGTTCATTTACTCATTGACCAACACCACCAGATCCTTGTCCTCAGGGCTGCTCTGAATATCTTCTCTGCCCAAGCTATAGCTGTGCCTGGAATTGCCCCAACCCAGCTGTTGGACCTTGCACTTGGCTTGGTTGAACTCCATAAGGTCGGCATTAGCCGGCTCTCAAGCGTGTCAAGGTCCCTCTGGATGGCATTCCTTCCCTCCAGCGTATCAACCAAACCACACAGCTTGGTGTCATCGGCAAACTTGCTGCGGGAGAATATTACTGTCTTAACCCCATAGTTTCGCTATTTGACAGTTTGCATACAAGGTACACAGTATCCATGAGGAATGTTGCAGGCAACTGTTAAGCCTAGGATTTGTCTTATTTCAAACGTAGTATGTGTGTGTCTGCCTCTGCAAGTATTTTACGTACTTGCAAAACCTTTTTAAAAAAATCCAAGCTCCTGTTGAAAGTCTGAGCAAGAAGAACTGGTGTGGTAAGTACATGCACAACACTTGAGTGTGTGTACCTTTGCATGTGTTTGGGTCTTTTTACTGCTGGCAGAACAGCTTTTCTGTGGCCATTCTTTTACTTTGTTCACCTGACTATTCCTTTTTTTTCCTATTATTACAAGCCGCTGGATGCAAGTAAAGACTCCCCCCTGGTGACATTGTGTTATGGACTGTGTGTTCTGGGGCGGAGAGCATTGGGAACAGCTTCACATCACATGTCAAGGTAATAAAGTGTTGTTGTGATCTTCTCTTCCTCAAAATCCCTGTGGCTTCCTAGGTTAGGTATTCAGTACCTCTTTAGAAAAGAAAAAGATATTAAGTATCATCTTAAACTGGACAGATATGCAACTTGCCTGTACTACATCAGCCCGTGAAATGTAACCAAACAGCAAATAAGGGAGAGCTTGAATTTGAGTAGTTTGTTTTAGTGAGCAAGATAGGAATTCTGGTGTGGGTAAGAACCAGTTATATAACTGATGGAAACTGGCTGAGTTCTAAAAGTAAATTCCATATCCTTCAAGTATGTGCCCTGTATGGAAACAGAGTGAAGAGGACAGCTTCTTAAAATGAGGAACATGTCTTGATGCAAGTTAGATCAGGCCATAGTGTGTAAGTTTCACAGTTCAGCTGGCTCTGTGGCAAGCAGCTGCATTTCCTAAGAATCATCTTCAACTCAACTCTGTCATCATATGGCAGTCTCTTCCTTGCAGATTAACGGCCTCAACTTAATTTAGAAAGACTATGTAAAACGTAGCTGTACGTTTCAAGAAATCACGAGGTGATGGCTTAAAAAGAAAATAGAGAAGCATAAATGGATGTGGAAGCCCTTGGCCAGCTTGGTGCTGACTGTGAAACCTATTCTGCTTTGCTTTCAGGGAAACTGTTGACTAATTAAATATCAGCCAATTGCCCCTTGAAGGTCTTGCAGATATGCACCAGCAAGAGTGATCATAGCATATTTGATCTCTCATTTTTAAGTTAGCATAGTAAAAGGAGCAATCTATGCCTTTGAGTAAGACAGTTGTCATGATTTTTATATTATACTAAAGCATGCACAACTGAAGCTGCATTGTCTCCTTAACTGAGCCACTGTGGTGTTATATTCCCTGAGAAGCGTTCTTTTTGTAAATGTTTGTAATAAAGTCGGGCTTTCCTCACAGTGTTCCTCTTTACTTTAGTCTGTGTAAAGAGACTATTGCGTGTATGGTTTATTCATTACTTGCTCAGTGCATATAAACATCTATTGTCCAAGCTTTGCTTATACACACATCCTTGCTCTTATGTTCTCCCTGTCTTATCCTGTAAGTTATACTTAAGGAGAAGAAAATGTGAATTTTTGTGCAGTTTGGTATCTTTTGCTCTTGTCAGTGATGAACTTGTGGGTATGTTTGTATTTCTATTAATATTTGTGCTGTTTGCTTCTTTTCCTTCTGCCCCCCCCTTACCAGTAATCTGGAATCCTTCTTGTATGGCCTGCATGCCCTATTTAAGGGTGATTTTCGTATATCTTCAATTAGAGATGAATGGATCTTTGCTGACATGGAACTGCTGAGGAAAGTAGTGGTTCCTGGAATACGGATGTCACTTAAGCTACATCAGGTGAGAGATTACACAGGAGGATATGTGCAGTTCTTTTTATTTCTGTGCAGTCGTTATTTTAAAAATAAGCTGGGAGAGAGCAAAAAGAGGAAGAGAACAGAAGGGCATATGATAGTGATGGACAACTGAAAACGAGGGAATATCTTTATCTTGTCCTTTGTTTCGTTATAGCTCATGTCGAAGGTGATATTGAGGAAAAGGGAATGCAGTTTATGCTCAAAGCTTGAAAATTACATCAAATGTTCAGAGAATGTCAAGCCCTGTCTCATATTCATCTGGAGATTATTCCCTTGTGAACAGCATCTCTGAAATTTTGCTGCACTCTTCCCCTCCCCACATAGATGTAATTGGTTTAGAAGGTTATTGTGCCGTTTAAAGCTGCACAGCCCTTTCCTCCAATGGGAGTTGTTTTTCTTGTTCTCTTTTCTTTGAATTGTTTTAGTAACAGACACTTTGGAATTACTCATTGATGCTATTAGTAAGATTTAGGTAAGAATGAGGTTGATTTTTCAATAAACTGAAATTGGGATTGATTTTTTTTATAGTGAAGTGAGGGCAAAGATGAGCAATCACAAATTCTGTCCAGGCCATCTGTGAACTAACCTCAGCAAGTATGAGAAAGCATGTACTTGAAAGATAGGCCCTCTGTGAGAATGAGTCTGTTTGGAAAAGAGCTCATCTTTAACCATGTCCTTTAGTAGGTACCTGATAATTTTTGGTCTGCCTTCACTGAGCTTCCTAAGAGTTTGAGGTGTGAAAGGTTTGATATTTTTTTTATGTAGTTACATCTGAAATATTAACCAAATCTTACCGTATGTGCATTCTTGGAAACAGGATCACTTCACTTCTCCAGATGAGTATGACGATCCTTCTGTCCTCTATGAAGCCATAACAACCCATGAAGAAAATCTAGTTATAGCACATGAAGGTGACCCTGCTTGGAGGAGTGCAGTTCTTTCCAATTCTCCCTCCCTCCTTGCTCTGCGTCATGTGATGGACGATGGCACCAATGAATATAAGATCATTATGCTGAATAAGCGGTATCTCAGTTTCAGGGTCATCAAGGTAAGTCTTGTGCATGTTTCACAATGTGATGGTATGTTGTGTATTTTTAATAACTATACCAAACCGCTACTTCAACTCAAAACACTGCTTTTTTTTACTACCAATGTCATTGCTAGGGCTGCCTCTTCTCATACAGTGGAAGTATCTAATCAGAAAATCAGTTTCTGACTTAAAATATCTGTTTCTCATCCCATTCTTAGATTTGCTTTATTCTTGCTGTTGCAGCCTGTGTCCAAAAGTTCAGCTTTGTGAAGAATAAATATAAATGCTTGCAGTTCTGCAGTGCAGTATTACATAAATTCATGGAGACCTAGGTACAGCAAAGCACACGGTCATTGTTTCCTTTTCTGACACAGCCTTTCTACTTGGCTTTTGCAGGTGAATAAGGAGTGTGTGCGTGGCCTGTGGGCAGGACAACAGCAGGAGCTTGTCTTCCTGCGTAATCGTAATCCAGAAAGAGGAAGTATCCAAAATGCAAAACAAGCTCTGAGGAACATGATCAACTCCTCCTGTGACCAGCCAATTGGATACCCAATCTACGTCTCACCTTTGACTACTTCCTATTCAGATAGTCATGAACAGCTGAAGCAGATTCTTGGGGGAGCTATCAGCTTAGGAAACATCAGAAACTTCATAGTGTCTACATGGCACAGGTGAGCTGAGAAAATGAGTTCTCATTTACTATGTGTTAGTACTCTCATATTCCATTAACTAGTCTCAGTAACTACTGCTATTAACTATGCCTACCACAGTTTAATTTTGTAATATTCAGTCACATAAAAATAAGTCTTGTTTTTTGTTTTAAGCATATTTGTAGCATATGGCAACTGCTTTGGTTCAGGATTAATTTCAAGGCATGGAAGTAATGCACCACAAATTATGTAAATGAGAGCTTGGAAAAAAAAACAGGACGGAAAATACAGATGCAAGAGCTACAGCTCCAGTTCTAATCTCAGGTCTGACAACGAGAGACAATACAACCTGTTTTTTTTCAGTACCATCGCTTTTGCAGTCTACAATATCATTTTTACAGTATCAGGACTGTTTGGTAGGGTTCCTGTCTGGCAAATATTTAGCATGCAAATGCAGTATTAATGCTGTTAGACTATACTCATCCATAGTAACACACGTGTTAGCTGCTTAGAATTTCATGAGTGCTTAGAAGTACCCAGTGTGTCAGAGCCAGAACAAGTAACTGGAGTGATAATATAATCTTCCCTCTACATGGCCCCCCCTGTAACCCAGTACAAACTCTTCCTGTGCTGTATCTTACAGGCCATGAGAACTTGTACTGAAGGTCTGGCCACTTACGACTGTGGCTCCAAAAGCAACAGTGGCAGCGGTGTGTGGCATTCAGAAATGTGTGCTGGTTCTTGCCAGTCGTGTAGCTGTTTTGATGGTCATATTTACACTTGGAGATGTATAGCACATCAAACAGAAGGTGCTGCTTCACCCCAGAATATGCCACACTTACTACTGTCTGTGGTGTTTTTCTTCTTTTGCCATCTGCTTGTCTGACACATGGATAGAATAACAGGTGAAAGTATGACACAGAACAGTGTATGGAGCCAAGCTGTATATGCTTTGGGATTCTGAATCTCGGGGCAAATACAGTCACAAAGGAGTGCTCAATTGTTTGAGTGCAACAGGAAGAAAAGAGTAATAAAAAGTATGAATTGAAGAAAGGAGGAATGTGCTGTGGTTTTTTTGTCCATCTGAAGTTCATTAACGCAAATGATGCAGTGAAAAGCCTGTATGATTATATCCAGTAGAAAACATTGTCTAACTTGCTGTCTGAATATTCAGAATTCACATGAGAATTTGCGATTCAGATAATGGCAGTATGTGCTTCAAACAACTGTATGTTACTGAAGGTAACAAGAAACCAAATACTTTCAAAAGAAAAAATAAGCAAACCAAACAAAAAACACAACCCCCTAACATTTCAGGTCATCTGAATAGACAAAGTCTATTGCAGTCTAACAATACACAACTGATGTGTTAAAGAGCGTAAATTTTACTAAACTATTACAAAATAACCAAGGTGTTCTACCAGCATTTTTATTTAGAATTTTATCTCTATTGTATTTCAGAAGAGGCTTGATTTTTCAAAACCTACTTCATATGAGCATTTGGCTTACTATAAATTACTGTTACTTCAATAGTTGTCATGAAGAAAATTGCAAGCTCTTAGAAAGCAGCATTTATATTTGTGAAGCATGTTCTGAGACAAAGTCAAGTTTTATGTGATTTTTGGGGAATGCTGTGGATTGTGCTGAGTAAAGCCTTTTGCCTGTCATCATAAGGCATTTCTTAGAATCATAATGATTAGGAGGCCTGACAATATGTCAATTGCATTATGTTTTCAGACTAAGGAAAGGCTGTGGAGCTGGCTGCAATAGCGGTGGAAATATTGAGGATTCAGATGCTGGAGGTGGAGCTTCTTGCACAAGTAACAATGCAACTATCAATGAGTCTCAGAGCAGCATGTCACAAGGAGGAGGGAATGCAACTACAGGGCAGGGACCTGGAGCAGTACAGCACCCTCCTGTTGCAGCTCATCCGACAATTCTTCCTGCAGCTCATCCACCAACTCATCCCTCCACCTTGGGTAAAGTTGCTTTGTTTTATTTTAATGACTTTATACAAGTACAATATTATTTAATGACTTTATACAAGTACAGAGGCAGAACTGGCCTTTCAGGTCTTTGGATCAGGCCTAAGTTACAAGATAAAGCAAGCAAAAGTGATTTGATGTAGTGTTAATACCTTCTGGATTCATCTCAAACTACAGTCTTGCTTTCTGCAAAGCAAGGTTCCCAGACAGATTGGAGCAGTAGGGGTATAGTTGTGCTGGCAAAATAGATTAAATAACTTTTATAACATGTTTCTACAGATAGGATGGTTCATTGTTGTTTTTTTTTTTTTGCTTCTGTCATATTGTCTGTAAGTGCTAAACTTTGTATTTTTGAGTGTTGTTATAGTTCTTACTTATACAGTAGAATGGATTTTCTGTTTCCATAGTATTTTAGCTGAATCCTATCCAGGAGTCTGTAGTGATTTGTAGCTAGGGAGGTGATAAACAGTAAAGCTGAGAAAAGGCTTTCCAAACTTTACCTTTGCTCAGAAAGTGTATGAAAGTGCATCTAGTTGAATGAACTTTTTTTTACACAAATAATTAGTCTGTTAACTGTGGGAAGGTATCCACAAGCACTTGGTATTGGAAAAACAATACCACCAATTCTCATAAACAACAACTCCTGTTTTCAAGTGTATTAAATGTTTCTGAACTTGTTTAAATACAGCTTTTGCTCCAACAAATTTTCTGACTCAATCTTTGAACATCTAGTCAAGCATACTAAGAAATAATGTTTACAGTGTTTTGAAACATTTACCTGCCTTAATGCCTTAAGTACAGGAAACTTAAGTGTAATATTAAGAAACAAACAGTTGGTGCAGGAAGAGCAACACTGAAGTGTTTTTCAGGCTACTTGTTTTAAAGGGATTGGGAATTGAACAGAATATGAAATGCCAAAATAAGATGAGGGGAATGTATTCAAATGCTCTGCTATATGAAATGCAACAGATATTCTGCAGTACAGCTGTTTCAGATGTTGTTGATTAGACCCAGAAGTTTTGTCTGTAAGTGCTAAGGTGTTTGTCAGCAGTCTAATGTGTGTGGGAGGCTTTATCAAACTCCTGATTCTCTATCTTTTACTTTTAGGCACCAGTCACAGCTCTCACTCTGTGCAGTCGAGCCTTGTCAGACATTCCCCTGCCCGTGCCTCAGTAGCTAGCCATTCATCTTATTGCTACGGCAGTCGTCATTCATCTCTTCGCACATCCACAACGGGCTTTGTGCCTTGTCGGCGCTCTTCCACCAGTCAGATATCCCTTCGTAACCTTCCATCATCCATCCAGTCCCGCCTGTCTATGGTGAACCAGATGGAACCTACTGGCCAGACTGGGGTCAGCACGCAGCATGGACTGCCCTCTTCTAGCAGCTCCAGCCAAAGCATCCCAGCCTGTAAACAGCATGCCCTTGTGGGCTTTCTAGGGACAGAAGGAGGGAGTAATGCAACTGAAACGCAGTCAGGTGGCAATGCAAGCCCTGCAAATCAAATGCAAGCCAAAAAGGATGACGTTATTTACAGAATCCAGGTGAATAGTCAAGAAGAACAAGTTAACCTATGCTTCCACATGCTTTTGTTAGTTTTACCTTGGATGTTATTGAAATCACTACTTCCTAAATACACACACAGTCTGGAATGCCTCAGTATACAGCTATTGTGCAGTTACATTTGGAGAGCTAATGTGAGGAAAAGGATATCTGGACAACCAACCTTCTTGCATGCTTAGACATCCCTGTTTACTTGTATGTTTTGCTGTAGTGCAGCTTTGAGAATGTCAACTGAGCTTAGTTCCACTTCATACTTAGTTTGCCTTTATTCATGACAACATGTAAAACTGAACAGCTTCATTTGCAAAGTAGAAAGCAGGTAGCTTTTTTCATTTAAACCAATTAGATCTTCCACAAAAGTAAAAATTTTCACTTTCATACATATTTATTCATTTTCATGTGTATTTATTCTTTGGTTATTGCCTCAAGTCTGGGTTTACTGAACAGCAAGCAATACACCATTGACTAAGTTAATCATGCAGCCTTACTCGTTTTGTGCAAATCCAGAAATTTGTATTCTTGCTCTTCTAGCTTTTTATTAGCCCCACGTGTATGCCTTTGGCAGTATATTAGTGAGAAACATCAAGAAGTGGATTTAACAGGGTAAATTATAACAAACATGATTTCCTTGCTAGTATCACATCATTGTAGAGTAATCCTTATTAAACTGCATCATAGTGGGTGAAGTTAATGAATTAATTTTGCAGGTCTATACTTAGTAATTTTTGTTTGCAGGCAGGAGCCCTTTTATCAAATTGCCTAATTCCTCAGTGGGAGGAGGATACAGGCAAAGTTGTCATGCACCCTTGGATAGTGGACACTGTGGTTCTCTCTCTGTTCTTAAATAAGAAGAAGTTTTCAGGAGTTTTTTCCTGCTGCCCCTGTGGAAAGGCCAGTTTACTTAAACACAGGGTGGGTCTCAACTGACAATGCTGGTAGATAAATAGATCTTCAGCCCAACAGCAAATTCTCCAAGATGGTGTTTCTTAATGTGTTCTGTAAGAAGTGACAGAGGCAGTTTTAACAGTTCATCATCACTTAACTCTTCCCTGCTACTGGACCATGTGCTGCCTATGCTTATGTTGTGGTATCTTCTTAGACCCTGCCATGAGCCAGTGTAACTGAAAGAAAGGGTGGGAAGGGGAACCAGAGCTGCTGCTTCAGACAGCAGTGACCTGATGTATTGTCAGCTCTGTGTGTGAAACCACAGCCTAATTTCCAAATGCAGTGCTGCTCAGGCTTTTTCCTAGCCTGGAGCTTGAATTTCCACCATTGAAATTGGTCAGAAATCAGTTTCTGTGGGTTAAGGTCACTTCTCTGGAAGTATGGAAAAGCTACATTTTATCTGTTTCTCTTAAATTTTGGCTGAACTAACAGTCAAAACTCAATTCCTACTTATAGTTAATGGATCCCAGTCAAGTACTGGAAGGGATCAACGTGTCAAAAAGGAAAGAGCTGCAGTGGCCAGATGAGGTGATACGGCTAAAAGCTGGAAGAAACAGCTGGAAAGACTGGAGTCCTCAGGAAGGCATGGAAGGCCATGTAAGTTTACTCAGAAGCTGACAAGCTAATTTTAAGAATGGCAGTGTCTTGATGCTATGGCAGTCTGCCTAGATGTTAAGACCAAAGGTAAATGTAGGATGGATCAGGAGCTGTGCTCCAAGTCCCTGTTGCTGGAAGAGCAGGTCCAGAATCTGAGTTTGAAGCAGAAGGATATTACTGCCGCTGTATCCAAAAGACACAGGGTGACGATTCAAGCATTGTCAACTACCTCTGCTTCCTTGCCTTCTTCCAGCTCTTGTCATGAACTCTCAGGCATTGCACTCATTCATCCAACCTTCATTTTCCTTTCGTTAAACTGTCTATCCTTGGGCAAATACAGAAGGTCAGTTTACCAACGAGTCCTTAACTGAATGCTTAACAGTATTTGTTTTTAAATTATCCTGATGAAGATAGTCAAGATTGTCTTTAGGTGCCTCTTAATTATAGGTACATGCTAAGTGTTTACTTTCTCTTAAAAAAGAAATCTGCTGTGGCTAAAACTTGCGAACACCTATGACTTGAACCTGTGTCTCTCTTTTTCCTAGGGTTATACCTGTGTTTTATAAAAAGTCATTGCGTTAGTTAGAAAACTCGTCTCTTGATTAAAGCTCTTTTTAGGGGTAAAAAAAAACTATATCTTTGAACCTTTTTGGTTTTTACTGAAGCATATGGGGTTTTTTAGATCTTTGTGTCAATAAAGATACTCTAGTCAGTATTCTTCCAGTGATAAATAGTAAAAGGGAAGAGTCACTGACATTGTTTCTGCATTGGTTCATCAATAAAACTGTTTTTATTTGGAACACGTTAGTTCTGACAGTTTATAAGAATTTGCTTTGATTGAGTGGTTACCTCAATTGGAGGCATTATTTATAAATTTAATTCAGGGGCTGGATTTTGTTCTCTGAAGGTCTGCATCACTGTGGATGTATGTGCAAGCCTCAGGTAAGAAATGGGAGTATGCTGATAATACAGCATATGCCAAATCTACCTTGTTACGTGTGTGAAGGAAGAGCCCTGGAAATAAATCCCTTCCACAAAAAAACTGTACCATAGTAGGGTTATCTTGTATGTCTTCCCTTTCTGATCCTACAGCTGTATTCTTGCCTGCTGCGATGCTCCTCGTCAAGCAGTTTACAAGCCAAAGCCTTATGTCAGTACCGAGTAGAAAGCTGTTGTAAACAGTGTTCAGTTTAGATGTTATAGTTTCGGAATTTCCTTGTTAGCTATTGCAGATCAAGCATGCTGTCAAGATGGTGAATGTGAAGGGTTGTATCAAAACACGTCCTGTTACCTGATATCACTGGACAATTTTTTTCTTTTCATGAGTTTGTGTATTTTGCAGTTGCAGCATGCAGACGTGTAGTGATTGATGTTACAGAGAGAATTAAAACAAGGGAAGCTGTTCTAATGCTTCTCATCTATTTTTGGTGCAGGATACTGGCAGGGTTTTTTAGAAGCTCATTTTTGACCTAAGGTGAAAGGGGGAAAGCACCAGATTATCCTATGTGTGATTAGAGAGACAGGATTTAACTTGACATAGTTTCCACTGCCTGCTTCAGCTGCCTGTGCTTAAACATACTCATATCGTAAGCTCTCAGGACAGTCTTCCCTTTCTGATCCTGCAGCTGCAGTCCTTTCTGCAAACAGGCAGAAATGATTCTTACCTGCTACAGTGCTGCTCATCAAGCAATTTACCAGCCAAAGCCTTATGTCAGGACTCTTAGTGTGAAATCCAGCTCTTTAAACCTTTCCTACTACATACAAAAAGCATTTTTCCTAATTTTGCTTTTTATTTTGCTACGTGTGCAGTATATATAATACACAAAGACATTATAGAGTTTCTTCAAGGAAATGAAATTTAGCAGTCCTCATTCTATTGTATCTACTTTTTCCAGGACTTTTGAGATTAAGGTATACTCTGCATTATCTTTCTGTGATACCTGCAGTAGCATGCAGAAGAGCCCTTTTCCTTCTCAAGAGATTCTTACCACCTCTTTGCTGTCTAGTGACATCATTTTGCATGTTATCACTCATGGGGCATCAAGTAAATGCCGGCCATAATAGGAGAGATGGTAAAACCAAGTGAGTGGGTGGTTACAGTGAGTTGTAATAATCTATGTACAACTCTTGCCATAAGCACAGTTTTTAAGGAATCATGATACTGATGCTTTTTTGGAGTCTGCCCTTAGCTGCCACAGAGGCACCAGCTTGAAGCTGAACAAGGATGTAGTACTTGGACTTTATTGGGAAATTCTTTATATATTTGAAGGTAGAATATTCCTGACCTCACTCCATACAGCAGCATAAAAAGTTTACTTTGAAGTCAGACTTGAACACACTGCTTGAGTATCACGCTGTTGCATCAAACAAAGGGGAAGTGAAGATGCCCTGCTTCCCTAGGTGAAATGCTCCTCCTGTGAATGCAGTCTGTATCTCCTGCAGTAGAGAAAGCTGAGCATTAGAGAAACTGCCAGCTGTCAGTTGGGTTTAGTGAGGATTATGGGGGCCTTTTGAATTTGGTCTTGAAAGATGTAGGTTAATTGTGGGGTTCTGTCCTTTCTTCTTCACCTGAATCTTTAGAACTCTGCAAACTGTCCTGGCCTGGATTATGTTTTACTTATTTTTTTACCTTACCTTGTCTTGAATTTAGCAAATTTGAGAATTCTGTTTCTGTGGAGCTGGCAGTACTTAAAACCATGTTACTGGAACATCCTTGTGGTTCCTTTGGGGCACCCAAAAATTTAAGGTGTAGTTTTAGGGAGGCAGCTGAGCAGACACATACAAGGGCCTGTATGGAAAAAGGGGCTTTCTAATGGTCAGTATCAGGCAAAATCCTTGGTAGCAGCAGATCAAAGAACATGAATTCTTAAACAGGAGAAGTTTAGATTGCATATAAGGAGGAAATCCTTTCCTGTTAGGGTGGTGAGGCACTGGAATGGGTTGCCCAGGGAGGTTGTGAATTCTCCATCCCTGGCAGTTTTCAAGACCAGGTTGGACAAGGCCTTGGGTGATATGGTTTAATGTGAGGTGTCCCTGCCCATGGCAGGGGGGTTGGAACTTGATGATCTTAAGGTCCTATCCAACCCTAACTATTCTGTGATTCTATGCATAACCAGGAGTATGGGATAGTAGCTTGTAGCACTGTTTCTGAAACCTTTCCTCTCTGCAGTATTTTTTTTCATTTTAAATTATTTTTGAATAATTTAATTCAAAAGATCAACCTTGAATTCAGAGTGAACAGAATTAGGGCAAGGGATTTGAGAGTAGTTTGTACCCAACTCTTGATAAACTACAATTGTGCTATTGCTGTACAATACTGAGGTATTTTAAAACTATTACAGCTTTGGGATATAAAAATATCCCAAATCAGTACATGTACACTTCTAACAGTTTTTACTCACTTTGCATGAACTTTGGTCTGATTTGGGTCAGCTGATGAAATTCAAATCAAAGGCTGGCTTTTCTCAGGTAAGCTGCAGCTCTTCAGCAAGGCTTAAGTAGGTAAGCTTACCTTGTGGGTATGCTGCCCCTGAAAAGTGAGCAACTATATCAGTATAGCACTTACATTATTGCTCCTTTTGCCCTGTAAGGGTCTTGAATTATCAGCCATGACTGATATGGCAGTTTTCCCATGGAACTTCACATTTTATTACACTTCTTTTTTATTTCCCCCCAGGTGATTCACCGCTGGGTGCCTTGCAGCAGAGATCCAAGTAGTCGGTCCCATATAGATAAAACCATCCTGCTGGTTCAAATTGAAGATAAATATGTTGCTGTTGTTGAAACTGGAGTCCTTGAACTTGGGGCTGAAGTGTAAATCTCTTTGAGACTGAAACTTCCCCTTCTCCAACAGTTCAGAAGAGAGAAGGGTCCAGAAGAAGCAACTCCCAGGACATGAAACTTCGGTCCAGTTGTAGGAAAGGACTTGAAACACATATTTAAGTTCCTTTCCCCAAATAAACAAGTGTAAGAATTTTTTTAAGTTGTTAGCTGCTGAAGAAACATTTGCATGAAGGATAGATTTGTTGAGACATATCTTTGTTTATAAATTTTGTTTATGCATTGCGTAATGCTTTAAATCAACAAACTTTTCAGTTCTAAGATCAGAGCACCTCATATTTTTCTAATTGTTTTGCCAAAAATTGCCATGTCTTGTCACAAGAGTGTGTGGAGTTCATCCACCTTATTTCAAAGAAATTGACTACAAACCTTCAGTTTGGTGAAACAGTGTAAGGGTTTCAGGTGTGGCAAGAAGAGACTGAACAGATGTATAGATTCTTATTCCTTATGAGCTAAACATTAATGAGAACTGCACTAATTTTTTTACAGCAATGCACTAAAAACAACCCTGAGATTGCTGAGAACATTTATTTATATATATAAATATAAGTATATAAAATACCATTATTTAAATTGCCTTTGGGGTTAATCCCCTCCCTCTCCATATACATGTTGATGGTAAGGGCTGTGCCATGGGTTTGGTTCTATGTTCTGTATTTCGTACAAGTGCATTTGCTGCATCCTTTTCACAATAAATGGTAAAATAACATATATAGAAAAGCACCTGAGTATCCCTGTACTACATCAGACTATTGTGGTGGCAGTGGTACCTCAAATCTGTACAACACATCTAGCTTTAAAGTGAATCCTAAAATACTACCTTTCATTTGTTCCCTCTTCACTGGCCCTGGCTACTTTGCTTCTTTACACCCAGAGCTGACTGTTGTTTTGTTGGCTCTTCTCTGGCAGAGACAGTTGTTTCAGTTTTGTAGGGAGAGGTACAGGTCTGTGATTACTTCATGGATGATTGAAGGTTTTCTATTCTATCCAATTTAGAAGGGAAAAATAGCACAACAAAATCCCCAAGAACAACAAAAAAAAATTACTTCAACTTTTAAAGAGCTTTCATAGAAGGCACAGCCCTAAACTTGTATCTCTTTTACCACCTTGCCTTTTCTTTCCCTTTAGTCTTCATTCTTTTCTATGACTTGAATTTTATTTTCTGTGATGATATATTCTATGTAAGTGTAATTTGAGTATTTATAACTGTGAAGTTGAATTACTCATGTGTTACATATCCTAGGTTTTATTGTATTTTTTTAAAAGTGTGTATTCAGGGAAACAAGTAACTCTATCATGGGAGTGTGAGAGGGGAAACTGGTTTGTTCTTGACTTGCAGTTCCTATGACTCACTTTTCTTAATCCGTAAGAAAAAAAAATCTACCTGTTGTGATTGTTTCCTGTTTCTGACCTGTAATTACTTAGGACTCTGTGGGGAAACTGCGCACAGTCCTAGCTTTTGGGAGCAGCCATCTTCTTCCCAGTCACCTCCACTTCTTTGTATGTAACATAACCAGAAGAGACTTCTGATTCAGCACAGAGATTATTGCAATTATTTCTCTGACATCAGAGGAACATTGTCTGTTATGTACCTAATGTAAGCGTGAAATTATATGGGCTGAGAAAAAAAAAGAAACAGCTACCTAAGAAACATATGTATTCTGACTCAAGTCACTGTATGCCATCTAGCCATGAAAGGGTAAGTCTGTTTGCCTGGTAGCTAGTCAATTCTGGATACTGTTCCTAGTGAATTATACTGGGACTTTGCTTACATTATATACTATGCAAACATGTACTCAAAGTACTGTGCATCTTACGGTTGCGTGTTACTGTTTGGTTTATGCATATGCAGTCCAATTCAATCTTGGTGTAAATGCACAGTTCTAGGTCTGCCACCTTTGACATAATTCTGCTGTTCCACATAATTTATCATATCTGCACATTATAGTGTAGCTGAATTCATCTCCTGCATATCTGAAAACTTAGTACAGTAGATAAACCTTCTTTAGCAGTCTGGTAAAGTTGCTATCGGGAATTAAGAAAATGTGTACACTTTGAATTGAAAGTTTTAGTTGAGGTTTTATTCTGTGTCTTTACCATCCGGTAATTACAGGGTTTTCTGTACCACTAGAAATACTGCTTCATTTTAGAGAGAGGAGTTTGAGAATAGGCCCCGTTTGATATTAGTTGCACAAGGCTGGGTTTCCTTCTTGTACTGAAGCCTTGAGGTAAGCAAATGACTGAAAGTCAAAATGCACTGGTGTTTTTTGTTGTTTTGTGGGGGTTATGGGAGCTTTTTATTTTGATTTTTTTATTTATAAAAAATCAGACTTGACTGAAGCAACTTTTTGTATGTTAACCCTGGGTTTGAACAATCTGTCTTTTCAGGACAAGATAATGACAGTGTCCATTGCTGGTAATAGATAGGAATTAATGGGTCGTTAACATAAAAATCTGTAGAGAATGTTTAACTGCCTGGAATTAGATCAGCAAACAGCTGACTGGGGGAAAAGATGGGTTTTTTTTTTTAAGGGGCAAAGAGAATTAATGGATCTTTCTACTTTTTTTTTCCAATTTGAAGGCTTTCAGTGTGTTGCCTTCAGGAGGTGGATTCCAATGTGGCCAGATTAATACCTTGTTTCGGATACTTGGAAAGTGCCTGCTATGAAGTCTTTGCATAGTGCTCATACTAATTCCAGATTTGCTCAACAGAAGCCACCTAGTTGAAATTTCAGTTTTCTGTAAGGCTTTGGAAACTTTATGAAGTTTTCCTTCTTTCTGAACTCTTTAAAGTTCAACAATCACAGTTACATGTTGGTTTGTGCAAAGCTTGTGTCATTGGTTTCTATGTGCAAGTGACAAACCATGTTTGTTTACTTTTGACTCCACAGATCTGTCTGTGGAAACCTTTTTTCTAGATAGGGATGATTTCATCTTCTGTTTTCTTTTCTTTGGCCTTTGTCTTAATGCATGATATTTTTCTCCTGTTGCGAGTATGGAAAAGATGGGTATTTTCAGATCAGTCCTGTTAGTCAGATTAAGCTCAGAATAGAGCTGACTGGGGGGGGGGGGGTAGGGTGGTGGTGTTAGACCTTTCTAAGCTTTCATGAAAACCCATTCTGGATGAGTGCTTTATCTCTGTTCACTTGCATCATGTGATATTCTTTTGCCATAAGAACATTCCAGTTCAGCCCCATTGTTTTAGCTTCCAGGTAGTTTCCATCTCTGAATTCTTTAACGGTGGTATCTATGCGTTATATACTTGCTCCCTAAAGCAAATATTAAATTACAGAAAAATGCTGGAAACCCCCACTAATCAGATTATGTTCTTTGGTAAAAATGGCTGCTACTTAATTTTTTAAATCCTTTCCCTGTTTTACCTCCCTGTGAAATATTTTAAAATGTTCTGATTAAAACAAAACCCTAAAATGTTTGTGACACCACTGACAACACCTAGATTTCTGTGCCACTTGCACCATTACACTTGTGATGAATTCAGGGGTGTGCTCTCATGATTCAGCATTTGCAAACTCATTTTGGAGTTGGGGGGAGAGTAAGGGAGGAGTTAAGTAGGTTGAATGTTCCTGTAGCCACTTTGGGACATTTGGCATGTTTGCGTGGTAATCTTAATTTTCATGTCAGCTGCATAGTTCATCACCAGGCATTCCTTACCCCCATATTCACAACTGTCTTTGGAATCAAAGAACTCTGAGAAGCCTAGATGATGGGTGAGGTGAAAGATGAAGACTTGGGGCACAGGTCCCTGCCAATGGCTATTTGGCAAGTGGCCATAAAGCTTTGTCTTGGGTGCGCAGGGACTAGAGATGCCTTACAGTCGGATTCAACATCAAATTCTTTCTCTGATAATGTGCACACCAGCACAGACCTAGGAGTGTAAAATACAAAGACACTGCTTTAATGATTTCAATTGCAGAACTCTCCATTCACAGAATGGAGCAGGATCTATTGCATTTCTTACCATTAACAATGTTACTCAAATATTATTCAACTCATTGGATTTGGGGTTATACCACCACAGGTTTTATGTACTTAATTTTATTAAGGATTTTTATACCTATTATATAGGCATCTATTCTTGTCTGACTTGCTATTTGATAATCTCTTGCAGTACATTCAGTGGCACTGGACTTGTTCAGAAATTCTAGTGGTAAAATTACTGGTGCCTTAGTAAAAAAGTGGGTACATAACACCTTGGTGGAAGGTAAAGCATGTGGCTTGTTTCACCCCAGCATGATACACCTATTTCAAAACAGGTGATTAAGATGGCTGCCCCAAAAGATTTTTGGGAGTATAAATATATCACTTGGTCACAAACATCTGAATATGAGCAATTTTTATGACTTCTGCTATGTACAGTTTGAATAAATAATCCCAGTACGCCTAGGCCACAGCTCTGAGAGATGGCAATCAGGTAGCTGGGCTTCTGAGTGTGTTAACACAGATGTCCCCAGGAACCCAACGTTGAGCTGCTGGTTAGGAGAGGCGAGTACAGTGTGAGAGGATGGGTTTTGTTTTCAGTGGACAATGGAAATATGTATCGCCTCTGCCAGCAAACAGATATCTTACCAGGGATAGGGATATACATACCTGCGTGTCTGTGAGCGTGTATGTGTCTGCGTGTGTTACTGGAAATGGCCTGTAAATAGTGTAGCTGTTTAAAATGGAAAAGGCAGAGAGTTTTTTTGCAACATGTTGCAGCAAAAGGACAGTATTGACAGTGGAGAAACACTGAGAAATAAAAAAAAAACTTTTTTCACTTGTCATTGCACTACTCTCTTCTCTTGAGTCATTTGCACTATTTTAAAATCAAATCACTCTTTAATGAAGGATTCTCTTACTTCAAAATTGCTTCTCTTACCTTTCTATAGAAAGGAGAACCTCAGCTATTCCTATTTTACTGCCCTCATCATACCTGTTTTCATGCATCTCTTCTATACTTAAATGTTTTCCCCTTGTCTTTGTTGAAGCCTTTTCAGTGTTTATCATAATTTCCCTTCTCTTGATTTACTTTTTTTTTTTTTTCAAAGCCCAGAAATTATTGTGCTGTCTTTATGCTCGGTCATTTTCCATTCTTCATGATTCTGAGGGAACTATTTTACCTACTGTGGGCTAATCAGTGATTTCTGACTTTCCGCTGTCCTGGATCTGATAGCCAACTGCACCAGTGTGCCAAGTCCTGAGCAGCACTACACTTCCTTGAACCACTTGCTGATGCAGTGATACTTATCTAAGAATACTCGGCTGCTCTATGTACATGGTCTCAAACTTTTTCATACTAGTACAGAGAGTTACAACATCTTGTCCCCCTACATGAGGACTGAATTTTTCAAAGGTCAGGATGATGGTGAGTTACAGGGCTGGGTGCTGCAAGAGTGGATCTTTCCTGGTTTTGAAATCAGAACAGTGTCCGTCTCCTGGGATTTGCTTCTTGCCTGCACTAGGCAAGGTGACTTAACCCAACAGGCCTTAATTTATGAATGAAAGGGGAGAGTACAAATACACCATGTGTTCTTAAGGAAAACCAGGTCCTTTCAACTAAAACCTACTGTATCTCAATTAAAATGATCATGTTTGTGACTGCTGTGCCTACAACCACCAGCTGTGGTTCCAGCTGCATTTTTTTTCTCGGTAGTGACAATATCCAAGTATGGGAGCAGCACTTAGCGCATGATTAGGGGACAGCAAAGAAGAAAGATTTATACTCTGCTCTTCCTTGCTGTTGGTGTCAGCCTGCAGCTGGTAAAAACTGGGCCATCAGAGCCACAGTCATAGTCTCAGTTTGGTTTGGCCTGAGCAGAACCTAATTCATGTGTGTCTCTGTGAGCCTGTGTCTAGGAACGGGGAACAGGATCTTTGCTTCAGAACCATGCACCTAGTTGGTATGAGCATCATGCCTATCGCACAGCTTCTTTCTAATGCCATGATTATCCTATACCCTGTTTTTCCTCGGGAGAAAAAAAAATCGTGGGTAGAAAAGTACTTGGATTCCAGCAGAATGTTGCCATGTGTGGTGTTGAGCATCTCTTCAGAGAGTTTTCCAGTTTGGTTAGATCAGCTCTGGCCCATTAGAAAGTGGTTTGGTTTTTCCCCTAGATCCTAGTGCAGAGTGCCATCTCCCATTGTAGAGCACTCAAATGCTGTGGTGGAAACCCAAATTACTCAAGCACTGAGTTTGCACCATTACAATGATGTGCAAGAGGTCTGGTTTAGCCTGGGCTTTGCCGCACAAAGTCATGCTGCGACTGCAAACAAGGTTGGCTGCGTGTTTTCGTCCCTTTTCAGCTCCCTTTTCAGCTCCCTTTTCTACCGTTACACATCTGTGCCTGAAGTGTTACGTCCCTCCAGGCCCGCAGCCGCGTTCAGGTGATGGGATGAGGGACAGGCCGGTGGCGGGGCCGGCAGGTGGCGGCAGGAGCCCGCCGAGCTCCCGGTACTCGCGGTCTTGGCTGCGATCGGGCTCCTCCGCCGTGGCCGGACAAGGCCCCGCTCCGGGCCCGGCCCCTGTGGCCCTCACAGGGGAAACGGTAGTGGGGGGGTTCGGGGCAGCCCATCCACTGCCCCCGCGCTCGCAGACCACAGAGCACACAGTGGAGCACAATGCTGGTGATTGCAGAGCCAGCTTTGACACCCCCACCTGGCTTTCTGCTTGCTCATCTGTTCACAGAGCCTCTGGGGCTTTGTTTTTCAGTTATGCCGGTTTAATCTCTACCCCCTGTCAAACCACCCAGATGTTTCTGCTAAGTCAAACGGCAAAAGCCGATGGCAGTGTTCACAGCGATTAGTGTTTGTCAGTGCTGGGCTGTCTGATTATCGTAGAATCAGCTAGGTTGGAAAAGACCTTTAAGATCATCAAGTCCACCCTTTACCCTAGGAATGCCAAGGCCACCACTAAACCACTGAGGGCCTCATCTGCACAGCATTTGAACACTTCCAGGCATGGTGACTCCACCACTTTCCTGGGCAGCCTGTTCCAGTGCCTGACCACCCTTTGGTGAAGAAGTTGTTCCTAACATCCAGTCTAAAATCTTGCACAGAGAGGATGCTGCCTGCAGGCCTTCCCTGCAGAACTGGGGGCTCTTTCCGGGATGGGAATACAACCCTAGCCCCAGCAGCCCTGTGATGGGAATGTGCCAAGAGGCAAGGCAGCAATCCCTCTAGCAAGGGCAGAGGCTGAACACTTCATCTGGGGCTCCCACAGTCTGAAGTAAGGTACCTGGGAACTTGCTGGGCCACCATGTATTAATATTGATGAGCCTCCCATACCCCTCAGTGAAAATTGGTAGGAAAGTGGGAGCGGAGTGGACTGTGTGCTCTCTGGCAGCAGTGAAGGCTGTGCTGCCTGCTGTGTGGGTCCTGGTGAACTGCTGTCCGCCATCCCGGGATGCTGAGGTACCAAGGTGGCAGGGGCTGGCTAAAACCTGCACTGATCAGGCAGTGTGTGCCCGGCCACTGCACAGCCCCGCTGCAAGCTTGGGGTGGTTCTTCAGGAGTCCTTTGCCCCACCAGCTCTGTGTGAATCTGTGTCCTTCCCACCATGGACCAGGGCAGGGATGAATGAGTTTGATCTGGGGTTCTGGGGCACTGTTTTATAGTGGCCTCCCAGATGCCAAAAGGAAAGTAAGAGACACAAACAACTGTTAACTCTCTCTGATTGTCAGTGATCCCATGGCCAGGGAAGTAAGAAGAAGGAAGGAACAAACAGCAAGAGAGAGACTGCCTTCAGCTTTCTGGAAGCTGGACTTGTTGAAGCAGGCAGCTCCAGTATATTTTCTCAGTCTCTTTCCAGTAATTCCCCTGTGTTTAGGTGAACCATTCCTCAAAAGTGCAAACAGATTTTGAATACAATTCTGATTTACCAAGCACCAGTTTTAGAAACTACTCAAAAGGTCATAACAGGCCCCTTTCTTCACTGCTGTGTTTTGCATATCTTAAATGTACATTATCATTCTCATGCAAAATTGCAGATGAAACCTTGTTTTAAGAGCACAGTATCCCTGCTCCTCTGCAGGCAGGGGATGCTCTCCAGTAAATCAATGCTGCCTGTGTAGAAAACCATTTCCTACTTTCTCAGCAGAGCTTGTTTCACACGTCCCAGCAGCAGCTGCCCGGGATGGAGAAGCTGTAGCGATTCCAGCCCTCCTGCTTTCTCACTGTGGGAACATCTGAGGTTTGGAGCACACCAGCTCCCCCCTGCACTGGAACTGCTGCGGTACATTAACTTTTCTCTCCTGTGGGCTTCATATTTACCAGCGCTTTGAACGATCGGCCCCCGGTGTTCCCTGACACCCGCTGGGAGGAAGCCACCAACATCCACAACATCCCTCCCTGCCGGTGCTGTCATTCCATCCTGTGGAAAGCAGGATCAGTAGCAGCTTGTCCCCCTGCAGGTTACAAAATGCAGCTCTCTGGCAGAAGCAGTGCTCTGATACATTAGGAGCAATTACAAACTACAGCTTCCCCTCTTCTCTTCATTTGCTATTAATGGGGCGTTTCGTTCCATCAATGTATGCTGCATACAGCAAGACTGGGGCTGTTTCCTCCCTGGACCTGCAAAGACATTAGCCCAAGGGGCTATTTGCCCAGCCACAGCTGAGCACAGCAGCTTGTATTTTTCAGTCTCTCAGGGTCTTTTCCATGAATGGCAAGGTAACCTCTTTGCTGCACCCTGGTTTCATGCTCTTCTCTCATCTTTGTGTAAGGCTTGGAGACCTCTGGGCTGCAGATTCCTGCAGCAGTCTTGTCTTTTGTCACTGAATCTGTGAGAATGATCCCTGAAAATGACTCCTGGCTGTGTCCCGGGTGATCTGATTTATGGGTCCTGGGGACCTGGATGTGCCCTGGAGCTGCAGCCGTGCTCTTCCGCAGCTCCACATCTCTTCCATCTTGGAAGAGATGTGTTCATTGCTTCCAGGGCAAATGGCACAATCTGTTGGTGCTGCAGGGCCAGTTGAGCAGAGGGAGGGTGACCCAAACCATAGCCAGGGCAGCAGCACTGGTGCATTCACTGCACTGAGCCTTTCCCCATCCCACCCCACAACTCCCCTGCTGATCAGCACACCTCACCACCAGCCCATTTGCCCACTGCCAGCTCACAAGGAGCCACCACTGAGAGCTGGTTTGCCTTCACCTCTATTTTTTGCATTTTGGCATCATGCAGGGTGCATTAGACTGAGGAAGCCAGCATCTGTGAGAAGAGGCAGCCCTAACATCATATGGATGATGCTACTGCTGGGATCTCCAAGTCAAGTGGGCACTCTGTGCACGTGGAGGTCTTTTATCTGCTATGGAAATCCTCCAGCCCAGGTAAGGATTAGCTGTCGCCTGGGAGATTGTGCCTGCGTAACAAGTGTGCTGGATGCGTACCTGCATGGGGCAGCGTCACAGGATGGTTTGGGTCGGAAGGACCCTTAAAGCTCATCCAGTTCCACCCCCTGCTACGGGCAGGGACACCTTCCACTAGACCAGGTTGCTCCAAGCCCCATCCAACCTGGCCTTGAACGCTGCCAGGGATGGGGCAGCCACAGCTTCTCTGGGGAACCTGTGCCAGCACCTCACCACCCTCATCGTAAAAAATTACTTCCTTATGTCCAGTCTAGGCCTGCCCTCTTTTAGTTTAAAGCCATTGCCCCTTCTCCTGTTGCTGCAGGCCCTGGTGAAATGTCTCTCTCATAAGCCCTCTTTATATACAGAAAACCAAGGTACTTGCTACATTTGAGAAGCTGATAAACAGCTAAGACTGATGTTAAACAAGGAAGTGCACTCAACCCAACGGCAATTAGGGGGAGGCCCTACATGTTTGTGCCTGGGCCTTGCCTGTTGCAGCAGGCATTGGAGGCCGTGGGATCCCTGCATGAGTTCTGGGAATGGCTGTGAGCATCCAGCCTCCACTCCTTCACTTTGTGCTGTAAGCTCCACTCACAGCTCATAACAAATGGCAGTGACCTGTGTAGTCAATACTTGGCTCGGAGCACGATTGCGGGTTCATCTGCACGTGATGTTCCACTGCGCCGCTCGCCCCCTGTTTTCAGCGCACCTGGTTGTCATTATGGGAATGCATTCCTGCCGGGGCCAGCAGCGGCGCGGGCAGCGCTGAGCGGGGCACAGCGGAGCTGGGCTCTGAAGCGCACCATGGAGCACGGGTACGTGTCAAGTGTGGGGGAGCGGTGCTTTCCCACCCCGTGCAAGCCCAGAAGCACAGGTGCACGCTTCTGCCCGTGGCCCAGGAACTGTCAGCACGGGGGATGGAGGGAAGGCAGCACCAGCTCTCCTCTGTCACCCCTGGTATCTGCGGCTCCTCTGGGGAGGGAGCAGGGCCCCCCTGAGCTCGCGTCACCCCTTGCTGCCCCGGTCTGCCAGATGTGGGAAGGGGGTGCCTCCAGGAAGCCTTGGCACAGGCACGGCTGGAAAACTGTGCAGGGGCCATCTCCCGGCTGCCAGCTCGGGCTTTTAGAGGCATGCCATGGCTCACTGCTAAGTGATTCCCTGCTTTATTAAATGTACAGCAGCGACTGTTCTAGAGATTAGTGGTGAATGACAGGAAAAAAACCCAAACCGCACAGATGACTTTTGCAGGCAGGTTTGGTGCACCAGTACTCCTACACTCGCATTTCCCTCCCAACAGGAGCCAAATTGCACAGCTTTATGTAACCACCTATATAAAGAGTGCCTTGAAGGGAGGTGAAAACGCCACCCACCCGTCTCCCCCAGCACCCCCTGCAGTCCCCCAGCACTGTGGGCTGTTCATGGCCTGGCCACCCCCAAAGCCATTGGCAGCCCAAGTGCTGTCACTTAAAGATGCCCAAGTGCCAGCTACATGCCCGACGTGCACCCAAATGTCCAAGGTACGTAAGTCCCTATCTGCACCCCAGGAAGCTGCTTCAGCTCTGGCATGTCACTGCTGGAGGTGTTCTCATGGTCAGGGGTGGGAGGATAGAGGAAGACGAGGGGGCTGTTGCAAGCACTGTGCAAAGCATTAACGGGGCAGTGTGTTCAGGCTGAGAGACTGTGTCCACCCAGCCTTGCCCTTGGGTCAAGGTGAGCCTTGTGGCCTGTCTCTGGGCCTTTCGGAGTAGTGCAGGGGCAGTGCTGGGTTTGCTGAAAACATCCCAGGGCACGTTATTCTATATATAGATATATATAAATATATATTTGCATGAGTTTATATACACTAGCTTCTGAAATGAATGCCTTACAGAGCCATGCCCTGAGATGTCTGCAGCGAAGGAGACATCGCATGAGGATTTAGGCAGAAAGCTCGTGGGCTGCGTGAGCTGAAAGCTTGGAGACAATTGTAGCTGTAGCTCAGCATTCCTGCCTGAGCCCAGCTCAGGGATTTGCTGCGAGGTGCTTGCATCTGCAGCCACAACTACGCTTTCATTCCCATCCTGCAAATGGGTTATAAACAATGCCTGGGGACCAGCCTGGCTTCACCGGCTCGCTCTCATTCATAAACACGCAGATACTCACCTTTGCTATCTCTTCTGTAAATGTTTTCCTCGCAGGTTTTAAATGACACCTGGGAGGATGTGAAGGGTGGCAGTGTAGGGAACTGTGCCTCTGCCGTGTGCGTAATTACACAACAGTCGTGTAAAATACATAATTGCTTGAGCAAGAACTGCTTAGAATATGAGTTCTGACTCAGCTGGCAGCTGCTGCAGTAGGGGCCAAGGATGCTGTGGGAGGTGTCTGCAGAGGTTAGAGCTGAGCAGAGAGGCATGGGGGCCTGGATTGCAGTCAAAATTCTGCTGCTATGGTGACTTTTGGATCAGTTTAATTCTTTCCACCTCCCTTTTCATACCTTCTCAAAGGTGAAAACAGATTTATCCACCTTATGGGAGAGAAGTGTGGTGGGAAGCAATTTATATATATGTATATGTCATGTTATAAAGATTTTCATAATACCAATGTAGTGTGAGCTTCAGATGTTCTCATTTTCAGGGGGAGACAGGGTATTTGAATCAACTCGCTCCACACAGATCTAGAAGCCAGCCAAGAAATCAGCCCAGCTCTGCAAGTGCTGCCATGCTCAGGGGCACTGGAAATCGAGCTCACAGCCTTGAATTCTTCAGTCACAGCCCCTTCACTTGCAACAGCCACAGACACAGCTCTGAGTGGGGGGTTCTCTGCAGCCGATGCACTTCACAGGGGTCAGGAGAAAGTCCTTCAGAGTGATGCAAACAGGCCATGCAGCAGCATTGGTCCAGTTGTCTGTGGCTGGACTTGATGATCTTAAAGGTTTTTTCCAACCTGGTTGGGTCTACAATTCTATGAAACAGGTTTTCTGTGAGAAAGCCCTGCCCAGGGGAAGGGGATTGGCTCGGGCTGGTTTCACCACAGGACTGGTGCATCTCAGGAACTCTTTACTCTGGATTTCCTTTCCTGTATCACTGCTCCTTGTTTGTAACCTCCATCTCCCTTATTGTACCTTGCTATAAGCTAGTTTCAGTGCACAGATCTGGTCTTTCATGTTTGTTCAGCTTCTTAGACAATATGCCCTTGGGCGCTTACCGTAACATGAGTGTTTTAGGGCATTGGCAGCTGTTCAGATTTCCTGGGCACAGTTGTAACACTGTTTAGATCCTTTTTCTTCATGTTGAAAGTACCAGTAATGCTGGCTGTGCTGGTAGTGCACACTAAAGCCAGATTACTTCTGTATGCAGATTTCTTCCTGTGCAGTACAGGAACCTTCTCAAAGTCGAACATGAAATGAGTCATTACTGCCTCATGCACCCACTGCAGACAGTCCCTTCTGCTGGCATTAGCTCAGTGCCATCTCCTCATTACACCACTTGCAGAGAAATGGCTCTATGGGTATGTCTGTGTCTGTCTTCCTCTCCCCCTGCTGCCCCTAGCTTTCCGCAGTAATTGCCATTCTCCTCCACTGCCACAAGTACAGGGAGATCTATAGGAAATTGTATTGCTAATTAAGCTATGTCAGAGAGTACAAAAGCCCTAAACTATAAATACTCCCTCTGTGTTACAAACCAGTGGCACGTACTGTCATTGCTGGCTGGAAGCCAGTGCAGGCAGGGAGGTAGACAGAAACTTTGGGGAGCAGACAGAGAGCTTTTGGAAGGTCTCTGACTACTGCCTGCAGACTGAGGTCACAGCATCAGTGCAGAAAGAAACCAGGATCACAAGCAAAACCACGATTCCTCAGTTTCCCGACTTATCTAAATGCAAACTGCATCAGCTTATAGGTGATGACTGTAACATGTTTAAATAGCAGGGCACTTACAGTACTGCTATTCTGTACTGAGGCAAGTGGTTGAGGAGGGAGAGCAGGCACTGGGAATGACACCTGCAGCGAAGCAACCTGACAAGGTTTGCCTTCTACTGCATCTACAGACTGCACCTGGGCTGCGAATTTCTCTTTGCAACCAGAGTAATCAAAACTTGGTCATTTTGGATGGAATTTAAGGTGCTCATATTCTTCACAGGCAAGAGATTTAAGAGAAATACCAAATATTCAGAGACACTACAAACCTTCAGACTCAGCAATGCTGTGTATGCACAAAAAGTGCCTTTTCTAGGTCATGGAAATAGGTTAATTCAGCACTTACAGGAGCTGAAATGTGGTCAACAAAAGTACTTGGGCAGAAAATGCCACTGGTCACTACAGACGCTGCAGCTCAGAGTCTGGATCTTCAAATGCGGTGCCAAGATGATGAATGTAAAGAAGTTCATGCCCATTAACCAGAGCTACAGGACATTCTGGCAGTGCTCCTTCCCCCTTAAATGGTCCAAGCAGCACGAGATCAATTAACTAAAAGACCCAACTGTTTCTTACAATAGAGGGTGCCACAGGGATGTGCTCTCAAATAACTGTGCACAACTGGGCATTGCTTTGGTTTGGTAAATCCTTCTGTTAGACACAATTTCTTTATGAAAAAATGCTGTGCTAAGGGCTACATCTGAAAGGACACATTTCCCAATGGAAGCTCAGAAAGAAGGCATTTACAGAAATAAAGTTGTGGTTTCCTCCTTAACTTTGTCATTAAGTGCCTACTTGTTACAACGGTGCTTCATTTCTTATTATATGTCTCCTTGGCATGTTTCTTGCATAATGTGCTGGATATTGTGCAGTGAATGAAACAGAGCATTGGACGGCCCATCCTGCCTCATGAATGAGGCAGGTGTCCTCCTGTGGGAAAATAATGCTATAATCAACTTCTCCTGTTATTTGTGTGCACCAAGAAGCCAGACCAGCATTTCAAGCAGATTCCATCTCACCTCTGTTGAGCACCAAGGGGGAACCTACATCTTGCAGCCAGTGTGATCTAACAGCTCTCTGCTCCCTTCCCTCTGACCCGTCTCCCAAGCAAGGGGTCCTCCAGCTCCTGATTTCTGTTCCCCTGGGACTTAAGGAGGCTGCCTCTGCCAGCTCAGGGAGCAGAGCCAGCTCTGAGGGCTGCCAGGGCTGGTGTCAATGCAGGCAGGGAGAAGTGGGACTTTTTCTTTCCTTGGCAACAAGCTGTTAGTTCAGCTCAAGCCGTAAGTAATACCAACCGCCCTCTCTAAGGAAGGTCTTTATCCAACAAGCACACTGCCCCAGGAAAACTGCTCTCAGTTCTTAAATAAGTGCCCAAGCTACAACACATAAACTCACTTCTGTACAAAATAAAGTCCCTGCAAAATGAACTTCCCCACTTACCACAGCCTGTGCTGGGTGAGAGAACTGCCCGCAAGGCTTCCGTGCGCAGCCCCAGTGCAGCAGGATAAACACACACCAGACACTGATGAGCACTAGGCAAACCTCCTTACCAGGGGTTGTTTCTCAGTGGACACCCCTCTGCCCAAGGAAAGGACAGCTATAGAAGACTTGCAAAACTCAAATCTTTGAAGGAGAGCCTGTGACTGTGTTGAATAGCATATGCTTTGCCTCTTTACCCCAGTCCCAAGAGAGGGACGCATCATCCCATGTCCCTGTACATACTGCAGGTACCATTATTCTGGTTAGCAGTAGCTGGGTATCTGGTTACCCAGTGAGGTTCAAAGCTCAGCATGAGCCATTCTATTGCTGCAGTGAGCAGTGATCCGTAGTCCTGAAGGATCCCTCTATAGTCAGCAAAGGGAGATAAGCAGAGCAGTCGTAGAATCAGAGTCATAGAATCATAAAGTCATGGAATAGCTGGAGTTGGAAGGGATCTTTAAATGTCATCTGACTGCAACCTGCTGCAATGAGCAGGGACATCTTCAGATAGATCAGGTTGCTCAGAGCCCCATCCTTGAATGTTTCCAGAGATGGGGCATCTATCACCCTTCTGGGCAACCTGTGCCAGTGTTTCACCACCTTCACTGTAAAATATTTCTAGTTTAAATCTATCCTCTTTCAGTGTAAACCTGTTTCTCCTTGTCCTATCACAACATGCCCTTTAAAAGTTTGTCCCCATCTTTCTTATAATAAGCTCTCTTTAGGTACCGGAAGGCTGCAGTAAGGTCACCCCAAAGCCTTCTTTTCTCCAGGCTGAACAAGCCCAGGTCTCTCAGCCTATCTCCATAGCAGAGGTGCTCCAGCCCTCAGAGCATCTTTGCGATCCTCCTCTGGACCCACTCCAACAGGTCCATGTCCCTCTTATGTTGGGATCCTCAGAGATGGAGCAGTGATGCAGGTGGAGTCTCACCACAGCTAAGTAGAGGGGAAGAATCAATTCCCTCAGCCTGCTGACCCATTGACCTGATCATGCTTCTTGTGATGCAGTCCAGGATACAGTTGTGGCTTTCTGGGCTGTGAGCTGGGCCATAGATTCATAAAATTGTTTAGGTTGGAAAAGACCTTTAAGACCATGGAGTACAACTGTAAACTTGGCACTGACATACTTAAACATGTCCTTAAGTGCCCCTCTTTTAAATACCTCCAGGGATGATGACTCAGCCACTTCCCAGGGCAGCCTGTTCCAATGCTGGACAACCCTTCCAGTGAAGAAATTCTTCCTAATACCCAGCCTAACCCACCCCACCCCCCAGACATCACCTTTCTAATGACAGAGATTTTTTTCTTCCCCCATTAGATCTCTGCTTCATTAAGAGTTCACAAGACACACACGAGGAGAAAGAATTATGGCAACACAGAAAACTGTAATTAGTCGCTGCACAATTTTCAAGTGCGTGTACCCTCTGTTAACTAACCTGTATCAGGTATGCCATAATACAGTGTGTGTGCATATTACATATGCATGTGCATACATACTGCATCAGGTGCCTTGTATTGCAAGGCAAAGACTGGAAAGATGTTCTTGTGTTTGCTAATGCTCATATCATTCTGCTAATGGGGAAAGTAAACTTGCATGCAGTTGTATTAGGATTTGTAAATAATTTATGTGTATTTTGACAACAATTTAAATGAAATATTATATCTAATACCTTTAATTGAAGTTATTAGGCTTTATATGGCTAACTCAAACATGATATAAACAATGCAAGCTGTACAACAAAAGAATAAGGACTCATGTTTAAAAGCTGTAAATGGGACTTACATGAACATGCATTTGTTTCACCTGATGGAAAGATTTAAGCCTATTCAAATGGCTTTGGTCCAGGTATAAGAGGAAAAATGGTCCTTTATCCTTCTTGTCATGATTTGTAATAAACCAGAGTATCAATGAGTAAGAAAAACAGAGGACATTTTGCTGTCAGGTACCAATTCCTTTAATAAGTAAGTCTGCATCTCTTTTAGTCTGGGTGTGAGAGCATTTTCTTTCACTTGTTCCAAGGTGGCAGCTAGTTTGAAAGCTGGGCTGATGTCTTCCATGTCAATAAATGCTGAAGGTGGCATTTGACAGCTGTGGCCTCCTGAGAGCTGAGGTTGGAAAGCAATGATTTATTTCCATCTGTGAAATTCCTAGGTTTACTGCCTGAGATTGTGTTTTTCTCACTAGTGCCTGTAGTAGTTATGCCACTGGTGGGTGAGCTAATGATGAAATCACATGTACCTGTGGGGTCTATATCTAGAATCACACAAAAATCCTTTCAAAACCTCTAAAGAATATCTTATCAGGCTGAATATTTTGCCTGGGTCTCCATGAGGGGCAGGATGGTAATGGTGCACTTGAGGTTGGATCAAAGTCTGCTGCCAGCTTCTGAGAAATGGATGTTTATAGCATGTTACTATCAAGAGAAAAGGAAAGCCTTTGGCAATAGACCTTTTTGGAAAGGACATGGCACAGCTAGACATGGAGTGGTGTTTGCAGACTAGCACAGTTTGCACTGCAAAGTGCAGGGAGCAGTGCAAGACCAAAATCTGTATATCCATTGCCCCACAGGGCCAGCCTGCTACATGTGCAGAGATGAGCTGAAGCTGCACCAGCACTGCCTGGGACAAGGTAACCCAAGAGCTGCAGGACTCCGCTGCAGGGCCAGCTTCACCCCATGCATTGCTTTGTGCAGGAATGGCAGAAAATGCTCTGTTCTCCTTGCAAAGAGCAGTTCTTTTCTTGGCACAGGTAGGGTCTAATAAGTTTTTTTCATTAGCTTATCATCTAGTACCTACTCTACATAAGGTTCTCCCAAAGAATGACAGATCTGTGAATGGATGGTGATGCTAGCTTGAGTTTTTCCAAAGTAATTGCTCAAATTTGGAAACTCTCTGTTCTCTGGCCAGGAGGACATAATTAAATTGTGTTGACCTTCATGAAAATCTTGCCGGTGAACTGAAATGGGCAGAACGCAGGCAAAAGTGCAGCAAGTGCAACATTCCTAGTCTTGCTGGCCAGTTTCTGTGTCAGACACGCTTCCCTTATTGCTTTAAAGCGGTGCAAGGAAATAGATTGGTTTTATATAATAATGATATCCATCCATTACCTGAATTTTTCTTGATATCATTGCACTCTTCTGGGGGGCATCTGGCATCTGTTTACTTGTGTGCTGAGAGCTTGCCTAAATGAACTGCTGATGGAAGCGTTTGGTATTTCTCTGCTCATCAGGGGTGTTCTATTTGTTTAATCAGCAACTCTCTGCTCTTGGTTGTCTGTACCCTGTTAGGCAGGAACTGTGCCTCTGTGTCAGTATTAGATGAGGATTACATTGCAATTCAGCTTGATCTTTCAATCTTTCCATTTGACATGCAGCTATGCTTACTTTTTTATTTGTGTTATGCCAGACCATCACATTGCAGCTAAGCTACATCAGTTCATGTCTGATGAAGGGCTCTGCATTTGCAGAGTTCTTCAAAGCATTGCACAAAGCAGCCACTGATAGATTAATTGCTCACACCACTAGCAATGATCAAAGCAATCCCTCTCAGGTTAGGCTGTGAAGAGAAATAGAAGGAAGCTATGACAATCACAATGTTGCTTGAAAGAATAGCATGTGTGTCTTGTCTTTTGCCTCACTGAACTCTGGGGTAAGCACTAATCCCTAGAAACCTCTTTTGTAATGGCAGGCAGTTGGACAGGCGGTGTGAGGTTTGCTGTCTGCCTCCCATTGCCTGCTTGCTGTATTTTTCAGAAGTCACAGCAGGAGATGATGCCGAAGTGTTAAGATAGGATGAAGAACGAGATCTGTTAGTATCGGTGAGGGTGTGTTTTTTAATGGGCCTTGTAGCAGGCATATTAAAACATACATATAAGTAAGGACCTACTGTTCTCTCATTGTAGGAGGGACAGGGAAAAAAAATACTTGTAGGAGGGATTTAAATGCAGAGTTTGCAGAAGTCTGGAGAGGGTATTGCAGCCAGGACTGGCAATGCCGTGCAACCATAACAGATACACCCTTCTAGACGAAAGTTCTTCGTGCTTTTTTAGTGCCTCTCACATAGATATCTGATGTCTGATCATTTGTGCTGATATTTTACTAATTCTTTTTGCTTCTAATTGAGGCTTCCTCCTATCCTAGAGGAAGGCTAGGAGACATAGCATGACTAACAAGCTGATCCACTGGGTTTTCTGTATTCATGAGGCTCCACTTCCATAAAGAGAAACTGGAAATCCTTTTCCCCAGGGAATAATATGCAAGGCTCAGAGTGGATGAAGTTTGTGTGCTCTTTTTAATAAGCACTGCTTTTCTTTCTATAGACACTCAAGCTCCCCGAATTAGAGCGCTGCCTGAAGGGACAGGTATTATGAAAAGCCTTTGTGTGTCAGTGGGAAGCCCCTGATTATCACAAGAGGATCTAAATGGAAAGGTGACATTCAAAAGACCATTAAGATAAAAGCCAGGATGAATTTCTTTCCAACTTCACTTAATAGAAGCTTTTGTTTAAAATCACCTTTCCTGAGAGAAGGAATGAAAGTCCAACCTATGCAACCTGATATACATAGCTTACTTCTTAATTGGGTACAGTCAGCTGCTTAAGAAAGCAATAGCTTAACCAGGAAAGGTAATGAGATTAATGGCAGAGGTAATAAGAATGTTAATATATGTGACAAATATGTACTTTTAATCTTTCAGCCATGAAAACCCAATGGATAACATAGTACCAGCTACTTCCAGATGATCTTCCAGGACATCAGGCACAGATGTAATACAGACAAAATTGCCTCTACTAGAAAAGCCACCTTGTTTTGTGCTTGGCTTTGTGGAGCTTTAGGAAACTGAAATAAGGGGTTTTATGGATAATTGTTGAGTTTCTGTTTGCTTGCCCTCTGGACTCCCTGCAAGACTGTTGCCTACAGCATGCTCTCCAATGCTCTTGGTAACCTAGTTTTGAACGAAGTATGAAACTGGGCTGTGTCCTTATTGCCTGAAGCCTGTCCCACAGTTCAAATTCTCCTTGCTTGGCCAGGGCTCATAGCTGAGAAATGTTTCAGTTTTGTTCCATTTTCCTGTTACAGCCCTGTGACTTTTTCTTGAAAAATACATAAGGGAGTCTCTGTGTGTGACTGTCTCTCCCCTCTGAGCATTTAACAAGATTGCAGAGTAAGCCTGAGACTTGGAAGTGTGGATTGAGTAAAAAGTGATCACAATCAGTGTTAATAGTGACATTTGCCAAGCATAAAGTATGTTAGGCCTGACTTCCATCTGGCCAGTCCTTTCCCTGTAATGTCAGTGATGCTGTCAGCCCAGCTGGTCCTGGATGCTACTGCTGACTGAAGTTATCCTGCAGCTTTGAGATGACTGTGGCCAAGATCTCAAGACACAGACTAGTATCTAAACGATGTTCCTCTCTGCTGTGATAACAGAATTTGGTAGCAGCACAAATCTAACGCACTGTCTTTTATCTCCCAACATCCACTGCCCCTGTGAAAGTCTCAGTAGTAGCAGAAATAGGCAGTAAATGGATTGCCTAATTTGCTAAAATCTGATCTATAGGTATCCACTTGGCTGTACAACAATGTGTTGAGCCGCACAGCAGGGCCTTATAGTTCCCAGCTATTGTTGAAGGAAATGCATTAAACCAGTAGGTCGTGTTATTATGTAGGATTCGTGCCAGTTCAAAGCTGCCTGCTGCCTTAATGAGTTGTAGTGGCCTTCCACAACAATTTCCTTTTTCCTAAGGGTTGTCTTTCTGTCTCTCTTGGATCATGGGTCCTAGAGCCAGTGTCAGATCTGCATCGTGTCACATCATACCTTAAACTGGGTGCTGCAGCATGTGATTGCAGAGAGCTACTCTCAATCGCTGTTTCCCACCTAGCTTCTGGGCTCACCACCACATTAAAGATCCCTGCAACTCAGCATCTGCCTTGGCTGCTGTGCAAGGGAGCTGTTAAAACCTTTGGGAGTTAAAATACTTGTATTAAGTTCTCACTGTAGTGGGCTGTGATTTTGCTAACTGCACTTCAGTCACGTCCTTGTTTCTGTGCATGACTAACATCTAGTCACAGCTGGGGAAGTTTTGTCTTCAGAAGGATTTGAGCAAGAGACGAGATAAAGCATTCTTGGCAAAGAGTCCCATCCACTGTTACATTATCAGTGTTGCCCTGGAGGAAGCAGTTTTGGGTTGTGCAGGATATCAGTGGTAGAACTCATCACAGCCTAGTGCTGAATTCCCCATCATCACAACAGAGAGGCTTTTTTGCAACATCTCCTGTAAAAAATGCCTTATTTAGTCTGGGACCAAAAAGTATTGATGATACATTTCCTTTACAGGGCAAACTAGGGGAATGTCATGAATAGTCCAGAGGTGTAAATTCTAGTTAGGATGTTACAATGACTGCTTATTATCTATTAAACTAATTATATCATTATATGGGTGTGTATATATATATCCTATTGCTTGCTTTTCCATCTATTTCTGAATTTCTCTCTCACACTATTTACTTTATGATTTTGTTTTGTGTTGGATTCTTCATGAATTAGCATGGAGTTGAAAAGCAGACTCAGCCCTCATGGTTCTTCCTACTCTTCAGAGACCTGTCTGGTGAAATGCCTAAAAATTGCCAGAGCTAGTGGTAGATATAGGCATAGCTCTCTTACCTGCTGTGTGAGCACTTTTTGTTTCCTGCTTAGAAACTGTCATGCTAGCGGTCAGCTCCAAGGAGCTGAAGATGAAAATAGCTTGAGCCCATCTTCCTGCTGAAGCAGAACTGTTATCTTGCATTCATTCGCTATCGCTTCGTCCAACTTAATTTTTAATGTACCAAGCAGTAGAGCTTCTCCCACTTTACTCTTAGGAGATAACTTTGCATATCTCACTGCCATGAAGTTCTTCCTGATGCTCCACATTTTCCTATCTCTACCCTTGAATGCTAATTCTGTCCTGGTCCATTCTGCTAATTGGCTCCTTGCTCTTCATAGTATTTAAACCCTCTCAGGTCTTTCCTGTCATTGCTTGACTGTGCTGCAAGTGTTAACTCTTTCAGCCTTGGTCTCTTTCTGCTTGCAGGTGATTCAAGTTTTGACATCAATTTAGGAGGCAACACGGCAAATCTTCAAATCTGCCCTGTAGGCAGAGTGGTGGAAATAGTTCTTTGATTCACTGTCTTGTTAAAAAAAAAAAAAAAGAGAGAAAGTCGTGTTGCATGAATAGAGCAATTTGCTTCCTTCTGAGGAATAATACATTTAGTCAATGGGGACATGAATTTCTAATAAAAATGTTGGGTTTGATTAGAAATTGCAAAATAAAGCTACTTTGTTTTTAGCAGACCACCTAGATCTTCTTTGCAGTCATTCATAGCATTGTTAGTTTGTTCATGTATCTCCCCTAACTTCCAGCTACATGAGCTAATGAAAGGGCGCTTAGCCAGGGAGATCTTTAAATGTTTGCAGCATCCATGAGTAAGAAGATTAATAGCCCAAATGATCTAGCATTTGCAGTTGCCTACAGCATGAAAGCTTTCTTTTGCTTTTTTATTGTTTGAGAAACAACAATAGATCATTGTGAATATGGTGAGGAGATGCTTGTTTCTTGGAGTGGGTATGAAGTACACAGGGGTGAGGAGATCAGAGCTGTTATTAACTACTCACTGAAGTAGATAGCTGGGACAATCTTTACCTATGAAGTTGCTTCTTCAAACAGAAGCCCCTGAAATGCTGTAGAGAAAGAACAGACAGAGGACTTTGGGTATTTGGAAGGTAATCTCCCATAATCAAGAGTGATATGTCGAAATCACTGCCTGCGAGGTGGTGGATTCCTTTTGTCATCAACTTCTCACCCTTACTGTGTTCAGGATCCAAGTATTTGGTGATCTGCTCCTCTCTACCAATAAAATGCCTTCCCTTCTGCAATCCTCTGGGTCTTTCTGTCACTTCCCAACTTGGATATCTGCATGCCTGACAAATTTGCTGGGTACAAAGATACCTGCTTCAAGAAAATCCATAATTGTGGATACTGGCACATGGATTAGGTTACAAGGCTCAAGGACCAAATGCAATGATGTCATTTGGGAATCTGCAAGGTGTGGGAAGTGCAAGGCAAAAAAAACCCTCCCACGCTGCAGGGTGTGCAGCTGCCCCTTCAACACACATGTACCTGTGGTCAGCAGGCCAGAAGCCCAGGGCTAGGACCTGTCATGCGTTTTGGTAACGTGACTGTTCATAGCCTAAGGCACAAATTATTCCTCTCTATTCTGGTATTTCTTTCATAGTTCTTTACACCTGAGAGCTTTTGGAATTGGACTGCTCCCTGGGTAACAGAGCTATCTTCAGCAATGCTGAATAATTATTATTTTGTACATATTTACAGACAGTCCAAAGCTTTTTCCTAATGTTCTAAGTGCTGATGATAAAGGATGTGTGACCTCTCCGGCATCAGATAAATGTGTTAGTAAGCCGTGTAAAGCTGTAGCCTAGTCTTTATTCCCCAAGGCAGGTCTTCTGGATGCTGCCCATATGCCTGACTTGAGCTGCCATGAGCTCCCCAGCACTCACCAGGGCCAGGGAGAAATCAGATGATCCTGCTGGACTCTGGCAAGGAAAGGATCATGGTTTGGAGCTTGCAATTGATTAATCACATAAAATGAGCAGTGGGCAGGAGTCTTTAACAAGCAGCATGAAGTTTGCAGACAGAAATGAAATCTGTTTTAATAAGTGAACCGCTGTGGGGGCTGATGTGAACTAAACCCTTTCAGACGATGGTCTTTAGACCTCTCAGCAACAGAAGCTTGTCTAAAAGGAAGTTTTCTCAGAATATGATATAAGCAGCCTAACAAATGTACAGACGCCCCAGCAAAACGAATCTTAAATGAATCTACCATCTCAAATTGCAAGGTTAGTGGAGGCCATGAGAAAAGGCAAAATGTATTCGGGTCTCAATTAAAAATAATAATTCCCATCACATTGCTTCTGATAAAGACTTGGCAATTTTTAAAACTGCCTTTATTATCCTGCTAATAAAGGATAGCCAGCAGCAAGGTGTCAGTGGAGAGAACAAGAGAATCGCGGGGTGGTGCTGAGATACTCAATGTTAAATAGTCTGCAATGTGTATTCAGAAATATCCCCATGCAGGAGCCAGAGGAAGGACTAGGCACTACCTAGCTGCTCCTCCTGGAGAGTACTGGGCAGGGATGAGCTGTGGGCTCAGAGAAAGGGAACATGGGGAGAAAGAATATGGTGAAATTTGTGGAAAATGCAATGTGATCCCAAAATATGGCTACACGCAGGGTGAGCCTGGGGGCTGAAACCCTGGTAGAGGTTTAAGCTTGATAACAAGCAGTGAAAGAGACATAAAGCTGCAATGAAACAGGCTCACCAGGATACTATTCTTTACTGATTTCCATGGTATCTGAACGCTGCAGAGGTTATATAAATAGGCACTTTCTGGAACTCTTCTCCCTACCAGGACATGTTTGGAATTTTATTTACCAGCTTCTGTGTTTTGTAGTGAAGGGGTGGGCTATATTGAGAAGCCAGGGGCTTGGGTTCAGGCTTGGTTACAGTAAGATCATTCCATCCTGCAAAACAAAAATGAAGGCTGTCCTGATAAAGTTGCTGGTGACGCTCCTCTGTCCCAAACTCTCCCAGGCTTCACTCAGGTGCAGAGAGGATCACTGCCTCAGGTAAATGTGAGTGCTTGTCTCTGAAGCATGTTCCTGCTGAGGAGCTGGAGCTTGAATATGATCTGCTACTGCAGGACCAGCCTGAGGACGGCTCAAAGCACCAGCGTGGTACCTTCACAGCAGCATGTGTGGGAGAGCACGTGGGCTGCTGAATCTTCAGGCAGATGACGTGACATTATATTTCACTCTATTTCTAGAAAACCCAAGTCTTCATTCCTAAGTGGTGTGCAGTGCATTAGTGACAGTGGGAGGTGGAAATGCATGAATCAGTGTTGCCTGGGTCTTTACCCTTCAGTACAGGTCCACCATAAACAGAAGAGCTTTAAATGAGTGTGGGAATGGGCTGTTTGGTTGTGAGGGTGGTCCAGGATGCCCCTGGGAGAAGGGGATGTGCCTCTGCACATGCTCTGTCTCTGTCCTGTAAATCTGCCCCTCTTTCTAACACACGGCACTCCTTTACCTAGTTTTACATGTTTTAGACCCATTTCATACAGAAAGAAGTTTCAAGCAATCTTGCAGACTACCCATTATGTCACCCTTATGTATGAGCCAATTTCAACCAAATTTGACTAAGGGGGCCTCAAAACCAGCAAGAGTCCTGTAAGTTTCACCAAAAATAGTTGTGTGCAGGAGAGAGGAGGCATCGTTCCCAGACTTGCCTCCTAGAGTCCCTAGTGCAGCAACACATGCCAGCCTGCATCTTGCCACCAAGGTGCTCATCCAGGGGAGAGCTGTAAGGCAAAAAGAAGCTATATTTTATAGGGATAGAAGAAAATAAGAGTGAATTGTACTATGATTCACTTAAAGAGCCAGTTAACTCCAAAACACAAAGCCAGAGAGAGCATGGCTAGTCACTTCTGTTGCTCACTAGGCTGTTCCATCCTTGCTCTGGATGCAGCCCAGCCCTAGGCAGCTTGGACAGTGGTGGCTGTGAAGGGTCAGGGACTGAGGTTATGGACAGCTGAACAAACCCCATGTCTCTACACAAAAGGATCTGGATGGGAGGAGGAGGCAGTGTGCAGGATGTCCCCAGACAGTACACTGATGTCCATGAATCATAACTTTCTCTGCAATAACAAGGCTGAGTCCTGTCCTTTTCCCCCAGTATAATCCTATTAAAGATCACAGGGTTGCAGCTCGTTTTGCAAGAAGAATTTGACCTACGCCTCCCCCCGGGTGGCTGTAATGAGGGCTAGTCTGTGGCAGGGGCTGTTGCTATGCTGAGAGGAAGGCAAATGAGGCAGATGTTTGGGGAAGACATTGTGTTTTCTTAGTCTTTAACTGCTAATAAGGCACCGGAGGAGAACAGCACATTGACTGATTCAATGTGTCTTGGGGCTGGAAACACCCTCCATTTGCAGCTGCAGGAGATGCTCAGCTTTGTTCACTATCCACCCCGGAAAAAAACAGGACAGCAGCTGGAGAAACACAGCTTCTGCATGTTCCCTTTCATGTAAAGTTACAGTGGTGGATTTATTCCATGCTGCCTTAGCTTAAGTGCATTGGACCCCCACCCTGGAAGAGGTTGAACTGGAGCTGAAGAGTGAACATTAAATAGCATAGCAATAAAATTACACTCTTACGCATGCTGGACAACCACCGGCGCAGGCTCCTTGTGGAAGCAGCACAGTCTTCAAGCAGAGACTCAGGCAGAGAGGGTTTGTACAGGGGACAACAGTGCAAATCATAGTGCATCAATGCATGAATAGAGGTCAATTAATATCGAGGGTCGTTTTATCCCTAAGGGTTCTCAGGCTTTCTACCTCGCAGTAAGTCAGATGCCTGCAAGGGCATCATGTTCCACAGACACTGCCATCTGCAAAACAGAAAGAAAGAGAAATCAGCCAAATGATTTGCAACCACTATAATCTAGAGATGATAAAAGATGAACAACAGCTGAGTTGTCAGCTCTATTCAAACTGAACATTAACTGTTCCTGTGAGTACCAATAAAGGAAAAAAGGTAGTATTTTATGCTGCCCTGGGACATTCTGTTTGTACTTTATAAATGTTGAATTTTACCTAACTTCCCTGTGTGAGGCAGTTTGTGCTATTGCTAATACACTGCCCAAGAGCCTAGCAGGCAGCATCAAAGTACTTTGGCTTAGGCTGTGCAGTAAACCTTCAAAAGAAGGGTCCCCAGGACAGGAGCTGTGCCCTGACCCAGGAGCAGCCATTTGTCCCCTCCTGGCTGCTCAGCAAGGCCACCAGTTCATGGCATTCCCAGGGGATTTTGAACAGGTTTGAAGCACTTTAAACATACTTCAACCCGCTAGAGGAGCACAACACTCTACCACCAGGGAAACGAAGCTGTGCTCATAAAAAGCTGTGGCTGTAGTGTGTCCTGGTAACTTTGGTTTAGGTGCATTACAAAAGGCCATTAAAAATATTTTACCCTTTTCTGTGTACTTCCCACCTCTTAAGAAGTGCTAGTATTTCAGTTTAATTGAGAAGATCTGTCTGTACAGAGGGCATCAAGTGTGGCAGGGAACATGCAAAGGGCTGCTCAAAACTTGGGATTTACTGTTCATATGAAGCTCTTCTTGGTTTGGTTCCACTGCTTAAATGAAAAAACTCTTTCAGAATTGCCCAGGAAACAGAAATCACAGGAAATTCGTACTGCAGACATAGCTACTTTTGTTTTTCCCTTTGGTGAGACACACTTCACAGACCTGGGGGAGCTGCTGCTTCAAAGCGACACAATCTCTGCTGTTACAATGGAGAGGTTTGGGTGCAGATATTTAGCCGTAAAGAGTGGTGGAGATGGCAAGGACCATGCCAGTTTTAGTCAGCAGTTGTCAAGGGCCTCCCAAGTTCATATCTCCCAGGAAACACTTTATCAGTGAGTGTAAAAGCCCTGTATTCCCAACTATTGCATCTCTCTCAGGGAAGGGCTGCAGAAGTGCGGCAAATATTGGTTGGGTTCCTGAAAGCAAGGAACCTTGCCGGAAAATCCATGAGTGGCACTGATGCAATGCTGCTTGCCAAGAAACTTCGGAAACCACCCTTAATGTTGTTTGAAAATTCATGGGAAATAAGTTGTTTCTGAGAGACGTCAGCAACTTAGAATTGTCCCACTGATGAAACGTTTTCTTGCAAAATTTATTACTGTTCCTCCTCATGTCTGTAGGGTCCTTATTTGGTGGAAAATGCATCTTGGCCAGTGTTATGTTCAGGTGGACATAAATAAAGCACACAGGTGTCTTCTACACGTGAGGTAAGGTCGAAGCCCTGCGTCGCTGTGGGTGCAGATCATTCTTGCTGAGGATGGACCCTCATGCATGGCAGTGTTTGCAGATGGAGCAGTTGCAAGCTCTCAAGCCAGACACCAGCACAGAGGTGAGAGTTACCTTCTGCTTTGCTTCTCAACTTGCTGTCTTACTGAATAACTTGGCTGCAGCTAAACTTGGCTCTGCTATCCAGAGTTCTTTTAATAAACTTAAGTTTCCATCAAAGTGCCTCAGTAAGTATGATACAACACTGCTGAATAAACAGAAACCAGTATCGAGTGGATTTGCTGGAGAGTATGTTCAAGACCTCAGTTATAATGCCAGAGTTCAGAGGGATTCTAAATACCATAGATCCCTTGTGATTTAGAACCATCTAATCAGTGCTTTAAAGCAGTTATGGGCAGGCAGACAAAGCAAGGGTGACTTACCACAAGTAATACTTGTTCATGAGAAAAGAAAGAAACCAAAATGAGATGGCACCATTCTGGAAGCTGTTTGAAACCCTGATGTGCCTCTAGATTCCTATGTGAAAAGAGGTGCTCATGAGGCTGGTAGAGATATTTGTATTTATTTCAATGGGGCCAGCTCCAAGGCAAATGCTCTCCTGTGCTGCCCTTCCTGTGGCACGGAGCAAAGGAGGCACTAAACCTCAGCCAGAACCAGGACAAGTCATCTGTAATTAATCACACCACTGTTACTCCTCTTTACCCCTCCACCACCACCATGTGCCAGGAAACTCTTGTCAACCTCTGCTGTTCCTCCAACTCCAGATGATGTGGGCAATCAGCACTTGTGTGTTTGCACCCACTGCTTGCAGCTCGAAAGCCTCAGTTACACCACAGGGGAGGCAAAGCTGGAAGGGGCTCCACTCAGCAGGGAGGCTTGGAGGACACGAGTGTCCAGGGAGAAAATCAGTGTCCATACGGGCAGGCTGGAGGTGCTCACACAAGCAGGCCAAGACCAGTAGTTGCTTAAGTGTTTCTAGGTTGTCCACAGGCACCGGGAAAAAGTTAATTGTCATCTGAAAGAGGAAGCTGCATATTATAGTTGAAACTATTTCCCAACCTTGTGGGTTAGCAGAGTAATCCCAAAGGGCCCACAAACAGGAGGAAAAGTGCATGGCAAGTGCAAATGGATAGGGGGAGCTGCATCTGATGAATATATGCCTCTGCTGCCCTGGTGATAAATGGATCTTTCTTCTCTCCCTGCCTCTAACATACGTAGATACAGGTTTATCACAACAGGCTGCTGACAAGCAGCTCTCTGGGACACCACCATACATGACTGTCCTTCAAGCTGCCTTCAGATGGGGAATGTAGTAGAAGGTGCCCCTGGAGGGAATGTCAGAGGTGGAGAAGCAAAAAGGAATAAGGCAGGGGTGGAAGACCAAGAGAAAAAGGGAAAAAATTCTGGAAGGTCAAAACAAGATGGGAGGGGAGGTTAACAAGAAAATGAGCAGCTGAGGAAGGAGACGCCAACAAAACAAGGCACAGATCAAGTCAACCATGAGGTGCTCCAACAGGGATTCAAAAGGGGGTGGTACTATAGGACTGATGTGAGATGTAGTTTCCATCTTACAATTGCATGTGTTGGAGCAGTTCACAGAAAGGAGCTTTAACATGATCAGCCGTGTGGGTACTGGCAGGTAAGCCCTTTGAGCCAGCTGTAAAAGCAGCAGAGGGAATCATAGAATCACAGACTGGTTTGGGTTGGAAAGGATCCTGCGATTATCCAGTTCCCACCCCTCTGCTGCGGGCAGGGACATCTCACACTAGCCCATGTCGCCCAAGGCTCTGTCCAGCCTGGCCTTGAACACTGCCAGGGGTGGGGCATTTACCACTTCTTCCAGTGCCTCAACACCCTCACAGTAAAGAACTTCTATATGTCTAACCTGAAACGAGCCAGGTCAGCATTCAGATGCCCAGTCCTGCCACATCCTGCACGGACACGGCTGCCACATAAGCCAGCACTGCTTGGCAGCTCCAGCAATGACAAGGGCCTGCTTTGGCTCAGGCTCTGACCAGGCCCTGCCTCTGCCAGCACCCATAGCTGGTTCCACGCCCAGAACTCTTGTACGTGGTACAAATTCTTGCTCCAGCAAAGCTGAAGAGTTAACTCCCCCTTAGTTGTCCTTCAGAAGAGAGAAGATGGAAATGTTTCATACTGTGCTATTTTTAAATCTTTCAAGAAATGTATTACTAACAGAAGAGCATTACTGACATTTCCCAGAATCAGCTGATGAAAGTGCACAACACAGCTCCTCTTGGGCAGCCCAGGAAAGGTAGAACAACCTAAAATAGCTTGCAAATAGAAAGAAAAAGCAGGAAACCATTACAGAGCTCTGTAGGCAACACCCCAAAGTCCATTTTAGCTGTTAGCTGTAGTACTTAAGGCAACAGAGAGCAATTAAGCAGTGAGGCCACTAGAAGGTTTGTTTCCTCACTGAATCCTAAAAACAGCTTCAGGTCATTGCAAATGAAAGGTATCACACTGACAGAGAAAGTGTGATGAGAAATGCCTGAGAACAGAGGCATCTATCCAGATGTTACATAAACCTCTGTAACAAAGGTCTTCTTCAAAGTGGGGGTCCCCACATGTTTAGACTGTGGGATGGATATTTGGGAGCATCCTGCGATGCTGACATCTCTCCACTATGACCTGGCCTGAGACCCACCTACTGGCTTCACATGATCTGACAAATGACTCATATGTTGCTTATGGAGGCAGTGTGTGGCATCAATTCATGTGCTTAAAACTCACCCAGAAACAGTCAGAGTTAGGACAACTCCTAATAGCTACATAAAAACAGGTCTGAAATATCGCATGTAATCAGATATTTGCTGCTACCCTCAGACAGCAGAACATTGTTGTTCTGAGAGCTTTTCATTTCTGAGGTCCAGACTAACTTTCACGTAGAATGAGCTCAGCTTTGAATGAACTTGGGCTCTTCTGTGGCCAGCATGAGGCAGGAGGCCAGACAAGGAGATCACCCTGGCCTCTTCAGAGTTTATAGTGTCAGAAGGAATGCGGCTCCTTGTCAAAACACACCAGTGAGTGATAGAGCCTGCACTGCTGGGAGGTGCACTCAGCAAAAAGCAGGTGTCCTGAAGAGCCTGTCAGAAACACCCTTCCCATTGGAGGGGATAGTAAAATTTCTACCCAGATCATAAATGTGGCTTCCCTGCTTCCCCTTTGCTTTCTTCCTTGGTTTTGAGGAAGCAGTTTGAAATGCAGTTTCTGTGCTGTAGCTGGCCAGCTCTCCTGCTGTGAGGAGTGAGCGTGTTTGAGGTGAGCATCTCCTTTGACAGCTCAGAGTGCCCCAAAGTGCTTTTAATGCTGCCTTCAAACCTGGGCTGTGGAGCACCCCTGGAGCAGCAAATCTAATGCATGTCTTGCTGTGCCTTCCTCACTTACAAGCCACCATCAGTAAATACTTGTGGTGGTACCTAGCAGGAGGCAGGCAAAACGTACAGAGACGGGGAAACTTTTCAGTCATAAAGAAGAAAAATTAGCAGATACCAGTGGTAGCAGAGACATGCCCTTGGACAAAATACAGCTTGTCTCTGTACAAGACCCAGACTTTCTTTCATAGTGAGATTCTCGCAGGTGTCAGGCAGATTGGCACAAAATGACTGGGTGTCATTTTCTGTGCACTTCTGTCCTCCTTCAGGGACTCTGCCAATGCAGGCCACCAGTGGCTCCTTGGTATGGTCATGCACCTTCAGTGTGGTGCTACAGTCATGCTGCTTGCAGTTCCCCAAAGGCAGGGGTTTGAGAGCTAAGCAATCTCATATCCAAAGAATACACCAGCAGTGCTCTGGCCTGATCAAACTCTTAATCCTCTTCTGGTTAACATCTCCTACCAAAGGAGGCCTAAGCTGCTCTGTGCATGCTTAATCAATGAGCAGAGTGATGTGGTGGAAGGACACTGCTTGTCTCCAGGCCATATAGATGCAGAAACTGTCACAAAGAGGGGTTAGGGTATTTGTCCAGGGCTGCAAAACAAGCAGGCAGCAGAGCCAGGAGCTCACCCTCTGACTTCTCTGACCCAATCACTAAAGTAATCTTCCTTCCTGTTGAAGTAGCCCTAGAAAGGACAGCTGAGAAGGAAGGAATGGGAGAAATGGTGTTGCGGGAAAAAGAGCAAATGCGGTTTTGTTCTACATTTTGTGTGTGCAAAGGGGGAAGAGATGGTGCAATTTGCCTAGAGAGTGGTTTCCACAACTGGAAATATTTAATTAAGTGAATTATTTTCCTAGTAGTACTTTAAAAGGCATTAGTCCTAGCCTGAGCCCCATTTTGATATGCTCAGTGGACTGTGAGGAATTTACTGTCAGCTTAAGAGAGACAAAAAAGGTAGAAGTCAAATTGGTGGCAAAATTCAGTTTCTGACTCCTTGTCAAAGCACCCACATGCCTCATTACCTTGGTTTAAAGCCAACAGACTAGCTTAACAGGGCTGTTTATTACTCCCTCCCCTTCCATCTCTGCCGAAAAGGAGGTTTCAGCTACAAATCCTCTCTTTGTGAAGTTGTACTTAGCTTTTATGTTTCTTTGATATGTCCACTTTCTCAGCCGCCTTGCTCAAGTATGGTGTTTGCATACAGCTGATAAATGCCACATGGCGACAGCATCTCTCAGGCCGTTTCAAACAACATCCCGGCTCCGTACCAGCTGTTTCTGCTGGGAACATTATTGCACCCTACTGACAGACTTGCAGCCAAATGATGATGGGGAATGGGGGAGAGGGTGTTAATGAGATAATAAAAGTGTACACTCACTATTTTCAGCTGCAGCATAAGTGTGGCTTTTTCTTGGATAGAAAGCCTGTTTAGCCACTGGAACGTGGCTCCATCAAAAAGAAATGTTGATTCAGTTTTTTATTGCAGCCCTCACAGCATTGCATCACGTGAATTGTCAGCCTTTTCTTCCTCTCTTTACCAGAAAGTATCTGTCCTGTTTTTCCTTCAGGTCCATGTAGCACAGACACCCAGCATGGTATTCAATTCCTTTGCATCAACCAACCTGCTGTAAAGACACCCCCAGGAGATGGATGTGAACAAGGGACTTAAGCGCCCCCACTACAACAGTATCCCATACTGCTTACGGGATGGGACCAGCTGAGGGTCACCACAGAATAACATAACTTCAGAAAAAGAATTAACTGTAACATGTCCTCAAATTGTCCACCTATCTTAGGTACAGCAAGTGTTCAAGGGGAAAACAAAATTCTGAAGCACAACTGCTGCCATGACTGGAGCAGCTCAGCCACAGCCCCACTTCCATCCACTTTGGCACTGCCAACACAGTTCCACGTGTGGCAAAGGGGCAGAAAATGGGAGCAGATAAATGAGTGGCCTTTCTTACCTCTTCATTGCTCACTGAGAGTTTGATTTCCACCTCTGAACTGCCCACAATGCCACTGGGCATTGCCCTCCTGGTTTATTTTCAGCCAAGCGCTTTCCCCTATAAGGCTGTCCCAGGTTCCCATGGCCAAAGCTTCTGTCTTAACCTTGTACAGGCTCTGCTGAAGAAGATACTGCTCAGCCCATCTCTACACCCTACCACACAATGTTTTGCAGTGATTCAGCTCCTGGTGTGCTGACAGAACAGTCTCAGCAGTTCATTGTGGTCTCTTTCTTACCTGTATCTTTCTTTTCTTCCTATCATCTTATCCTCAACATGTCAGCTGTTTGCAGCAGGAACCTTCCCTGTGTGTTTAAGCCACCTCCATTTGCAAAGGCTCCTGAACCACAAAATACTGAAAGTTAGCGATAATGGGAATAATCATTTTAGGGCAGCAATGTTTTAAAAAGCCAGAACTAGGATGAGTATGCACACAATTTTGCATTCAGCTACACTAAACTTCAGCAAAGCTTTAGTCTGAACAGTCCTACTATTCCAACCACCTTTCCTTTCCTGAAGGGCTGCATTTCACCTTCATACAAATGTAAGAGCTCCCAGAGCACCAGCCGGTGAACTTAGCTAATTAGTCAGGGTGCCTGGGAGGGAACACAGATTAACACCTGGCTCCATCCCTGCTGACAGAGCTGTCTTCAGAAACCTGTTTTGGAGGCAGAGAAGCCTTTCAGCTGATAGGTTTTAACCAGGCCTTTGGGTGCTAATCCAGAGTGGGGTTTTGGGGACTTTGCTCAGCACCCTTGCCTACAGCCTGCATGTAAGTGGGGATGTGTGGAGTGAGATGGGGTGAGGGGCTCCAGCACCCTGGTCTAGTATTGCTTAGCAGACTGACCAGGATGCAGAGGTTACTTTTCCATCTTCACCTACTTCCCTTTGGTTTTAATGGGGATTTGTCACAGCTGTAAGCACCACTCCAGTGCTTCTGAAGCATTGTAAAAGAATGTGATGATGTAGCTTTACTATTTTTAGCCTATGTTCCAAAGTAAATTATGCTTACACAACTACGTCTCTGCAGCCTGTCCCTCACATGCAAGCACTTGTAGCTTTTACATCCATATGCTAATTTTAAACAAATGTGCTAGGGAGCAGAGGTCTTGGAGCTGTGAAGGATAACTCATGGCACTGATGTGTAGGTAGACAAAAGACACATATGCACCTGCTGGTGAGCCTGTCACTGGCAGGTAGGCATCAATATCTCAGCCCTGGTCTGTGCCAAAGGCAGTTCCTAGCCAGCCTGACAGCATGGCTGTCCTCTCCAGCCTGCTCTTGCTGGGAAAAGGTTGGGAAGAGTCAAGGATGGGACACAGGGGAAATCACAGGAAGGCTGAAGGGTGTAGGATACAAATCTGTGGCAGATCAAACTTCAGCAGTGCTGGCACTGTTGAGCTTTCTGTCCTGAGAGCAATTGGTGCCTTTGGCACAGGCCTAAAGCAGTTTGGCTGAAGTAATTCTCTGTGGAGCTCAACTCTGCTGGATTGGATTAAGGAAATTGTGGTGGAACTTGCCCTGGCATGTTTGCTGATCCTGTTTCTAGCTTAGACAAGCTGACAAGCTGAGCTGAGAGAAAAACAAGGGGAAAAATGACTGTGGGGATTATTCATCCTTCCTATGAGAAATGAGCCTGAAAAGGTAAAATAAAATCCAAAAGCTTCAAGGCCCAGGGTTTATCCATCCAGGTGGAAATAGTTCTGTCTTAATGTGCAAACACTACCAAAGCCGTGAGGTATTTGTTAGAGTGCACACAAAGCTCTGGTATGGTGAGAAATAATTTGCACAGTAATTGCAAAAGGGGTTGAGCAAGTGTGTGAGTGAGCTGCTGCCCTGCTGGGTAAGGCATCCCAAGCCTTCCATAATGCTAGGCCAGCCTAGTAAAGCAGAGATGCTGCTGTATGTGAGGTACTTCTCGGGGATGACTCTGGTTCCTGGGCTTCATGAGTGGTGGGACTTCTGTGTAAAAATGCGGGCTACATGGGTGCCTGCATCAACATGGCCTGGGCGTTTACGTTTAACATCTGCCTGAAGAGTGATGGTCATTAGACATCAGATTTATTATGTACAAAGGATGAGGAGATAACTAGGTTCAAAGGGAAATAAAACATTCGGTTTTATCTCACACATAGTATGCAACATTTATTTATTAACCCAGTTAACCAATAAATGTCATTATTTTCCCAAAAATGAAAAAAAAAAAAAAAGGAAAAGGCATTTATCCTGATGAAAAAAAACAGAATACAGGATAAATGGGTCTTCAGTAATGTGATCACCACTGTACTCTATGACACTGGGTAGCTGATGGCAGAATTACACCTGTCCAAACAGTCCAAGGCAGCCCTTGCTCTTTCAGCATGAGCTTCTCTTTTTCAAGTAATGCAGCCACAACAGTTTGGCCTTTTATTTCTGCCTGAGCATTGTTCTTCAACGTTTTACCCAGCAGAGTGGTCCTGCTGCAGAATAGGGCTCTCTGAGGGGGGTATTTCTTTGATGCTGCTGGATACAAGCTGATATTTAAAAGCGGAGTCACAGCTAACACTGAGTCTGCTTGGTGGCATTAAAGCCAGCCTGAGTCAAAGCTTTTTTGTCTATCTTATAATTCAGACTCCTTTTAATTTATTTTTTTTAAAGATACTATGGCCAATAGCCAATCTTCCAACAATTAGGACATTATTTCACTCCATCAAGCATAAAGGTTAGAGGAAACTCAATTCCATTTGAAGCACTATAGCGTAAGAGAAAGAGACTCTTACTTGAAACTGGAGTGCTGCTGACTGTCAGGAGACCTGAGCTGCTGGTGGGGTCAACCTGCATGTGTCCTGGAGAAAAGCACTGCGAACAAGCTCTTTTCTGAGTAACCTTTCATTTTGGAAGTCACAGGTTTTTTGCATGCATCTCCTGAAGGCTCTGATTTCTATTGTCAAAGTTGCTGACAATTTTCAGCTTCTATTATTCTTGGCTGCTTCTAGAAATTGAGCATGCGTACAATCCCTTCGTTTTTGCTACACCAGCTTCATATAAATGTGCTCCCATGACTATCTTACAGTTGACTTTTATAACCACAAGAAGCTCATAATCAAAGAGAAATTTAAAATTACTAAAACATCAGCTTCGCTATTAGTTTTAAACTAAAGCAAGCATTTGCATGAGAAATATACTTGACAGTCAACTTACTCTGAAATTGTGATTTCACAGTAAGTCAGACCTAAACCTTATTCAAAATCTATAGAAGATGACACCTCTGTGACATAAAGCAGAAGAGCCACTTCTCAGTTAGCTAAATGGAGTTCAAAGGCAGCCCTTCCTGCATTTGAAATGCCAAAATCTGACCCAAAAATATTTAGACTACTCATCAAAATAAAACAAATCCTCTTTCCCCACCATGACTGAAAGTTATAACAACTTTTTCACATATTTAGCCCTTTTAGATGGTAAACTGCCTACCACAGGGTGATGCCATTCCAAGGGAGACAAAATAAAAGCAGCTAAAATCAAAACAGTCAGGTCATCAGTGACTCAGGCAGCTAAAATCAAGGAATTAACTGAAAGCACAATAGCTTTTAAAGCCATAAACCACTACAAAGATCTGTTTTTACCCATTGTGGAGGATGGTAAAGGATGATAATGGGTGTATGTGTCTGCTGCTAGCATTGCTTTGTAAAAAGGGAAGATTTCCAGAGCAGCCCAGGAAAGGCTGACCCATGTAAATGTGACCTGCAGGGATCCCTTCAGGCAGCAAGGGAAACAGTGGAAGGCAACTGGAGCCGTGAAGGAGCAGGCGCTTGGCCAGAGCTCGATCCTGCTGTATCCTGTCCATGCTGGCTGGACGTTAAGAAGCCACCTGTGCCAGCTGAGTAGTTTCCAGACTTGAACAAAAGGCAAGCTGTGACTGCTGGAGTTGGAGCATTTCTGAGCTCTGTATCTAAAATCTCTGCCTTTTAATGTGCAGGGAAAATATAATAGAAAAAGCATGTTCCTCTGGCCCTGATCGGTCTGCCTGTTCCCAGGCTCTGCTGAGGCAGTGGCCAGATCCCAGACACCCACTGCATGTCAGTGAAACATCACCTTTGAGAGCCCCTGTGGCAAGCTTTTTGAACCAGAGTCCAGCTTCCCCATGGCAAGGAAAAGGGACATATTTCTTACTAATGGGGATAACTTCACTGGAATGATATGTACTCTAACTGTGTTTCAATGAAAAATTATAAAACTCCCACTATGGTCCTTACCCCCTGAGACCTAGATAACAAGTTTATCTCCCTGTACCCTCATAATTATAATCCCACCAGTAAAGGAGATGCAGGCTCATTACCTAGCTGCATAATGAAGTACATTAGGAAGACAGATGGATAGCTGGCAGTAGAAGCTGAAACAGGCTAAAATCCAAAGTGCTCTGAAATACGCCCTTGGGCTTTCTCTGAAGCCTATTTGTTTTTCTAAGAGGATTTTAACATTCAGAAGTTCATAGGAAGCTTGCCTGCTTCCAGAAGGTGTCATCATCCATGGCATAGGTGGCCCAGAGGATGTTTGGGCTTGATGTTTGTGAGCTAACACTGCTAGTGCTTGTGCTGCTGCTAAGATCTCGACGTTGGATTGCTCAGAGACCACCACCATTAGTGGAGTGAGCTGCACCCTCTGTGCTACCGGTGGTCCTGGAGAGGTCTGGCAGGAAACCCCACAGAGACCAGTCACCCTTTGGACAACGTTCTTTCAAAATGGTCCTGTGGTCCTCAGACCTCAAAGCAACATTAAAAGCCAAAGATTTCTGTTTTCCCCCGTTAGGCAGCCATACCCGTTTCTTGGTCAGGAGGAGAGGAATGTCTGCCCTGACAGTAGCACAGGGCCATGAATAGACCAGCCAGGGGAGGTGAGTCCTGTTGTCCTGCACATCCAACAGTCTCTTTGTTTAACACTTTCCTATGGTGCATGCCAATTTCCTTGTACCCTTTATGGCACAGGAATCATCCTTAACAATCCCTTTCTTCACTATATAATGATGTTTCACGTCACTGGCAAAAAACCATTCTGCTGTTGGACTATGCAGAAGGTGCCTTGTACAGAGATGTATGAGGTATGTATCCTTTCATTGCATACAGGAGCAGGATTGGTCTCTCAGCAGAGCCAGCTTCCTGCCAGTAAGGGGTCCAGCTTGCTGTGCCAGTGACTGTTTCTGCTGTACTGAGTAGAGCACAGAACTGCTTTGCTGAATCACATGAAATTCAGAGACTATCTCCTCAGGAGATTGCTACAAACCAAGTCAGGCAAGTAGCGAATTTAAGCTGGTAGCAAAATGAGTGTTATTCATTTGTGTAAGAGAGTAGGGTAGGGATAAGCACTACCCCAGCTACTGAGGTTCTCTGTACAACCAGAGAAGATCTCAGCTTCTCCTTCCAATCTCATGTGCTATGGAAGAGTGATGTCCTGGGGCGTGGTTCCGTCTGTCAGATTCCCACCACTTAGGGAATTGACTCAATGGCTGTGCTGGCGTGAGGGACCAGAGGCAAAGGGTTATTTTGCCTCTCACGCTGTAGCCTGCCCTGCCATGCTGAGGCGCACAGGTTAGGAAGAGGAATTATGTTACAGAGTGTGCCAGCACCCTGTACCAGTGAAGTGGAACTGACATTTGTCACTGCAGAGAAAGCAGAAAGCACCATCAGCTGAGGCTACCTATGCATATGCGCTGGCAATATTGAGAACAGGGAACAAATGTTGCACACATGACAGTGCACCTTCCATCCAAAGGCTTAAAGAAGGTTTGCAAATCCTGCATTGCTGAATTAGCCTTCCCTACTTGCTCTGCAAGACAAGCAGACATGATAGCACCATTCCACAGATCACTAAAGTAAGCCACATGAATGCTCACCTATAACTCACTGAAGCATGTCCCATGTGGGGCTGACGATCGATAATCACAATGCCACCACCCAGTTCCTTTGTCATCATTTGACCATATGGCTTCTCAAGCTTCCTTTATCTATTATTTCAAGTGTTTCTCTTTGCATTGTGAACTTAATCTAGAGCACAGGTGTTGCCCTACTTTAGCTGCCATCTGCACACAAAACCCTTCTGTAGCTTTGATAGGTTGGCTTAGATGGTCAAGTAGGCATACCAAACTTCTTTGTAGAGTGTCTGCAGGCTACTGCCATAGACCACCCATGGTCCTCCATGGCCTTCCCAGGATTCCCTGCCAGCTGTCCAGAAAAGATAAGTCCCAAAGTGCTATGAAAAGCCCTTAATGTGCATTTCAGCCTGCTAGATGGCTGTGTTTCATGCTAGTCCTGGTATTACAGGAGAGTGCATGCAGAACTCATACAGACCATGCAGTGTTTCTGCTGTCATGGGTGCCAGGCTCACTCAAGGTCAGTGATATGATCATAAGTAAGAAAAAAAATCATAGAGAGAATTCTTTGAAACCACAGCTCTGTAGAGCACTTCATTTGTTTAACCTGAGCCTGCAGAAATACTGCATAAGATAAGGAGCTTGGTCTTGGGAGTTTCTAGGGCACTTGCCCCTCTGCCAGGTGTTGGGACAAAGTGCTGAAATAGCATGTCCAGAAAAAAAATTAGAAACTGTGTTTTATTTGAGGAGGAGGAGGAGGAGGTGGGGTGTCAGAGCAATTAAACTGCCAGAGGCAATCCTCTTCATTACAATGAGTATATACTGTCCCTGAGTGGGGTAGAGGTGACATGTATGTTACAGCAGACAAAGATGAATTATCTGGGATAGATGGCAGATATTTGAGCTTATTAGGGGGATGAGGGGTGTATTTATTTAATCTGCAACTGCTTCTCTGCTGGGCTGTGAATAAACTGGCCAGCAATTCAATGTCATACTACCTAGTGCAAAGACAGATTGACTACTGTCACCCCTTACTACAGCAGTAGTGCGTAACATTGGTTTCAGTGTTGCCAGGAAGACAAGGCTATGATGGGGTTTGTTTTTTCCCCACTTTCTTTGTTCTGATTTGTTTATGAAGCAGGTGGCAGTGCTACAATCAGCCTGTAATGAACATGCTGATTAAAAATAATTTTGGGGAAGTATTTTACAGAAGTCTCTATAACAACAGAACATACAGATATGTCACAGTAAACCCTTGCTAAACAGGCAGTTGTTTATTATCTAGGAAGGGATAGGCAGCAATAGAGAATTGAATGCAGCAAATAAAAGCTTTGATTGGAAGATTGAGGATGTACTGATTCTTCTGTCTGATTTTGATCCAAAAGTTTACATTTTCCTCTGTTTCCATTAAACCTGTCACAGAATATCACCTGATAACTGGCCCTTTTTAAATCAAGATCTACAGTGTCATTAAAGGTTTGATGTGTCTTGCAACATAAAATTCACATGAAGATGAAATCATCTTACTTTTATTTAGGAAAAAAAGTTTACCATTTAAAAATATTACAAATAAATGATATTTTCAGAAACTTTCAGGTGGTTTTGATGCTAAAGTTATGTTAGTCAGTTATGAAAGTTATGAAAGTCAGTGAGGTTCAGGCTTCTAAATCACACTTTATGCCTCCTAAAGGCTTTAAGGGCAAAATCTGTGCCTCTACAGAGCGCCTGGACAAGGCTTTTTATACCGTTTAAGATCTGGGCTCCATTTTAGGGTCAATTTGTGTGAGAGAGATTGCAGAGGGATAGAAGGATGCTCTTATCAGCTACAAATAGGCTGACCATGAGTAAGTTTGGGAGGAGATGGCTGAATCCATGCTTATAATGATGGTTTCTCTTGTTAAGATATTCAGTAAGATGCACTGAGTTTGATGGTTTTCCTTGAAGACAAACTTCTGCAGAGAACTGACGTGGTGAGCCCCTCAGCTCAATTGCTTGTTTCCAAGTTTGTTTGAACATGGACAAGAGTCAAGGTGAAACACAGTGGCTCAGACAGCAATGAACACAATGCTTCTTGTAAGACTCTAATAAATGAGCCATTAAACATTGCTAGGGTTGGCAATACCATGTCTACAGGAAGCTAATTACTTGTACAACTGGTAAAATGTCATGACAACAACAAATGACGACATTTGATAGACAGGTAACAATGACAAGCTCCTGCCCTGCAGCATGCAGTTGGAGGGACTGGCCTGTATCTTCCCAAGCCAGTGGGATGTCTGAAGCGAGTAAGAGCAAATTAGAAGTTGCTCTTATTTCTGCTGTAAAGGTGGCTAGAAAGGGTGCAGTAAGCTCCAGTAAATGTACACTCTAGAAATGTGTCAATCAGTGAAGACACTGCTGCTGCACAGTCTGCATGGTTATATATGCTTCAACAGCAGAGCAATGGGCACAGGGGTGGCTGCTTCACTCTTTCCTAGTTTTCATTTTGCTCCTTCAAAAAGACTGTGGCCTAGAAGTCTTTCCAAGGGCATCTGCTTTGGTAGTTTGGGTTTGGGTTTTTTTATTTTCTCACCAATACACTCAAAATACTTTGTTTTATTTCACTTTCTGTGCAGCAACAGCAGCACAGAGGCTCTAATTTGTTTGCTGGAAGCATATTTTCATGGTGAGAATGGCATGTCTTCCTCTGAGACCTTTTGTAAGAGCCCACCTTGCCTAATTGCAGGATTTCAACTAAGGTCTGACTGCCGAAGGATCCTTTTCTACTCAGTAACCTAATATCACTTACATTTTTCCATAACTATGAAAGCCTTGATTTTTAGCTCATGTAATTTTCCCATTGAGAACACAAACCAGTTGAGGCATCTGTTAGAATCTATTGATGTAGCTACTTGTTGGAAAAGAATTCAAAACAGATTTCTGTGAGGTGGCAGTTTAAAAGCCTTAAGGACACTGGTAATAAAACATTCAATTTAATTTGTAGGATATCTGTCAAAATTCACCTAGCCTTGGTTGTGGCAATTATTTATTTGTTATTAAATTGTCTTATTCCTGTTCCAGAAGGACAGAAATCAACATTACATGTGTTGTTTCTGGTGTTAATGGGCAGGCCAGTGCCTGGACAGTATGGAAATCCTGTCGTACACATATATGGGTGGTGTGGGGGTTAGAATGTATTTTTTTTCCCAGGGAAACAGAAGACATGAGGAATGCCCCACTGGTCAGGTCACTGATCTCCCTAGCCCTCTGCCCAGTGTCTGGCAATGTCAGGAGATCCTGTTCAATAAGACCGTGTGGACCTGGTCTCTTTGTGTAGTTCACTCCCCTTTGAACTTTCCCAGCAATCACAGTTGTTATATTTGGGGTGCATATATACCTTTTTGTATCTATGTGTGAGGCTATGAATTTGTCTCGTACTTTTTTGATGCTGTCTGACTCCACACCCTCCTGTGGCAAGAAGGTCCAGAAGATTACCACCCTCTGTGTAAAGACGGGCTTTCAAAAATCTAACTGAAATGGATCTCCTACGGGATTCACTGAGCGCTCTCACCCTCGACTTCATGTATTGTGGGGTTTTGTGAACACATCCATATTCCTGTTTTACCTATTGCTCCATGGTTTTATAGACTTCGATCATATTCAGCCTTAGTGTTCTCTCCATACAGGGGATCTTCATCCTCTCAGCTGTTTTAGTCACTCTTCTCTAAGCCTGCCACATCCTTCCTGAGACGTGGAGACCTGAGCTGTAACCAGCTGCTGTGGCTGCGCCAGGATCTCATGTAGCAGCAAAACAGCACCTTTGGCCTAGATCTCAGTCCTCTTTCTGACGAGACAGAAGCATCTTCATGGTGTATGGTGGGTATCTGCATAGTTACATATACATCAGGACTAATGGCACAAAACTGCAGCCCTTTGCCTAGCAAAACAGCACAAAATGCCCTGAAAAATCTATCAGGTAATATACGGATGCTTCTGAAGACCGAACTAGTCATTTCTTCTGGTGGCTGCTGTTTTTCAAATGGAGTAAGGGATTAAAAAAGAGCAAAACTTGAAAACCTGTCTGACACTCTTTTATAAAGTCACACATTTTTTTCAGGATTGTGGAAAAACAGCACTCACCAGGAAAGGCCCAAACTCTGAATCAATGCAAAATTGCTAGGCAAAATTTGAAATGAGGAATTTTTAAGTCTCTGAGACCTGGATTTCAGCCACCATCCTGCAGCTCTCCTTCCTTGCTCCTCTCAGCAGCGTAAAGGATCCAGAGAAAGAAAGAAGTGGTAGTGATTTGGGACCTAACTGTGGGCTCCTCTATGTGGCCACCAACTGGGAATCTGCTTCAAATTGCTACGGCCTTATTTTTCCTCTTAAAATGATCCTCCAAAAAGGTAGCAGCCAGAAGCATGGCTTGTGGCAATCCTGCTCTACTGAAAATCTGGCTTGTGAGCCTGTGGAGAGGAAGAATGGTTTAAAATTCTGAGTCATAAAGCTATTGCAGAAGCCACACAGTTTTCCTGGCCCTCTCCGATGGATTTTTCCACCAAACAAAATAAGGGTGCTTTGGCCTTGTAGCGGTAACTTGAGGTTCTGTGTGCCCAGCAAAGAGCTCTCTGCATCAGGCTTCCTGTGAAACCCACAGGAGATGAAGCTGATGTATTCCATATGAGCATGCAGAGGGAAGGCTTGATAGGACAGAAACACGGCCAGCTGCTACAAGAAACACCCAGTTCGGAGGCACGCACTGTGCCAATTCAGAGCTGAGTTTCAACCGTGTTGCTAACTATACTTCCTGTAGCTTCAGCAGCTGCGCGGCTGAGCCTTCATGAACTCATTTGTCTCTGGTCTCTTCGCAATGCACACGCTTCCTTCTCCTCTGATGAGCTCCCAAGGACTCCCCAGCCCTGGCACAGCCAGTTAAGAGTGCGATGTGCTGTTTGTGCTTTTGAAAGAAGAGGATGTGTGGCTGTGTTCCTGCCGAGGGTGCTGTGTGTTGGTGCCCTGCAGTATCTCACAGCAGTAATGAGCAGGGTTGGCTCAGCCAGCCTGCGGAGGCACCTGAAGTGCCTGCTCCTCATCCTACACACTACTTGTAAGTAGTGTTACTTGTCCCTGACCGTGGCAGGAGGGTTGGAACTAGATGATATTAAGGTGCTTTCCAACCCTAACTATACTATGATTCTTATAAGGACAGAGAGGGAACAAGTTACAGCAAGACAAGCCTCTTGCCTCACAGGCCCACAGTCTGTAACAGTGGAAGGAGGCTGGCATTTTGCACCTATGTACAAAACACCCTTGCAGAAGACACATCTGTGGGAAGGGTTGCCTACAGGGGACAGAATCCTTATCTTCTGCAGTTCCTCCCTGCAAAACCTTGTTTTGTCCTGCCTGGGCCTTTTTACCATACTCCTCCTCAGTAATGCTCCCAACCCTCCTCCCTCTGCTCAGTCCTATCTCCATCCTGTGGGAATGTTTTAATTCTCAAGGCAGGGCTGCCTCCAGGGGCCACAGTTTCAAGGTTATCAGCTGCTTCATGCATTACATGTCAAATACCCCGACTGAATTGTTCTTTCCTGATGCCGACAGCTTCAACCAAACAAAGATGTAATGGTTGGGGGTGGGAATCTTCAAAAAATTCTTGTCCTTGCCAATGTCAGAGAAAATGAAAAGTCTGCCACTCCAAATATAGTAGCGAAGGCTGCAAGCCCCAGGCTTGTATCTCTAGGCTTGCCATGCCAGTGCCTGTGTGCTATACATGTAAGCATGGATGTTTTGCTTTTTGCCTAGCTATGGCGATAATCTGAAAAGCACTTCTTGCTTTTCAACATCCTTACATGCATATGGACTGCTTTTTACAGTCCAGGTTTTACACCCCAGGTGTACATAATGCCTCTGTCTTGTTTAATACAGGTATGGAATTTGCAAGTGTTCAAATGGGCTTTCTCCACACGATGGATGGAGTGAGTTCCTACTGGATTGGGCTCTGCATGCAATCTGCTGGACTGGTAAGCATGGTACTCCATACGCGAGTAAGGATGTGCACTAACATCATGAAACCCCTCTGGCTTTGGAGGGTGACCCTCATGATACATAAGGAAAATAGGAGTTGTTTGGGTTTTTAATTCTACAGAGTTACACGTGTCTCAAAGCTTCTCCCATTTCACTTTCCTAATAGGTCTCCATTGCTAATAAAGGACTGGATACAGTTATTAAAGGAAGCGAAATTTTTGTTGACCTCTTTGATTTTCTGATGGTCAGGAAGGATCAGCACTGGCTATTTAAGGTGTGTGTTCAATGACCATCCTGTGTTTCCACACACAGACCTGCTTCTTGATGCTTTTCTGCCTCTTGATGATTGGCTGGTCAAAGGCATTCCCATGTTTCCCTTAAACATTAACAAACGTGTGAATATACTTTAGACCAATCTGGTCCATCTCATACTCTCCTCCTGTCTTCTTTCTATAATTGCCCAAAGTGAATAATGCAAGTTTGCAATATCACTTTGAGATGCATATGAGCCTTGCTCTGTGCATGGGGATGGGAGAATCAGGGTGTGCTGGGTTTGGCTGGGATACAGTTAATTTTTTTCATAGTATCTGGTCTGGGGCTGTGTTTTGGATTTGTACTGAAAACAGTGTTGATCACACAGTGGTGTGTTCAGTACTGCTGAGCAGCGCTTACACAGAGTTAAGGGCTGTTATGCATCTCACCCGACCAGCAAATAGGCTGTGGGGGACTGTCGTGGTTTAAACCCAGTCAGGTAACTTGTTCACTCACTCCCAGTGAGTGGTGCCAAGCTGACAACAATCAAGGTCCGTGTTCGTCTCCCCCCCTCCCTGCACCGGGGCTCTCCCCTTCCCCGCTCCCGGAGGAACGGGGAGGAGGATCGAGAGAGTGCAACTCCTACGGGTTGAGACAAGAACAGTCCAGCAACAAATCACCACCGCTACTATCAGCTAAAACAATGATAAGGGAAAAATAACAAGGGAAGAGAATACGATACCACCGGCCAAGAAAACGAGTTCCACCCGGAAGCCCCTGTCCTTCCGGGCAACTCCCAGTTACCCCCCACCCCGGGCATGACGTGCTGTGGTATGGAATACCTCCCCGGCTAGCCCAGGTCAGGCGCCCCGTCTCTGCTTCCTCACAGCTTCCCCTCCTCCCTGGCAGAGCATGAGCCTCACAAAGTCCTTGGTCAGGGTAAACATCACTTAGCAACAACCGAAAACATCGGCTTCACCAACGCTGTTCTCAAAACTAGAAGTCAAAACACAGCACTGCACCAGTTAACACAAAGGAAAAAACATGACTGCTACTGCTGAACCCAGGACAGGGACACAGTCAAGACACAGCCAGCTGACCCCAACTAACCCAAGGGGTATTCCATACCATATGCTCAGGTCTCACACTATCCAATATAAAGCTGGGGAAAGAAGAAGGAAGGGGGAGATGTTTGGAGTGATGGCATTTGTCTTCCCAAGTCACCACTACATGTGATGCAGTCCTGCTTTCCTGGAGATGGCTGAACCCATGCCTGTGATGGGAAGTGGTGAATGAATTCCTTGTTTCAGTTTGCTTGTGTGCACAGCTTCTGCTTTACCTATTAAACTGTCTTTATCTCAACCCATGCGTTTTCTCACTTTTACTCTCCCAACTCTCTCCCAGTCCCAGTGTGGGGGAGTGAGTGACTGGTTGTGTGGTGCTCACTTGCTGGCTGAAACCACAACACAGGGTCAGAACTTTCAAGTTTGCAGACAGCTGAAGGAAGACAGACATCTGAAAAAGAAATCATATGAAAGGACATATAATGCAGGAAAAAGCAACCAGTAGTGTTGGAGCTAAAGACTAGAAATTAGCTTTCCAGAAAAAACAGTGGGGAGAATCAAACAGAAATTGAACTCAAACCTCAGTTTTTCATATTTAAAGTTAACTCTTCGTTAGTTCCAAGCTTTTTGACCCAGTACTTAATCAAAGGAAGAGCCTTTTGCATCCTCTCTTTTCCTATTCAAGTTGAACACTACATCTTGACCACAAACTATAACTGTCACAGTGATTTTTACCTTGCTGGTGTTAGTTATGGCCATTGCGGCCACTTTCCAGCTCCTGGGTGGCTCATTCAGCCTTCTGCACTTAGGGGAAAAGTCCAGTGAATGTAAGTTTCAGCAGTGGCAAATACAAACATAGATCAAAAAAAGACAAAAGGGAGACTTTGACAAGGGAGGGAAATTTTCTGTATCTGATTTCTGCATATGAGTTTTTAGAATTCATGTTACCTAGTCTAGGGCATGGGAAGAGAACGCAGGGTTTTTTGTTCAGCCGAACTAAAATCTCTCAACTCCAGAGCTCACCTTAAAATAACAATGCAAAACAAAACACCAGTGGTGGTTTTCTCTCTGAACCTCAGCTTCCTTCCCAAGGTCTGTTAGAGCTTCACCTCTTGCTTGTAGATGCCCATAACTACTTCATCACTCAGTAACTACAAAGAGCAGAGCACTGTTTCTTGTGGGAGCACTGCCGAGGCACTGCAGACAGCCCATAATCCCTTTTTTAATGACAATCTCTAGGGCTGAAGTCGAAAGAGGAGACTGAACAACTGGTGAGCAGCCTTCCCACAGCTGAGAAACAGTGATGTGAAAATGGTCCAGGCATCCAGTGCCTGATTTTGTAGGTGACTGAGCAAATATGAAAAGCTGAGTCCTCCCCAGAAGGACAGCTGGAGATCCTGTGAGAGGTGCTGCCCTGGCTGCTTTCTGCTGGCTCCCTGTAGCGAGAGCACAGCAGTATATGCTGTGGCTGAGGCTGGGAGCTGGGACCATCTTGCCCAGGAGCCCCAGGGAGCTGGTGTTGCGCAGGCACGCAGCTGGTTGGCCCTGAGGTCAACAAGGCTGTAAAAATGTTGGACTTCAGGGACTGCCCTTAGAGTGTGAGCATATCGATTGCTGTAGCATGCGAACGTGTAATTGCACTCTAGTGGCCTGTGGTCAGTGGTAGAGCCAGGAGTGTGCAGATGTGATTACAAATATTGTCTACTTGCACAGATTCATTTACTCAGAAACTCAACCGTGCCTTTATATTGAGTCCTTATTTTAAGGTCACCAGAGCTCATTAAACTTGAGCTCTGTCCCGCTGCAGTGTGGGGGTAGTGCTCCTGCTTCCTTATATTCTCTGTGAGTTCTTTGTGGCATAAGGACAGAAAAAAATGAGCCAAGGACTGAGCTGGTATAGTCTTATTAATGACAATGCAAGAGTCAAAAATCCCCTCGGTCTATTCCACTGATGTCCTTTACTCAGTCTTATAAATGACCAGAAGCTCCTAATTTGCTTCCAGAGGCTTCCCAGAGCTCTGCTGGATTTCACAGTCCATCTTTCTGTAGCTTGTTACTTTTCACTATAGATTTGCTTTATTTTTCCCTAGCTTTGTCTTTGTCATCAGCTGCTTTTATTTTATCCACATTTTGAAAAGTGAATCTTAGCTGCATTCAAAATCTTCTTCACGTGGACAGACTCCTGATGACAAAAAAGAGGCATCGTACTCATAATCACCAAAAGCCACAGAGGGGACTAAGAAAAGCAGCAAGTTTGCTTGCAGAGGGTGTCATGTGTGCTGCAGCAATTGTGTGTTGTCTATGATTTTGAAAGATGCAGTATACACAATAAGCAAAGAACAAGCAATAAGGACACATAATGTAGTTTTTGTAGACTCAGCCAAAAATAGTCTGAAGAATTAATTGCATCAAGTGGTTAGGAAAAGCTGACACAATTTAACATCTGTGGGGTTTTATTCTTCTTCGCCAGTGTCTTATCAGAGATAGCAGTGATTGGCCAGGCTTAACATGGCCATGTGCATGTCAACTAGTAGCTCTAGATATTTGCTGAGGAGAGGCTTTCTGAGCCAGAGCAAAATGATGCTGACACAAATGCAGTATGTGTGACAGAGAGATGTGCTTTCAAAGGATAGGATATGCCCATGCACACATATCCAGGGACTTGCCATTAACTTGCTGTTTTAACTTGGCAGCTTGAGTCACTGGTCTTTTGCTGCTTTTGGTAGAGCTTTGGGACCTCTGCTGTCTACCCATAAAGTGCATAGCTACCAAACAGTTCCCTTGATTGCCCTTTCCACAGGCAGACATTGGCCTTTTTCCAAAGGCATATTGTATTTGCATTGATCACACTGCTGACTATATGACCTTGTCATTAGGAAAACATGAAACATAAAATATGAGTTACTTGGAGTCCTTCTAGTGTTATTCATTGGTTTATTTTCTGATCCCTGAAAGAGATTGCAGAGCCAGCAGGAGTTTTACTTGAGGCCCGCTGACACCATGGAATTCATGGTACTTTAATTATCCAAATGATCTAAACAAAAGAAGTTAACAACTCAGTAGTGTATGATTGATTGTTAGCTGTAAAATGCAAAAATGAATTTGGCAGCTGGAACAGCTACATGAGACTCTGGCAGTTTGCTCCTCCAGCACCCTGACTAAAGCATCAGATTGGATATAGAATCATAGAGTCGTAGAATATGCTGGATGTAAATAAAGTTTGAAGCATTCACAAAAGATTGTTTTTGCACTTATGAGCACCCTTTTTTCTCTGCTCTTTTGCTGTAATGAGTTAGTCATTATGGTGGACATCCTCATCATTTTTTCAGGTCGATGTCCAGACGATAACTGTAGTGCTTCTGGGACTGGGAATGAAAGATCAATATAAGATCATGGGGGAATGAGGACACAGGCAGACCTGGAGACTGCACAAAGCCAAGAGTCTCAGACTTAGAAACAACACCCTGAGAAGTAGCAATTCCCAGCAAAATGGTGATAGGCCTGGGGATAGAAGACCTGGGACTATCTTTTGGTAGCGGAACATCAGTGACAATACAAGGGAGGCCGGTGAGTTCATGGCCACTGCATCCCTCTTGCCCTGAACCTCTTGAGTGTTTACAACTTTGTTTTCACTTATGATGCACACTGAAGCACAAGCCAAGCCAATCTGCCCATTCAAGAAGCACAGAGAGCAATGCTTTCTCCCACAGCATGTTAATTGTGGCTGTGAGTTCCAGTTTGCCCTCAATCCTAGAAGAATACAAAAAAAAAAACACAAACCAAAAAAAAACAAAAGGGAGGAAAACCAACCAACCAAAAAACTATCTTGGCTAGATTTATGGTAGAAAAGTCTATCAAGGGCAGTTCAGTGAATGCAGGTACAGCAAAGTTCAAGAAGTCCTTAAGCTGCAGCTTTCTAGAGAGTGTCCTGGGGACAGAATAACCCTGTGCTTGCCCTTCACTAAGCATCCCTTATGTCTGTGAGAGCCTGGACTTTCTGGCACCCTGTCTGGCTAAGCTCACCATCTTAGGTACTTATCCTGAAGGTGGAAGGCAGGCTTGGGTCACAAGGACACTTCTTCCCCTTTCACCTCACCACCAGCCTGCTCTTAGGAGCCAAATCAGGGAGCGTTAGGTAACACTCTCCATCAGGAAACAAAAACAAATGTAGCTATGTAGTTTGCAGTTTCTAGTAAAGCACTTTTCTTCCTTGAAACTGTATTTAAGGAAACCCACATAGAGCTAATTACTTGAGTGCCTGCAGTGATTTTCCTCACACTCATAATATTCAAAGAAGCCTACCAAAAATCACAGAAAACTGCTGTAACGCAGCCCTTGCCACAACACCCTGTAACAGGAGTTGATCTCAAGACTTATTTGTGTATTTTTAGCATGTAAAAATACATTTGTCAAAGTTAGCAGCGCTGCCAATACATGTGACTTTCAGTTCATCTCAGAATACCACGTATTTTCATTAGCCAGAATTGCCACAATTAACTTCTTAGAAGAATCTCCATTTTCTGGAAATAGAAACTCATGGGTGGTCATGAAAACTGAATCAGAGGAGATGGGGAAGAGAAATCTGAAGCTGACTTGGCAAAGATAGTAAGTATTAGGAGCTAGAAAGTCAGAGCTTGCAAGAAGCCAAGATTCAGATGCAGAGTTCCTGTTATTTTGGAGAGGCAACTAAGAAACTGTGTGGGATGAGTAACAAAATTGTACAAGGTGGGAAACTGGGCATTAGCCAGAACCATTAGCCAGAACATGGGGCTGAAGCTGACAACAGGAACACACATAAAGTCATAGGGAAATGTGGGCAAGGAGATGGAGAGAAGGAAGGGCACAGACAGTTTGGAAAGAAGGGGCAGAGGGAAAAAATCGGGTGAAGAATCTTGTTCTGTAAGTAATCACCTTCCCCAAAGGAAGCCGAGATACCTTCCCATTGCTCCACAATGCAAGGATGAGGGATTGTTATTGCAGTCAGTTAGTCTATTTCTTGGTCTACGTAACAGAGCTCTGTGTAGGTGACCTAAGTGTCCCAGCTGATGTGTATCAGCTTGATGCTACAACATGGAATTTCCACTTTTATAATCTGGATAGCTATAGACTGCACACTTTCTGTCCTCATGAGAAAGATTTCAAAGTTAGTCCTTTAAAAGTTGGAAATACCAGAGTTAAGAATGCCTGTACATGTGCGTTAAAGGACCGCCGTTAACTGTATGATCCCACAGCGCTCCACAGGACCCTGGCCCCACCCAGCACACAAGATGGATGGTGCTCACTTGATGAGCAGCTGCTCAGTATTTCTTCCCTCCCTTGTTTGGAGTGTGTCTCCATGCCTTATTGACTACATATTATCTACGTTGAAGGCAATTACTTTCCTCATGAGTTTTTCTGTGATGCTTATTGCTATAGTAACAGCGCCTCACAAACACTAACTCATCTGTTTTCTCTCTTCCCATCACAGATGGCAAGGCACTACCTGTGTTTCGTGAATGCAGAACCGTAATTCCTGAATGCAGAGCTGAGGAATGGAGAGCAGAGGCTGAAGTCACTGATTTCAAGTGTTCGTATTACAGTAGGACTTCATGTTTCACAGCACTTGGTGACTCACAGCACTTTGCAAGCTCTAGCTCCAGGTTACTTTGCCTTTAGTTTTTCCGTACCTCCTGCAATTTCAAAGCCTTGAGTCAGAACCTGAAAGATAATGAACACATAACTACTGACCATCTCTGAAAAGTTCAAATTACTTAAATAATGTCACAAAATCTGTGTCACAGACCAGGACAATATGTACTCATGCAGCTTGATGTTCATCTGCCTCTAACCATGACACCAGCCAGTCCCTCATCTCATTAATCATGTAACATATGTTCTAGGGGCATTGCCATGGGCTACTGGGGCAAGGAAAGCATCAGCTAATACAGCAGTACAGTGAACTGAAAAAAGTAGTGCCAAATAAATGTTGCAAACATTACAGAACAGTGAGGTATGCATTAGCAGTGTGATTACTCTGCTTACTTGCACATTTGTCCTTTTGCTCTCCTCCACTGTGTGTGTTAACTCTTTCTACACTGCACCTCTTGTGCTGGGACTGTCATTTTCTGTATTTGCAAAGCACCCTTCATATGCTCAAAATGATTCCAACAGCCTGTAAGATAGGCAAACATCACCATTTTAGAGGAGGGGAAGGTTAAAGTATGGGGCCTAATAAAAAAAAAGGGGGTTATAATGATTGCATATTTCTTATTTGTGCAAGGAAAGAGGCCATCTGTGAATGCACAGTCTCCTGGACACGCAGCTGAACACCGGAATGGGCTTTTCTGGGCACTGATGTGCAGCAAGTGTAAATAAATAAGTGCATACCTATTCTGGAGGCTATAGATACATGTGAGTCACTCAAGGTAACAGAGGAAGTCAATGAATCTTGTCATCTAATTAGTATAACAGAGGAAAAATATTTCCCTAAACCAGCAAGCAAATACATCATGTGAGATCCAATACGTTAAATTCTGCTGCGGGCCTGAAAGTTCCAGTAAGCACCAATCTTTCTTACTTAATTAACCTCCTTGGGGAGCTGCACTGCAGGTGTTTTTCATTATTTTCAGCAGAAGTTTAGCGATCTCTTCACATTGTGTTTCTTAGGACAAACCTCTGCTTTCCAGCCCGGGATAGCTTTGTTTCTGAATTGTTTCTCTCTTTATCCCTCCTAGATCATTGGAGTGAAAAGCACTTTCTCCTCCCTGATCCTCCTCATGTATCTTCCTGGAGAAGAAAAAAAATACGTGGGCTGGGGAAACTGTACTGCTGCCTGAAATCTCATCTATCTGGATGCTTACCATGATGACAAATCGATGAAGGAAGGGGATCTTTTTTCATCATTAGTAATAGCACAGTCCTGGCCAGATGCAAGGGAAAAAATAAGAGTTCCTCATTAGAAGGTTTGACCAACCCCCTGAAAGATTATATTAAGCTCTTTTCAAGGGCTTATGTCTTATTTTAGCAAGTCACACACTCAGATGCCCAGCTGCCCCCCACTCACACGAAGCAGGGTGGGTCGGATTACTTCCCATGCCAAAATGGGAGTAACCTATTGGCTACAGAAAACATTTGGGAATGCAGTTATGCAGAACAGTCAGTGACAGGCTTTCTGTGGCATGGCTCTTCAGTTCATGGAGCATTCAAACTCTACAGTTGGCCTTGGTTTTTGCTATTACATCTTCATCTTTAGGATGGGTCTCAGATACCCCTTTTGTGCATGCATTCCTCTCCTCCCAGGATGTCTGGCATTTGAAAACTTACTGTGAGTTTTGTTGTAAGAAATGAGTACTTTCCAGTGATTTAGCTGGAAATGGGCTGCCTCTTACAATGCTACTCCATGCCCTACGTTTCTAGGCATGCTGAATAAGTGACCTCTAAAAACTGTGGGGCCTGAAACTGCAAAGATATTCATGATAAGTTCAGAACGCAAGCACAATCTCAGCTCTGTAGCTTGGCAGCTTCCCTGAGATCCTTCCCAAGGCAGGTGGCATGAAGGACTATCGAAGCATAAAACAGATAAAATCCCTGTAGACTTCAGTTAACAGTATTAATTCTCCTTCCTGGCAAGGACAATGGCAGAAGGTCCGTTTAGTGAACTCCCCTGGGATCTGTGGCAGGAGGTGGCTTAAAGCATAGTTTAGCACCTATATCTGCAGGCACTCCTTAGTATTTCAACCCACTGACACCCTGTAATGGGAGATTTGTGAATGCTGCTAGCCTCCTAATTCTGACCTCAGAGCAGGGCTTCACATTTAGTCCTTTCCTAGCTGGAAGACTCTCTTAGCCCATTGACTAATTAGGTCATTTTAATTTACAGAAACATTAAGCCCTGATTTTTAAATCTGGCATTGAAATGCTGCCACTGAATCGCTCTTGCCTCCACCTCCAAGTTTGCTTCTGCCACCACTAGCATGACATAAATCAGTGCATCTCTGACTAGCTGCCTCTGAGCAGTTGCTTTAATATCCGCATAGTGGCATGTAGGAGCAGGAAAGAAAAGACTTGTGCCTGGGATGTGAGCAGAAACCAAGAGGGCTGACGTGCCCTTTTCTGTTTGTTCCCTGAGGTGGGCGGGCACAGAGCTCGCTCCTCTTGGCCTTTGGGAGCCCTTGTTGCTTTCCTGTGCAGGGGAACATGAACAGTGTGCCCTGATACCACTCTCTGGTGTCTCCAGGGTACCCCAGGACTGGCAACATGGATGGAGCCCAGCAGACCTAGCGTCTAAAAGAGCCTCTTGTTGACTGCATGTTGCTATATGTTGTATCTCTCCTATGGTGCTGTGCTGCCTGAGAGCTGCAAAGGCCAGAAGGAAGCATTGCATATAGCTTATATCCATATTTTTGAAATTGTGACATGCATCCCTACCGCAATGGAAAGAAATGGTGACTACAGCTTAGTACTTACCTTTCTTCGCCTGCCCAGGAAGACACTTTGCAGCCTCTATCCTGAAGGTAAACGTACCCCTACCCTAAAGAGGAAGACACAGATCTCAAGATACAAATTAAGCTCGTAAGTGCTTAACTGCTACTTTGCACAGTGTATGCAAGAACACTGTGCAGGGGTAAGGAAGTGGGGATGCCATCAGAAGCAGCCAGTAGGAGCTTTTTGTTGGATACAGCCATTGCAAGGAGCTCAACCCAGCTGGGCCCTGGCCCAGCAGAGGTTTGTAGCTCTCCTTCTCCCCCAGAAAGCCAGAGAATCCCTGATGGACTGGAGAATTAAACTCTGATCTTAATTCCTTAGCTTTTCTGGTCTTAGTCTGAGCCTTAGCCACCTATGTTTTTGTCCACAGCTACAATACATTTGTTGCTAAAACCCCTTCTGGATATAACAGGTCTCTAAAAAGCATGTAGACAATGCTCAGGAAATTTCTGTGTGATATTTTCTAGGTCATCTTATGATATGGGGAAGTACAGAGGGAAAATAAACATTGGGTCCCTCTTTGACATTAGTTGTTCATTATGCAAGTAATTTAAAAAATGGATACAATATAGGAGTTTATGTATGCTCATATGTGTATAAATTAAGACATGCTCATATATACACATGTTAAATATATTAAGTTAATTAGTAACAGAACAGCAAGATTCACTTCATTTTCCAAGCTCTCAGCTCTCTTTTATGGGATTTATTTAGGACTGAAGCAGCACCCAGTCTACAGCAGCTAGCTTACAGTGCAGCCAAGTGAGTCATTTCCACCTACACTAACACATGTCAAAATGGTTCCTACTGTGTGTCTACCTACTAAGTAATAAACAGAAAATAACTATATTAGTCTCAACTTCTGCAGCTTCTTTTATCTGAGGGTCTTAAAGGAGGGTAGGGCTGGAGACTTCCCAGCCCTGCTATGGTGGTAAGGTATGTTACATGCATTGAGGCATAACACATACATTTTTAGGTGGGGAAACTGAGGCACACAATAGTTTATTTACCTAATGTCATATAGCAACTCTGCAAACAGAGTAAAGCTAGAGACCACCTGCCCCCATAGCTTTCTTTCCTACCCACAGGACTACACTGCCATTAAATTCCAGAAATGTTTGTTGTTTTGGTTTTTTTTTGCTTTATTTCCAGCTGGAAGTGATGGAGTTTTCCTCCTTTCTGTTGCTTAGCTACCCCCTGACCTTTGGATAGTCTTTCTCATTGGCTGGGTGAATGCCTTTCCCTCCAGCTGCCTGGATGCAGACATGTCTCAGATCTCCCCCTCTGGCACGATTGCATCAGCTGCCCTGCCTCAACTGTGGGTTTGTTTTCCCATATTGCTGAAACAAATTTTGCTCTTTTCCTGCAGTATATATCAAATGGTGCTAGAAAGAATGCAAAAAAAAAAAACAAAAACCTTCAAGAGTGGTGTCTGTTTTACTAATTCATTATATTACACAAAACCACACTGTTAAAGAATGCTAACCTACTAATAACCGTGATTCTGCTTCATCAACCTGCAGATCAGTGGGTGTGGGGGGTTGACCCTGGCCAGATACCAGTTGCCCAACAAAGCTGTTCTATCACTCATTTCCTCAGCTGGATGGGGGAGAGAAAGTGTAATGAAAGGCTCGTGGGTTGAGATCACACATCAATCACAGGCAAAGCAGACTTGACCTGGGAAATTAATTTCTTACTAACCAAATCACAGTATCACAGAATGGTTTGGGTTGGAAGGGACCTTAAAGCTCATCCAGTTCCAACCCCTGCCATGGGCAGGGACACTTTCCACTAGAGCAGGTTGCTCCAAGCCCCGTCCAACCTGGCCTTGAGCACTGGCAGGGATGGGGCAGCCACAGCTTCTCTGGGCAGCCTGTGCCAGCACCTCACCACCTTCATCATAAAAAATTACTTCCTTATGTCCAATCTAAACCCACCCTCTTTCAGTTTGAAGCCATTGCCCCTTCTCCTGTCACTACAGGCCCTGATGAAATGTCTCTCACTTTCTCATAAGCCTCACCACCCCCACAGTGAGGAACTTCTTCCTAATGTCTAATCTAAATCCGCCCTCTGTCAGTTTAAAGCCATTCCCCCTTGTCCTGTCACTACAGGCCCTTGTCAAAAGCCCCTCTCCAGATTTCTTTTTGGCCCCTTTAGGTATTGGAAGGCTGTTACAAGGTCTCCCTGGAGCCTCTCACGTATTCTCACTCTCTCTGGCTGCTGTTGTGCAACTTTTTTTCCCCTTAAGCATGTTATTCCAGAGGTGTTCCCACTGTTGCCCACAGGCTCAAACTTGGACAGTGATGGGTCTGTCTTGAAGCTGGCTGGCACTGGCTCTATTGGACATATGGGAAGCTTCTAGCATCTTCTCACAGAAGCCACCCCTGTAGCCCCCCTGCCACTGTCAAAACCTTGCCAAGTAAAGCCAATATAGTGGGATTTCCTGTTCAAAACAGCTGAAACTGGAACAGTTAAAACTCTGAACAAACAGGGATTTGAACTTGGCAACTTGAACATGCATCCACTCGACACATGACCTCACCACTATTAAAACCATCTTAAAAACTTGCATGAGGAGTCTACTTGATGTAGGGGGCTTTAAATCTTTATTAAAGACATTTGGGAGTGAAACTTTTGGTCTGATGGTATACTGGCATTTCATACTACTGTTTCTAGGATTTGAGTTCTCAACCTAGTCTGTTTTGACTCCTTAAAAGGCAGCTAGAATAATCAGAGTTTGATTTTTTTTTTATTCTTTTAACCTATCAACCTTTACTGTCACATTACATAGAATAAAAGTGCATTCATTCTTGTCTGGAAATATTTTGCCAATAATCACATTTCCTGGAGGTGCAGAAGCAGTTACTGGGACAGAAAACACAAAAGAAAGAGAAGAAACATGCCTTGTCAGGCCATTCTGTAACTTTTCTGAATTCCTTAATCATGGAGGATGATATCAAATGGACCGCATAAAATCTAGAGCCCTGTGCTAGGCACCAGTGTCCTACAGACAGTGCAAGGACAGTTAAATTTCCTTTCTAATGGGACTCAAACAAACCATAGGATGGAGCTTTTTGTGTTCAGCCTTTGATGAACTGTCTGGTGAGCACTGAGGATACAGGAGCCTAAAATCTAACTTCATGGGAGTCTTCAAGGAGGCATATTCAGATGTTTGGGATCCATTATGTACGGCCTTCTCTTAAAGAGCTGAGGAGAGGTCACCCTTCTTTCTTCCAAACTGCCGGAAGACATGGTGGGATATCTCCTTTCCCCTGTCAGCACACACTGCTGTGAAGAGGACCTTCCCACCACACTGGTCTATTCTCACCCCCACCAGAAGTGCTCAAAACTCTGTCTCTGACCTCTCAGGAAAGTGTCCTTGCTACCAGGGTATTTGGTATTTATCAGAAATAGCTCACTTGTGAGAGACTGAGTTTAATTCACAGGAGTCAGTACAAACAGCCAAGATCTTCAGATGGAAGGTATTACAGAACTGCAAATTATTATATTTAATCATAGAGCTCTTGAGACTCTGCCCTTTGAAGCCTAAAGTCATTCATTAGCAACATCATCATGTAATGCTGAGCTCTTAGTAGAACATAATGAAGATATCCTCAGGATGAGGGGAAAAAACGAAACACCACATTTCCTCCCATGGCGGAGAGCATAAGAACTAGATGTGCAATCCTAACAGATACATTCCTTCAGGAGAGATGAGTTTGTGTATTTCTTCCAGCACCAAAATGAATTTACCACAAATTATAAGACAACTTTGCGCTCCTGCTGATTAGGCTCTCAGGATGTTTTCATCTTTGTAAGAAAGTGCATCCTGTCTCCCTAATGGACTATGCCAAAATCCCATCTGCAAGCATCCCTAAACACCAGGAAACTTTAGGTCAGATTTAAATTCAGGCTCCCATGCTAGCATCCATCCCCTGGTGGGAATACAGTCTTGGAAAGCCTTCTTCATGAGGACCTGCTTCTGAGCTTTGAACCTGGGCTCCCCTATGACCCTATATACTTGCAAACCAGTCTGGTGACTACAGCAGAATCTTATAGCTGTGGTGCACCAAGGGACAAAGGGACCCGCAGGCACAGGCTGTGCTGTGACGTCCTTGGGCCAGAAGCCAAGCAGATGGGCAGGGAGCTGGAAGCAATCAGCAGTGCAGGCATGAGAACCAGCCTCACTTTTTTGTGTGTACAACTGAAAAATGCGGATTTGAAACAAATTTGCTGCAAAAAAGCAAAGTGATTGAAGAAAGGTTATACTCAGAGTGTCGTTAGATGTGCAGGCACTGCATAGGCAAACGCAGCAAGTGCTAGCAGCAGAGCAGCTGTAACAGCATGGACTTCAGCTGCTGACATAAAACTGCAAGTTATTCTACTTTTCCTTAGTATTTGTCACCCACCCACTTGTTCAAACAAATGAAAAAGGCCGGAAAAGACTGTCAATTGCAGCATGTTTGCAAATTCTCTTCTTATCACCCATCTTTGCTTCTGTAAACAATTTCTGTGCATTATTAACTTTTAAAAAACTCTACACATGGAAAAATCATAACTAAAATGTACTAGTCAGGGAACAGTCCCAAGGACACATAAATATCAATAACTCCTTTGAAGTTTTAGGATCAGCTGGATAAAAAATTATCGGAGTGGCTACAAGCTTTCTCCTGGAAGGAAATCAGCTAGCAGTAGGCCAGTGAGGGGGCCTTTGTGAAATTTTTGACCTTGAGCGGGTTCTGGAAAGCAGTCTATTTAGTTAGGATTATTTGAGGGGCTTGGCAAATTGAACAGTCAGGGTCTTAGTCATCTTTGTGTGGGAATGGTGTGTGCTCTCTCTGTAGCAGCCTTGAAATGAAAATCCTGCCTGCCTGTCTGTGGAGCAGTGGGGCTGTGAACAGATTCAAGATGGAGGCACAGCTCATTCTGGCCCAGATTTGTATTTTACTTCTCTCTCCATTCTTTCATTTTTTGTTAATCTGCAATAAATCATCCTGTCTGGATGTATGTGTTTTTCCCTTTGCATTTGGAAACCATTGCTCTCAAGAGCCCTACTTTCAGCACTGCACTATATAAGCTGATGTGTATGTGTTACAGATTACTAAAAGTTCAGGGGATTATTAATAGAGTTTGGGGGTAGCTGTAGGCACATTGTCTAAACAGATAGATGAACTGGCAGTATCTTTTACCCAGTCTTTCTAGGTGGAGATGTAGTGAGTTGTGTGACGACTGGTATCCAGCAGACAGCATGCTGAAGGCATATCTGCCAGCCCCCAAATGCTGCTCTCCACAGATCCTCCTCCACCACAGTGCTTCTGACACCCTGCTTTAAATCTCAGGGTTATATTGTCTTGCTAGACACAGGAAAATTGCTTTAATGTCATTACAGTCCGCACACAACTGTGTGTCTGACTTGACTTAAACTCTAGCTTGCTTGGCATTTCCTTTCACACCTCTCTGCAAGGATTATTTTTTTCTGAGTTAACAGCACAAAAGACATCCCTTCATTATTTTTATTCCTTAAATTGGAACAGCTTGGCTATGTAATTAGTAACATGGAGAGGATGGGTGTTTATTAATCCGACACATCCTGCCTTATACATCTCTTGCACCTGCTGGAATATACCTTTCCAGAATGCAAAGAAGGAAAGGGGTCTCTTCACTGGCTATTTTTCCTTCTTTCCTTTTTTTTTTTTTTTTTCCTTAGAGTTGGTAAAAGTAAAGTAATGGCTCCTGTGATGCCTCTGACCCAGGATGATTTGTTATGGTATAAGGATTAGCTGAATGGGTGGGTTTGGGTGTTACAAATGGGATGTGAAAGTCTGGATCCCTGGCTGTAAGCTTGGCAGGGTTAGCTTGCTTGGCCCTTTGTTCTTGTTAGACAAATAATATGAGTTTCCTCTGAGTGTGTGGTAGAAGGGTGTGTTTTGGATAAAATCTCAAACATGAGACTCTGTGGATGTTTAAATACTCTCTGGCATGTTGTGTGAGAGGAGGGATGGGCAAGGGGAGGAACGGGGCTCTGCGGCTGGAGGATACAGTCTAGTCTGGCTGCTGGAAAGAGTTTTGCAGACAGCCCACCAGGCAAATATTTGACTGCTGAGAAACCCAGGCCAGCGTGTTATGTCCTTGTACAGTGAAAACAGAGCTGAGTCCGCCTGTGAGCTCCATCCTGCCTTTCTGTGTGTGAGCACAGAGGTTAGGCAGAAGATGCCTGAAATTTTCCAAGCTCTACAGCCTACCCACAGCAAGGCCAGCTTGGGCTGTGATTAAACACCCTGCTGCTGGAGAGGTGGTAGCCGAGCCCTTTCCCTGTTGCTGGAGGGTTCATTCAGCTTCCTGCTGATCCTGCTTTCTTGCTGGCATGCAGCAACAGTGACTGGGGATCCTTTGCGCTGCTCCTTCCTGGACCAGATCCAAGGAAGGCGGCTGTCTGTACTGCCCTTGGAGCCTCTAAACTTCCCTGCATGGCTGAGAGATGAAGAAAGTCTTTAGGAACCTCTGCTTGACCACCACAGCTCAACCCACCTCATTGCTGTAGGCAATGAGAATGGAACGAGGGCAATGGGAACTAGAGCTTATCCTGGTCAGCTTGTAAGATAATTTCTGTGTAGCAAAAATTATTTTTAAAAAGGGAACAAAGAGAAATTTAATAAAAATAATATCAATAACGTTCAACTCCTCCTGCAATGAAAGAATGGGTGGCAGAGGGGGAAACACACCCACAGCAGGAAAAAATACAACTCAAAGAACTGAAGAGGATAGACTCTAAAAGCGATGCAATCAATATCTAATAATCAAGGACAAAGCAAAACGGAGTAATGATTTACTTTTTAGCAGTATGTAATTGAAGGCTGATCCTTCAAGTGAAATGAAGGCTGAGCAGAATTTAACTTTCTAACCTTCACTTCACATGTGGGAACTGGAGCCGGACCTAAACCAGTAATTTCTGATTATTTTTGCTAAGGGTTCATAAATTAAAGAAAGAAAAAGCCCTCTGAAATCTTGTTAAATGTTTTGTAAGGGCTATGTTGCTTTTCAGCCACTGTGAAGCATTCTCTCACTTCTTGCTCCCTGGTGATGCTTTATTTAAAGGAACGGGTGACCTCTGCAATCCCACTAAGGTCATGGAAACCTTCACATCCTGCTCATGAGGAGCCACAGCAAACAGGCATCATGGCAGAGTTTAGGCAGGTTGTTGCTCTGTGCTCAGAGGATATGAGTTTTGTTTCCACACACTCTCATCTGGAGAAAGGGGCTCGAGCCTGCTTGTCTTTCTCAGAGTTGGTGGTTGAGTCAAACTCAACAGTGATCTGTGTGAGTCACTGCATTTCCAAGTCAGTTACAGTCATAAATGGTTTATCCCAATTACAAATGAAAGAAAAAGAATTGCTTCCACTGCTCTTCATCCTTAAGAGCCTGCTGTTTTATTACAGAGCATGTATGGTAATAAGAGATACACAGGTAAAAGAGCAGTTTAATGATCACAGCGACTAAGGGAGGGTCTGATCTTCCAATCTCATTACCAGAGTCTGTGCTTCTCTGCTTTGTACCACTGAGGCTTCCCCTACCAATGGCAACAAGCACATGAAGAGTCAGGTGTTTCCCGTGGCTTTTCTAAACAGTGCATCTGTATCTCTTGAATCTTTGGAGTGTTAAAAAATCGATGCTAAGCCAACTTCCACAGCCTTTCCCAGCAACATCAAATTAAAGGAAGGCATGGTGCCATAATCTCCCACAGCTGTGTATACTGTGTTACAAACAAAAGCCTACTCATTATTCATAACTGACCAAATGATAAAGTATCTCAATCTCTCACACATTTTTTTTAATGTGTAGGTTACCTTTTTTGGTTAGTCCTTTTAAAAGCCAGGCTTTTAAAGTAAGGCTGCAGTGTAAGATGACTGATGATCATTCCTCACTGTACTAGCAATTACTTTGCCGATTCCTCTCCAAATGTGCAATATACTAATATGTGGAGATTATATTCAACAGCGAGACAGACCGAATGCTGCAAGGGAAGTAATTGCTTTTGAAAATCATTTTGCAGACATTATGAAGCCTCTGTTAAATGAATTTATGAATGCCATCAGAGCTGACGTAAGCACATCTGTTACCAACTTTGTCTATCTACATGCATAGTGTTTAGTGACACCTATATACTGCCAAATATTTAAAATCTCTGCAATTTTACAAGATAAATTGGGCCTTGAAGAGATATCAGTATAAAAAAGTAATAAACTTTTCAATAACAGACAAAACTTAAAACTGCCTCCTTTTTTTTTTTTTTTTTATTGTCCCAGTAATTATTGCTCTTCATGGAAGACAGCAGAATAAAGGAAGTCACGCCTTAATAGAAAATGGCTGGGTAGAAGAGACGTAATTATAATTCTTTTGACTGGGAATCTAATTTTAATAAGGAACTTGGGTTTGGCTAACTTTCTTAGAAGAGATGGTATGCTAAGTTAATTGTTTCCCCAAAATTAAAACCCAACTGAAAGGCTGTTGTTATGCTCTGGGAATAGAAGCACTTACACAAGAGAGTCATGGAAACATGTAATAAGTTAAGGTAAGCGATCTTTTGTTTGTGTATAGTTAGCTGTAGTCATATAAAGCTGCTGGTATTTACAGTTCAATTATTATGCCATAGAAATAATGAAAAAACATATGGTAGCAACAAAATGAATTTTTCATCCATAGCAGTGTGCATTTTCATCACACTGACCTTTAACAAACTAGGTGGGCTCTGGCTAGTGCTCCATCTAACACAGAGATCCTTTGAAGGGTCTGAAATTCATGATTGAGTTGCTCAGGTCAGTAAATTGCTCCCAGTAGGAGCAATGGGTCTAACTACTTGTCAGCTTGTCCCCCCTCCAGGAAGGGGATTAAATAATGAGGTACCTGCAAAACCTGAGTGTTGGGCTTTTCCAATAGTCCCTTCCAGCCTGATACTCTTGGTTCACTTTTGCTTGCAATGCCCTGCTCAACAGGGAAGGAGGTCTGCGAAGAGCCCTTTCTTCCCTTGCCTTGTGAAGGAAGGAGGCAGCTATAGTCCTTATATTCTGCTGAACACTCCTCTCATGGTCTCCTGAGGGCAAATAATGGCTCATACTGTTGGATGTGGCTGCAGAACAAAGGAGAGCTTGCAACTGGTAAGCTTTTCCTATGCTAGTCTGCAAAGGTGAATATTTATTGCAACTAATAGCTATAGCACCTTGACCAAAACTGCAACAAATCATGCTTTATTTCTGAAATTGTGTGGGTCAGCTGTTCTCTGTGTTGGCCAAATGTCCTTGCATCTCTTTACTGTTTTAGAAGAAAGCAAAACAAGTTTGTCCTGTAAAGATGTTACCTGAGCACTCTAAATTTCTGCCAAACCCATGTTTCACAGAATGATTTGTGTTGGAAAGGACATTAAAGATCACCTAGTTCCAATCCCCTGCCATGGGCAGGGATTTGCAGCATTAAATCTTGGTTTTGATTTCCTGCTAAGTAATCTGTATTTGCTGTGTTTCCTCTGTCGAAACAAAATATACTCAAAATAGGAGGACTGATTTTTCTGAGGCTTCTGATGGTCTTAAGGGCACTGCTTTATAAAGAAACTTAGAAAAATCTTCAGCCAAGCAGCTGCTTAGGTGGTAACTTTTTGTGCTGGAGTCCAAAAGACTTGAACTCAAATTCCATGAGTCTTCTGTAATTCTTTGCATGTTGAGGTATATCTTGCTTTCAGGCTTTGGACTGAAATGTGAGCTTTCTAATATAAACAAGCATGCAGGGATTGGCTTTATAACTCACAGGTCTCAGAGTGTCACTGGCTTTGGATTATGTCCAAGTGTGACATACTGTCGGGAACTGAATGCTTTTGATATTGGATGGTATACCAGCACCATAATGCTAACAGGCTTCTCAATGCCTACAGTATCATAGAGTCATGGAATAATTAGGGTTGGAAAGGACCTTAAGATCATCTAGTTCCAACCCCCCTGCCAGGGGCAGGGACACCTCACAATAAACCATGTCACCCAAGGCTCTGTCCAACCTGGTCTTGAACACTGCCAGGGATGAAGCATTCACAACCTCCCTGGGCAGCCCATTCCAGTGCCTCACCACCCTAACAGGAAAGAATTTCCTCCTTATCTTCAATCTAAACTTCCCCTGTTTAAGTTTTAACCCATTACCCCTTGTCCTGTCACTACAGTCCCTAATGAAGAGTCCTTCTCCAGCATCCCTATAGGCCGCCTTCAGCTACTGGAAGGCTGCTGTGAGGTCTCCACGCAGCCCTTCTCTTCTCCAGGCTGAACAGCCCCAACTTCCTCAGCCTGTCTTTATACAGGAGGGGCTCCAGTCCCCTGATCATCCTTGTGGCCCTCCTCTGGACTTGTTCCAACAGTTCCATGTCCTTTTTATGTTGAGGACACCAGAACTGCACACAATACTCCAGGTGAGGTCTCACGAGAGCAGAGTAGAGGGGCAGGATCACCTCCTTCAACCTGCTGGTCACGCTCCTTTTGATGCAGCCCAGGATACGGTTGGCTTTCTGGGTTGCAAGCGCACACTGAAGCCGCCCCATGTTAAGTTTCTCATCAACCAGCACCCCCAAGTCCTTCTCCGCAGGGCTGCTCTGAATCTCTTCTCTGCCCAACCTGTAGCTGTGCCTGGGATTGCTCCCACCCAGGTGTAGGACCTTGCACTTGTCATGGTTAAACTTCATGAGGTTGGCATCAGCCCACCTCACAAGTGTGTCAAGGTCCCTCTGGATGGCATTCCTTCCCTCCAGGCTATCAACCGAACCACACAGCTTGGTGTCATCAGCAAACTTGCTGAGGGCGCACTCAATCCCACTGTCCATGTCAGCAACGAAGATGTTAAACAAGACCAGTCCCAACACTGATCCCTGAGGGACACCACTTGTTACTGGTCTCCAGCTGCAGTAGTAAATTTGTTAACAAAACTAAGAGGATATTCTGTCAAAGTATCTACAACAACTGCCTTAGGTCCTCACTGCACTGACTGCAGTGACATTCTTACTTTCAGTTTGCTCTTGCCTTTACTCTACTTCCTCCTTCATTCTTTATAGCAATGGTGTGCTATTGTATCTGTGATGCCTTTGCTCCACTAATGGAGAGAGAACCTGCAGAGCGGAGCTGCTGCATTTATCAGGTCAATGAGGCTCTGCAGGTTCTTGGAGGTCTGCGCTCTTGGGAAGGTAGATCCTGTAACGTGGGGTGGGCTAGTAGGAGAGCCCCATCCTGCTGCAGCCTTCTCCAAGGGATGACATTCTCCCAAGCTTCAGGTCGGCTGGAAAAGAAACATTAGGGAGAGGAAAAGGAGAAATTCCCTACCCACATGCACCACCTGTGGAAATTTCACTGATTCTGTCTGAAAGAGTTAATAGCATTGAGACAGCCAGTGGTATTGTGATACTGTGTTTTGGCCTTGTTACTGGGGAAGAACAAGATATTATTGCCTGTCATTACTTCTTGGTCCCTGGCAGGCAACACTCAGCACATGACAGGAAAAAAAACAGCGATTCCAGCATGGAAAATCTCCAGGACCAATTTTTCCCATACAAGAAATAGAAATCCTAGCTTGAATGCCTGAGATTACATCTCCAGAAAATATCTCTAGACATTACAAAAGTCTAGAGACTAACAGGAAACATTCTTCTGTGTGAGACATACAGTTCATATTGATGTTGAACAGTGTCTCTTCCCTCATCAAGCACTGGGACATTTTGAAGCACACCCATTGATGCTGTTCATGCTGGGACATTTTGAAGCACACCCATTGACGCTGTTCATGGCAAACGAAGTGATGCTAAAGCAGCAGACTTGTGCATACATTCAGCACTGGGATTTTTTTTTTGTTATTGCAGCTGCTATGGTTACCAGTCATGCGGTTGGCCACCTTCTGTAGTGGAAGTACAGAGTGATTATACAGTACATTGTGTGAAGAAGTCAGATAGACCTTGAGGGTGTGTGGTGGGTGTGAGTTTCCTACCCACTGCAGAAGGAGCTGGAATGAAAGTTCTCTGAAAGAAATACATGTCAATGCTAATACTGACAAAGTGTTTGTAAAGCAACAGTCTTTGACTTTTCTATTACTTCTAAGGGGAGTGGGGGGGGAAGTAGCAAAGCAGATATGACAAAATAAATGATTACCCTTGCAATTAATGCACAGGGGAATTTTTGGAGTTGGGCATTGACAAGAGGCACATAATGAGTCTGAATTACCTTTAAGTATGTTATCATCCCTTTGGGCAGAGCTTCCCTTAAAAAAAATAGACCCCCTCCAAAGGTGTTTTTTTTGGTTGGTTGGTTGGTTGGGTTATTTTTTACCTCTATAAAGATCAACTGCACATTCATCTTCAGGAAGGAGCCAAGTGCTTTTAGCTGAGACATCATAGTTTAAATAACCTTGTTAATGAAAGACATGTTCACTTTGCTACTTACGGATATTCTTCCTGGCTTCAAGCTGGCAGTATGCAGTTGGTGATAGAAACTTGAATTTCTTCATGACGACATTGCAGATGTTTATTAGAGAGGCTATTTCCACGCAGCTCAACACCCTGCCTTTTGTTGCCATGAACAAATGGTACTGACACTTGTGCAGCTTTGATTGAACTTTCACAAAAGCTGTCACTGTGGATGAGACCTCCTTTGACTTATTTATTTCTTTGTCATTGATGCCTACTTGTGGTTTTGCCTCCAGCTCATAGTATTTCCTAGGGTTTCAAGACTTAACACCTGCCGTGACCTAAGGTCAACTGCTGCTGATGGCTTCTGTGAGCCCATTGCTGCCAGCAAACCCTCCAAGTCTTCCCATATTCTTTCCAATTCATTCTTCCATTTCCCATTCCTTTACTGGTACAGTAACTGAGTTAAAATGGCCATGATTACTGGACTGCATGGCATATAAGATGGCTAGCAGTGACAACAAAAATTTTAACGTTTCCTGCTTTCTTACCCTACACAGGATTTTCTCTATGCATGCACACACCCGAAAGCATAATTTTATTTGCACTTCTGTAGCTGCCTGATAATCAAGTCAGTCCTAGAAACTTAAGGTATCCTTCTTGCCAGTAAGCACATTACAGAGGCAATAGGAGTCCTATATTCTAAAAAGGACAAAGACAAAAATGTAAAGTTATGTCAGTAACAATTTGCCAGGCAATAAAATAGCACATAAAATGTTAAGAGGGGAATGGTAATAAATACAGAAGAATTTTTTTTTCATTTATTCTCACGTATTCATCTTGTCAGTTTTCCCTTCTCCAGGAGGGTGAAAAAATCCTTCTTTTTAAAAAATTTCACTCTGTGAGTTTATTTTCAAAAAGGCTGCTGGCAGGTTGTCATAGAAGGGGAAGATTATGATTAACTGAAATGTCATCAGCTTGTTATTCTCCACAGAGGCGATATGAATGGGAATTAAGTAATGAACTTCTGCAAACAGCTGATAGCAGAAGGATGAAGTAACAGGCTGATTTCTCAGTTAAAGCAGGGCTTTTCTGAAGGAATGGAAACAGTGAGATTTCCTTTTAACTTCTTACACCTCATCAACTCCTATTACCAAGAAAAGACAAAACACTCCTCAAAAAAGAAATCTCCAAGATCATGCAGAAAGGGAAAGGTGAATTCCCTTTATTTAACCACAAGTCTTGTATTTCTCAGCTTTGGGTTTTCTGTTAATATTGCTGTGGCATACATGCTGCTGATCCTTTTCCAACATTGTGTGATTAAATCATTGAAATGGTAACTGATGCATTTTCCTTCACAGCACTAGTAGAATGGTGTTTAATTTTATCCCATGGGAAGCTTGTGCCTGATCTTATCAGGCATTCTTTAACTTTTTTGTTGTTCTACCAAAGGAAAGGCAGAGCAGCACATGTCAGTCTATTATGTTACACGTTATAACTCAAGGTGAGTTCAAGACATAGAATCTGGATATGAATTTCAAATGCCCAATACAATGAGAAAGGTCATTTTCATTATGCTGATCCAGGTATATGGCTCGTGTTTGAAGTGCTTACTCTGTGTGTACATTATGGGTGAAATGTATGCATTATGCCCAGGGAGGTTGTGAATGCTCCATCCCTGGCAGTGTTCAAGGCCAGGTTGGACAAAGCCTTGGGTGGCATGGTTTAGTGGGAAGTGTCCCTGCCCATGACAGGGGGCTTGGAACTAGATGATCTTAAGGTCCTTTCCAACCCTAACTCTTCTATGATTCTATAATGTGGCAACAAGGTGCTGGGCTGACGTAAAGGCTGCAAAGTCAATACCGTTGGTCAGATTTTTTCTCTCATTCCTGTCCTTTTAGGGGTGCTTGTTTGAACACACAGGCAGGAGAACCCACCTGCATGACCATTGATAGCATTCTCAGGGTACAGCGGACCAATCATACAGCAGATTCTTGTGACTGTCCCTGTTTTCCTGCCCCTCCTGAGCAGGTGGTGAAGTGAAGGATTGGTTCATGCATGTTCTGCCTTCTGACAGCATCCTTCCTGTGCTCTGCACCAGCCCCAGTTCTTGCACAGTCCTTTGGGAAGAAGAGTGGGTAAGTTCAGTGCCAATCGGACACACTGGGTCAGGTCTGCAAAGGGGAATTGGCTTCTCTTTGAGCACTCTTGCTCCTTTTCTTGGTAGTGCTGTAGGAAAAGCATTTCCCTTGCTGCTGGCCATATCAATTGGGTTTCCATGTTGTTCTTTGTAAGACCTCCTTGCATTGTACAGGAAGCAGCTAGCTTAGTGACTTATCATTGCCATTTCCAGTCCCCTGCAGATGCACAGAGCAGCCTGTGGGGCATAGGGTACCAGATATAGCACAGAATTTGTAGCCCCAGCCTGCAGTAATGCTGGGTTACATCTGAGCTGCTCCTGGTAAGCTGGTGGTGGTGGAACTTTGTGAGGGGTTCCAGCATGTTGATGAAGTGAAATAGATGGTTAAATAATGCTTTCCAAAACCTTCAGGACAAGCAAAGCCCAAGGACATGTTGTGGTTTCATAATAAGAATGTAATAATATTTCCTCTCTCCAGTTGAAGCACACATTTTTCCAAGATCACAGTGGCCCTGTGGGTCAAAGGCAGTTCAGTGGTGAGAGCCATTGACACAGTTAAGACAATTTTGTCCTGATTACCTAATACAAAATACTACTAATATAATTTTATATAATAAACTCTCTTAATAATGCTCTCAAACCTTACTGGATTTAAAGATTCCATAAAGGGTCACTTTTTCTCTGTTAGTTGCTTTCTTTTAAGCATTGGTAATTAGAATCTAAAGAAACTCTAAGCTGAATAGGCAAATTGAAATCTTACAATTTCCTCACAATCACATATCTTCGTGCTTTGAATAAGCCAAATCAATTTTTGACAACGTTGTCTTTGTGATCTCTCCAAAATGCCTTCCTATCCTTCCCCCAGCCCTACTGTAACTCTCTTAAATATTTTTTTTTGTGTGTGTTGTCTGATAAGTAATTTTACATTCACTGGCATTGCTTGCTTGTAATCGGAGAGCCATTCCAGCAGCCAGCAGATGTTTAGAGATGGCGTTTGCTGTTCCTATTTAAAACAGGGAAGGTTTGATCCCAGGAGATGTCCCAGCAAAATCAATGGGACTGTCTGCTGTAAAAGAAATGCTCACTGGTAACATAGGTAGAACCGATCGGCAGAGGTTTCAAGGGAATTAAGCAGGCATGCAGAAGGAATTGGTACAAGCTGATTTCACAACAGTAGTTCACTCAGTAGTATTGATGCAGGAAAGCATTTCAGATGTATCGTGGAATAAACTGAGCTACTGGCAACATTCATTCCTGCCTCCTTCTTGTATGCTGCAATGACAGCCAGGCTGTTTCTGGACAAAGAGCTCCAGTTTCCTATTTCTGTTGCAGTTCCTGTAGCATGACAACCGACATTATACTGTAAAGTAGTCTATGGCAAGGCCAGGTGTGGAGATTGCAGTAAACAGGGATGCATATCTGCAGAAGAATGAATTGCTCAGCCACTGCTTTTATGTCTTTATGTGATGGTGGGTTCTGTATCAGGCTTCCCAGCCAGCTGACAGCCATGTAACTTCACACTTGCAGCTGAAGTTCATTATATGCAGTGCATTGCAAAGATGCGCTTGTGTTCCTTGGTTGTTGCTGAAATGCACAATGCAGTGGAAGATTTTAAAGATGCCCCGCATGAACATCTAATGAGGGATTTTCACTTGCACTGGTTGTGAAGATTCAAACAGCAGAGGAAATGAAACACCATCTCCTCTAGAGAACTTGCTGAGATATATTTAAAGCTTCCTCTAATACATTACGCAGATGCCTGTTCCAACAGTTTATAACAATCCTCTGCAGCTGATGGCACAACTTTTCAGGAATGTGATGCCCATGGGAGGTTTTCTTCAAGATGAATAGGATTTCTGTTAATCCAACTGGATATTACAGAATATCTCACTTGCTCATGTCATAATATATAACAAAGATGGCAAATGAATAATCACTGGGTAAATTTTACTATCACCAGGTTGTAACATGCAGTTTCAGTACCCTGTTTATTCAGGTTTACTACTTTTATATGCCCTTGTTGACATCTTTTATTGTGATAACCAGCCACCTGCCAGTCTTGCTTCTCAGTTTGAAAGTCTGTTCGGGTTTTGGTTTTTTTTTTGTCTGATTAAGTCCTACAAAATTTTCAGATCCCACTGCTCCCTTTCCTATTTTCCCATATTGTTTTAAGCCATGGCATCAAATGAACATTATGGACATGACTCCTTGTAAATGCTGCAGCCCCTTTTACAGCACTCTGGTAATGTCATTGATTCCCACGGCTGTCAGACCCACAGAGACCCATCTTTGTGTGAGTGACAATCGCCCCATAAATCCAAAAGTGAGATCCTCTTGGCTACGGCTATGTTTTAAGGAGTATGATAACAAAAATTACATTAAATAAAATGATAAAATATTGGCTCATCTAGTGTCCCATCAACAGTGCTTTGGGTTGCTACACAGGAAAGCAGGATGTTGGGGAGACTGAGTTTCAAAGTGGTGGGAAGCCAGGCTCATCAGAGAAGACAAGTGATTTAACATGGCCCTTCACCATAAGTGCCTGCAGCTAGCTGATTGCTAAAGCAGCATCGAGAGGATCTGTAGACGAGATTACACAATCAACCAGGCCAGCTAGCAAAAAGTCTGCTGTGATGGCATCAGTTGGCAGTAAGTTTCCATTAGAAAAGAGTCTGATTCCTGCTACTAGTGTTCTTAGACCTCTAAAGATCACCTTAAGTAAGCATTACTTGTTTGTAAGCTTTTTTAACTTCTCTTTGTCAATCCAAAAAAAGAGGATTATACAAATTGTTGCTCCTTCACATGTCTCTACCAGCAACCCTGAAGATGAGCTGCATTTCACATTTCAGCTGCATATAGTGACTTAAACTGAGCGTGTGAGTTTTAGGACAAGTATTAAATTCCGTAGGACTGTTACAGTTAAGCATGCGTCTCTTCTCTGGGGAAAGAAATTTCTGGGGAGAGGATATCCTATCAACTTGATCAGACAACAGAGGTAGCTACAGAGTAGCTGCTCTTCAGGCAGCATTCTTAAAATCAAATACCCTGAATTTTATGGTAGCTGCACAGAATGCTATCTGCAGACCATGAGGCCAATCCATAAAAGCACAGCTAATGATAATGTCTGATTTTTTTCAAATGTGATTTTTCAAACTAACAGCCATAAAAGATAATAATAGTATTTAAAAATAGCAGATACAGAGGGCAGTGTTCTTGCCTAGTCCTGGGCTTTGATGTTGGAGTGACTAGCTGGGTTAGTAACTAAACTAGGGTTAGTATCTAAACTAGGGGTTAGTGGCAAGCACTAAACCCTAAAGGCTTACATATAATTTATACAAAATACCCTGACAGGATCAAGACTAGTTTCTGGGTAGGTTCAACAACAAGGTTACCATGTTACTTAGAAATCCTTCTACTGACAATAGGAAATTATTGTAAATGGTAAAGATGTGCTAAGAGCCACAAAACTCTTTACAAACCTGATCCCATTCTTGCCATGGCTCGATGAGTAGTGACTGCCTCTGAACTGAGCTGTCACGTGTATTAAACTGTGACAGTATGTGCATATTGACAGAAAAAGAGCATACATCAATATAGCCACTTGTAAAATGAAGGGTATAGAGTGAGACAGAACTAGTATTATATAATGTAAGAAAGAAAATTTAAGCCAAAGACATTAGCGCAAATACTGAACACAGTCAGGAGTGTTATGGGAAGTTTAATACCCACACAGAACACAGCACTACAGTGCTAAAGCTCTCACCTGCAAAATAACATCAGGAATATTTTACTCCATGTGCTTGTTTACATTTTTAAAAGGGTAGCAGGGGCCTATCTAAAAGCAGAGAGAAAAGCAACCATACCCTACTTTTAGCCAAACGCATTTCTCTGATGTGAGAGCAGGAACTTGATTTCTGTTAAGCCAGCATAAATCTCAGAACTCCCCGTCAGTCAAATTTTATGTCCGCGATGGATTTCACCAAACAACTTTTGTCCCCCCATTTCTTAGAAGCAATAAAGATTGAAAAAAAACCCAAACCCGTGGAGGATTTGCAGAAGGGAAAACCTGCAAAATTATTGCATGTGTGTTTCCAGTTATGCTGAGCGTGTACAATCACGCTATTTGATTGCTTGCAAAAATGTGTGTAGTGTTATTTGCTCCTTATATAATTGTCACATTTGTTTCATTGAGGCTTAAAGTTATTAATATAAGTGAATTTTCAAGCAGTGACCCAGAAGAAAAATAATGATTTCTTTATGCTATTTGTCAATAATTACAATGAAGAGGTCATAAAGACATTAAATAAAGAGGGAAAAACATATTAGAAAAGGGGACAAAAAACATTTGTGCACAAAATTCATTTATTGTAACCTTGGAAGTCCAATCTCGGTAAAGGCCACTTAAGTATTTAGTCAAGAAATTCAAGATAGGAAAAAGCCACTGCTGCATATACATCTATTGCCTTCAATTTGGAGGGCATTGCCAACAACTACACTTGCAGGGAACTTTAATCTGCTTAAGTACAGATATTCTAATGACTACCCCAGGGCAACTACCGCAGAGAATGGCCACATATAGGATGTCTAGACAACTAACACCTCATTTTCACAATACTCTTACATTTCTATTGAGTCTAGAGATCACAGGAGGCCAGAACATAAAAGTTACTAATCCATTAGTGCTCCCTGTTTTGTTTTGTGCAAGGGTTATGAACTGTTGCAGTGTTGAAACACAGTGACTTCAGGGGTTATCAACAGATGTCTTGGATTAATGAGTCATAGTTACTGTTATTCACTAGGTCGTGTTTTTTTACACAGAAGAAATTAACTCCACCACACAATATTGTAGAACAACTGCTGCAAATTTAACTGAAATATCAAGAATGGAAGTTCTCTATGTATCCCTAGTACAGAAATGAACCATATAAAATTGAAATAGTGATAAAAAGGGCAGAAATCATAAAATTTGTAAGGAAGATCTCCAGACAGGAAGTCCTGCAAGCTATGTGCCTCATAAATAGATCAGCAGACCCATCTGTGTCATTAGGTGACTTATGGGACACTGAACTGAAAGAACCCATAGTATTCCACTATATGGCATGTGAAATCATGGGGGCTTTTTAAATGCAAAATCTTGAAAGTTGGAAAAGAAGCATAATGTTTTGTTGAAACTCAAAACTCCTCCAAAGGCAGTGCTGAAAACATTAGGTGTTTCAGAATGACTGCATTCAAATTGAGGGGAAATTTAAGTGTGGAGTCATGGGGTGCAATGGTGTCATTAGGATATCTCATTAAGACAGCCAGGGTTAGATTTTAATCCCAGAAGGGTTTTCAGAAGATTTAGAAAGAAACATAAAGATTTGTTCACCAGAAACCAAGAAGGGGAATTCTATGGTTATGACAACAGCCTGAAGTACAAGCATGACAGCTGCCCTAGACCAGAAGTACTAAGAATACCATGAACTCTTCTTTCGAGTTCTAATTGATGGGGAATACATGCAAAGTAGCCCCATTAATTTCTGAATAGGTTTTATATGACATTATGTAGGGCTTTTATATTTTCTTGAATGAAAATTAAAGATGTTTTCTTCAGTTTAAAAAGTCTTTGACTCTTAAAACCCATTGTTTTCCAGATTTAAAAATTGAAAAGATGGAAACACATTTCTTCCCTGCCTTCACTGAAATTAAATGTGCATTTTGGCAGCAGGGCTTAGGCTGGCATTCTGAGATATAGTTCATTAGTTCCTTGGCAATTACAGAAGACATTTTTTCTTCAAGCAGGGTCTCTAGACCATTTTTTTTTCTCAGTTCTCTCCCCCAGATAATTGCCAGAGGCCCCATTTTACAAGCTCCTGTGCTTTTTTTCTCCTGAGATTCTAATACCACCAGGATTTGATAAAAAAGTTGTCAGTATCTCAGGCTCTTGAAGCCCCAGCCTGGCATTCATGCTCAACAAGCTCTGTAGCCATATCTATCTAAGGTTTACAGAAACAGACTTGGGCTTCCTCCTGTAAAATAATTTTTGTATGATTGCATTAGCTAATTAAAAAACATTCAGTACTGACTGAATGAACATTAGTATAAGAAAAAACAGATTTCTGTACTCTGAAACCACAATTTAAAATAAAAGAATTATATATTTTATTGATTAGGCTTGTGAAATTCTGTGAAACTTGAACAAGGACAAATAGGCAAGTCTGCATATTCAACCCTTGAGAAGAAAAGGTTTATTAAGAAGAGAGGGGATCTCACCAGAGACTATCATTCTCAAACCACAGGATACTTTCAAAGCTTTTATCATTCAGCAGACTTGGAGAAGCTTTGGGCTAGGCCAGACCCTTCCATTTTCTTCCTTAGGAGCAAAAATAAATCTGTATTGGTGCACTTGTATAAGTAATACATCATACTTATATGCTTATTGATTTTCCTTAAATAGCTCCTTAGTTTCTGTAACTATGTTAGTTATAGGTATCAGTTAATATAGGTATCATTACAACATAACTAGTTAATAAAAAGCTTGTAACACCTATTTGTACCCTTACAGCATGTTGAAGAGTCTTACAGTGAAGTTCTATAGCACAAGACAAAATTGCAATTTTTCCTCTTTCATGTATTTCATATGAAAAATAAACTGCAAACAAAGAAAAAAATATATCTGTGTATATACCCAGCACTTTTCCTTTACAGATGAACTTTGTCCTTTAAAGATTACTTCATTTTTCTGGTAGTCCTTAAGTTGAATTCCAATAGCAGTTGGAATTGTAACTGCAGTTCTGAAGTGCTCCTTTTTCAGAGGAGGCTTCTTTAACAAAATACCTGGAAGATGACTTCAAACCAGCTGAAGCCTGATGCACCCACATCAAGAGAAGATTAAAGTGGATACTGAGTTTTGGACTGCACAAAGTGATTTTATGAGATTTTAATTTATCAGTTGTTTCCAGGTAGCCTTCTAAATCCTGCAATAAGATTTTCAACCCTGAGGAGGCAGAAAGGCCAACTGGAATCTAAGGATGCAAGGGTGGTGGCTGGAGCGAAGTCACCCCATTTATGGAAACTCTATGGAATGAATACTGGTGGAAAGGAAATTCCAATTTTTTTCTTTTTTTTAATTCTCCCTTTATATCTTTGTGTTGACAGAGTGGACACAACATGTGAAGGTCTTTTCTCAACATAAAAGGTGGGGCCCAAGCCTGAGATCTACAAAAAAATCTGGTGACCCACAGTAATGAACCATATGCAGATGAATAACCAAAATAATAGAAGTATAGCTACTTAGCATAACTTGCTTCATTGACTTAATGTGCTCTGTAAGTATAAATACACTTTTACAACATGCATAGTAACTATAGGTGGCTTAACTCTTCCAAAAAAGTATGGCTAAAAATTTCACGTTTTGGCCACACTCCAGAATCTTGTTGACAGTTTTTGGATTTCAAGAATCATGAAGTCTTTTTCCTGATTCCTCCTGCTATATGAAATCCTCAGACAAACAACAGAATGACTAACACACTTTGCAATGGAAAGAATGAAACTGAGTATTCAGAGAGTTGCCAAATCCAGAATAAACAAACTGATACAGCAATTTCCCCCTCTATATCTATTATGGTGATCCGAGTGTGAGTTTCAACTTCAGTACAGAAACCCTCAGACAGAATAGTTTTCCAAACAGATAACATATATTTAAATGGCATATTAGAAGAAGCATCTTGTTCTGCTGGAAAGTTGAAGCCACTGATACCACATTACTCCTTTTGGTAACAGTACCATCTCTTTCTCTGCAAAGTAATTGTTTCTTCCCTGATAGTTTGAGCCATGGAATAATTTAAGCCTGTGACTGCAATTTCTGATTCTAAGAGAGTTCTCGGAATATATCCCAAAACTCTCAGTGATTGGCAGCTCTGCAAAAAACGCTAGCTAGCCCAACTATCCATCAAAAAAATTAGTGGTAAGTCATTTGGAATTTATCCCAATGTTATTCAGTTTTCTGTAGAATTTAATTCTGTTGTGTGTAGGAGAGGTTTCCCAAAGGTTAATAACTGTGTCATTTTATATTTTACTCAGAAAACTGAGAGCTAGAAAACCTTGTTTCAGGCTAAGTGTGTATAAAATAGTTTGGAAAATAGTCACCTTCAGTTACAGACATACAAAAAAGAAATTTATCCAAAGGTTTTTTATATGATTTTTTCAGAATTAATCATTCCAGTTTAAGTTCTGTTTTCCTCTCTTTTAAAACGAGTCTACCACAAGTAGTCCAAGATAAGACTGCAAGATATCTCTATTTCTTAGTCTTCAGAGCCTGGAATTCTTTGCTGAAGATAAATGCTAATTACAAGTGAAAAAGAGAGTTCACTCTCTCATTTTAAGATGTTACCAGCAGAATGGTGCTGCTCTTTTCTGCTTGGACAAAACTTTCCCTGAATCTGTGGCACTTGAGTTACATTTTTCTCTGGACCAGAATAATCTCCAGCTACATTTCCCACTTCCCAAGCACATGCCGTAAACAGGCTGATGTGAGCTGTTCTTGGTGAGAATGTTCTCAATGACTTCTGCTGAAATTTTACCATTTCCTAGAAAGGAAAACAGGATTTCTGGTGCCAGAGAAAAAGCATAAAAGTTAGTCCTGAGACACTGTCTTTACTGTTTCTGAATATGTTCCAGAACGTGTTCATCATAAAAGATAGCGACAACCCTTGGAGCAAAAACCAAAACACATTTCCTGCTTCCAGCTGACTTGTCTTAAACAGTATACTCATTTGCAGAATAAAATGGACCTCATTCTCTAATATAAGCTGTGCAGGGAAGCTATGAAGAGGAATGCCAATTTAGATATTATGTTTGAACACCATGTGTGAATCCTGTCAGTGAGGAGCAGTCCCAGAGAAGCACAGGGAAGGAAGACTCAAGGGGAACAGGTGGTTAAGAAAGGAAGACTTGGGCAGACATCAGGAGTCTCAGGGTAAAAGGGTAGCTGAACTGAAACTGTGTCCTTTCCACCGCTACCACACTCTATTCCAGCTTCTGTGTCTTTTTAAGTATAGTCCTTGAACAAAACTAATGTGTTTGTGCTCCTCATGCTAAAATTCAACAAACACTTCTAGCCAGAGTAATTTGACAATACCATTGAGCAAAGGAATCCTACCTACCTGCCTTCCTGGCTGTCTGCTTCTGTTCCTGTATCATGTTCTCTCTTGTACCAAGACAAGTATTTACAAGGTCACACTCTAAACTGTATCAGGAAGTTCATCTGGCTGAAAGATAGTTGTATTTTTCCTTCTAGGTTAGTTTCTAGCTGGAGCAGTCCTTTGAGTCAGTTGGCTATAGAGTCACTCGAACATCTGTGCAGCACAAATACTGGGGCAGGAATAGGCAGCCAGGAGAGAGGATCAGGGTATGTAGCAGACAGATACACTTCTTCCATTAGCAGTGCCTATGTATCTGTCCGGATAAGGCACAGCCTCATTCCAGGGTACCTGGAGTTTGATCTGCAGAAGCATTTACAAGTGAATTTCCGGGGAGATGTGCTTATTTGTAAGGAAGAGCTATCCTTTGCTAGCTGTATTGGAAAAGCAGGTGCTAGATGTTCTAGCTAACATCTGTTGGATCGCTAGCTGTTCAACCCTAACACTGCGTTACGATCTTGACATTCAGCCTGTCTGCTGGGTGGGGAACTGGTTGACCACCACACCCAGAAGGTGGTGGTAAATACCTCCTTTTCCAGCTGGTGACCTGTCATTTGTGATCGATATTGGACCCAAGGCTGTTCAATCCCTTCATAAATAATCTAGTTCAAATGTACCCTGATGAACTTTGCCAGTGACATCAAATGACACTGAGCGTGGAAACTGGTAATTTTGAAGGGAGAGCCACCCTGCAGGAAGACCTGGATAGGCTGGAAGACTGGGCTAACAAGAACCTTACAGAGTTTAACAAGGACAAATGTAAAGTTTTGCACCTGTGAAAACACAATCCAAGAGTGCAGCACAGGCTGGGATCTACTTGGATGGGGAGCAGCTCTGTGGAAAGGGACCTGGGGTCCTGATGGACAACAAGCCCAATATGAGTGAACAGTGTGCAGCTGTGGCAAAGAAAGCCAACAGGATGCTGGGTTACATCACCAAGGTCGTCACCAGCAGAGATAAAGTCATTATACCACTCTACTCGGCACTAGAATACAGCATTCACTTTTGGTCCCTGCTATACAAAAAAGATGTGGACAGGATGGAGAGGGTTCAGAGAAGGGCCACAAAGATGATCAAAAGACTTGGAAGCCTGCCATGTGAGGAAAGGCTTAGAGAGCTGGGTCTGTTCAGCACTGAGAAAAGAAGGCTCAGGGGAGACCTTATCACCATTTTCTTGTTCTAGTATTTATAGGGCTGCTATAAAGAAGACAGAGACGCCTTTTTACAATGAGTCACATGGAAAAGATGAGGGATAATGGGCACAAATTAATCCTGAGAAGATTCCGTCTGGACACAAAAGGAAAATTTTCCACAATGAGAGCAATCAGGCAATGCAATAATGTCACCAGGAAAGTGGTGGATTTTCCAGCATTGGACCATGTTTAAGATTCAGCTAGGACATCCAGTCTAGGTCACGCTTGCCTAGAAATGTTGGCCCAAATAATCCTTGAGGCCCCTTCCAGCCTGGTACTTTATGATTCTTTGATCTGTAAAATGGAGATAATAATGTCACCTTACAAGAAAGATCTAGAAATGCATGTGTTGCTGTTTGTGAAACATTCTGTTCTGATGAACACTATATCAACCTAGTTGGCAACACATCTGCCTGTCTTCAGACGCTAGTGGAGAACAGTCTGCAGAAAGGAAAGTGTGGAGCTGTGCTCTGATTCCCCAGGCTTCTGAGAAACTGTGGAGAAAGTTGCATAATCATGTAACTGCAATTTATATTGTAGAGTGTGAGTATACCCAAGAAATCTAAAACAAAAGTATAAGTAGATGATATTTGGAATTTATTACGTTTGTTTGGCTTTTCACCCCTGATCTTTTAATCATGGGAGGGGAGTTTTGTGTTAACTACGGTCTACAAAAGAACTTTGGAATTCTGCTTATATTGTTTTTAAATACTTGAATAGTATGATTTGATGAGTGGCATTGTATCACATCACTTGGAAATTTGAAACAGAAGAAGCCTCTCTCCACAAATGTCCTTTTGAATTACCTTCTTGCACTTTCTCCTAAGCCTGTAGTACTGTGACTATCTTGATCCACAATGCTGAATTAGTTCTTGTTCCAGGCACTGAATTAGAAACAAACCTAACACCAAAATAATATTCTTAAGTATTCTGATGTGCATCCAAATAAAATGTGTTTTGTCTGTTTAGTCTTTGTTTTGTTTTTTTTACATTAAACAAGGCTAATAACCTCTGCCTTTTCTATCGAAAAGCCTTCTTGATTCATAAAGTTAATGTCTATGGGTATTGGTGCCTCTATAAATGCAGACTTGAGACATTTTCTGTGTTTCACAATTTCTTGTCCAAGGATTATATAGCTGTCTAGGGACTAAGTGTTTCCCACTAGTACAGTTTCTGGGCCTCTCTTCTCTGTTCCAGTGGTTTGGCAGTCCATTGAAATGCAAAAAAATAATGCAGATCCTTGCAAATTATGAGAAAGAGCCTACTGACTACAAAGCAGGACAGACAGGCTTGGCAGGAGGAAAGTGAAGCATGGATGGGTGCTTCTGAGCCCAGGTACAACTGAGAGGTCACAATTCTGGCCTGTCAGACTTGACACTGATCATTTCATTTTGCACTTTCTACTTCACAATCCCTTTGCACCAGTCTTAAGGCTCACTTTCTTCTATGTTGCTTTGTTGCAAATGCTCCTGCATCCTTCCTTCCTTTTGAGACAAAATCTTCACTATTTCTACTATGTTAAATATATTGAAGTCAGAAAAATTGCTTTACATTTATCAAAAAATACATTTTCCCCACTTCTAATTAATGTGTAGTTCTCATCTTGAGTTTTAATGACTTCAACAATTAGTAATTACCCATCCCACTTAAATGGAACAGTTTACTTCAGGGTGAGTGGTAAGCTGCAGAGAGGGTTGCTTTAAAGTCCTGTGAAGTCCCTTAGAGAGTTCAAAGATGACCACACGAGTGCACAGTGTAACTGGTGAAGTCAGAGAGTGTTTATAGCTACTTTTTGTCAGAGAAGGTGAGTGAAAAAAAAGAACACAAGTTATGGTTCACAAGACACCACCTTTCAGCCAAAGCTGGCTGAAGAAGTTGCCTTTTATTCCTGCCTCCGGTGCCCCAAACCAGAACTGTTTTTTCTTTTTATGGCTGTGTAACTGTTTACATGCTATAAACTGGATCACTGGAATAATCCATATTAAAGACCTAAAGACCTCTAAAATCCCCAAGCCAATGATGCTAGGAAATACTCTAAGGCTCTGTTGTGGTTTAAATCCTGCTGGTAACTAAGTACAACCCTATCACAGCCAAAACCAGGACAAACCCTAAAATCTTCCCCACGTATACTGACTTCCAGAGACCACAGATGAGAATATGGACTTTTTTCATATCCTGAAACTCACTGATCTTGGGCTTTAGTACACCATCTTGTCCTGGGTTCAGCAGTAGCAGTCATGTTTTTTCCTTTGTGCTAGCTGGTGCAGTGCTGTGTTTTGACTTCCAGCCTGAGAACAGTGTTGGTGAAGCCGATGTTTTCAGTTGTTGCTAAGTGATGTTTACCCTGACCAAGGACTTTGTGAGGCTCATGCTCTGCCAGGGAGGAGGGGAAGCTGTGAGGAAGCAGAGATGGGGCGCCTGACTCGGGCTAGCCAGGGAGGTATTCCATACCACAGCACGTCATGCCTGGGGTGGGGGGTGACTGGGAGTTACCCGGAAGGACACGGGCTTCCGGGTGGAACTTGTCTTCCGTATTAGTGTTTTTAAAGTGTGGGGCTTGGGCTAAGGTTTTGTCCCATTGTACATTATGGTAATGACTTGTAATACAATAGAATCATTGATCATGAAACTGATCTGGCTTATGTTCCCAGTGTGGTCACCACCTTTATACTTTGGGAGGTATATGATGGAGGTGCTTAGCAATTACACATCTTTTTTCTCCTTCTCAGGTGCTCAACCTGTGAAGGAGACATTCTTTTACCCTCCCAGTCGTCCCCCCAGACCATTTACATTTGAGAGTTTTGAATTTTTTGAATGGCATTTTAATGCTGTTGAGACTTGTTTGCTGATGGTGATGGGAATCACCATGCTAACACGCATACAGAGTGTGTTTTGCCCACTACTGATTTCAAGAGTTAAGCAGAGTCAGGTTTGGGTCTTGTCTGGGGTCAAACGACGATGTAGGAGGACCGAGAGATTTTCCCTGAGGCTGGACAGCCATGAGTGGCAGGGTGTTTGGGATAGTATGGGCAAGTATCTAGGTCAGTGGGCCCCTCCAGTACTTTGGAATTTCACTACCAAACAACTGCAAAATCCAGAAGAATTAGTAAAACACTTAAATGAGGTGTGTGGTCATTCTGGCCATACCAGAGATGGACAAATCATGGCAACGTGCTGGGGCTTGGCCTATGCTTACAGGGCCTTGTTCAACACTATCCAGCACCTTCAAAAGGAAAAGAATGTCGGCGGATCTGAGGGCAAAGCAACAGTCGCTACTCAAACTTTGGCTGCAATGAACAGCACAGCTACCCCAGCAGCAAGTACAGCAGCTGCTCAAACTTCAACTGCAACAGACAGCGCGGTTACCCCAGCTCCAAGCACAGCAGCTGCACCACCCCCAGCAACAAGTACAGTCGCTACTCAAACTTTGGCCTCAATGAACAGAGCAGCTACCCCAGTGGCAAGTACAGCAGCTGCTCAAACTTCAACTGCAACAGACAGTGTGGTTACCCCAGCTCCAAGTACAGCAGCTACACCACCCCCAGCAACAAGTACAGTTGCTACTCAAACCACAGTGATAATCACTGCAGCCAAACCAGAGGACCAATTCGTACCAATATCGGTTGCCCCTGTACGCAAGAGAACAAGCAAAAAGGAGGCAAAAAGGGTGAAGTGAGATGAAGAACCAATGAATTCACCACCCGGTCCAGAATATGATCAGGAGTCATCATCACATGACGAAGAAGAAGAGGTAACTTCTCGACCTCGGACCTCAACCGAGCTGCGGAATATGCGAAAAGATTTTACCCGTCAACCAGGGGAGCACATCATCACCTGGTTACTCCGATGCTGGGACAATGGGGCCGATGGTCACGAACTAGAAGGTACAGAAGCCAAGCAGCTGGGATCACTTGCTAGAGAAGGGGGAATTGACAAAGCAATCGCAAGAGAGAAAACGTCCCTCAGCCTTTGGAGGCGGCTCTTGGCAGCTGTGAAAGAAAGGTTTCCATACGAGGACGATGTCACGAGTCGTTCGGCCCAGTGGACTACTATAGGCAAAGGCATCCAGTCTCTGAGGGAATCGGCCATCGTAGAGATGCTCTATCACATCAAGCCGAATAACGGGGATACACCCATAGATCCAGATGAAGTTGAATGTACACGACCCATGTGGCGAAAACTTACACGGAATGCACCGTCATCATATGCCCATTCATTGGCAACAGTAACCTGGAATGACATAGTACCACTAACAGTGGATGAAATGGTTCATAAACTCCGAGAGTTCGAAGACAACCTCACCCCTTCCATCATCTCAGCTGTGGAAAAACTGTCCCAGGACCTCAGACAATTGAGGGACGATCTATCTGATTTATCCAGCTCCTCACGTGTACCAACACATGTCTCAGCTATTAACAAAAGGCGTCCTATTGTTCAAGAGAGGAGATACAGGAGGTATACGCCACGGGGTACCCTATGGTTTTACCTGCTGGATCACGGAGAAGACATGACAAAGTGGGATGGAAAACCTACTTCAGCTTTGGAGGAACGGGTGAGTGAACTGAAGAGGGGAGCAAGGGCCAAGACTGATCGTCCCATGAGAGCTACGGCTTCAGTCTCTGGTGAGCAGTTTCCCAGATGGAATGGAAGAGCTGATTTTACTCCAGCTCCTGTGATAACGAAGAATAATCCCTTTCACCACGACTTAAGTGTCCAACACTGTGACGACCATTAGAGGGGCCCTGCCTCCAGCCAGGTGGAGGTAGGGGACAATCGGATTTACTGGACTGTGTGGATCAGATGGCCTGGCACATCAGTCCCACAGAAGTATAAGGCTCTAGTAGATACCGGTGCACAGTGTACCCTGATGCCATCAAGCTGTCAAGGGGTGGAACCCATCTATATTTCTGGAGTAACAGGAGGATCCCAAGAGTTGACTGTGCTGGAGGCTGAAATCAGCCTGACTGGGAGGGAGTGGCAAAAGCACCCTATTGTGACTGGTCCAGAGGCTCCATGCATCCTTGGCATAGACTACCTCAAGAGAGGGTACTTCAAAGACCCAAAAGGGTACCGGTGGGCTTTTGGTATTGCTGCTTTGGAGACTGAGGAAATTGAGCAGCTGTCCACCTTGCCTGGTCTCTCAGAAGATCCCTCTGCTGTGGGGTTGCTGAAAGTTGAAGAACAACAAGTGCCAATTGCGACCACAACAGTGCACCGGCGGCAATATCGCACCAACCGAGACTCCCTGATTCCCATCCATCAGCTGATCCGTAGACTGGAGAGTCAGGGGGTGATCAGCAGGACCCGCTCACCCTTTAATAGCCCCATATGGCCAGTGTGAAAGTCTAATGGAGAATGGAGACTAACAGTAGACTATCGTGGCCTGAATGAAGTCACACCACCATTGAGTGCTGCTGTACCGGACATGCTAGAACTTCAGTATGAACTAGAGTCAAAGGCAGCCAAGTGGTATGCCACGATTGATATTGCCAATGCATTTTTCTCCATTCCTTTGGCAGCAGAGTGCAGGCCACAGTTTGCTTTTACTTGGAGGGGTGTCCAGTTCACTTGGAACCGACTGCCCCAGGGTGGAAACACAGCCCTACCATTTGCCACGGACTGATCCAGACTGCACTGGAACAGGGGCAAGCTCCAGAACACCTGCAATACATTGATGACATTATTGTGTGGGGCCATACAGCGGAAGAAGTCTTTGAGAAAGGGAGGAAAATAATCCAAATCCTGCTGAAAGCCGGTTTTGCCATAAAACGGAGTAAGGTCAAGGGACCTGCACAGGAGATTCAATTTTGGGGAATAAAATGGCAAGATGGACGTAGACAGATCCCCACAGATGTGATCAACAAGATAACAGCAATGTCTCCACCAACTAATAAGAAAGAAACGCAAGCTTTCTTGGGTGCAGTGGGGTTCTAGAGAATGCACATCCAAAATTACAGTTCGATTGTAAGCCCTCTCTATCATGTGACCCGGAAGAAGAATGATTTTAAATGGGGCCCTGAGCAGCAACAAGCCTTTGAGCAAATTAAACGCGAGATAGTTCACGCAGTAGCCCTTGGACCAGTCCGGACCGGACCAGATGTAAAAAATGTACTGTACACTGCAGCTGGGGAGAACGGTCCTACCTGGAGCCTCTGGCAGAAAGCTCCAGGGGAGACTTGAGGTCGACCCCTCGGCTTTTGGAGTCGGGGATATAAAGGATCTGAGGCCAGCTATACCCCAACTGAGAAAGAGATACTGGCAGCCTATGAAGGGGTTCGAGCTGCTTTGGAAGTGATTGGCACTGAAGCACAGCTCCTCCTGGCACCCCGGTTGCCCGTGCTGGGCTGGATGTTCAAAGGCAGGGTCTCCTCTACACATCATGCAACTGATGCTACATGGAGTAAATGGGCTGCACTAATTACACAACGAACTCGAATAGGAATTCCCAGTCGTCCAGGCATTCTAGAAGTCATCATGGACTGGCCAGAGGGCAAAGATTTTGGAATGTCACCAGAGGAGGAGGTGGTGCGCGCTGAAGAGGCCCCACCATATAATAAACTGTCAGAAAGTGAAAAGCAGTATGCCTTGTTTACTGATGGCTCTTGCCTTATTGTGGGAAAGCATCGGAGATGGAAGGCAGCTGTATGGAGTCCTGGACGACAAGTTGCAGAAACTGCTGACGGAGAGGGTGAATCGAGTCAGTTTGCCGAGGTGAAAGCCATCCAGCTGGCCCTGGACATTGCTGAACGAGAAAAGTGGCCAGTACTTTATCTCTATACTGACTCATGGATGGTGGCAAATGCCCTGTGGGGGTGGTTGAAGCAATGGAAGCAGAGCAACTGGCAACGCAGAGGTAAACCCATCTGGGCTGCTGCACTGTGGAAAGATATTGCTGCCAGGGTGCAGAACCTGGTGGTGAAGGTACGTCATGTAGATGCCCATGTACCCAAGAGTCGGGCCACTGAGGAACACCAGAACAACCAACAAGTGGATAAAGCGGCTAAGATTGAAGTGGCTCAGATGGACTTAGATTGGCAACATAAAGGTGAATTATTTTTGGCCTGGTGGGCCCATGACACTTCAGGCCATCAGGGCAGAGATGCAACATATAGATGGGCCCGTGACCGAGGGGTGGACTTAACAATGGACACTATTGCCCAGGTTATTCATGAGTGTGAAACATGTGCTGCAATTAAACAAGCCAAGCGGTTAAAGCCTCTTTGGTATGGAGGACGATGGTTGAAGTATAAATATGGGGAGGCCTGGCAGATTGACTATATCACACTGCCACCAACCCGCCAAGGCAAGCGCCATGTGCTTACCATGGTGGAAGCAACCACCGGGTGGCTGGAAACATACGCTGTGCCCCATGCCACTGCCCGGAACACTATCCTGGGCCTTGAGAAACAGATTTTGTGGTGACACGGCACCCCAGAGAGAACTGAGTCAGACAATGGGACTCATTTCCGAAATAACTTTATAGATATTTGGGCCAAAGAGCATGGCATTGAGTGGGTATATCACATCCCCTACCATGCAGCAGCCTCTGGGAAAATTGAACGGTACAATGGGCTGTTAAAAACTACACTGAGAGCGATGGGTGGGGGAACTTTCAAGCATTGGGATACACACTTACCAAAGGCCACCTGGTTGGTCAACACCAGAGGATCTGCCAACAGGGCTGGCCCAGCCCAGTCAGAACTTTTACATATTGTAGAGGGGGACAAAGTTCCCGTGGTGCATATGAAGAATTTGCTGGGGAAGACAGTCTGGGTTATTCCTGCTTCAGGTAAAGGCAAACCCACTTGTGGGATTGCTTTTGCTCAGGGACCTGGATATACTTGGTGGGTAATGCAGGAAGATGGAGAAGTCCGATGTATACCTCAAGGGGATTTGATTTTAGGGGAAAACAGCCAGTGAACTCAATTGTATGCCGTTGCCTGCTGTGTAATGCTTTTATAGCCCATCAACTAGATGTCTCCAGGTCACCAGCGACTGGCCCTGACTTCCCTCCAGCCATCATCCCAACAGAGAATGAACTTTGAACATCATGGACCGAATGGACTCGGCAGCATTATAGGGATTGGTCCATGCACTAAGAAAATGATCTTTTCCTCTTGGTCTGTATGTATATGAATGTATATATGTGGGAGAGCGATGGTGTATTGAAAATGTGGGATCTGAGCACGACGTGAATGGTATGGAATAAGGGGTGGATAATGTCCTGGGTTCAGCAGTAGCAGTCATGTTTTTTTTTTTTTTCCTTTGTGCTAGCTGGTGCAGTGCTGTGTTTTGACTTCCAGCCTGAGAACGGTGTTGGTGAAGTCGATGTTTTCAGTTGTTGCTAAGTGATGTTTACCCTGACCAAGGACTTTGTGAGGCTCATGCTCTGCCAGAGAGGAGGGGAAGCCGGGAGGAAGCAGAAATGGGGCGTCTGACTCGGGCTAGCCAGGGAGGTATTCCATACCACAGCACGTCATGGCCGGGGTGGGGGGTGACTGGGAGTTACCCGGAAGGACACGGGCTTCCGGGTGGAACTCGTCTTCCCTGCCGGTGGTATCGTATTCTCTTCCCTTGTTATTTTCCCTTATCATTGTTGTAGTTGATAGTAGTGGTGGTGATTTGTGTACATTGGTTGCTGGACTGTTCTTGTCTCAACCCGTGGGAGTTGCACTCTTTCGATCCTCCTCCCCGTTCCTCCGGGAGTGGGGAAGGGGAGAACCCCGGTGGGGGGGGGACACAGACCTCGATTGTTGTCAGCTCGGCACCACTCACTGGGAGTGAGTGAACAAGTTACCTGACTGGGTTTAAACCACGACACATCTCTATGTGAATTACTTCATCTATTTTTGGCACATTGTATATTCGAATTGTAATGTGTCTTGGAAGGGTGTGCTGTATACAAACTTTCAGATGTTCATTGTTCAACAATTAATAAATTATGCACTGTGTTTCAGGGTGGTTTAGATTCTTAGTCAAATTTTCCCTGTGCTTCCAGTAGCTTTGGCCAGCCCTAATCAGAAACAGCGCTACTACTTACCCTTTCATAAAGGCAAACCTTTAGAGAGCAACATAAATGTTAATTAATTTACTCTGACCTCACTCCTCTGAGGTAAATAGCTGTATCATTTTCCCTTTCTGTTCAAATGAGAACATTAAAACACAACTGAAGTGACTTGCCTATGGTAACACAGCAAATCAGTGGCAGAAGAAGGGCTGGAATTCAGAAAATCTTGTGGTTCTTGGGGCCTGTCTACACAGGGAAACTAACTGAAATGTCAGCTGTGCATCCTCCATTTGTAACAACTAGTCAAGAAGAGGCCAGTGCGTGAGTACTCTACCTAAGAGAGTCCTTTTGTTCTGGAATAAATTGTGCATTATTGAGGCAAGGTAATTATTTTGGAATAAAAGCCCTCTTATTCCTGTTATTCTACATCAGCTGTTCTGACAACTTCCTTATATAGGCAGGACGTAAACTCCAAATTCTCCTCCTCACCAAACCTAGTTAATTATTGCTTAATTATAAAAGCACAAAACTGTTTGTGCTTCAACATAAAAAAAAATAAACGAGTTCTGGATACCCTGAGACCTCTGAGAACAAGCGCTGCACCTGAGCGCTGCTGCCCCCCTAACTGCAGCTCTAGACACCAAGGAGAGCATGGTGAGAACAGCGTCTTGTCCATGCCTCATGCTGGCAGGCCCTGCTACCAGATGTTGACCTCTTAGATCTGGATTCAGGCAGAGACCGCAGGGGCCCTGGAGCAGGAACCAGCTCCTGTGCTGGACTGTGGCCAAGAGGGTGTGTGCCTCCACTGCAGCCTCATCTCAGATAGCACATAGGCTAGGCTAGTGGTTGGTGTCAGGCACTTCTCCCTTCCTGTGTGTCCGAGTATCTCCCTCATCTTATGATCTGACAGAGCAGCAGTGTGTGAAGGAAGATAGAAAACGGTTTGGGAATGCACTAGCCTCATTAACCTCATTAAAGAGCTTGCAAGCCACAGCCTCACTATCTGAATTCTTCTGAGGAAAACAAATCTGGTAATTGCACCCTATGGCTCCTAATGCTGCAGTCACATCCGGCACCTTTTCCTTTGTAGGAAATAGGCTAGAACTGACACAAAAAGCTTTTATATGTAAAATACACCAAACATTTCAGGTTGGTGACATAAATGTATTTAAATATTGAAAATGTTCATATTTGTCTTTCTGGATTGACAATCTCTTTTTATTTTTTTTTTTCATGCAGAGCAGCACAGAGATTCACCCATCCAGAACATTCCTTCTCCTTAGCAAGAAGGTAGGGAGTGGTTTCATGGCCCTGTAACACCGGCAGGAGTCATGACCTGAAGCTGAGGAACCCATAAGAGAGTGAGTGCTCTTTGGAAATCCGCCCAGGTATTTTCACAGTACCGAACACTGAGGTATTTAAACATCAGTACTAAAGATCCATTAGGAACACGTTCAGAAGATGGCAAGCCAGAAGTCTTATTGGTCTTTGCTGTTCATTCCAGGGAAGTGAAGGAGAGTGAAACTAACATCTGTGTGGCAGACCAGCTGCTCACCACAGCGCGGTTGCTCCAGCTATCAGAATGCTGCTGGAATGTCGACAGCCCAAATCAGAGATGTTTTCTGGAGTGTCCTAATTTCGGAGACAGCTCAGGGATAGCTTCACTTACATTTGTTTAACTAAGATTATTAATGTTCTCTCAAGCCAAGGACGATAGTGACAGCCAACAGAGTACCCAGAATGGGTTACCCACTGCTGACCTTGTTCAAAATGTTGGCCATTTGAATTCAGAGCAGTGTTCCTGCAGAACAAGGGGTGATACTGATGTATGCTCATACTTATTTTGCATGTCATTGATTTGTTACCTCTGGTGGATATCTAGGCAGAGAATTTAATCTCATTTGGCTGACAGAAAAAGAGCTCAATATACACATTCTGCATAGTACCGGAAGGTTTTGCCTGTGTGTCAGTAGCTAAAGCGACCTTCTCCCTTCAGGTCCCAAGGAGGCTGGAATGCGATGTAATGATCAAAATAAAAGTTATATATATAAATATATATATATATATATATAAAAGCAATTAAGACACAAAGTCCTGAGAGAGGCAAAACTAAAGTGTACAGGGCATGCCCCACAGAGCCTAGCTACCGACCCCACACATACAGGTCGCTGCTGGGCGTGACCATGGCCACATAACCCGCCGCTGGACACGGACACGAGGCGGTTCCCTGGGTTTAGCTCCACAGCCCCGCCGCACGAGGCGGTTCCCTGGGCTTAGCTCCACAACCCCGGCCCCCCCCGGGGGCAGCCGCGCACCCCAGCCCATCCGCCTGACCGCCTCAGCCCCCAGCCACCCGCCTCCAAACCCGCTCCCTATGGGGCCGGCGAGGCGGGCCGTTCCCGGCGCGGAGGGCGCTTAGAGCGGGCAGGGCTCGGTGCAGGCCTCTACGTTCCGCTAGGCCCGGCGCTTGGCCGTTGCTATAGGAACGCGCGCCGGGCCGCCGGAGCGCGGGCGGCGGGGCAGCCCCTCTCGCGAGAGCTGCGGCGGGGCGGAGCGGAGAGAAGCAGAGCGGGCGGTGGGGTGAGCTCATCCCGGGCGCGGATCTCCGCGCAGAGCACGGTCCGGCAGAGCGAGCGGCGGTGCCGGCTGCCGCCGCCGCAACTTTGTTGGGTGAGTTGCGAGCGGGAGCGCCGAGCCGGGGCGGGCTGCGCGCCGTCCTCCTGCCGGCGTGCCTGCCGCGGAGCCGGGCGCGGGGAGCCGCCGAGCCGCTGACCGAGGGGTGTGTGGGGGGGTGTGTGGGGAGCGGACCCCAGCCCTGGCGCTGCACGGCGCGGGGGCTGGCGAGGGCTGGCGGCCCGGGCGAAGCTTACTCGCAGCCCCGTTGGGCGGGGGGTCGCCGGAGCCCGGCGAGCTCTTGCCCGGGGCGGCCCCTCAGTCCCCACCGGGGGAGAGCCGAGCCGGTTTTTTTTTTTCCGGATTGGTGTCTCCTTCTCTTCCGGGAAGGCAGCCCCGAGAGGGAGTATCGCGGCCGGTGCCCCGGCGGGAGCGCGGGCGGGTGAGCGGCCGGAGGCGGCGGTGAGTGGCGGCGGTCCGCGCCGTGTGCCGCTCCGCTCCGTTCGCGGCTCCTCCCGCGCCGCCCAGCCCCGCGGGAGCGGCCGCTGCCCTGCGGCGGGAGAGGCGCTCCCTGCGGGACCGGGAGCAGTGGTGGCGGCGGCTCGGGGCTCGACGCGTAACTTGTGTGTTGCTGCGAGTTGCACTTCAGTGCCTTGTCCTTCACTTCTGATAGCCGCCGAGGGGGAGCTGTGCTGGTTTTGTTCCGAGGCGGTGCTGGGGACACGGTCATGATAACAATTAGGTAATTCAGTGCCGGTGGGGATGCGCTGACTGCTCATCAGCTCATGAGGGAGGGGGTGGAGGAGCAAAATGTTTGCGGATGGTATTTGATTCTTCACTGGGAGCCTAGAAAAGTGGAATGCCTTAAACTGGATCTTACGGGGAGGGAAGAGGAGATAGGGAAGCAAGGAAAGGTAGGTGAGAAGAGGGATAACCTTCCTACGAGGAGTTTGTTTGCTCTTCCCCCGCTTTATATTGCATGAAGTCTTGATGTCAATGTCCTCATGCTATATTTAAAAATAACTCGTTATTTGCACTAAGTGTGATGCAGCTTTGGCTCGTTTAATGAGGCATTCGCCCGTTCGTGTCTGATGAAGTAGTGGTATGAAATGGGAATTGCTCAGGTTAACGAAGATCTCCTTGCATAACCTTGGCCACAGTACGTGTATGTTTTATTTGGAGGAGGCACGTTATTTACCCAAAGAAGAATACATAGGTGGCTTTTGGATAATATTACAAAATCGCTTTTAAAGATTTTTGCCTGCAAGATCGCTTCTAAACGTGCTAGTGATGCCGCTTTAATGAACCCACTGCTGTGTGCTGAAGTGTATCTGTGAGCAGGGACCCTGAGTTGATGACACAATGCAAATTTGTTTTCAGAGTAGAGGTGTCACATTTCATTACCTTTCAGGTCATGAAAGGATGAATCATGAAGATTTGTGTTTTCTTTAGAAAGCAGTCCTTTTGGAGTTTTGATTGTGGGTTTTTCCTTTTTTGTTAGCTATGGGAATTAAGCATTCGATTCCTTTAAGACATAAACCAGCTTTGTGTTAAGGGAAAAGAGTCTTTCCCCCTACACCATTTTTTGCATGTTGTTACTGCAAGTACTAACTGAATAATAAACACCTGTGTTTTCTCTGGTGGAGAGTTTGGTCGTTATTTATTTGGAAGGTTTTGCTTGGCTGGCCTCTGCTCCTCTTCTGCTGGAGGGGTGGGAGAAACAGGTGGAAATACGAAGGTAGATGTTTGTGGTAGTTGTAATTGCAGAGAGAGATCTCCAAGTTGGGTTTCACAGTCAAGGCTTTTATGCCTTAGGCCATCAGATGCCATACTGGTTATTAATCCAGAAATGATGTGGGAACTTCAGATTTATCTTTTCTTAGTTATGAAACACATGTTCTGCTTAAGCAAAGCTAAAAAGTTTCATGTTTGTTTGTTTTCTCTGTAACTACTGTCTTTTTTTCATTGATTGCTAACTTGGGACAGATTTTCTTCCCCCTATTTTAGCAGTGTTTGTTTATGGCTAGTAGATTAAAGGATGTGCACTTAGTTGCTCAACAGTGTCTTAAGAAGGTATTACTGATGCTAATAAAATGCTTAGTGTTAACATTGCTGCTTGGGATACACATACTTAGCTTTCGGTTGTGGTTTGTAGAGCCTCTTAGATCATGAAGTCAGAAGCAAAATGGGATGTCAACTCTGACTATGGCAGGGCTGTGAAAGGTTGCTTGATTAAAGAGGTGAGCGGGTGTAGAGGTAGGCACTGACACAGAGCTTTGAAAGGGTGGAGCTGTGGTCAGAAATAAAAACTTAATATGGGGACATGTAATTCACAACCTATTTTTTCTATGATATATGATTGTGATTTCACTTACGATTGTCATTTTTACTCGTGTAATTGGTCTGGGTTTGAGAAGCCTTTTCTCTCATGTTTATCAGATACATAATTTTAAGGTTTCAGATTAACTTTTGTCTAGCTGTTGTTTTAAAAACCATGTCCAAATGTGGCCTTCCCACCCTCCCTGATTTTCAGGATTTTTTTTTTTAATCAAGCTTATAAGCATTTTGCTGCTGCCTCAAGAATGTTTTGTTCTTACGTAGCTCTTTGTCCTCTGTTTTGTAAATGTGTCTCAAATACATCCTTTAAAATGTCTATTTAAGAATTATGAATTCTGCTAAAATGAACACATTTTTTATTTCTAAGGTAGGAGATCGAAACTTAAGAATATAGAATATTGCTGCTAGTTATTTTGGATTTTACAAAGGTTATGTTCTTCCAGTTAAGGTGGATAATTTTATAAATACATTGGGGAGATAAGAGGTAGGCTTGTAAGAGAAAGGGCTGAGGCCCAGCTGTATTTCTTTTCTATTCCTTGATCTGTTTTGTCCTGTAGTATGTCCACTGTAGAGAAGGAAAAGGGAACTGTTTTCTCCATACCAGTAGTTTAATACCTTCAGCAAGGGGGTTGCTGCAAGCTATTGAGTTCTTGCTGCTGCTGGTTAGAAATCCTGGATGCCCTACTGGAGTGAAGAAACATAGCTTCTGCCTTCATCAGAATTTCAGTTGCACAACTTGATTTCCCTAATGCTGACATTTTCAGAGGTTTAATTTTATTCTTGTTGACCCCATGTGTTGGTTAGTTGGCAAAAAGTCTTGATCTGTTTCCTTGGCTTTCTAGGCTTCTTGCAGATTCCTTTTTTTCCTCAGCAGCTTCTTAATTTAAATATTTAAAAAGTCAATAAAGCATGATTTAATTATCTTTTAATACCTTATTATAATACCTTTTTATATCTTTGTTTACTTCATTATCCATCTTAGATTTTTATGAATTTGTTCTGAAACCCATTTAAGTTCTTGTTATGACAGAAATATAGCAATAATAAGTGCAGTTACTACTTTTCTCAATGTAAATGCATATATTCTAAAATCTGCTAGGTGAGGCTTTTGTTGGTTCAGTATATCAAATTAATAATATATGAAGTATCTTTCTGTGAGGGGATAAAAATGTCACATTGTTCAGTGTTTTATGTTTCCAGGGAGATGTCACTTCAGTCTCTTGAAATCAAGTACATCCCTCTAAATAGCAACTTCTAAATACTTTAAGCTTTATATTTCAATGAGTTCAGTTTAACATTGGAATGAGGATTCTAAAGCTGGAGGCTTATAGAGTGGGATTTTAAGGGTTTATGAGAGGTGAGATAGTCTGTACTTAATGAAAGGTAATCGATGTTTTCTGGGAGTGGAATCTTGCCAGCAGTGGTTAACTGAAGACACAGCTGTAAACCCGTAGATGATGGGCATTGGTGAGGCTGAGTGGTAATAATTTTGTGGTTTTGACTAATTGTGTTTTTTAGTCCTTATGCAGCTGGCAGTGCAAGACTAGCAGTCTATAGCAGTTTCAGTGTTAGCTTTGGTAGTAGTTTTGCACTCTGAACTTTGGGAAACCCTTTAGGAGTTGCAGAGGCACTAGAAATGCTTGGTTACTTAACTGTGCTTTTGAACATGAATCAGCAGATAGAATGGTTTTAGATGTCTGTCTTTGAATATGTAAAGCTAAGTTATGTCATTGTCTCAGCCTCTTTAATTTTGAATTCTATAGCACCAGTTTGATGGGTAGGCTGCTTGATTTAGATTCTGCCACATGTCTTTTATGGTAAGTGTTAAGTGAGACTAAGCATTTGCAAGTCTTTGTTTTCTTTACGGAAGCATGTTTTAAAGAGCACTTCATTTAAATATGGTGGCATAATACTTCTCATAATCTTGATAGCTGGTGAATTGTATGATTACTAACTGAGTATTTGTCAGTGTTGTTTCAAAGGTCTGACTCAGTGAGTGGATCCTCTCTTGCAGGCCTGTGTTTAATTAGTAGAATCAAAATCAATCATGGTTTCGCCTCTTCATACTACTTAATCTTCGATGTGTTGGATGCTGGAGTACAGTAGCAGTAGCTCATATTCCCTGCAGAGTGGACAGATCTCAGTTTTTGAGAGAGAGATCAAGTTTCTAAAAGGTACATGGCTGTATAGAACAACTTTTCTGAATGTGGGGTATTTATAAAGATAATACATAAGGAAGAGTTTTTAACTGGGAAAAGCAGTCTATGCTTAGGCCTGAGAGGCACTTTGAAATTTTTATTGATGTTTTAATACTCTTTTGCCTTTGATCTTGGGCACTGTAGAAAGTGGAGAACACTTCCTCAGGTGTTAAAGATTAGCAAAATACCTTTTGAAGACCCAAGTTTTATTTTGGAAGTTGTCAAAATTTAAATAAGCTACTGGCATGCAGTTGTTCTAAAGCTGGGTTGTTCGTCATGGTTCCATATGGTTTGTTTCAGTGTTCAGAATCCTCTTGGTGGTGGTTATTTCAATTTGTGTTTGTTTAACTTTTGAGGTAACAATTTTTTAACCTTAGGATACTCATTTAGACCTTGGATAGATGTTTTTTTACTGCAGCTATGAGAGACGCATGCTGGTGTTGAACTTGTGCATCAGCATGGGGTTTTATCTCTGTGAAAGGATTTCAAGTTAACCCTGAAATATATCTTGATTTTCCCAACTGATGATGACATAGTGGATTAGAAACCTCAACTAGCCGACATCAGGAGAAAACAGGCTCTCATTCCAGGCTGCTGGAAAGCACTTCTTGGAAGTTGAGCCTAACTTAGAGAAAAGTTACCTGTTGAGTTTGTTTGGGAGACTTAGTTATGTTTAATATACTTGGCTGGTATTATTTTGTGGATTTTAACGCTTGCTTTTCTGGGTGGGAGAAATTGCCAAGCATCTTCCTTTGCTTGGCAGCCTGCCTTGCTGGCTGCTTCTGTGTGGTGGGTGGTGGGGTTCCAGGAGTATCAAGAGCTGCTTTTGTAGCATGGCTCTGCACTCTGCATTTCTCGAGTCACAATGCATGTTAAGGCACCATCAGCTAAATCCATTGTCTTCTGACCTTTGAATTGAAATGGCAGGCTTATTGTATGCTGATGTGATGTGAAATAGGATTAATAGAGAACTCTTTTTAATGCTGGCCGATAATATCTGTAGAACAACTGCTGTGGTAGCAGAACTTTCTGTATGCCAGTTGCTCACGTCAGCAGCTCTGATGGGTATCTTAGATTTTCTTGTGGGTGGCAATGCAGACAACTCTTTTAAAGAGTTAAACATTTTTAAATACATACTTTTGTGGGTTTGACCAAATATTGCATAGCCACGAGTACCCATTTACATTGTTCTTGGGACTTTTTTGGAAATGTTTGAAGTTGTATTTTCATTATTGCCTGTTTCTTTTGGTCTGAAGAAGATACTGGTCTTAGTCTACACTCACTCAAAATCCTAACTGTACTTCACACCTTCATATGAAGTATTTGGTGCGGTTCCATGATGACTGGTGTTTTGCAAGAGAGATTATAATTTTCTGGTTTATAACTTTTTATTTTCTCTGTTCTTTTTGGTTTAAAGAATGCTTCTTTTCTTCATATAGTTTCAAAATTGTTACCTCTGTGTGTGGCTTTGTCACTTGGTCTTAACAATAGCAAATAATTTGGCAGAGTAGAAGAGGGTCTCTGGCTGAAGGTGGGGGCAGTGAAGTCTCCCAAAGTGATGCCGTTAGTACTTCAGTAACTTTACTTTAGACAGAATTTAGTCTGGTCTCCTAAATCGGATGTCCTGAACACAGATGTGGTTTTATGACCATTCAGGGTTGGGCCACATTTGGTGAACTTCTGGGGAAGGAATTTTTTTCCTTAGTTTCCTTTAGGAGAAATCCAGTTTATACACACCAAAAAGACTATAAAAAGTAAAATAAATCATTCTGAGGGTGGTTAAGCACTGAACGGACCACCCTAGAGTGACTGGTGAATTTCCATCTTTGAAGGCTTCTAAAGCTTGACCGGACAAAGCCATGGGCAACTTGATGCAGTGTGGTAGTCAGCCCTGCTTGGAGCAGAAGATTGGACTCCTGGGTTACATCACTTCGGGCTCTGCTGACTGCTACTTGGTAATAGCTGGAGGGCCTTCTCTAAGGGCCCTACTGCTTGAAATACTGGTGCAGATACAGTTTAAACATACATATATATGTGTATATATATATTGTTATAATATATATATTTCAACTAATGTGAAAGTTTTACTGGGTGTCCAGTCCATTTGATGTCTTTTTCTTGGATACTTTGGTAGCAGCGCTACCACTGGTGTCAGTTTCACAGCTTCCTAATGTTGGCTCTCAGGTTGCAAACCTGCAACAGGAAACTCTATTTCCTTTATCTGTGGGCATGCAAGAAAGGGGGAGGTGTATTTATTTATTTTCCTCCAAGAGGCCGATGTAAGAGGAAATGTACACATCTTGAATGTTTTTATTTTGTGAGGGCCAGAGCACAGATTTGCCCTTTCTGAAGAAACTGTGGCAAAAATCAAACTCCTCCACATTTCTGGAGTGTAACACGACTTTGTTTTTAAAAAAGCAAAAGACAATGGGTGATGAAACTCAAGCTGCAGGCTTAAACGTGTTACTGTTACACAAAAGCCATTTCACTTCTTGTCTCTGAACTATTCAAGGATATCTCAGTTTTGTTTTTGTGGAAGAGATTTCTGTCTTCACTTTCTGAATTGCCAATCTTTAAAAAAAAGAAAATAATCTTAGAGGGCCTTCCCTGCTTCCCCATAATGCAGCTAAGATTTCCACCACTTCCTTTCTTTTCAGATCAGAAGGGCTGAAATGTTTTTTTTTTTTTATGTTTCTAGTCTGTGCAGAAGGACTGCATAACTGTGCAAAAGATAGTTCTGGTCTAACAGTCTCATGCCTTGAAAATAAATATATCTTTATGAATGACATGGTACTGGCACAGATCTTGTACTTTGCTGTATTTAACAGCTTGTTGCATGAATCAGAATAAAATAGTTCGATAGACTGCACTGTATTGATTATACAGCAGTCAGAATAAAGAGTGAAACCTGATGCTTTCCACCAGCTTCTGCTAAAGCAAACACTTGGGAGTGAGGGAAGGAGAGATACTTACGTAAAAGCTATTTGCATAGTTTTTCCTTTCCTTAGATAGTTGCCTTTACTCTTTCTCTTCTTTTGCCCTTATGCAGTCTTTGAAGAAGGCAGTGTTGACAAAGTCAGTTGTGTGTTTTCTTAAATCTTCCTCCTGTTGACTTCTGCAGCATCTTGCAGGGTAGTTACTGACTCGTACTTGACATAACTTGGAAATTCCTATGATGTCCCAAATCAAGTGTTGTTCATTGCATTGCCATACAGAGAAATGGTAGGTGAATCTTGTTAGGATGCCTTTGTTAATACAGCAAATGAAGAATGCTAACATACTCTTAAAATATGCCATTTATTCGAAATTGAAAAGGCCTGTTGAGGATTTGAGGTTGTGTGGGTTTTTAAGTCATGTCTGTACAGTGAAATGAATGGTCATGTTACTCTGGAGTACTGCTTACCACAGACACTTCCACTCTGCTGTTCAAACTGTGGTATAAGCTCTGTGGCATAATTTGAGAGCTGTAAGTTAATTCTTACCTTATTATACAATTACCTCCCTATCTAGGCAAAGCCAGATGATCTCCAGAGCTACATGGGGGTTTTTATCTTGCATTAAAATTGTCAGGAGCTTTTTTTAATCCTGTGCTATTGTACTGTTATTTTCATCCAGAAAATTTTCAAGGTTAATTAATGTGCTACATAACATTTGAGAACACAAGAGGTTATTCTGTCTCCAAACAGTAATAGAATTGGGTGTGAACATGCAACAGTGTGCAGTATTTCAGATGTAATCACTTGTATATGTAGTGTTGATGCAGTAAAGACTTTCAAATTTGTTGGTAATTTAAAGCACATCTCCAGTAAAACAAAGGTATGATAATAAGTGGTAATTAAATGTTGCGAATGGTTCTCATCACAGTTATTTTACCAGTTAGTCATTTTCTGCTGATTGCTGGCATCATTAAAACTCAGTTTTTTAGTATGTAAGTCAGTGCTTACCTGAGCAGCTGAACGGAGGTTTTCTATTCTTGCATAGTTGAAGTATGTTTTTGTTCTTGAACCATAAGTGTAATGACATATCTCAAACTGCCAGCAACTTTGTGTGCCAAGGGCAAGAGTGCACATGTTGTGAATATGCTCTTTAACTCGGAGATATAATGCACCTCTTCTGAAAATTGGGGAGGCGGACACAGTCAATTTGAGAACAGCTTAGCAGTTGTGCAGAACTGGCCACATGAAAAATAATTGTATGCAAGGTAAACATTGCCTCCTGTAGAAGTGCAAGATGCCCAGAGATAGAAAACATCTGAAGTGCTGGGGGAGGGGAGAAGCTTTTGCTGCTCCTTTTTTGTAAGCCTGCATTTTGTTTAAAAGGAACAAAACCCAAAGCAATTTCTCCTAGGTACCAAATATTCCCAAGTATGATGGAGTCTAACATCAGGTGATGGGTTTCTCCAGTTCTTGAGAACTCTTGAGTGTCTTGAGGAGATTAAGTGACTTGGTGCTGAGTAAAACAGGCCTCATAAACTGATATAAGGAGAAAAATTAAGGAGTTGTTGAAGAAGGAATTTGAAGATAAAATCCTGATTTCATCGTTCAGTTATGTGTAAAGAGGTGATTAAGATTAACAAGGGTCAAACTTGAAATAATTGGTGAAATGGAGAGCTAGTGGACAGGTTTTGAATAAAGTAGCACTTTGATCACTTTTTTTTTTAACATTAAGGAAGCTGGAGAGGGTAATAACCATAAGAATTGTTAGGTCATTGATTAGTTAGAAAAAGTTGGGCTCAGATGAGGAGGAATTATAAATGATTGTAGTGTTGTTTGCCTTAGAGCTGTCAGTTTTTCTAATGTGGGGGACTAAAAGACTTTTGGCAGAACAATGAGCTTCTGTTTGACATGGCATTAAAGCATCCAGAATGACCATGACCAGTACTACTATTTGGTTGGTAGCTGCTGAAAAAGTAATTGTTTGAATTGTGTATAAATCTTGTTGGTGAAACTGTCTGAAGAAGTGAATTACCATCTGTTTCCCCTTCTCTTTTCTGAGTATTACAGTTTAGAAAGGAACAGTCCAAAAATCTCTGATTCTCTAGCCTTACAAGTGAATGAAGACCTATTTGAAGGGAGGTGGGAGAAGAATCAGCACAAATCTGGAAAGGTGAAGCTAAATGCTTAATATTGTGACTAATTTCTTAAGTTTTAATCCAGGTTTCCTCCAGAATGACTACCTTTTTCTAGGTATTGACAGAAAACGTGGGTAGAATTAATTCTTACTTGAAGCTTGGCTACTAATTTAGTACTTTATTACTTGTAAGAGATAAGATACATGAGGATGTATCTTACCAGACAGTATGCCTGATTGTGTGGTCCTTCATATTCACTTTCTTACAGGGGGAAAGAAAAGGACTTGAACAGTGCTGCTCTATTTCAGTAACATTTTACAGGTGGCAATAAAAACTTGGCTCTTCGACAGTATGTGGGTGTTGTGTGCTTGCAGGTAAAGTTGTTTAATGTCAGCGTTTAATACTACTTTTGAAAATGAAGTAATTGCATGTGTAGTGTAATGCAAAATACCCTTGAATAGTGGTTTGTTTCTGCATTACACTATTTTCTTGTTGCTGATAAAAGAAGTACAAAAAACCTTTCCATGCTGGAGATACAAAGCAATTTTGCCAGGTAGAAAGATTGCCTTTCTAAAGGTGGTGGTGTTTTTTGTTTTTGAATCTTGGGATAGTGCTGAGTGACTGTTGTTCTTGCACTGAGTTTCTGCCTTAATAGAGATAGCTGTCTTGTTTGCTGTAACCCTTGTTTGTTATCACTTTAGTACTTATCTGAGGTGCCAAAAGCTCTTGAGATGTATGGAAACTTCAGGTAGGTTAGTCACTTGAGTAATGGCACCCCGTGTTGCAAGGCAATGTGTTGTATTATCCCTGTGATCAAAATTTGGAACCGAACTTAGGAGAGTATTGAAGTGCCACTGCTGTTCAGTTTTTAACTTTGTTAATTAGTGCTGAATGTCAGCAAGATGAACATATGCAGTATTAATAAAACTACTTGTGAAATTAAACTGTTGTCATTATCTCAGTGAATAGTTGTACTGAAAAGTTGCTTGACACTTTTCCAGACAAAAGATAATTAAGAAGGGCTTACAGTGTGCCCCTTGAACTGTAGCTATGCTTTGGGAGCTGATCATCTGGTCTCAGCCACCTCCTTTCTCTGAGACTCTAGATGGTCTGGCTGCAGGGAGGACAGTTTTAATAGCAGTGTACATCTTTGAGAGTACTATTCTTGGTGCCTTGTGAACAAAACCCAGTTGTCCTAATCTCGTAACTACATGAGGAATTGGCTGTTGCTTCTGGTAAAGTTAGTATGACCTGCTCTGCTCCTTTTCTGCGTCTCAAAGGGTGCTGGGGAAGTGTAAGGGGTATGTGTGGGGAAGGTTCTGTAAGTTGGTTTTACTGGTGGCAGAAACAATTGCTTTTAGGATGTTGTTTGATTTGCTTATGCTCCCAGTTTAGAGAATACTACCTGACTTGATTAAAAAAAAAACCAAACAAACCCCTAAACCAACAAAATATGGGAAGTGAATCAAGCAGGATAATCGGAGCACTGACATGTTTTATACTTGTCTGTACTTTCATGGACTGGAAAGGGCCAGAGCCCTAATCTGACATTTTAGGCAGAATACAGAATCATGTATATAGCTAATGTCGTGCAGCCTAGTTGCGTGGTAATTGTGCTGCTCTACATTGAGTGTACCTGACTTCGCTTATTTATGGCTACTAATGAGATTGTATTTTGGTGTGATATTACTGTAATATCAGTGCCTCATATTCATTCATAACCTCACTGACTTTGTGAAGTAAGGAAATGCAAATGCCCTTGGGCAAGTCATTTTAACACGCAAATGAGAAGTCTGTAGGAGTGTTCCGAGCAGAAGCTGCCTTGGGCTTTAGATTTCATCTCGCTATGGATGAATTTATTCATAACTAGCTGTAAAGCTCTGCTGGAGACTCTTGAGCCAGTTCTGAGGAATCTAGTGTATGTCTGCACTTGTCTGCAGTCTGCTTTCTGCTCCGAAGAGTGGCTTTGCACAGCTCAAACCCTGCTATTTACTGGGAGCAGCACCTAGCCTTGTGGGATCTCCTGTACATCAGTGTCTGTTAGCAGAGTTGGGCAAAATCATGAGTTCTAGATCAGTGCTCAAACTTGTCCTCTTGCTTTATTTTATTATTATAGCTTTAGCTCACAGTACCTACATGGCACAATGCAACCTTATGCTGGTTTGTAGCTTGCAGGCAGATAGCATTTAATGGCAGTAGCCATCAGCAGTATTGCATATGAGCTGGCTTGCCTTCCTCCTCAGTGGAGCTTCCTGAGCTTGGGAACAGCGTTGTGCTAATGTGGCTGTTTCATTTCTGGTTCTGGTGTTAATCCAGCAGTTTTAGTTCAAAGGTCAGAAGATCAGCGGTGCCAGCATAATAGCTGGTATGCTACGAATTAAAGTAATACTGGAATAGATTGCTTTGGATTTTAATTGCCTGCTAGACATCCCTATCTTGGTGAACTCTTGCACATCTTGGCCTGTAGCAACAGAAAATGAAGTAGTCTATAAAATTGCAAAAAGAATAACAGCACACAAAGTAAGTAAAGGAAACATGTAGAAATTGTTAAGTCTAAGGCAATTAAAATGTATTCTAAGATATTCCTTTAAATCTGGGTGAGTATCTGGTGTGGGCTCTCAAGTAGCATTCAGGAAGAATTATGTTTAGAAGTTACATGTGAAGTACTGGCTGGCTGTCTCTGCTGACACTGTGCCCCGTGAGAGTCAGTTAGTGTGCCTCACCTCGTTGCTTCCAGTTCTTCTGCTTTAGTTTCCATCTGCTAGAAAATGCATGGATGATGTTCTTCAGCTTAGACCTAACTTGAGTGTCAGTGCTGTGTGACAGTCACTGCTGAGATTGCAGTAGCAGTATCCTAGATTTCTGGTAATAGGTTTGAGTCAAGGTTGTCCTCAAAGCTTTTGGTTTTCTATGGAAACCAGATTGGGTGGTTATTCTCTCTGTGATCCTACCTGCCTGCTTTTCTCTAACACTTCTTTCTCCCTGACCTCCTAGGTATTTTGAATTCAATGGCTTTTGTTCTAGCCCCTTACTCATACCTGTGCGTGAGTCGCTGGGTGGGTGAGATTGAGTTCCAGCAGTGGCAAGAGCTGGTTTTAATTGCCACAGCAGCTGTGTGATAAACAGCATCGCATGCTAGAAACTTCAGCTGGAGTGTGTGTTCTTACATCTCAAATATGAGAGAGACATTTGAAGTTACCATTTGTTCTGTATAGATTCTATTTGCTTTAACTAAAGCAAAAATAAAATGTATACCAGGTAAGAGCATGACTTACTTGCATTAAACAGTATTTTAGACTATGATTTTTATACTGGAGTAGATATTATGCACTTCCCTGCCACTCATAGCAGTTTGGTCTCGTGTTCTGGTACACTTGATAAAACTTGATCATGCGCCTAAGTCTCCTAAGTCTGGTTAAGTTTGATTTGAATCAAACTTATCATGGTTGGTGATGTGCTAGTGCAGAGATTTGATGTTAATGGTTGTAAAACCAGTGTTCTGCATCTTTCTGACAATTTACCAGTGTTTGAGAAGGCTCACTTTCAATTTTATTTGTAAGTAGCAAATAATTTAAAAGACTCTTCTTATTCAGTACTCGAATGATAAAAAAAAAGGGTTGATCTTTGCATGCATTCTACAACCACAACTGTCTAAAGTTATGGGAGGATGCTTTCAAATGTGGTACACACCGGTCTTTGTTACGTTTACCTTCATTTTGTTCACCATCCATTCTTAATGTTATGTCAGAACCAAAGCCTATTTCTAGTTTTGCAAAAGGGAAAAAATAATCCTAGTGAAGCAGATTCTTGTATTGTCTTTAGTCTTTCTGATGTGTGTGCACAAGTCCATGGGACCTGATGAAATCCATCTGTGGGGCCTGAAGGAGCTGGCAAATGAAGTTGCTAAGCCACTGTCCATCATATTTGAAAAATCATGGCAGTCAGGTGAAGTTCCTGATAATTGGAAAAAGAGAAATATAACCCCCATTTTCAAGAAGGGGAAAATAGATGACCGGGGGAATTACAGACCAGTCAGTCTCACCTCTGTGCCTGGCAGAATCTTGGAGCAGATTCTCCTGGAAGGCATGCTAAGGCACACTGTCGTTGTTTAAGACCAGCTGGTTACTCGGAACCGCACAGCAGCTCACTTCTCCACCTCCCCCCTTGAGCATTGTGTACAGTTCTGGTGTCCTCAACATAAATAGGACCTGGAACTGTTGGAACAAGTCCAGAGGAGGGCTATGAGGATGATCAGGGGACTGGAGCACCTCCTGTATGAGGATAGGCTGAGAAAGTTGGGGCTGTTCAGCCTGGAGAAGAGAAGGCTGCGTGGAGACCTCATAGCAGCCTTCCAGTATCTGAAGGAGGCCTGTAAGGATGCTGGGGAGGGACTCTTTGTTAGGGACTGTAGTGATAGGACAAGGGGTAATGGGTTAAAACTTAAACAGGGGAAGTTTAGATTGGATATAAGGAAGAAGTTCTTTACTGTAAGGGTGGTGAGACACTGGAATGGGTTGCCCAGGGAAGTTGTGAATGCTCCATCCCTGGCGGTGTTCAAGGCCAGGTTGGATGGAGTCTTGGATGACATGGTTTAGTGTGAGGTGTCCCTGCCCATGGCGAGGGGTTGGAACTTGATGATCTTAAGGTGCATTCCATCCCTAATTATTCTATGATTCTGTGATAGATACAAACCCACAAATCTCTGTCTGGAGAATGCTTAAAAAAACCCAACAACTCATTAAGATCTTTTCCTCTAATGGCATCATAAATTCTCTATTTGGATCTGTTTTATTAGACAGGGCTTGGAAATTGGGGCTCCTTCTGAAGGCATTTACATATTTAAAGTTCTCAGTAATTGACCTTATTCTACTATGAGCTGTCATTTGTGTTTCAGTACATGAATTGGCCTTCTCTTGAAATCTTTAAAGTCTTTGGACCTTCCTTTGGGAAAGGGTAGAACACTTTTATAGGCTTGTGATTAAGTGCGTTTTTTTGTTCCCCCCCTTTGTTGTTCTTTCCCCCCAGTAGTGGCATTTATCAGTAATGTTTAGAAAGAGGAAGAAAGAATTGTCTTAGTGTTTCTTCTTTTTCATGTGTGGTGAAACAGGAGTTGTCTTGTGTTCACATCTTCCCTGAGCTGAGGAGTCATTCCTTGGCTTGGTTATTGGATTTCAGTAACTTACGTTTATGATATGGTACAGGCATCAAAGAAAACGCTCAAAATACTATGAAAGTATAGCTTAGTTTCTATGGATGTGTGTATACAGATCTCCCTGGATTTATGGAGGCTTCACTGACTCTGCACATGTGGGACCTTGGAGATCCTCTAGTCCAACCCTGCTGCTCAAAGCAGGGTCAGCTAGAGCAGGACTTTGTCTGGTTGAGCTCTGAACATCTCTGAGGATGGCAACTCCGTAAACAAGTCTCTGACCTGTTTCAGTGTTCAGTTGCCATTAAAGTGTTCTTTTTTTCTATATTTACAGGATGCTTCTGATGTTTTATGTGCTGCAGTTGTATATCTAAACACTGCTTCAGCACGGTGCCTGTCAGGAGTCAAGGGAAAAGGTTCTTCAGGGTACTATTCAGAAACTGTATTTCATTGTTTGATATTTATTATTTTTCTGTATGTGAGCTACATAGCAACTGCAAGCTGGAGCTGCTTGTTGGATCTGTCCATTAGATAAGGAACAGAATGACAAAATCACTTTTTGATCGGCTTGTCCGATACAACACTTACCTAATGTGTTACACTTTCTGAAAGCTTTTAAATATCATCCATGTCATTAGTGTCTTGCTAGCCTGTAGAACCAGGTGACATAGTCTTTTTACAGCTATGCACCAAAGTGTTCATTCTTTCTGTGGAAGGTGGACAAATGCATGCTTTAGACTGAATCTTGCATTTAGTTTGATCCATACATGTCAACCAGTCTGCTAGACGTCTGTTTTTCTTTTCTGGAGATGTAGCATGTTTTTTCATATGAAAATGGGGGAAAAATGCATAAAGACAATTTACAGCTTCGTCTCTGTACCTGCAGAAAAGATTGGTACCATAGTCTGAACTGTATTTCTTCAGGAAAACTGGTATTTTGTGTGCCTTTCTGTTCATTCTTCTATTTATCACACTTCCAGTGGTAGCTAATGCATATCTTGGCCTTACAGTGAATTTTACAACTTGCTTTTAGGTGACATTGTTTTATTATATCAAATATGATGATGCACAGGTGGTTTTAGTGTGGAATGAGTGAGGTTTTCAAAGCCAGTGTTTTGTAGGTCTCTCTGTTGTACTGCAGTAATTCACAGAATCACGCAGTACAGTTAGGGTTAGAAGGGACCTCTGGAGATGTAGTGCAACCCCCTGCCAAGGCAGGGCCACCTAGAGCAGGTTGCACAGGAATGCATCCAGATGGGTTTTGAGTGTCTCCAGAGAGAATCAGTAACTTGAGTAATCAGGATGCAGCAGTGAAAATTAAGATGAAAACTTTTATAGGTAGTCTCAAGACCTGTGACTGATTTAGGCTGAAACAGGGGCCTCTGGAGGTCACCTGGTCCAACCTGCCCTGCTGAAAGCTTGGGCAGTGTAAAGTGGAGGTGTAAAATGACAGTGGGCTTAGCTTGGTATCTGCTATAATCTCCCTAGGTAGGTACAGAAAGGAAAGTGATCCCCCAGGTTTTCTCCAGAGTAATAGACCTAAGTGTCTCAGCCTGTCCTTGTTCCTCATGTACTTCAGCCCCCTAATCCCTTGGTGATCTCTCTGCTGAACTTGCTTCAGTTCATCTTTCTTACACTGAGCAGTCTGAAACTGGACACACTTATTTAGCGTGTGAAATGTCACCAGATTTAGACAGAGCACTGTAAGCACTGCAGGGCAAATATTGTTGACTTAATCTTTACTAAAGCTTGAGATGGTGCATTTTCAGAAATGCCTGTTTTTATTCTTTGACTTGTGAGGAACCTGTGAATAACTATTATTATTAATTTTTTTTACCATATCACTGTTTCCAGAAAGGCTTATTTGCTTTGTCTAACTTGTCTAATTTGTAGCCAGACTTGTTTCCTGCAGCCTCAGATTTAATCAATATATTTCTCACGCTCTAAAACTTCTTTCTATCTAAATTGAACTGGGTAGTCACACATCATTTTAGTTACCCTACTGATGTATTTTGCCTTGTGTGGCATGTTATATTGGCTTACATTGTTTTTCTTGACATCGGGCATCAAGCAAACCATTGTGGTTGTATGATTTTTTGAGTGGAAGAAAAGTAGCTTTATTCTTAAGGTCTGCTTTCAATTTATAAATTGCAGGGATGTGCATTGCACCATATTTCAATGCGTCATAGTTAAAAGTCTGTAAAAGTCATACCAGAATAAATGTTTATGGAAGAAATGGGAAAGTGGGCATTCTCAGGAACAGGGATTAGGGGAACAAAAACGGTGGTGGGGAACAGGGAGGAGACAGTGGGTATATTACTGTCAAGCATTCATCAGTCCTTCACGTAACTAGTGGAAAAAGACACTCTGCCCTTTCAGTATCTTTTACCATATAGCTCGTGACATCCAGCAGGCTGGGCGGTGCTGCCAAAGCAGGAGCTAGCTGCGATGGATCTGTTTTGGTGCAAAGTCGAGGTCATCCATTCAGACCCTTGGCTTCGTTTCAGACTGCTCTTATGGTAATGTTTTTCAGTCCTATCACTTTGATTTTTGCCAAAGACTAGCTTGAGCTAAAGTCCTCTTGGGACCTGCACAACATTATTTTTGGCGACTGCAGCACTTGTGCCGTGGGCTGTTGGCAGGTTGAATCACTTGCTTCGTTTGTAAGATACCATGTAGTGTTTCAGGATGTAAGGACAAATCAGCTTGCAGCCTGAGCTTGTCACAGCTGTCTTGCCTTTCACCTCATGGGAAAAGATTTATCAAGAGTAATTATGTCTAATTGAGCCTCTCTTACTGTCTTGCCAATGTTTCTTTTTTTTCTGTTAATTTGATCAGTGGGCATAGATGAGATAAAAGTGTAAACAGTGCCTCTCTGAATGGCTTCATGCTTCTTGGATTATTTAAATGATTCTTTTAATCTGCTGTGAAATTATGTGGGTTGTCATGTGTAATTTCAGCTTAACTCCAGTTTTCTACCTCTTGGACCGTACTTTATTCCAATGAGGAAGGTTTGTTTATTTTTTTTCCATCTGTATAGGGCAAACTTATTTTTGTAAGGCACCTGCAACTTGTTTTCTGTAGGAACAGGAGTGGGCTTTTGAAATTATAATTTGCTCTTTTAAAACAACTTGTAAAAGTGTGCACTGTCCATGAGAGGCTGGTCTGTGTTAAAACTGCAGCCAAGGCCATTTCTTTAAAACATCGGAGTAGTGCATGTCAGCTTTTTTTAACCTTTGTTTTATGTGGATGCAGGTGAAAATTGACTTCTCCCCACCCTATGCTCACCTGAAGGGTTCACGGTTATAAACTTTTTCAAGTTGGGAACAATTAAATGCATTTCTTATAGAAACTTCACTGTTCAGGAGCTTCTTAAAATGACACTGAAAGTGAAAAGGTTTATCAGCTGAGTATAAGTATAGCTAGTAGTGGTACTTTCTGCTTCTTTTTGATGGATTTTGTTTTTGTTGCTCAAATTCCTAACCTTACTGTCGAAATAATATTTATAGTAGTCATGAGTCAACTAAAACTAGCTAAACTTGTAGCAACCTACTTCTTAGTTTATATATGTAATTCGTGAACATTTCAGGAGAAGACAAGGCTGCATTTTAGGGTTGGATGTCTCTGCCTTAATTTATATGAAATAGAGGTATCTTTTAGGGGAAGCTGTGGAGATGTTTTTGTTTTTGAGTGAAGATCTGCCTGGTGTCTTGGATATCTTGAAATATAAATGGTATTTGTATTTTGAGGATGAGGAATTGGAAGATACAGTTAAGAGGAAGGGACATAAAACTCTCATTACTTCAGACTTGAGTTTTCTTTGAACTGCTGTGTAAGTGGAATTTATTGTAGGACAGACAAAGTGAAGAAAATTTCAGTATGGTAAACCTGAATTAAATTTTCTTTCTTTGCCACTACGTGCATTATTGAACTTTTTTTTTTTTCTGTTAAAACCTGGATATTCTTAGTACCAGAATATTAGAATGGCTAGAAATATTTGACTTGCAGCCTAAGCCAGTCTTTAGTTAGAGAGGGAGGTTTCATATATGTGGGGATTATGCAAAAACTGCTGTCACCCTTTTATTCTAGGACAGTGGTATACCAGACAAACATGTAAGATATGCCTTGGCTGGAATAGGTGCATTAAGTTGGCTCACTTTTTTTGCTAAGAATGTTGAATCTGGAGATCTCACTGTTTGTATTTCTGTTTCAGTATATACCAGATGCAGGTTTATGGAAACTAAACTTGCTTTAAAGCAACTATAGGAAAGGTGAATGTCCTGTTTTTATTTAGTCTCTAGCTTCTCAACTGGCAAATTTGAAGGAAAAATTCTAGCAAATGTAAATGATTTTAGTTTATCTCCACACCCTCAGAAAAAGCCTCAAAAACCATGTAATGCCACCCTCCCTCTCAGAAAGCTGGAAGGAAAGTGGAGAAATTCCTGGTAAAATGCTTTCCTTATCTTGACAATTGTACAGAGTGGTAGTGCTGCTCTTCCTGTGCCCATTTGCTTGTAGAAGGTTCAGTGTGCCTCATTGATGGCATGTACAGTGCTCTTACCATGGAGTGCCTGGAGAGGCATATCCCAGGCTGTGATATGCCTCTTGCCAAAAGTAATGCATCAGCCTGGATTGAGCTGAGTGCTTTCCCTTTACATGATGCATGAAACTGTAAGGGATGCCTGTGTTTACAGTTCTTACGCTTGATCATAAATTTGTGTTCTTAGTTGCTTGTGACTTTATCAGACTGATCAAAAATTGCTCAAGCAAATGGAATTCTTCCAGTGCTGAGGAGCTGAAGGTGCTAGTGGGGCACTAGTATTTTTTTTTTTCTGCAAACGCAATGTAAGGTTCTGTGGGCAGGTAGTCAGCATTGCTGATAGATTTTTATTTAGGCTGATGCTTTTGAGAAGTTGTGTAAGATTGCTTTGGTTGATGAGTTTCATCCTTTCTTGACAATTGTTTCTATTTTCACTAGTGGGAAAATATATGATACCAAGTACTAGCTTCATTAATCTGTTTTTGTGCATAAAATGGAGGCTGTTTTTGAAAGTTAAATTCCACTTTGCATAATTACATCCCATGCTAAGCAAGTGGATCAAACAGTCATTAACTGAACCATTGACTAATGGCCACTGGTAGAGGAGAGAAATTAATGGGCAGAAGGGGTCTGCTGCTGTTGAACTCCAGACCCTGTACCAGGTTGCCTTTTGGTTTGTAGCCTTTTCCAAGAAAAAATGCTACTGATTTGGCATACTGCTTTATAGTGTGGCTACTGATCACTGCATCTCCTGAAAGGTACGCCTTAATGCTAGCTTGCAGAAAAGTGGAAGTAAAATCTGACGTTGGCACATGTGCTCCAGGTATAACATTTCCATATTTTTAAATTGAAGCTAATAACAAATGTTATTAATGCTTGCAATTTTTGTATTTTATTGTGATTATGACTGTCAGTTAACTTGCATGTTAGAAGTTTCTTGGCTGTATACATTTGCAGGCACATAAATGTTTCATTTTTAGAATTTGATGATTTGCAGGTTCTGGTCATATATAAAAGGGAAATTGAGTTACAAAACTTGAAGTAAGCCAGTGCATCTAAAGCTACTGCTGTACCACTGCTGGCAGACATTACTAAAGGTCCCATTCAGTATCAGAGGAAGGGGGAGAGAAACCACCCACCACCAAGCACAAAACCATGCGTTATTTCTGCTAACGAACATACGGATCTGGCAAGTTCTCTTGCCATCTTAAGGTATCTGTTCCTGTAGCAGAACCAAGTGGTTTAGGGCTGAGTTACTCCAGTGCTTGTTGCTGTTATTATTATGGGATGTGAATGGGTGATATTTCAGCAGCACGAGTTGAAACTGGTGGCTCAGGTGAAGGGTGATCTTGCCAAAAGGGATTTTTTTTTTTTGTTTTAAACAAATTGCACCAATTGATTCCTTTTGTATAACTGAAGGAATATTGAAGCATATGGTGCATCCATAATTGAACTTGCCATGTACTTTAATTCAGTTTCAGTTCCCTCTGTGGATTGGTCAATTGCTTGTATAGTTCCAGATGTAAAATTTTTCTCGATAAGTCTTTTACAAAAGAACAAGTTTAAAGTACATACTTTGGAGGAAAAAGGGATTTTTATTTTTTTTAATGTATGTCTGTGTGTGTCATGATGCTGTTTCCGTAAGATCACATCTCAAAATTTTGATGTATTTTAGGTGAAAACCATTCTTTGGACAGGACCAGATAATAACTCTAACAGGAATAAAAATCTGAAGAATTCTGTGAACCTACAGCTCTCTAAAGGAATTGATGAGCGGGGTAAGAATTCACTTATCTTGCATAAACCTTACCCTTGTGGATATTTGGCTACTGTAATACAGAATATGCCACTTCCTGCTACATAAATGGAAAAAACAAAGGCAGTTATGAAGGGTGAAGACAGCAGCCACATTCAGTCTTCCTCTTTGCTAGTATAAGACAAAGTATCATCATTCTGAATACTTAAACCTGAAAATGGTACTGGCAGGCGTGAAGTCTTTTACACAGTACAGATACACGGTGGCAGAATGTAAAGTTTGGTGAGGGAAAGATGAATTGTTTGGTGTCTGTTTACTTCAAAATGTAAGAACAAAGTGAAGTGCTGTGTTGGCTATGAAATTGGGGGAAGTAGAGCATTTTTTTTAAACTGGCTTTAGTATATGGGTGTCATGACTCAAGAACTTAAGGGAGTTGCTCTGGGTTTGGAATACTCTAAAATGCATGCATGTCATTTGAATTTAATATCTGACAATAAAAAAAAGAGCTTTTCAAAGTTTTGCCTGATAATTTTTTTTGGCAAGCAGTAGAAAGCTCACATTGTAAAGAAGCTTGAACAGAAAAAGGCTGACAGCGAAGCTTCTTGTTTCTTCTGAAGATCTATCTGACAGTGTATAGTTAAACTGTACTGGATTTTTCTCTTATCCTCTTGACTTCTTTAGCTTCATAGCTATAGGTGATTCATTGTAACAGCTTCTGACCTTCTGTTCTTGGGAGCTCTATGTTGTTAATGGACCAAAAGCAGAATGGCTTTTTAAAAAATACATTGTGGGAATTTAGAGTGTTCTTGATGGACAGGAAGGATAATCCTGTGGCAGAATTGACTTACTATAGTGACTTTCCACTTTGAAGCTTTTATTTGTACCAAAGAAAATGTAGTTCCTGCAGTGCAGTGCGAACATGGATTTAGCTTAATTTTTCTTTTTAAACATGAAGAATTTCTGTGCTTGACATGATGGAGCAGGGGGAAAGTAATTTGCCTGTGTGCAGGTGGATCTTTTTCCTGTTTCCTAAAACAAGGACAGCTGAGGGAAGAGTAAAGGTCATTTGAATATACTCACTGCTGTTACAGATAAGCTAACAATAATTTAGGTCCTCTTTGCTCCTTGCAGATTAGAAAATTACTGAAAATGTTAATAATGTTTTCCTTAGTGCCTTATTTTGAGGAGTACTTAGATTCTTCAGCACAATGAGTTCAGTTATTCTTCCCTAAATTGTTTATACTTCGTCTTTAATTGCAGTTTGGGCCATTTTTGATAGAAGGTTATTTTGTGAATTTATAAGCTTCTTAGGGAATCACTACTTAAGATGAACTATATGGAGTTACCCCTTGTTAATCTATTGCATACCAAACGGCCCTCTTTTCTGAATGTTAGCCAGTCTCCAAAGGAGCAATGCATGGTTAAAATAGAATATAGTTGTGTTGGGGCTTTTGTTTGTTTCTCTTGTTTGGTTGTTGGTTTTGTTTTGCTTAACCTCGTATAAGCACCTAAGACTGAAATGTGTTAAAGTGCTGGTTTTGGAAGCTGAGATTTCATTCACTTTCCTCTGTAGTTTTGATGTTGACAAATGTGTCTCCCAAATCTGACAGCCTAGGAAGGGGACTTGCAACTTAATGTAATATGATGAGCTAGGGTGATGTGTGTGTCAGATCTGTACCTGAAACTGCATTATGACTGGCCTTTTTTACTGCTAGATTTTGCTTCTAGGCCTCCCTCCCGGGTATGTCACTGCTGTACAAGTCATTGAGTTTGTCCTCTGCCTCATACATGCTTGCACAATTCAGAAGGCAGGAGAGAGGCAAGAAGCTGCAGCAGAAGATTTGCTCATCAAACCACATCCTAAAAATAATGTGGTGATTTTAGGTGTCTCTGGGTTGCCTTCTCTGAAGACCAGCAAAGCTAGTAAATGTTTTTAATGAGCAGCATACAGAACTGCAAAAGGAAATCGCTTATCTGAAAATCTGAAAGTTGGTATAACTTTTATTTGTCAAACAAAAACCATAGGTTATAAAAAATGCAACCTCGGGGGTATAGTGCAGCTGTTGTCTCATTCTGAGAGAATTCACAGCCACAATTTTTCTGTAATTCTCTTGGTTTTATATCCTTCTGCAGTGAGAATGTTAATTGAGGCTGCTGTGGGTCATTTTGGACACTAGAAACTGGGATAAGACAGTCTCTTTCTTCACACAATACACAGCTGTTGGATAAGAATAATCTACTTACTTTTTAAACTGTACTTGAAATCTAAAGGTGACAGAGTCCTTGGTTTTCCCTTCATTTTTTTCCCCTTTTTCACCCTTCACTGGGAGTGCATCACTCCTTTCATTTGTGAGTACAGTTTGGAGGTGGGGGATCAACCCACCTAAACATCATCAGTAATCTGAGGTATTTATGAATTTTCTGCATGTTCCTTAATGAAACTTACTGTTCTGTTTTTTCTTTTGTTCTCCTTCTTCAAATCTGTATTACAACAGCATGGGTGTCACTGCAATCTTTGTGTCAGATTGCTTCTGTGAGTGCATTCCAACAGGTGTGTTGTTTTTGTTTTCCTGGCGTTTATTTTGCAATTTACTAGGAGCATAATGCTTTATATCTGTATTTCAGTCTAGTTCGAACAAGTTTAGCTCAAGTAGTGGTTGAGTTGTGGTTTTGATGGAATGCTTGTTCGGCAGGCTTTGTCTGTAAGTGCTTTGGTGTTTTCAGCACATATTTTGGGGCAGCCATAATGCAGTTGCATAATCTTAAACTATGTGTTTTACAAATAGCAGATGTTCATAAGGATTGAATGCAAGCCTTGAGCAGTTGAAGAATTTGGTGCATGATCATGTCAGCATCTCAGGCTTTATTTAAAAAAACTGTTTTTTTTAATCCATTACATGTGTAGTTCAACCTAATACGAATCTTCTGATGATGCAGTAATGTGTGGGATTTGTTTCAGGTTTTTAGGGGCTCCTTACTGAAGTGTCTTGTACAGCTTGAGTTGCTAGTCTGTGGTTTCAGGTGACTCATTTGTGATCCTTGTGACATTCCACCCTCTATTCTGCCCCAAATGGTGGCCAGGAAACTTTGTTTTAATAGGGGAGAGTTCTGATCACATTCAGGAAATGCTGAATATTGTAAACACTGAAAAATGAGAGAACCACACTTGTTTTGATGATCTGAGAGTGACTTAGATGCTTATTGTTTGAAACTGTTTTACATGTGGCAGTTTTGGGGCCTGTTAAATCTAAGACTTAAATACTGCTAAAGCTGTACATAACAGCTCTCCTCTCCCCTGTTTTTTAAATTCTTACTATGAGGTTAAAAATGTAAGAAATGCTGTATTGCAAGCAGTTATTTTTAGTTTTCTGCTAGCTTCAGGACTGCCAGTGCTGCAGATGACAGATTTGGGGCGTTATATTAATAAGTGCCTGAGCCTCAATGAATTCACTTCTTGACTCAAACTATAATCCTGACCTTGATGATGTCCTGTGATCACAATTATATATTGTGGAGAAGAAAGTTGCTTTTAAATTTCTTGTTAAATTCTGATTATTGAGATGTCACCAATCCTTGAATACCATAGATGACTTTTTCCTGCTTGTGTTCATGATTTTAGCTGTTGCTTTTTTAGTTCTTCCAAGGCTGTAATTGTCCTTAATTTTTGTTTGTATGAAATCTGATTGTTTGTCACTTTTTCTCTAGTCTCTCTATTATCTTTGAACAATGTGAGTGACAAACAGTAGTCAAGAACAACGATGGTAGATTGTATGTAGCAGTGATTTCTGTTTTGTTTTCCTTTCTAAAGTATCCCAATTCTTTTCACTTGCCTTTTGAAAGTGGAAAGCTGATATTTTCAGTGAATTATCCATAGTGACTTCAGTTGTTTTTTTAACTTCCTGAAGGCTTAACAAATGTGAAGCCTGATAATATGTAGATTCACTTGAGGTTATTTTTTCCCTTCCTTTTAAATTTGTTGGCAGTGGATTTGATTTCACAATCAGCCTGTCACTGTGTAAAGCTTCTGTAGCTATTCACAGAATCTTTCAGACAAGATTCTTCTGACTAATCTGAGAATCTCACACTGTTTAGCTTTGCAAAGCTTATAAAAGTTTCTGTATCTGTCAGTTTGCTTCATGTTGCTGAGCATGGGTCAAAGTGGAGATCCTTGAGAAAGCTGATCATTGCAACATCCTATTCCCTATTTCATTTTATTTTATTTTATTATCCTTTGGTCATAATTTAAAAAAATCTCACTGCTTCTGCTATCTCCCCCTTCATGTTTATTGCTGCGTTATAATTTCCAGCTAATTTGTTATTCTTTCAGCCTTTGAGAACTTGGTTTCTTTAAGACCCTTCAATGAGAGATCTTGCTGTTCTTTTTAACTTCTGTGTATATTCTTGAACTTTTTGGATATATCACATTGAATAGTTTTGGATGCTAAAACCATCTTAAATGGCTGGGCCACTCTTTCTGGAAACCAGGGTGCTTTACTATGTACATTATTGTAACGAAATTATGATGTTTTTCTTTGAACAGGCAAGCAAAGTAAGATGAATATAAAAAGTATCTCTAGCGGAGCCAAAAGGCACACCTTGTAGTTGTGGCAATAGCATGAGATAACTCTGAATGCGTTTTAACCTGTTTCGTTATGCTGCCTCAGTTTCATTATACTGCCCAGGCTGCTGCACAGTAGAACTGGAAATATTTGAAAGACACACGTTCCCTGCCAGTTGTGAGGCAACCACACCCTGGCTTGTTTGCTCTTATGAAGGTGCATTTTTAATACTGTAAACAGTTCCTTGTGGTTGCTGTGTAATAAGCTGATTTAATGAAGTTTTTGAAAGGAGCACATACTGTAAATCATAGCTTTACTTAACAGGTTCTTTTGTTTGAACACTTTGAACTGTTGAATAAAATGTGTGGCTGCAATTAAGTTTAACCATGTATGTAGTACTGTGATACAGCTGAGGCAACTCTTTGTGTCTGTTCCTTGTACTCAGGTGGTGGGGAAGTCTCCCAGGGTGCTGTGTTCCCCAAACCTTCCTCCTCACCCTCACTGACTGGGTAAATCAATATCCTCCAAGTTTACAGGCACATTTTAGACTTGCCAGTTCTCCAGTAACTGGCTTGGGTCCCAGTAGCTGGTCAGAGCTGTGCTACTGTAGAGAGGTGCCTAGTATGAGTGTTTTGAGAGCCAGTATGGTAATGTGAAATAGTAATTTGCAATTGATTTTTGAGCTGTCTGAGAGGCATCATGTTGGATTTCACTTAGCAAGGGGAAGATGCTTAGAATAATTATACTCTGTTTGCCTTTAGAAGTATTTCTATAAGACTAATATAAAACATGAAAAAGGAAATCTATTGGTTGGCCTCTAGGGTTGCAAAACTTCAAATATGCTTGTGAAGTAGTACATGAGTGAAGTTGTTTCTGATAGTGTCTCGAGTGATACATGTTAATTCTCAAGTGATGTTCTGAGAAGTCACAATCCTAATGTAATTAGTGTTTTGTGGATGATAATGCTTGTGTAAGTTAATTTTGCTTTTGAAAATTAATTGCAATTACAGAATGATGCTCTGTGATAAGTATGTTCTCTTGTGTTGCACAAAAAGTAATTATGTGACTGCAAGATAAACCAGACAAATCCTCCCAAGATTTGTGTTGGTATCCACAAAGAGAAAATCCTCCTTTTTTGAACTTGTTCTTGGACATGAAATCATGGTAATACTGGGGATACTGGATACTTTTACCTAAGAATGACTTTATTTTGTGGTCGCTGGCTGCATTGCTTTCTACCAAAGCATCTAGTCTTTTATTTCTGGGTGCGTCTATAGTTAAAAGTAGTGCCTGATGGTGAAAATGCATACGTTGATCTCTCAAAGTGTGCCCTCAAAACATAATTATTGCTCAGTAATAGACTAAGGAAATCTTTTATAGTGTAACAGTGCTTTTTCCATTGTTGTATAGGTTCCCATGGAATTTAACAGTCTTGTTACCTTGAAATGAATTCAGATATCCCAAATCATTGTTGCAGATGGTCAGCAAGCATACATTTTTATTTAAGTTTTTCTGCTGCTTAAGGAATCAGTGAAACTTTTTTTGTTGGCAGCTCAAGTGCTAAAACACAGAATGGCATTTTCCATAAAAATGTACCAGATCATACAACTGCTGTGCAGTGATCAAATAGTTTTGTCTGAAGTGTGAGGAAGATGGGAAATGAACTAAACATGTTGTTCTGTGCACTTGGATGCCTTCAGTTTACCTGCTTTATGCTTTTGATTACTGCTTGTCCTTTACTACTTTCTATATTCCATACCAAGGTAGGTCCTGGGACTCTGCTGTAGTTCAGCAGCAGTTCTAAGAATCTGCCTTGGCTTTCATAGATAAGATGGTTTACAGGTAAAATAAATTTACGTACAGTACTTGAAGATTTTAGTATTATGAAGGTGGGGAAAACAAAAAAATTCCAAAACCCTGCCTAAAAGCTTTTATGGGTAAATTTCCACAAGCAAATACTCACTTTCTTGTGTCTTTTATTTTGAAATTGATGCTTATAGGGTTCTTTTATTTATTGCTACTGACCTTCTCTGCTGATGCTAGTTGTTAGTCATGACAACTTCTGTACAGTGTGGACTGCAGGCTGACCATAAACTGCAAGCTGATCATAAGGAACTGAAGATAACCTGTGAATTGACTGCTGTAAGGAACTGAAATTAATCTGTGAACTACTTCATCCAGGAAGTTAATAATGGTCCCTCCAAATTACCTGGCTGCCATTGTTACTTGAAATGGAGCAGTTTTGGGTAATCTGGGAGAATATGAAATTTAGGAAATTACATGCTATTTCTAGATTTGAGCAAAGCTCTACTGTCGTTCATGTATATTTATATATTTGCATATGTATGCATATTTTATTCAGAAAAACCCCTACCTTCTCTGTTCTATAAAGAAGAGTACTACTTTCTGCTATTTATTTCTTGTTAATTGTTGGGGGAGGAAGTAGAGAGTGTGATATGACTAACCTACATTGCAACTATAGTATTAATTATTTTTTATACTGACTCTTCACTGATAAAAGAACAACTTAAATGTATTTGTTGTAATTAGCTGATGTAAGTAATTACATTCTCATTACACTTCTATGATAATCTGAGTTTTAAAAACAGAAGCAGTATTATTTCAGTATGCCATGTTACTGTGTGTAATAGGCTATAATAAAACAAAACTAATTTTGAAACTATATTCAAGAAGACTTTTCTTCACACTTGGAGTTTTGTGTGCCAGTAAAGAAATTCTAGCAAGTTTTTTGTTAGTTAATGGATTTGGCAATAAAAATGTCTTGAAATTAATTCTAGGAATCTGAGGCATCCTTGACACATTCAAGAAAACAAATATAATGTACGTACAGTTTAATTGTAGATGAGATCAAGCCTCACTAGCTTACGCGGTCATGGCAGTTGACACTATATGGGGTTTAGCGCTGGAGCTGAATCGAATCTCTGTGGGCTGCCTGGTGCAGAACAGTGTATTTATTTAATGAAGGGCTCTATTTCTGAACTTCCCTTGGCAAGCTGCAGTTGGCTATTGAGGTTGAAAGATTTAGTGTAGGATTTTAATTTTCTAAACCAATGTACAAAATTTTAGGGATAGCTTGTAAGATTCTAAAATTGGGAAGTTGCTAAAACAGAAGATAGTGCTTTTGACTAAAACGTATTTGAAGTAGTCCACTGATGAAAAAATTATAAATATCTAAAAATCATAAAACTGAAAGCCTCCTTAGCATACGTGACTCTGCCAGTGAAGATAAAGTCAGGAGCAGGTCTGTTTGACGTTTCAGGGTTTCACCTGTGTACTGTACTAAGCCTTACTGACACATTAAGAAAAAGTAGCATTGTATTCTTGGATTTCTGGATAGGTTTCATTATCAGAAGGGTTTAAAAGCAAAGCTTTGTCGTTATGACCGATTAATGTACAGTGCTGTCCTGCCAAAGATTGTTATAGTTTTGGTTATACTCTATAACAAATTATGTTGAGATCAATACTGGTAGTAAGAATTCTAATTTTAGACTTGTTTCATTTTTTTCAGAGTTTGCATTTCTGAGGTAAGTGAACTTTTTATTTGAAACTTTCTTCACTTTTTCTTATTTCTGAGGGACAATTTTCAAACATATCTTTTGAGTATGAAGTAGGTGAATGCTGTGTTATAGTGACTTTTATTTACGATGGTACACTTGTAAATTGACTAATGTCTTACCTTGTGTTTTGCAATATATGTTAGTGACTTTTCATTGAATTCTTAAAGTATAATTCAAAAGCAGAAAGCTTATCTTGGGGGGCGGGGGGGAAGGAAGGGGGAAAGAGTGTTACCACCTTTTGAAATCCACTTGTTTCTACAGCATAATTTCATGCAAATATACAAATGTTTAAAAAAGGAAGTTTTGAGTTGATGACAGTTTTATATGGATAATGAGCAGAAGACTGTTTTATTGCATTGTACAACTGCGGTGGCCATGAACGTGTGCATTGAACTTTTATTTATTGCTCTAATTTATAAGTGCCCACTTTCTCTTTGTGGAGACACAGGCTGATATTTTGTATGATAAGTATTTTTACTGTGTAGAGTAGGGGTAGAAGATCTTTTAGAGCCAAATAGTGTGATCCAGCTTCATTTACCTTATAGGTGCATAAAAAACAGCTATGAAGTTTAAACCACAAAGGCAATAATCAAAGAGAATTTATTTTTCCTCCCAGTTCCTAGAAGAATGGTAGAAACAAGCAATACAGAACAACTTGAGAACTTAGTTCCTGTACTAAACATTATTCCACCAAGACTGGCTTCTGCATTATTGTAATAATACGTATTATTATAATCGTACATAACCATGTATTTTTATGTATGTGTATATGTATCTTTCAGAGTGCTTATGGTCTTCATACTCTACAAAAAGAGTTGCTGGATACTGTATGTTTACTGTCATGCCTGGTTAATAAACCTATTTCATCGAATAAGTCCATTTGTTCCTGAAAAGTGTCTGGTTATAGAAATCTGAGTAAGAAAGTTTATCTGATAGCTTGAGCTATGAATTAGGCTTGCAGCTGCATGGAAGTCCTGGATTTCAGGAAATCAGCTTTTGAGGAATTGAAGGCGGTATGTCTCTTCCCATATTTAATGGTTCTATTCCCTGCTACTAGTGGTCCTATCAGAAGTATGTTACTCTGCAGAAGATATGCTGTAAAACGTTTATCACTTCATACGCATCTATAAAGGACAAACTCAATGGACAGACCTCCGGTACTGTTCTTTTTATCCTTTTTATGAACCAGTCTTTCCTTCTGCTCAAGATACAATTCCTCATCTGTTTCCAATGTCAAAGTATAGACAAAGAGCTTTGAAACCAGCAATTACTTCAAGGCGTGTGAGAGAAATATCTTGCTTTGGAATCATCAGTCTGTTTTTGCTCATGCTCGCTGTGTTTATTGTATCTTCTCCATTCTTTAGTGTTGTTTTTTTTTCCAGTGAAAAATAGGGCAGGGTAACACAAACACCATTTTAAAGTTATTTATTTTGAGTTACAAGGCCTGAAGACTTTGTTACTCAGCAAGTGAAATTAATTTTCAGAGTATGGATTCTGATGTTTGCGTACGTCTTATATACTAGGCTTCAGTTTGGGGTAATATTGTATTGGCTTCAGTCCCCATGTAGCACAGAGCTGCTTTGTGAGGAGCACTGACTTCTTTGTAGCCTGCCAAAAAGTGTATGTGGGTTGGCGGCACAAATGCCATCCTTTGGATGGAATTTTTTGATGCCAGGATTAAGCCACAGAAAGTGGAAGGAAAAAACAACAATGCTGAATCTGTTAAAGTTAGTCCCTCAGTATATATATAGTGAAAAATAAAAGCCAACGGTTGCTTGATGGGTGTTTCTTAACATTTAGACACCATAATATTTTCCAAAGCATTTTGAATTGTGGGTGGTATCTTTCAAAAATAAAACAAAATTAAACATTTCAGTAAGTCTGCTGAGTAAGCATTAAATATTGAAAGTAAAAATTACCTAGTTCTTTTAAGTTCTTTGCCTTCTGTCTTCAACTAGAATTTTGGAGTTACCAGGTGCTTTGCAGTTCGGTATTTGGTTTGCTACCTCAAGAGGGAATAGTACTAAAGTCACCATGTTCCTTGATCCAAGTTTTGTGGTAGCTGTATAAGGCTCTTAAAGTTTGTGAGCACAAAAGGCAGGGTGAAGGGCAAGTCATGTAAGTTATTTCATGAATGCAGTGGGATTCGAAATGGCTGAGAATATAATGTTTTCATTAAATATCCCATTTCCTACTACATAGTTTTCTAGCACAGATACTGATTTCCCTCGTGGTGGAAACACATTGTTCTGAAACCACAAGCAAAAAAGTAATTCAGCTAAAATTTCACAAAGAGTTCTAAAATTAGAAACCTGTATTGAAGGTGAGCTTTGGTCCGTGTAGCAGGTTGCAGAACTGAGTCCTGAAATTCTCTAAATGTACATCATGTTCAAAAGGCAACTCCCACAGTGCATGCAGTTGGAGAATGTTCTGTGTAGTTTTGGTTTCAGCCAAAGGTAAAACAGGGTCCCATGCCTCACCATAAGGTTGAGGCTTTTATCAAAGAGGCAACCTAAAATTGCACTGCTGCTACAGAATTTCTTTCTGCTGAAGTGTTATACTTTCCTTCCTTGGAATAGTATTGTTAGATTGGCATATAGACAGTTAATCACACCAGGTCATGGATCTGAGCAGGCTTTGTTTTTTTGGCTACTTTTATTTTTTTGCCTCTCAGTCAGAGTAGCAAAGTGATCCAACTTGCTGCTTACTACATACTAGTGTGGACACAAGGGAGGTCTGAAATTGTGTGGCTGAGACAGAGCATCTTCTGCCAACCAGTGCAGTGCTGGGTAGTCCTAATGCAGTTGTGAAATTTCAGTATTTTGCTTCTTGTGGTGTTACAGAAATTCGCTTTTGCACATCTTAATATGATCAGCCATGTAAAGCTTAATGAGCTCAACTGTGTTCTGAAATCTTTTTAAAAAACTTCCAAATTCTGAATCACTCTCTTCCTTCCTTCCTTCCTTTTTATCCTTTACAGAAACAATCAGAACTATTTTCTACAGTTTTGTTGTATCTGACCAGTATTTTCTGTATCTGACCAGTATTTTCAGAAAGCAGAGAATTATGATAGGTTGGTGTTCTGTGGTGTTTTTTTTAATATAACAAATCTGCAAGACAAGAAAACACTATTGCCTGATAGGGCTTGTTCAATTAAAGTAAAAAATAAAAATAAGAAGTTTGTTTTCATTTTAAATAGCAATAAAGCGTATCAGCTCAAAAGAGCTCTTTGTGCTGGTTACAGTGTATTTTTGAGGGAATGTATTCAAGTAAATGTCATATAAAGGAGCTATCAAAATCACAATTGGTTTCAAAAAGTACACAGCATTTTCTGAGTATTCAATTCATTGTTTTCTTGTTTGGTATTTTGTTTGCTATGCCTTCATAAAAGATTACTATATTGTGCCTTAACTAGATGTTGTTTTTTATAAAATGCATTGTGTAACTTGTTTGTTCCTTGGCTTCCTTCTGCGTAGGATGTCCTGTATTTGTTTACATCTGTGGATTGCTATACTTTCTCATCAATGTTGTGATTACTATTGCATTTAATATTTTCACACTTTTATGGTGAAAAGATTTGACAGCGAGTTGTTGGACTGTTCATCACAGATGTTTTGAAAAGAGAGCTCAACTAAAACCAGTGGTAAATGTGAAATTAGCAAATATTTCTGAAATGAGTAGTGTGTTAGACTGGGGGATGTTCAGATTGGGTGCACATTGGCTGCAGAAAGAGAGGTGTGAAGCAGACACAGTCACAACATGTAAGTATTGTTAAGAGAAGGAGACTCTTGTGTAGGGGCTTTGTGTGACCGTGTTAGGGTTAGGGTGCAACAGTGTTCTGGCAATTCTGGATGTGTATCCTCCTCCTTTCCTGTTTGTACTTCTGGAAAAAAAAAAAATAAACCATGCTGTTCAGTAGAGCTTCTTCTAGGCTTCAAGTATGCCCGTTTGGAAAGTAAAAGTGGCAGAATATCTCTGGATTTGTGTCAGTTTCTTTATTCCTTGCTTCCAAGTAGGTGGTTATCAGGAAATCTTACAGTCCTGAGTCTGTTAGAGATAAGAGGAAAGAAAGAGTGCTGGAAAACAATTTTAAATCACTTACGTGAAATTTAACTTGAGATTCTGCTTTAGAAAAAAGGCCATATGCTGAAAAATGTCAACACATGTTCATAGGAATGAGTAATTGTGAAGTGGAACTTGACTTAGCTCCCTTACTGTTCATATTCATTTAAAAATCCCTTAAGATTACTTTTTCTAAGGTAAATTGCTGATGTTTGTTTGTCCAGTCCCTTAGATAACTAAATCTTGTGGTTGGTACAGAATAGCACACTATTGGGCTGTTAAATAGAAAAGATAGGGATGATTTCTAAATGAATATGCTAAAAATAACTTTCCAGAGCATAGACTTGAGTGCTACTGTGAGCACGGTGCAGATGCTCATAATTGCCTTAGTGAACATGATGTATTCTTTTTCTATTTAAAAAGTGGCAGTGAAGTGTGCTCTGTCACTGGTGCTGAATGCGCTGTTTCATTAGGAATTCATAGTTTTGTGTCTGTGTTTAGGAGGATCTTGGGTTTAGTTTGTCACTGAGCTGAAAATACTGAAGTGACTTCTGGATGGTGTGGGACAGGGCTATATCCAGGGTCATCTGGCCAGTCTGTTGGTGTGGAAGGGCACCATTTGTTGTTGTTCCCCCCCAGTATTTATAACGGACAGTTTGCTGTCAAAAATACTGCCTGCTTTGGATCTGGAGGCTAGAGGATTGCTTTTGCTCAGTCGTAATTAAATGTATTTTCTACAGGATTCTGAGACTCTACCTGTGAACAGATAAGGAGCAGTGAGGAGTGAAATAAGGACTGGATGCTTTGGCTTGCTTTGAGATGCTTGTGTTCAGAACCAGTTCTTGTTTCCTTGGGTTTATGTTTTACCATGTTTCAAGTGCATTTCAATTTATTATAAAAAGCATTTCTAAACTCTCAGAGGGTATACTGTGTCTTCAGCTGCAGTGCTAGCTATTTAATAATAGCTTGGACTGTACTGTAATGAACGTTGTAAATTTTATTATGCGTTTTTTGAAGTTTTTATTTCTTTGTTCACCTTCTTTGTCAGGTCACCATAAAGAAAAGGGTGTTGCCTTTTAATTTTAAGTTTAATATCTGGTAAATTACTTTCAGGCATGTGGTTCTTTTAAAAGTATAAGACATTATAGTGAAAAGGAGTTTGTCTGTACAAAGCTTTATTAGAGGCTACTTTCTGCCTCCCTTGAGAAAATTTTATGAAGGTGGGAGGGAAGATGTGAAGTGGTTTAAAGTGCTGGATACTTTCATTAGTTACCTTACAATTCTTCACTTTATACCTCTGTGCAAGTGAGAAAGAAGTCTACACCTGTTGGTGCATGCCACTGCAGTATGACTTCTCTAATTCTCAGAGAAAAATGCCATATAGAGACAGACCAGAAGTGTCTTTGAATAAGGTCCTGTTTATCCCTCCGCCAAGTAGTTCCCCCTCCCCATCTTCCCAATTTCAGCCGCATGGATTGTGCGAGTGCTGTCTCTGTAAGATAGGCTGGCTTGGCTGTTTGCCTAACCTGCCTGGCTGATTTTTGTCCTTACTAATTTAGGTCTCTCTCATGTCATCCTTGGCTGTAAGCAAGTGGTTTGGGATATTAATACGTTCAGCTAAACTGATGGTGTACAAAGCCAGTATACCTGGGACCTGGATTTGCACAGTGAGGTTTGGTTAGATTTTTCCTCTCCTTTTCCGCCTTGACTAAGTTCTCTATCAAATGCCTGTTCTGTAGGGCACAACGTGACAACCAAGGTTACTTACGTTATATGGAGAGGTGACAGTAGCATGTCTGAGGAAGACAGCAAAGTGTCTTCTTTTCAAAATTTAACCTTTGCCTCCTACAGTTTTTACATGCAGGGGATGTGTTTGATGTTCCTAATTATTCGTTTTAAGTAGTGTTGATTGATTAATAGTTCATAGAACGGTTCATAGAACAGTTTGGGTTGTAAGGGGCATTTAAAGGTCCCAAATACTCATCAGAATATTGCTGAAATGGAGCCTGGGTTGGTCTGTTGTACAGGTGTGTTCTCATTGTGGTAGGCCTTCAAGGAAAGGAAGGGGCTAAATTCTCAACTTTAAGTGAAGCTTATGGCATGAAGCTTCATGGCATGTTCAGTTCCTGCAGATCTCAACGTGCATTGCTGGGCTCAACCGCTTGTTTAAGCCAGGTTTTTAGCAGTACTGTTGTTCGGATGTAATTAGAATGCTTTGTGCAGTATGCTTTGGTCCTAATACAAAGAAAACCCTGCTGCTTATTTGAAGAACAGTTTCCCTGCAGTTAGACTGGTCTGTTAAATAGGTTTAAGATGTATGTTTAAAAGCATGTAGTGAATGAGGAAGACTGGAAAGGGCAACCAAATGAGCACCAGGCAGCATAGCAGTGAGGAAGAGATACACAGGTTCTGGTTGAGACATGGGGCTGTCTTGGATCAGGTCCCTGTCTGTGATTTCTGTTTGTTTGGAAAGATGGAAAACTATTATTTCTTTTGTAAGGCCTAACTAGATGTTTGTGAAAAGCTTTGAGAAGCTTTTGATTAATGACTGTATGCAATATGTGATTATTTCATGCGGAATAATAGAGGGTAGGAGGAGAAAAGCTGGCAATGTTATTCTTAGAGCATTGTGAAACTTAAGGCTTTGTTGTTTTTCAGATGCTGTCTTTATATTTAAATATAATCAGTTGCTTCCCCATATCTTTAGCTCTTCTAAATCAATAATAAAACAAGGAAGAGGTATATCTACCACTTGAAAAGGGAGGAAGAAAAAGTGTAGGGCCATCTGTATGTAGTTTTGGCTTCTTTTTAAAAAAATATAAAAATATTTAAACTGGTTTTGCCATGTTCTGCTTTTACCAACATTTGCAACCAATATATACCTGCAAATATATCTGTGAAAACTTACTGGGTTTTTAAATTTTTTTTTTAACTTTTCCTTTTTGAAAAGCCTCCAGTAGCTGGTGAAAATGTTTACTTGCAGGCTTTTCAGTATTGGTTGCTTAACTTCATATAACTGTAGAGCAATACTCTGCCTCTCCAAATGTAAAGTTGAGTGGCTGTTGGTTTTGAACCTCAGACTCTGATTTCCCCACCCTGTTTTTTCTGATCTTCATTTACCATGGTAACCTCTTGGCTGGAGTTGCTTTTCCTTTTAACATGCCCCCAGCTTCTTTTGCAACAGAAAAGATGTTCCTGAGCAGGTTGACCTGAGGAGTTCTCTCAGCTGTGGGTGACTGAACCTGGGCCAGGATTTGGTAGGGAACTTCTTGGGTGTGATGGAAAGTCATGGTCAGGAGGGCCAAGGACACTGTCCTGCAGAAGCGGATCAGCAGAATTGCAGGAGGCAGATGGAGGTGGCTGCTCTGCCATCTGTTGCCTGCCACGGGGCTATGAATTGGATACGTTAAATGGCCTGGTAGTAAGAGCTCTAGGTGGAATTCTTGTTGAAGTACTTCAGTTTCTAATTTCCTTTTTGTATTAAGGGAAGAAAGGAACTCTGTAGTTGGAAACAGTATGCTGGAGGCAGAAGCCAGTGGGAGAAGTTAGAAACTTACCTACCATGGTGCTGACTGTGGAGTACTTTCCTCGGCAAGAATTCTGCCAGAGAAGTAACACGTGGTTTGTCAGCTGAATGTGGGTGGCATTTAATGTGAAAATTGTCAATAGTAATGCTGGAATATAATGAAAAACAGTGATAATAGAGAGCCATCATTTGTATGGGAGCTTACCTGTGGGAGGGTTGTGGTGAACAAGACTCTCTCTTCAGAGTTTTGTCATCGGTGTATTTGAGAGAAGGAAGAGGTTGCTTTGGTAGAAATACTAACTTGTTCCCCAAAGGTTTTTAAAAAAATCTTTTAAAATCCTAAGTTGGTGCCACCAAACAATAAGTTCTTGCTTTCTCCAATAAATCTGCCTTTGTGGTTTTGAGAAATGCACAGCAATATTACTTTTTATACTGTATTTAAACAATGCCTTTGTAGTGGGTGAAGAAATGAAGCCGCTGAAGTATATGCAACTCTTGGAGAAAAAGAAACCCTTCCCCCCCAAACTGGAGTCTTCACCTTCTTCATCACCACATGAAAATTTTCTTTGTCTGAAGTGAAACAGATTTTGGTTTAGTTGTTAAGCTTTCAGCTCAATTAGAGTTGCACTATTTCACGGACTGTTTATCAGAGGAAGTTTTGGTAAGTGTAGAACTCTTGTAATCTAAACGTGTGTCATGGTTGAAGTGGAGGACAGTATGCAGTTGTAGATCACCTTTTAGCCATGTGATCTGACAAAAATCTGAATTGGGGGTAGACTTATGTTAAATGTATAAAAATGTTTCGCTGGCATTTTAGGTTTCTTTGCACTTCAGAGTGTTAATAGCATTTAAAATTGTTAAGAAATTAATTCAGCATGCAAGAGACACCATTACACTTCTGAAGATGAGACTCCATGTTTTATGTATCTGGTAATATTTCTGCAGGTCTTTATGATACGAAAAACATGTAAGACACCTTTCTGCTTTTTTCAGAATATATATCTTCCAGTACATAGAATGTGGAATGAAATTTCTTTTAGCAAAGGCAATAAGTAATGAAACAAGAATTTTCAAGTAACTGCAAAAAATTAATTGGGAAATGCAAAAAAAAAAAAGGAGAGAATGAGGAAAATGGAGGTAAAGTAGACCGTAAAGGTATGGCTTGAACTGTTGTAAAGCAGGCCTTAGGTTTAGAGTTTCTTTCTTTCGGGTGGTGACAGAATGGCAACAGCAGCAGCAGGGGTTTTTCTCTTGAGGGAGCTACAAACTTTCCTTTAAAACCTGTCCATTAAATTGGTGAGAGTGCTAAGACCTGCTGTTACTGCTATGCTGTTATTATTGCCTGCATGATTAACCGGTTTAGAGGGTTGTATATTCTTTTTCCAGGTGGAGGGGAAAAGGATTCCAAGGTAGATTCGTATTTCAGTGCATTTAAAATTTATGCTTTATTGCAGTAGGACACGGGTTGCTGCTTCTTAACCATCTGTACATACAGGTAGGATGGGCTCAGTTTTCTCATGGCAGAATTGAAAAGCAGAGCACTCGGTTGTGAAAATACAGGTTTTGTGTAGAAAGGAAGTCTTGGTCAGTGGCATGACAATGTTTACAGGAATTACAGAAAACAAATGGCATATTCATTCTTGATGAAAGATTTGGCTGATGTGTTGGAATTACGTACAGAGACCAACAGCAATTACTAACTCGTATTTCAAGTCATTGTACAGTTGTCAATGGTGCCAAAGTTCAGAGGCTGGTGGGCAAAAGACAATTAGAAGTTTATCACATACTATGTCATCGGGTCAGCTTTATACCTTCTTCCCAACTCTAGCTTAAAATATAACACTAGTAAAGTATGTGAAGTTAAAATACTTTACCAGCCTGTTCGTTTACATTGTAATTCTTGGTTTCCATGCTCCATGCTTTTGCCCTTTGAAACAAACAAAACGAAAAAGGTTTTCATACAAGCTTTCTTTAGTTAACTGGCAGAGAGTGCTGTAATTCAAGTGTTGGGTTTTGTCAGTTAATATAGTCAATATTGCTTGGGTCTAGATGTTAATGTAACAAAGATCATGCATCACATTAAAAATGAATGAGTTGCAATTTTCAGGTGGGATAAACCCAGGTTAAGCAGAAGACAATGGACAGAAAATACAGTATCACATGAAAATTTTTCAGTCTTAGCAATTTTAAGATAAAACTTGCACTTTAATCTCTTCATGAATTTCAACATATGCAATGTAGTTCAAAAACTGGTGGGAGTAAACAAACTGTGTGTGTATCAGCCACTTGATAAAAGACAACAGACTTCAGTTTTAGGCAGTAGTGATGTTTTTTGGACAAAAGCTATATAACAAGGGAACAAAGCCATTAAGATGCAACAGATGGTATAACACTCCTTGTTCAATGATGAAAAGTGGTAAGGTTTTAAAACTTGAGTTGTTTACAAGGAAGCATGCCTTTCGGTACAAACTTTAGCAGTTTCATAGGCCAAAATTTATGTGTACCAAATAACACCAAACAGGCTTTAAAAGAAAATGGAAATATTTGTTATATGTTAGCAGGAAAAGATTTCCTGAGTAACATGGGTAGCATTGATACAATTACCCTGTGCCAGTTTTTCTCTTCACTGTTAGAAAGGTTCTTGGACCTGCTTGGAAAATTCATTACTTCTTGTTTTGTAGTCTTTTTGCCATTTTTTGAAATAGAAAGGTAATATTAATCTTGTCATCTTTTAAAAAATGGATCTCTTTTTATGAAACTCCAAGTTTTGAGTGCTAGTCAGTTAAAGTTACTATTGGAACGAAAGCTTGAGACTCAACAAAGTCTGGGAAATGTTGCCTTTGTGCCTCTGAAAGTCAGAAACTTTCAGAGTTTAAAGAAGACTCTTTTTTTTAAAGAGAGCCTTTTTTTAACACTGTGTGTATGAGCATTGTATGTGTTGGTTTATTTTTATTTTACGGGTTATGTGCTTCGTGGAGTTGTCAGCTTTTACTTGTGATACCAGAGAGGCCAGTATATATCTGCTATCTATAAGCTACAAACCCCAGTAAGAGAGAATTAGAAACCCTCCATAACTACTTCTCCTGTACCTTGTTTTTTCCCCATTCCTTCCTTCTCATGACGCTTAACCTATGTCTGATTTGAGACTGCACAGGTCAGCTAAGGCAGAGGAGTGGTAACCCAGAAGGACAGGGTGTGGAAGGGAGAAGTTGTCTGTCAGGTTACAGCCTGTGGTGTTAGCCAACTGTTAGGTAATGTGTCCTGAATTAATCTGACTTCATCCATTTAGGGTGTGTGTGAATTTAACTGATATTTCATTCAGATTGTCTTTCTTTAATGTCTCCTCCAAGAGAGGATGGTAGAAAGGAACATTGAAGGTACTGTGAAAAGAGGGCATTGCACTTTTCTGTTGTGATGGGAGCTTGAAAACTCAGGAGTCTGTTGTTATCTTTATTTGCTCCAGTTGTTATGGTTCACAAACACCTAAATACTCCTGAATCTTGCTAAGTTTATGTATATATGCACACACACATTTATATATGCATAAAATATGCCATAACTTCAAGGAAATGCTACCTACCTTCATGGCACCAGCAGAGCATTTTATGTATCTCAGATGGTGTGTGAAAACTGTGCTGCAGCAGTGTAGCCATTAAACTGTTTCACTAGTTCTTTGATTACCTGTTATTTCATGTGCTATCATTTGGCCAAACGACTGCCAGCAGGGCATTATTTTTGTCTTATTTGCTAGGCAGTAGAGCCTTACAGATGGTGGCTGTGTGGGAGATCGTGGGGAGGGGTAGTACTTGTGGAGGTGAAATACATATTTGTATTTAAAAGTTCAAAGAATCACTTTTTATAAATAAAGGCTAATCTGTTATTTTCCTGGAAGGCAACCTGGCTTTCTCTAGTTAAATGGAATTAGCCAACAGTGTCTGTGGAGATAAGCTCAAAACAATGTGAAAGTTATAGCTCTTTATAAAGGTTATTTTGTGATATTATCTTCAATTTCTGAAGCAAGTAGTCTTTTATTTTAAAAGTACGTTCTTCCACTTCTGTCAGAGTTTATGTGTAAACAGTCCCAGTGTGGAGTAAAAAGCCTGAAAGATAAATAGGACAGCTGCTACTTACAGCAGAAGGGAAAAACGTGCTCTAGCATTCCTGCATATATTTTAAAATTGGTTCATTGGGATTTTTAACTAATTAACTTTATGAAGTATGGGATAATTTTAAGGGGTGGTAAATACTCAGAAAATTGGAGTTGAAAGAGCATTTTCCTGTGTTTGCAGAACTAATTCAACAAATATTTGCCTGACAGTTAATTTTTCACATCCTGAATGGTCATCATAATCAACTTTCGCAACTACTCTGCTGCACAATTTTGGGGAAGAAGTCCTGAGTTGGACTAATAGAATTGAATTGAGGAAGTCTTGCTGAGAAATTGTATACCAGTTGATGGGAAAGAAATAATTATTTTCTTTTTTCCTTTCTAAGAAAAAAACAACAGTTCTGTTAACTGGCTGGATGGTGAAAGGGCAACTTGCTTGTTTCTTGGAGGGAAAAAAAGGCTCCAAGTATCGGAGCAGAGTTTGATTAGAAGATCTGTTGTGACTGATTAAAGGCAAGAGATTTGCATATTAAAAAAACCCTTAGCAACACCTGTTTTGCCAGGGCATTTAGAAGGAGCTTGTGCGGCCCAAGTATGAAGCTTCCCAGCAATAAAACAGAATCCTCTGAACTTTTTCTGGTTCCTTGATGGTGTTCTTTTTCAAACCACATATGTAGAAATAGGTGCTGTCACTTCTGAGGACTGTTGGATGTATTGATTTTATTGCAGTTCTGCTGCATCTTTTCTGGGTAAATGTTAGCTTTGAAGAAGTTCACCTTCAGGCAGCATGAGAAATTGCATGGCCTTTGATCTCATGGTGGACCTGGACTGATTTTTCCTGTCTCCCTCCCGTTCTCAATTAACTTTAGGTATAGAATCATAGAATGGCTTGGGTTGAAAAGGACCTTAAGCTCATCTAGTTCCAACCCCTGCCATGGACACAGACACCTTTCACTAGATCAGGTTGCTCCAAGTCCCATCCAATCTGGCCTTGAACACTTCCAGGGATGAAGCATTCGTAACTTCCTTGGGCAACCTGTTCGAGTGCCTCTCATCAGAGGACAGTGACTTGAATGTTCTGCCTGAATGCTAACAGCAACGTTTGTCAGTATTTATCCAGGCGTCATCGCCAAAGGGAAAATGAGGTCAATAACTGCCCCTGGTATGGGAATTGGGCTGTAAGCTGGAGCTGTTGTAATGATTAAGAGCCAGGGCAGAGGATGGCACTGTCCTGCACCATGGTCTGTTCAGGCAGTGGTGGTTGAGGACCACCAGGTCACAGTGTGGTGAGTTAGCTTGCAAGAGATGCCTTGAGTTAGTCCCAGGTTACTTCCTTTGTAATACCGCTCCTGGTGTGATTACAAAATTGGTTTGGTTGTTTACCGTCATCAAGGAAGGATGGCTGCAGTAGTTTGGCTTAGATTGGTGGAAAACGCTTCTGAACATTGCTGCAGTGTGGGGGGGCTTTGCAGATTGAGGCTGTGAATTTAGTCATTTGGAGCAGTTTTCCTTCATTGGTGGGTAAAGGCCTTTTTAAAGTCACTTCCACAAATTGCTTTTGCTGCCTGTGTTGCTGTGCCCGAGTTGAGTTTCTGGATCAGGTGTGTGTTACTAGGGAGACAGATGAATTCCTCTGCACTGACTGCAACAGCTTAAACCAACTGAAACAGGGATTTATGTACTGCATAATTAAATGATAACTTTACAGAATTTATGCAGATGAGATAGAAACAAGTGATCCAAACAAGGCTTGCACAATAGAAAATGAACTTGTACATCCTTAACTATATGGCATCTTTCCCTCTGGCGGAGACAGCACCGTTTCAATATTAATTGCCTAGTGCTTGCAGTGCGACAAGTAGTTTAGGTAATTATCTCGGGAACTGGCTTTGTTTTGTGCCTCACCTAATATGAAATAGGCCCTATTTTGATTTAATTTATGTACTCTGGTGATTCAAGTATTTAACAGTGTTTAATTCTTCCTATGTATGCTTTCATATCACGACCACAGGGAATTTGTATGTCCTTTGAGGAACATTGTGATACTCTTACTCCAGAAATATAACTGCTGTGTGTCATAAAATTAAGCACGTTTTATGCTACATCCTGTTTTTCAGGTAGATGCTGTTCCTGAGTGTTGTGTTCACATTCCTTAAGTGCTCTGTGACTATTCAGACATGATTCTTATGTGCTTTGCTGTCTAAATCATCTTGAGTGTGGTCGGTTTTTCGTGGAAATCTGCATGGTATGACACGTCAAAACATTAATTCTGACTGGCTGAAGATAGACTGCCTTTAGACAGTCAGGTGACATAACTCGTTACATGAGATTTTGTGTCTTGCTAGAAGAGAGAATCATGATGTGCTGTATTTATGCATGCACACATCCTTCTGGTGTTTGCCAATGTGATTCTGTAACACATTTCTTGGGTTTCATCAACCCATCGAGGGAGAGTTGGGAGCTTCATTGCAGCCTTATGGATTTGAGTAATAGCCAAGCCTGCCTGCTAAGCTGCTGTCCTGGGTTCAGCAGTAGCAGTCATTTTTCTCCTTGGTAGCTGGTGCAGTGCAGTGTTTTGACTTTCGGCTTGGGAACAGAGCTGATAACAATGATGTTTTGGTTTGGCCAAGGACTTTGTGAGCCTCATGCTCTGCCAGGGAGGAGGGAAAGCCAGGAGGAAGCAGAGACAGGACACCTGACCCAAACTGACCAAAGAGGTATTCCATACCACAGCACGTCATGCCCAGGATGTAACTGAGAGTTAGCCGGAAGGGCTGGGAGACTGCAGGGTTGGAGGAGGTATCGGTCGGTGCTTGGTCGGGCTGAGGGAGGGGGGGGGGGGTGCGAGTTATCGGTTGGCTGGTGGTGAGGTGATGTATTCTCTTCCCTTGTTATTTCCTTTATCACTGTTATTATTGGTAGTAGCAGTAGTGATTTGTGTTATACCTTAGTTACTAAACTGTTTTTATTTCAACCCATGGGAGTTGCATTCTTTTTGATTCTTCTCTCCGTCCCCCTGGGAGTAGGGGGAGGGAAAGAAGGGGGGAGTGAGTGAACGAGGTACCTGACTGGGTTTAAACCATGACAGCTGCTCAAAGTTGAAAGCAAATCTTCCTTCTTAATTCTGAACTGGCATCTGAAAGAAATAAGATTAGCTGGCTCTTCAGCCCTGTTTCATGGATTTTTAAGAATAGAAAGCATGAATGAAATCCATCCTTCAACCAAAAGCTCCATAGAAAGATTCTTCTCAAATAACAAGTTATCTTTGCCCTTTCTATTTGGTGCTTTAATGGTCAAGGTTAAAAGTAGAAATGATGAATGAAATGGCCATTTAGTGTATTTTTCTGTCATACCTGTGGCGTTTTATAAGGGGTGTGTGTATATGTATGTGTGTGTATATATATATTGTTTTTAAAGAGGTTCATTGGTTTCACTAATTCATTCAAAATTGGAAAATAGTATGACGTATTTTTTTTGTGGTGGTTTAAGCCCAGACAGTAACTAAGTATCATGCAGCCACTTGCTCACTTCCTCCCTGCAGTGGGATGTGGAGAAGAATCAGGGATGGGAATTGGAGGTAAAAACCTGTGTTTTTTTATAAGAACAGTTTGATAATTGCAATAAAGTAAAATAATAATACTGCAAAGGAAACAGAAAGGAATAAACGCCTGAAAAACCAAGTAGTGCACAACACAGTTGCCCACCCCCTGCTGACCGATACCCAGCCTGACCAGAGCAGTGATAGGTCCCTTCCGGTTGACTTCCCAGGTGTCAGTTTGGTCAGGTGTCCTGTCTCTGCTTCCTCCCAGCTTCCTGTGCCCCTCCTCACTGGCAGAGCATAAGACTGAAAAGTCCTTGACTTAGCGTAAGCACTGCATAGCAACAACTAAAGCATTGATGTGTTATCAACATTATTCTCACACAAAACCCAAAACAACAGTATACCAGCTTCTAGAAAGAAAATTAACTCTATCTCATCCAGAACAAGAGTTTTTAGAAGGGGAATTGTTTGTATTAATTTGGTGCTCAAGAACGCTTTAGCATGGCTGTGCCATTCTCTGGGTATATAGGAGGTCCCCTTGTAGAGTACATTTATTTCTGTTTTCTAAAACCTGGAGAGCCTAATTCTCCAGGCTGTCTGTTGTGAAGAGATAGTAGAAATACAAAGGCATGCCACAAGCTTACATACTGGGAATCACAGATGTGGGAACATTTTCTCTTCAGACTGTCTCCAGAATCCCCCATGTAGCTTCCCACTTCTGCAACTGTTATTCCTGAACGTTTATTATGACTGTCCTGTCTGTCTTCTGGCTTTCCCTTCCTACTTAAGAGACAGAACATTGTGGTCGTGCTCTTAGGATCCTCAGAATGGATACTCTGAAAAATCTCACATGGCTTCACTTTGTTGTTTTCTTTTTAGAGGTCAGGATACTTCTGTCTAACTTAAAAGCCATGGATAACTCTCCCTGGCTGTGTTTGCTGTTCTAGCAAGTAAAGCTTTCATTCTGGGGGAGAGATATATATGCACACACACTTTATTATTATGAGGTATGTTATAAAAGTAAGTAAATCAGAAATTATGCATCTTTCAATAAAGCATAAAACTAGAGGTAGAGATGAGTTATGCTAGTAGAGGTTTCAGTAATGCAGTGGTTGTTTAAAAGCTAGGTCTTTCTTGCTTTATAAGCAGCTGTGCTCGACTTTAAGTGTAAACCTCAACCTCAAACCATATCAAGGTAATGATATGGTTTTTGTGCAACAGTGCATGGACCTTCTCAATAGTACTGAAGAGAAATTAAAATTTTAATTTCTTCGAGGAAGACTCCAGAAGCTGGAATATGGACAGTGTTTCTTCATGTTGCTAGGAGTAGGGAAACAAACAGGTCAGCTGTCTTCTCTTACAGTAGGACTTTCAGGTTTGACAGCAACTGATCTGATCTTATAGGAGGAGCAGATATTGACAAAAGGTCTTTTATTTCTGGGATGGGCTATTCCCACGAATTTGCAGTTTGAATGTAATACTTACATAGCTTAAAGCTGAAATGTATGGTCATAGTAAATGGTACACCTCAAGACAAAGAGAGAGTTTTATTTGTATTTGCATCTTGAAATAGTATTGTGATTTGGCACTGAAGTACACATTTGGCATACAACTTAAGTTCATAAATCATATTTCCAGAATTGCTTTGGTCTTTTTTTCTTTTTGGATGTTACAAAATGTGTGTTTGATTGATAATGATAAATTATAATATGGTGAATGTGGAGATTAATTAGGAATGGTTGCTTTTCTAGTTCGTTCTGATAGAAATCAGAATACTCATGCCTGAAAATGAGGAGTCTTGGACCTAGATTTTCTTTTGTTTGTTCATCTCTTGTCCAAAATTTTATGGTAAATCAGATCTAATGTTGCTTTTGCTTTTGTGATGTATACTAGTGCTATGTAATGAAGAAAGCATCTGCTAGTAATACAGTAAGTTTAAGCTAGGAAAGTCCATTGATATAGTAAGACTCATAACTAATGGCTATAGCAATAAACTTGAAAATGTTTTGGTGCTTGTAGTCTAAATTGCATTTCTTAAAGTGTTGGCAGAAGAAAGTCTGGTGGATTATTAAGTGTACTTACATGTGTGTTTGCTAATTGTCTGGTTAGTATAAAGAAAGATATGGGTGCTTGAAAATGTGTTTCAGCCATGTAGACAATCAAAACTGAGTAAGTTTAGGATGTTAAAAATAATGGTTTTCCTGAAAGGACCACTGCAAGCTGTGTAGTCCAGTGCCAGGCTGAAGTCAATTCAGGTGGCTTAGGACTCAATGTATTGAGTATTTCCAAGGGTGGAGTTTCTACAGACTCTGTAGGCAGCCTGTAGTAGCATGTTTGGTGTTTCTGTCCTGTGCAGTAAACTGTATTTACACTGGTGATTCGTTTCTGTGTGAGTAATGAAGGCTTCTGGGTTCTTGAGGTCTGTAAGAACTATCACTGGACCTCTGTGGTATCTGTGGTGTGGAAGACCTTTGGATGTGCAGCAGTTCTGGAGAAGGTGACTGGGACTGAGTGTCAGAGTTTATTGGTTTGCTCAGTGCTGGGAATGAAAGACAGGATACTTTATCTACAAAACAATGCACAGATGGAAAGATCCAGTGGAGAACTGAAAAAAACTAATTGTCTTTTGATTACCTGTTGAACGGCTTATTAATCATAGAATCATAGAATATTCAGGGTTGGAAAAGACCTTAAGATCATCCAGTTCCAACCCCCCCTGCCATAGGCAGGGACACCTCACACTAAACCGTCTCACCGAATGCTCTGTCCAGCCTGGCCTTGAACACTGCCAGGGATGGATCATTCACAACTTACCTGGGCAACCTAAACTCCCCCTGTTTAAGTTTTAACCCATTACCCCTTGTCCTGTCACTACAGTCCCTAATGAAGAGTCCATCCCCAGCACATCTGTAGTTCCGCTGCAGATACCGGAAGGCTGCTATGAGGTCTCCACTCAGCCTTCTCCAGGCTGAACAGCCCCAGCTTTCTCAGCCTGTCTTCATACAGGAGGTGCTCCAGTCCCCTGATCATCCTCGTGGCCCTTCTCTGGACTTGTTCCAACAGTTCCATGTCCTTTTTATGTTGAGGACACCAGAACTGCACACAATACTTCAAGTGAGGTCTCCTGAGAGCAGAGTAGAGGGACAGGATCACCTCCTTCGACCTGCTGGTCATGCTCCTTTTGATGCAACCCAGGATATGGTTGGCTTTCTGGGCTGCAAGCGCACACTGAAGCCGGCTCATGTTCAGTTTCTCATCAACCAACACCCCCAAGTCCTTCTCCGCAGGGCTGCTCTGAATCTCTTCTCTGCCCAACCTGTAGCTGTGCCTGGGATTGCTCCGACCCAGGTGTAGGACCTTGCACTTGTCATGGTTAAACTTCATGGGGTTGGCATCAGCCCACCTCACAAGCGTGTCAAGGTCCCTCTGGATGGCATTCCTTCCCTCCAGGCTATCAACTGAACCACACAGCTTGGTGTCATCAGCAAACTTGCTGAGGGCGCACTCAATCCCACTGTCCATGTCAGCGACAAAGATGTTAAACAAAACCAGTCCCAACACTGATCCCTGAGGGACACCACTCGTTACTGGTCTCCAGCCGGGCATTGAGCCATTGACCACAACGCTTTGTGTGCAGCCATCCAGCCAGTTCTTTATCCACCGAGTGGTCCATCCATCAAATTGATGTCTCTCCAATTTAGAGGCAAGGATGTCATGTGGGACAGTGTGAAACGCTTTGCACAAACCAGGTAGATGACATCAACTGCTCTACCCCTGTCCATCAGTTCTGTAGCCCCATCATAGAAGGACACCAAATTGGCCAGGCAGGATTTCCCCTTAGTGAAGCCATGCTGGCTGTCACCAAGCACCTTGTTGTTTTTCATGTGCCTTAGCATGGCTTCCAGCAGAATCTGCTCCAAGATTTTGCCAGGCACAGAGGCGAGACTGAGTGGTCTGTGGTTCCCTGGGTCATCCATTTTCCCCTTAAGGAAATTAAGGGTATGGATTACTTGTGCTTTAGCACTCTTTCCTCTTCACCTGAACATATGCATTGTTATATGGAGATGTAGACTACATGCTTTTTTTTTTTTTGGTTCATTTTATTTGTAGTTACTCAACTTGCCAGTCCTCTTTCCCCTCTTTGCTTTGATAATGACTACCTAACTGTACCTAGAAACGTTCCTGGATGCTTGGCTTGCTTATTAAAAGTAATGAAACAGCTAGTCAAAACTTGACTGCTTATGTCAAAAATCATATGCTTGATTATTCACTAAATGTTTCCTCACCTTTGGTCTAAGCACTTACCTGGTAGGTGTCATTGTCCTAATACCATGCTACTCCTTGGGTGATTGCTCTCAGCATTTGGTAATTTAGGAGTTGGAGAAAGGCAAGAATACCTACTATTTAAAGTAATAAGAAGAAAATCTCTTTCTGTCATTTCTGTCTTGATTTAGTAGTAATATGCATCTCCCTACATAAAAATAAAAGGGGCTCTTGAGCAATACTACATTTTGTTCTGGGTTGGTGGATTGCATATGCTTGTATGTTGCCTGAGACTATGAATGTGGAATACCATAGCAGTCTGGCTGTGAACTCCCAGTAACTGGCTTTCTTGCATTCCAGCTAAGTGCTCCATTGAGACCAGTTTCAGTAAGACATACTTCTTGCTTTGGGTTGTACTTTGTTGTTGAACGATTAGACAGGATGTTCCTACCCATCTTGGGTTGTCTGTTGTTAGAAAAAGGGCTTGTAATAAATTGTTTGACATGCATCCAGCTGTGTTTTTTTACAATAATCGGGCTGAGACTGCCCCATCAAAAAGCCATTCTTAATCTTAGTCTAAAGCTGAAGTTCCCATCTGAATTTTCAGTTTACGTTGACAAGAGCCATACATAAACTGGAGCCCTTGCTCTTGTTACCCTTTGCAACAGCAGGAACTAGTGACTGTTTAGCTTCTAGAGGAGTGTAAATTTGACCATGTCAACTGTAACTGCCAAGAGATATTCCAAGAGAAAGAAACCTGTTAAGCTAGGGAGCAATACTGAATTTGGCAGTTAATTTAATGTTGGTATTTCTAGGGAGTTATTAGCTAATATTTTGGGGGCAGAGGGGAATTGTAGTTCAGGAAAACACATGGTGCTCTGAAACTTTGAAACCGAAGTAATCAGAGCACATCTCCTGTGTGACCAGATGTTGATGTCCAAGTCAAACCTTGATTACAAGAAGACAGAACTTGTTTGTCCATAACTGAGAAGGTTTAATCATACCTTTACATTTCTGGAGCTTGTCTCTTACAGGTAACTGAGGCAAAGCTCTAAGGTGTTCTGTTTAACTGGGGTATTGCAAAAGCTTCCATTATCCAGATTTTATAGATTCGTGGATACATGTCATCTTCTAACACTGGGCATTATGTTCCCATGTGTTCATACACCTTTGGAAGCCAGGGATACAGGCAGTAATTTTGAGAGTTTTTTGTTTGTAATTCAAAATTAAATCTCTAAATGTTAATTCATTACGTCATAGGCAAAATGTATGAAACAGATAATCTTTTTATAAAAGTGGGATGTCTGGTATTCAAAATAATCCTCAGTTTGATTTTTCTCCCCTGCCTTCCATAAGAGGTGTGTTCTGTCGTTTTCCAAATCTGTCTGTTCTCAAACTGTTGATTCTTCCTTCTTTTCAGTGAGATTCTTACTGTCAAGGCTTCCTGTAGACCTTCATGTTATTGTCAGATATGCCATTGAAAAAGAAATGCGCATTTTTATTTCTTTTTTTTTTAGATGATGTGTGCTAGTTCCAGGGTGTTCTAGTCAGGTTTTTTTTTTTTTATTAAGATGCATAGTAAACAAGGCGCCAAATCCAAACTGATACCAGAGTTAAAATTAACCATAGTATGATGCTTCATGGAAAGAATCTGAAGTTGGTGGAGTCTTCAGGCTGGTCTTCAGCACTAGGTAGCTCACTTCTTGGGTTATCACAATCTGGATCTGTTGGCTTATTCGCATTACTTGCATTTTTGTAGTTTGATCACCAGAATTCTTATGTAGATACTGATTTAAGTATATTGATACAAACCATGTTAGAAGGACCGCAACAGTATTTTTTAACATGTATTTAAATCTCCATTCTGAGAGATGTTTCCTTTTTAACAGAGGAATGAAATACAGGTACTTGACACTTAAGCATGGGTTTATTTGTGGCCAAGCAGTTATATTTATTCATCTCTTGTCGTCGTTTAAACCCAGTCAAGGAAACTCGTTCGCTCACTCCCGCCTTCTTTCCCTACTCCTGGAGGGACGGAGAGGAGAATCAAAAAGAATGCAACTCCCACGGGTTGAGATAAAAACAGTTTAGTAGCTAAGGTATAGCACAAATCACTACTGGTACCACCAGTAATAATAATGATAAAGGAAATAACAAGGGAAGAGAATACAACACCTCACCACCAGTCGACTGATAACTCGCCCCCCACCCCAGCCTGACCAAGCACTGGCCGATACCTCCTCCAACCCTGCAGACTTAGCCCTTCCAGGTAACTCTCAATTACATCCTGGGCATGACGTGCTGTGGTATGGAATACCTCTTTGGTCAGTTCGGGTCAGGTGTCCTGTCTCTGCTTCCTCCTGGCTTTCCCTCCTCCTTGGCAGAGCATGAGGCTCACAAAGTCCTTGGCCAAACCAAAAGATCATTGTTATCAGCTCTGTTCCCGAGCCGAAAGTCAAAACACTGCACTGCACCAGCTACCAAGGAGGAGAGAAATAACTGCTACTGCTGAACCCAGGACAGCTCTCTAACCTGTTTGCTGTTTCAAATTCCCTTTCTGTTCATGAGAACTGCAGAACAATCTCAAGGAACATGATTAGCTTGCTTAAGTGACTCATCTGCTTATTTTGAAACCTATTGTGGATAGGTTCTATGCTGACATGGTATAACTTTAATGAAATTCTGTCTATTTAAAAATCAAGCCCTGAATATAGAATCATAGAATCATAGAATGGTTAGGGTTGGAAAGGACCTTTAGATCATCTAGTTCCAACCCCCCTGCCATGGGCCGGGACACCTCACACTAAACTGTCTCACCCAGGGCTTTGTCCAGCCTGGCCTTGAACACTGCCAGGGATGGAGCATTCACAACCTCCCTTGGCAACCTATTCCAGTGCCTCACCACCCTAACAGGAAAGAATTTCCTCCTTATATCCAATCTAAACTTCCCCTCTTTAAGTTTTAACCTGTTACCCTTGTCCTGTATATATACAAAAAAAACAGTTAACATGAGATGTGTCTGAGTGGGTCTTGCATGTTCCACTTGTGGGATGCACCAGAGACAATTCATGCAGTGCAGTTGGGAGCAATCATGCACCACTTCCTACAGTTCTGTCATGACTCCAAAATCTTGTAAGGGTGAGGTGAGAAAAATGAATATGGCAGTCTCTGTTGCCTCATTTCTGTCCAACCACAACAATTCTGCTCTTGAATTTCAGATCAGAACTGCAGCCATAGGGAGTGCCAGGCCTGACTGATGTGATGGACACACCCAGGGTGTATGCAGAGGGAGTATTGGGTTTATAACTCCTACTCATGGTATTTCATTACTTTATCTTAGAATAGAAGAATATCTCCTAGTTCATTTCTCCTGTTCAGTCTCCTAGTTCAGTATCTCCTGCTTTTACCCTTAGCTGCCTGGACAGTAGGACTGAAAAGGAAACTGCAGTTATCTTCTACGAATGGAAAAACTGGAATCAGTTATCATGAAAAAAACAAACCAAACCAAAAAAGCATTATTAACTAGTGGTGTTCAGCTGAATCTTACTTATACAGGGCTGTGTGTAGCTCCCAGTTAGGAGAGAAGAGTGAGAGGTGGAGCTGTGCATACATGAGCCACAGCAAACAGCTGCCTTGTTGTGATGTAGTGAGGCTCTGTTAGCCCTTCTAGTGCCACACTAGTGGACCTGTACTTCTCTCTGAGCGTGCACCTGGGACCAATAGCTGCATGGCATCACTGAAAATGAGCTTTTTATTGATAAATATAATCTTACTTGAGAAGCATGTGAAAATTGTTTTCAAGCAATAAAGAACACTCCTCATTTGGCTTGGTGTAATGAGTGGATTTCTCAGGTCAGCTGGGAGATATTTAGGTGGGGAAGTGAGATGTTCCTTGCTTCATTTGTCAGTTAAGTCATAAACAAGCTATTTTACATTGGCAAAACAAGTTAGAAGGTTTCAGCCTCCTGTGAAAGACTGACCATGCCCTACTTTTTAGACAGGGTAATGTTTGCCTTGGACTGCTCTTTAACTTTTCAATTTGTTTACTTACTAGTCTTTTCTTCCCACACTCTTACAAAAGAACAAGACAATGTGCCTGTGAGTTTGGTGGGGTTGATTGGTGTTTTTCTTGTTTTTTTTTTGTTTGTTTGTTTTGTTTTTTTTGTTTGTTTTTTTTATATATTAAAAAAATAGGATTGGGGCAGAATTTTCCACCTGTGTTTTAAATGAAGTAGCTAAAATTGATATATTTCATTTCTCCTTTTGTATTTCAAATGTGGAAGCACATTATACTGAAAATGCACCTTCAAGTAAAAACAGACTTTGTATTCCTGCTCCAGCTTTAAAGAAGCAAAGCGTAAAGAGAGGTTTTATTCTCAAAGTATATTTTTACAGATGAAAGTTTTCTGGTAGATCTACTGGTTTGAATCCTACTACAACACACATGAATTTCTGTAGACAACTTGTGCAGTCTCTGCCTACACACAGTTTTGGGATGTTCTGGGAATATGTATTATATGCAGCTCATTAGTACTGAGGAATTTGTGATGGTATATTCCGTGATAGTGCTTTTAGCAGTTGCTAATAAGGATCTCTTATTCCTTGCGCACTCCTGTTTATGAACTAGCTAATTTTGTGAATGTGACCCTCTGCCCTGCAGATATATTTTTAGCTGCATCTCCGATACTACTGCTGGTCAGGTGGGATTAAATACCATTGTGTTAATACAGTGTAAGCAATATTGGAGGGAGGAGGAAAAACTAACCTTGAAAGTATCTGATTTCTAGCTATAAAATAGCAACCTTTTGAGAATAGGCAGAATTCCCTGAGCAGAGTATCTGGAAGTCATTTTAAATTCCTAATGATCTCTAATATTCTAGTTACGTAGGTATGACCCAAAGCAAAGATGCTTTCCTTTGACCAAATGGTGGGGAATATTCTGGTTTTATTATTTTCCATTTTCATACAGTTTAGCAGAGATTTTATTTTACCTTAAGTCAGCAGCAAAGCCTAATTAGAATTAAAAGCAAGGACTAGCTTGTATGATGTATTAGGAATGAATGAATGAATGTGTTAAAGGTACTCCAGACAACATCTGTGACCAGGATTGCAAAATAAAACTTCATGAGAGTTTTCTCAAGTCAGGTTGGCCTATTTTTTTTGCCTATTGTCTATTGATTTACAGGTATTTTGGGGGGTGGGATGCTTTTACTTAATACTTATACGTTCAAACCTCAATATCGTAATTTTATGGCATCTTTTTATATTTGCTTAGAATGAATGAGTTAACTTGTGCCAAACAAATGGATGAAATGTGCCATGACATTAACATGACAAAGAATGTTTTGTTTTGGATACTTGTTTTTTTTTCTAACTGACTTGTTGGTTCCTGATTAGAAGATGAGGGCACTTAATTCATGAACAGTCCAGTTGACTTCAGCAAGAATTATTCCCTTAAGTAAAATTACTCATGAGTATTGCCAGGGGTCTGTGTGTGTGTTTTTTTTTTGGTGTGTTTTTTGGGGGGGGGAGGGGTTATTACATTTTAAAGTAGTATTTTGTCAAGGGTTAAGTAGTAGTTACCTCAGTTTTCACAAGTAAAAAATATCCTGAATTTGTAGGGTTTCTGGAAGCCGGTTTGAGAGCTGCCAACACCTTTGTTCTGGTTTTGAGACATTATTGAGACTGTAGAGCAACCGGCAAGCCTCTTGAGGCACTGGCTTCCCTTATTGCAAAGCAGGGAAGTTATCTGTACCTGAAGCTTTAATTTTAATCTGGCATAAGGTGAGTGACCAGTTCTTCAGGCACAAATGCCAAAAACCTGCAACGGCCTTTAATTTGTATTCATGCATGAACGCTGTGTAATTCTTGTTGTTGTTTGTCTGTTTCAGGAATTCAGTGCAAAGCTTCTTCCCTTACCCCTTTCTCGCAAGACCTGGAAATCTAATCTGTTAGTGATCATTTCTTTGGGTTTACCTTTTATGAACACTTCGTCAGAAGCAGAAGGATTTACCTATGGTGTAGTCTTCACACTTATGTAGCAAGTAGATGTCTCCATCTACTGTTTCACAACTTGCTCCAATTTAACCTGCTTTTTTCAGGGTTGTCCTCTTTTCTCTGACTTCAGGGAACCTCTTGAAGTGACAGCGTGTAGCATGCTGTAAGTTGGAGGCAAAAAAAATCAGACACTTGGTTCAAAAGAAAGGTAATTAGAGAAACATTAGCGTGCAAATTTGTCATCTCTAATCACTAGCATTCCCCTTGAGACTGGCTACTTGAGCTTGATTTGCAGTTGTTACTATGTGCTTCGTGTCTCTTTCCTCTGTTACGTTTTCCAAATTGCTGCTTGGCTTGCAGTGTATTATTCCCACCAGTGCCTTGGCTGGTAATGGCAAGGTCAGCATGTGGTAGGCAAAAAGCTTCAGAGGCACTCTGAAATATCAGTGTCATACCAATAGGTAATTTGGGTTAGCTCAAAAATTCCCTTGATGCAGATGTGTAAAACTAGTCAGGGTGGTGTGCCTGCTGATGAGGGATTCTAGTTTTTTAAGTGAAGTATATGTAGAGTTGCAGTTACTGTTGTCTACTTGAGATCCCCAATTCTCTCTGCTTTATGAGAAACAATACTTCTGTTTCCTTTCTGTGTCCATCTGCTATGGGCTTTAATATATTCATACCTTATACTTTCAGTTCCTGTAGTCTCTTGAGATCTGACATTGAGCTGTGGTGCTTGCAAAGTCCATCGTATCTAGTATTTCCTGCAGTGATTTTACTATTTTCTTGCCTTTCTAGGGTTTTGCTGCTTAGCTTTATCACAGAAGCAGAAATCTGTTCCACAGATCAAGTGCATATGCTGCTTAGGTGGCCTTCTATATCTTTGTTAGTGCAGTGACGCTCACAGTTCTTTATATTGCAAGGCTTAAAATTTACAGATTAATTTGCTTGCCTTTGTAAAGCCAAGTCACTCTGTAAGTTCAGAACTAATGATGCCTTCTAGGTACTAAGGTGTTGCTGTGATGTGACTTGCATGTAAACTTTGAGCTGTGTATGTTCACATGGGAGCTTTCAAGTCACTTGTTTCATTTGTCTGTTGCTGGTGAAACTGGTGATAGCACACCATTCAGACGCAAATTGCAATTCATTGACATCATGTATATTCTTTTTCCACCTTCATTCCCCCCATATGGTATCATGTCACTGCATATCATGAATAATTTATGGCCTCTTCAGGGCATAGTAGTCATTTGATAAGATCTGCTTTGGTCTACAGGGAAATTACAGGTATTTCAATCAGTAAGAATGATGCTTGGTGAGAAGTATGCTAGTTATCCTTGCTAGGTCACAGACAATTAAAAGTTCTTAAAACCATGAATTTGTTCCCTACAGGGAAACAGATATTTACAATTAGCATTTTGAGACCTTTAGCAGTTATTTAGGAGTTTCTTTTTAGATGTATATTAATATAATTTCATATAAAAATGGTAAAAAATATTTCATGAATTAATATTGGGCTGTTTTTAGGAGCTAAAATACAGTTTAACATCTTTTAAAGGTTAAAGTAGTAGACAGTTTCATGAGCAGTCACTTTGTGAATGGTCAGCTCATAATAATATGCATAGTAAGTCTTAGTTCAGTTCTGCTGATATAAAGAAAAAAGCGTATGGAGGGAATCAGTTGCACTGTCTCAAATCTGAGAAATGCTTGCTTACCCTTTATCATGAGTACTACCACCCCTTTCCTGAAGTTTTAACTAGCAGTGTCTATATTGTTTCATGTGGATTATAATTCTCTTCATCTGTGTGAGATGTACTTTTATTGGGCAGTGGTGTATGGCTATGTGTTGGGTGTGCTGGATTAGGCCCTACTGTACCTGCTGGTATGGTGGCAGAGGATCTTGTTTGAAAACATGATTTCCTGGTTTAGGCAGTGTTTGGCATAAGATAGGAAAAATGCTCAACAGAACCATAAGCTTTGGAAGATGACTTATGGAAATGTAGATGATTAATACTGTAGCTCCTTGGGTAATTTTAACCCAGCCAGAATTAACTCTGTTACTGACAAAAACAGTGGTCTTCTGTTCCTCTTGCTTGCTTGTGTAGCCTCTTGCTAGCATGGGCATTCTGGTAGCTATTCAGCAAACGTGAACAGAAATGGCTTTCTGTTAAAAGTAACCTGACAAAGAAGACATTTCAGGTTCTAGTTGAGTTGGCCTTCTTGATCTGGTTCACCATCTTACCAGCTGGCTGTTGCTGACAGCACATGAAAGGGCTGAGAGTGAGAGAAGCCAAGACTCCTGTCCTCTGCAGTTCCTGCTTCCTCCAGGCTAACATAAGCTGGAATTGCCCTCTGACAATTTAACCCTGAAGGGCAAAGGTAGGGTTTTGTGTGTCACTTGGATGTGTGTGTCAGAGTGTTTTCCTCAAGCAAGTGTGTCCCTTTGGACAGTTAGGCCTTAGTGCATGGTGGGTGGGTGTTTTCTGGAGGGGAGACAGTGTGGGATGGTGGTGTTAGATATGTTTTATTTGTTAAGATGTTCCTTTTCCAGTAGCGAGTAATTGGAGGACTAGCTGCAATCTTGTTAAGATGCAGTAGCACAAAACGGAGTATGATTCTGTAGTAGTGACAATTACCTCATACGTATGGTACTGGGCTCTAAGCTGGCTGCCCTGGGGGGACCCTGGGAGAAATGAGTGTGCGCAGCGAGAGACCCTCTGACCCTCAGCTTGCGTAGCTCATTTGTGGCTCTCTGAAATGGTGCAATTCCTGTTCCCCAAAAGGGCAGTAAGGAGGAACGCTTGAAGACTCCAGTAAGAAAGTTATTTGTAGAATGTGGGTTAGTCCTGGCCTGTAAACTTGAACAATGTCTTCTGTATCCCATGCAAAGCCAGTATGCTAGTGCAACTTTTGTTTTTATTTGTTTAGCGTCACAGTATTATGCAAATCTGATTATGACCTGGGTAATAAGTTTACCAGACTTTCACTTTGTCTTAAAAAGAGTAAGGATGTTTAATCAAAATTGCAATATGAAGAATACCAGGAGTTAATAAGTATTTTGTTCTCAAACCCGTAAGTTACTGGGACTCTACTCCATGAGTGTTGCTGAGGCTTACCCTGAATTGAAGTGGAGCTTAACTATGGCAGGAGTTGAGTAATGGTTGTATTTTGAGGATTGAGACCAACGTAGTGTAAAAAGGCAGCTTTGCAGATGTGAGTTTAAGAGTAGTATTTTCCAAGTATTTTTTAATACAGTTATTTGAATGCATTACATGTTTAGTACTTTGATTGCTAAAGGGCCTTGTCAGATGTTTTTATTAAGGCACCAGCCTCTTTAACCTATGAAGGTTGGTTGATAAACATCCTCTATTACTATAAACATCCTCTTGACCATCTGCCAGTTAATGCCTGAAAGGAAGAAGAAGGTAGAATCTTTTACTTCAGAGCTTGTTTTCAGGCAGATATGCCATTATGTATGTAGTTTTCTGAGAAACAGATGGTTTGTGAAATGAACCTAACAAAAATACAGCTGCAAAAAAAAAAATCATTCCTTTGTGAGTCCTGCAGTGTGGTATTCGTGCTGTGAATATAAGCGTGATTAAGACAATACTAACAACTGTAGCTAAAGGTAAATTGTTGGAAAGCTTTAGGTTTTATTTCTCGAAGATGTATTTAGAAGCTTCTTCAAGTCCACAAAACACCTGAAAAAAGAGAGCAGGCTTTAGCCAGTAATGTATTCAAGTAAGGGGTTTGGCATCTTGCTGTTCTCCCATTTCTTTCCTTTTCCTTCCAGATCTAGGGACAATTGTTGGCAAATTAGTGAATGTGAATGAGTCTCCCATTACACACAGCGTGTTTTTTCTTGGTGTGAGCTGACCTGGAATAGCTTACCTTAGTTTTTCTTAGAGGATAAGGTCTCGCAGGTGTTTCTGGTGCTTTCTCTCCCTGCCTGCTGCAGGGAGGAAGGGATGTAAGACTTGAGTTGTGACATCATGCATCTCAAGGGTTTTTTGTTATCTTTATTTTGTAGGGCAGTTTTGTTTTCATTACACTGATGCTCTTTATTTACCTCTGATGTTTGTAAATACAGCTATTTCTTTTTCCTGAAACGATCCTTTTGTGTGGGCTCTTTTTTCCTCTAATTACCATGTGCAGTTAGCTAAGATTTGATTTGCAACATATTAAGATCTATTTTCTGTATAGATCTTGTATAACACAAAACTAAGTGACATGCTTGAGTAAGAAAAGCATCAGAGAACTGAATCTGTGAGCACATGATATCCCAGCGGCATGGTTTGGTGAAGGTAGTTTTCCTTCAGAGCCTTGTGCAGTTGGTATTTCCATCTTCTCCTCAGCAAAACCATGTTTGCAGCCTGCTGCCTGGTGCAGGGATCACAAGGAGCATTCTTTTGGGTGAAAGTAAACACTCCCACTGTGGAGAAGTGCACTCAAGCAGCAGGTGGGTTTTCAGGTGAGGCTGGTGGTAAGAGTTTTTCATGTGTTGATTCTAGATACAAGGGAAGAAACACACACTTGTGCTTCATTGATACAAAAATATTTCAGAGCCAGGGAGGTTTGAGGAGTACTTATGAGCAAGGAATTTTTGTGTTTGGAAGTAATCTGAGACCATAAATTGAGACCCCGTTGCACTGTAAAAAAAGAACTGAGTGAGCAATGTGATAGGAGTCCTTCTCCTCTGGAGTAAACTTTGTGTTACTATTGACAGCTTTTCTAGGGTATCTTAACCGCTATTTTGCATATGCAGTGTGCAACCAATCTTTACAAAATGTTTGTAAAAATCTTAGAAATGTGTTAAAAATCTGTGTATTATAAAGTGCTATATGAACATGGTGATGGCAACCCTGCGCTCAGTATGGGTTTTGCTGTGTGGTATCTTCCCTGTGCAGTGGAGTGCTGTTTTCCTAACACTTTGCCTTTATGTGGTTGAGACCTTGGTGATGAAATCCATTCGGGCCATTCTCTTAGAAAGTATGTGGTACTCTTAAATAGCATAAAGATACATCTCTTTAGATGTGGAAAAATTCCCTTATCAAGAAAAGACCTTTCTGATTACCAAATCAAAGTTACAATTGGTAATTATTCTGTACCCCAGCACTGAAGTGATATATGGGCTGATGAATCTCTGTATTCTAGATTTCAAATATGTTTTGATAGAGCATGCCAATAATGCTGTGCTCTCCAAGCATTTGAAACTGGGCAGCAACTTGTTCTTGCATGTAATTGCTAGATAACCATTGTAACCTTTATTAAAAACTAGTTCAGCAGAGCACTTTTGCCTATGAATTATGGGATTACTTGTCATAGGTCAGGAGAAGATCCATTAACACAGTGCACCACTTTGGGCTTATTTGATTTGTCTCCCATGTATAGGACATCAGGACTGTGGAAGCTCATCTTCAATTCCCCGTACACCAGTCATGCTAAAAACAGAAACTGTGCCATGTGTGGTAACAGATCTGCTGGAGTTTTTTCCAAATGCTTCTGCTGAGTCTCTTGGAATAAGAGTCAGACTACATCTAAACCTAACTTTTGAGTTTACTGGCAGATTTTAAGCTTGCTTGTACCTGATAAAAATAGTATTTCAGCTGAAGTTCAGGTGTGTTTTTCTTGTCTGGGGTAACTAGTAAAGTCAGTGGGATGAGACTTTTTTGTGCTGGTGTCTGAGCTCAGCTCTCGCTAATAGCAGTATTGGGCAGGATCTGTATTTTACCATTAAAACTGAGACTTCTGCTCCTTGGAAGCTCAGGGTGCAGCAGTGAGGCCACATCACATTATGAGCACATGCAGTACCTGGAAGGGTGCATCTTGCTTTTGTCTTCCTCCTGCTCAAACTTGGCTGCTGCTTTCTGCCTCCTCCACTTAAAGATGTATGCAGCTGCAGGGTGGGCTGAAGTGAGGGATCAATTCTGCTGAAAGCCAACACTTCCAAAGAAGAGGGGGGAAGAGAGCTCTACCCCACCAGCTCACATGTATGCGCTATATAATGTGTTTGGCCCTTTTGGCCTTAATAGGATGTTTCTGAAATCAGTTTCCACTTATGGTATGTCTGGATTTATTATTCTTATAAGTAGGATTTTTTAAATTTGTGCTTGTGCCCATGTTCGTGTACTAGATTGTTTGGATTCCATGCAATACATTAGTAATGTTTTCTTTCCCATGCTTTTCCTAATCCCATTGGAAGCAAACCGTCATGCATTTGTAGTAATGATGCTGTCATATTGTTAAAGTTGGATAAAAGTAATAAACCCTGTCTTAGGCTCTTTGTAGACACTATCAGTGGCATCATATAACAACTCTATAGATTTTGAAAATTGGTCGCCAAATGTATGGAGGAAGGAAAAGATTATCTGCTCCTGAGCAATCCACATTGCCACAATACAGCTGAAAGCCTTTTCTCAAAAGTATTTTGCTACTTGTGAAATAGTTTGAAGTTTTGTCCGTGTGTTCTCAAGACAGTGCATTTTAAAGTTAATCTTGAAATTGAAAAATTGAAAAAAATAAAGTTTGTTGGGTTTCACTGCAGGCATGCAGCCAAGCTTTATAGGTAGGAATAATGTGGACAGTATCTCAGAATGGTTACTTGTCTCTGGGTTTGTTCTTATTTAATGTCAGGTAATAAATTGTTTTTGGCCAAAGGCATGTTCCTGTATCTATGTATTCAAAGGAATGACATGCCATGTGGAGTCCATAACTTCTTCCTAATAGTACTGATTTCTAGCTCTCCTGTTACAATAGTTCTCTAGCCTGTGCAGCGTTTCAGTTGTCTGATATGAACAGGCAAGGGATGTGTTATTTTTTTTCCCCTCAAGATTTATAGTCACTACTTATTTTTACGTTAACTGGTGGAATGTAAAACCTTTGCTGGCATGTTTATTTGAATGAATCATTGTAACAGGCTTTTCTCAAGGCATTTATTTAGTCATGTTCTGCCCTAAAGTATACAGGGAGGCAGGTGAAGAGTTGTCTTGTTCCTGTGTATTCTTGACTGATGAACAGTGACTCAAATGGACTAGGGAGAAGATACTATTTAGATTGTGAAATTGCTTAAAAAGAAACATTCACTTGCAATGGGTACTGGTTTTGTGCTTCTGTTACTAATTCTCCTTTTACATTTGAACCTTTTAACCTGGTATAAGATTAGAGAGTTTTCTCCTCTTTAGTGGCAATGTCCAACATGCAGAGTGCATTTGATTAGGAAATGGATGTGGACAGTGGGTGCTTCTGTGTGGTGGGTGAGTTGGGTGTTTCTGCTATGGCCGAGATGCTGAAAGCATTGTGGTTGCCTTCTGTAGAAGGGCTGCTGCTGGCAGAGGTGTCGTGTCTCCTCCTCTGTGGTTGTGGCCTAAGGGGACAAAAGAAAGTATTTACGTCTCTAATTGTCAATTTTATGCCTTCCTTTTTAGTTTTATGTTCTTTAACATTTGTAGCTTCTGCAACTTCTGTCATCGCTGTTTGATTGCATTGGCCTGGTGCTGCAGGTTTGCAATTACTGACATTCATGAACCTCTGCTTGAAGAATATAATTTTGTAAAATAAGTAAGTTTTCTGCATCTAAACGGACAACCCCCAACAAAACCTGTGTTGTCACCTTTTATGCTATGTTGTTATATTAAGTCACTTTTTTCTGCTTTTGTATGTGTAGATTGTGTTTCCTCTAATGAATACTTACTGAAGTGTAGAATCTCAATTTATGGAAACATGGAGTTCCATGTACTTCGTTAAGAATGGATAAACTTGCTGTTTTGTTTCTTCATAATCTAATTTCCCATATTAACAATTTTCTTATTATAGTTTCTTTCCTAGAATTGCAGTTTCTTTAGAAACAAGGGTATCAAGTTTTTTTGGTATTAAAACCATGAGTTGTTCAACGGTGTACTTTCTCTGTATCTGAGGGTGTTGGTTACAGAGTGCTTTAACTGCAACAGTTGCCCCCTCCCCTGCCAAAATTAAAAGCAAAAAACCCACCTTGCCTTTCTTGAGTTCAATCTTATAGTCATTTACCTGCAGATCATGGTAGTTCTACAGGTCATGTATCTGGTTTATAGTCTGTGCCTACCTGGTATGTACTGTACAATACACTGTCCGTCAATGCATCATATACTTGCTTTAACAATGACTTTAACAATGCTTTAACAATGCTTTAACAATTTCTTGAGACTCTGTTCTCTATCAAACATACTCCAGAAGTTATTTCAAATACCCAAAGTACCTTACCTAAGGAGCCTAATTTCACAGTGCTGCTTGTAGTAAAAAAAAATGTGAATTCATATTTACTGACAAATAAGAGAAATAAAAGAATCCTGTGTGGCGATCCAGACATTCAAAGTCACTTTATTTTTTAACAGAAGAATGTGTGGACAGGATTCTCAGCTATACCTGGTCAGCCTGGGAATGAATGATTCTGTAGCAGTGAGACCACCTTAAGAATACCTTTTGAATAATTAAGTAACACATTGTGCGCTGGGTAATTTTACTGTCCTTGAGTTGAACAGTTGAAGCTGGGAGTAGACTTCCATGACTCCTTAATAGTTAGCTGCAATAATAGTCTCTGGATTCATGAGGTACTTTTACACATTTCTCTTTTCGTTTGGGTTTATTAAAAGTAGCATGTTCATAGTGTTCTGCAGCTCTTCCCTTTTTTCTCACAGATAAATGAGCTCAAAATCTTACATCTTATTTAATCAGTGAATCTGCAGTAACTTTGCAATGACCATGACTCAAGTCAGATTCCAAAACCTGTCTGTTCAGGTAAAAGTCTGGCATTGAAGAGTCTGCTGCAGGTCATGGCTGGGCATGTAGTTTGAGAAATTATATAAGCATTGAATTTTCTGCATTGTGTAATTGTGTAATTTTAATAATATTCTTGGAAATGCGGAAGTGGCTGGTTCCCTGCAACTCAATTTTTTTTTTTCTCATTTGAAAATGAGTATAAAATCTAACCTGTTTTTCCTTCACCCTCTCTCCTCAGAGATCTGTCAAATTACCCCTCTGTTTTAGATTCAGACTCGTCATGAAAATTAATCATTCTGACCCCTGTGAAGTAAATATTATTTTCATTAATGGGAAAATTGCAGAACAGACAAGTAAAATTGCTTGAGTTATGCAGGGCTCTTAGACATGTGGTCAAATAGCTAGACTGTTTTCAATAATTTCTTTGCAAACTTTTTTTATGCAAGCTGTAAGAATATTGATGCCATCTAAGGAGACAGAAAAATGCCTTTTTTTGTTTCCTGAGGAGTTGGATGACCAAGATCACAACTGTGAACTATCATGTATAGAGCAGTATGTCTTGAAATGTGGATAAATGAGCTATCTACTGGTAAGAGTACAAAATACTTTGTAATTTTATTGGGGAAACAGGCAAAGAACCCTTTCAAGTGTTATCTTAAGCTAGCAAAGAGCATGTAGGTCCTTGAATGGGTAGAGAAACCCGACTCTAATGGAAATTACCAGGTCTGCCAGGTGAGTCAAATCAGGATGAAGATGTAAGGTGCTTGTGTTTTATGAAATAGTAGATTATCAGTTCCCAGACAATGCAAGCATAAAAGAGGCTTCTTTGCTGAAAATGAAGACCTTGAGTGAGGCATGAGAGAGTATCTTGAATTACTTTTCGTCTCCTTCTGTAGAATTGACATGAGTCCTGCTTTATCTCAAAGGCGGCATAGATGAATATTTTCTTTTCCTTGATGGAAGGTCTGTTTGGTTACATATGCAAGAAACTTTCTAGCTCAAGAACTGTCTTTTTATTATAGCTGAATTTTGAGTTAGGGATAGAAGATATGATTTATGAAGTTTGAAACTCTTGGAGATTAGTAGGATTTTCAGTTTGACAGAGTTTCAAAGCTGATGAGTAAGTTCTGCTCAACAGAGTGGAATTTTTCATATTCTTTCAGATACTTTGCAACTATAGTGATGTAGTTAATGCCTCTTCTAATGAATTTTATAGGCAGTACACGTCAATATAACTTTTATTGTAAGGCTTCCTTGTGTAGCAGATGTATGGTGTATATTTCTGGTGTGCTGTGAAGGAGACTGGATGCTTATAGAAGTGATGCTCAAAGCACATACGCAGTCAACTGACATCTACAGCTGGGTATTCCTGGTTTAAACACTTCCTGTGGTAAAGGGTAAAACAATGGCTGGTATACTGTGAAAGACTGGGGAAATGAGTTTTCATGTTTTGTTTGACAGAAGTTAGTACCTGCCAGTGGAAACCCACTGGTTGACCAGTGTACACCGATGCCATGCCATTTAGTAACAGAGCTTCGTGGCGTTTAGTTTATTCATTCTTAGGCAGTTCTCTGCCTTCCTGTTTTGCGCATCCAACTTCTCTAGCTGATGTATTGTTTACACTGAGGAACTGAAAATGCATATAAAGTGCTGATGAAAGCCATCATATAAAGTCATTACAGTTCTTTGCCATGGGTGGTAGAATTTGGAAGACTAATATTTATGACTGCCATTTGGCTGCTGGATGACCTTGAGCAAGTCCTTTTCTTTCTCTTGATTTTCCCTTTCTTTGTATTTGGTTTAATGATATTTACCTTATCTGCAAAGCGCTTTGAACCCTTATCAGTGGAAAGCTTCCTAACAAGAAAAATTCTCTGTGGTGCTTCCTCTGTTTCCATTGGCAAACAGCTTTAAAATTCCAAATATAGAAGTCAGTTGAGATGCTGGCTCAGGTTTTAATTTCTTTCAGCAGGAGAAAAATGGATTGAAAAGGAAATGGAAGAGTAGTGAGCTTTCAAATTGTGAATTTGCAAATTCTCTGCTGAATTTGCCTGTTATCCATGGTCCTCCAGTATTTTCTGCCATAGACAATATTTTTTCTTCACTCAGCAGCAGTAACTCTTAAAGTGGAAAGTTCTGTCCTTCTTTTACAGCTTAGCTGTGAAAGCAGGCCAGGCTCAAAAGCAGTAGGGTAACTTATCTGAAGAGAGAACCTGATTTTAAAGAGGGCATATTGGACAGTAAAAAAGGTGGGTCACTACCTCATGTAAGGGAGAAAAAATGGCCTGTTTGCATTTGTTGTTGGTTTTCTCCATTTCAGATTTAAGTATTTGCATTCCTTACTTTAGAGTGCTTACTGTTATCAGGGATATCTCCAAAGGTCACATTTTCATGGTTGTACTCTGTAAATTCCTTGATGTTTCACTTCACTTACTTCTGGACTGGACAAAAGCTTTAGTTCATAGATTAGAAGCAATTTCAATTTAGGAGTATTTTCTTGGTATAGGTATTTCACTTGTAGGACATGCAATTATATTAAAGGTAAACATGAAGCCACTTACAGTTGCAGTAATAGATTGTGTGGCTGGAAATCTGGCCTCAGTGTGGAAGTCTGTAAGCCATGGTGCTTGTGAAAGGCCAGGAGAATTTACGGTGTACTGCACAAAAATGATGATCTGAACATCAGAAGAAGCCTTTTCAGGTCAAATTAATTTAAATGAAATTTTGTTCCATTACCCCTTTTGAGAAAAATGTCAAGAATTATAGTAATTGACTCCTGTAGACAGGGCAGTAGAGTAGTTAATGAATTAAATGTAATGTTACTAATTTTGATTGATACTATTATAATTACGATGTCAAAGGTGTTTGAATTTGTATCAGGCTATAAATCTTAATCAGACTTCTAGTTTACTGTTGATGAGAGGAAAAAAAGCAACACAGAAAATGAGAACCCAGGCACCCCCCAACCTAAGCTGAATCTTCATTCAAAAATGAAGTATAACTCAATTTCAAGGCTCTTAACTGCTGGTTTACAAGAAGATACAAGCAGGTAAAAAGGTTTTACTAGTTCAGCTTTCTTCCTTGTTAAGACGTATTTCTGAGAAGTTCCTGAAGGTCTTGGTATCTGAAAAGCAAAACGTGAATATTCTCTCTGAATTTTACTGTCAGCAGCAGGAGAGATTCCCCTGACAGCCCTCAATGCTCTTCTAGGGTTTTTTGTTGTGTAATAGCCGTAGTCTGACTGGAGATCTTAGAGCCTGAGGTAAAAGGCAGCCTTCTTAAACTTGACCTCTTCTGTTCTTGCTAAGGAGAAATAAAACTTCATTTTACCTAAAGGTGAAATTTATGGAAGGATACGAGAGATCACATTATTCTGTCAGTGACTCTTGAAGCAAATGTTCTTTAGCTTGACAAGCCAAGCATGAAAGGATATGCTTTATTAGGATGCAAATACTATGTATGTGATTCATTTGTTGTCTAATATTTTCATGGGGTTTTGGTTTATTAGAATTATATGCGTATTAGTATGTAGAGAGGCTGTATTAAGGTGTCAAATATTGTATTTTGCTATTCACCAGGCTGAAAGTCAGGATGGCTGTAATTCAAAATCTGGTGGGAGTCTATACCTTCTTTTGTAATTTTCCTAAAATAAGGGATTTCATTTCTTGCTACCTTTTTATATGCCTTTTTTTTTATACTTTTTTCTACATCACCTTACTTCTTTTCTTGCTTCTGTGTTTTTCACCATTTTATACTCAGTGTTTCAGATCCTTCTTTCTGTTTTCTGGAGGTTCTACTGTTCAGGAGTTTTATACCTCTCTGTGATACTCCATTCTTATCTGCCTTTCTGATCCAGAAGAATTTATGCCTCAGTCGGTTTCAGGAGCAACTATCTTGTATTTTTAAGAGTAATTTTAAGAGCTTAGCTGTGACTTCTGAGTGTGCTGCTTTTGATTGCTGTGTAGGTTTGTGCAAGTCAGCTGGCTTGGTGCTTTTCAGAATCCTATCCTAGCTGTGTTTCTGTATGAATAATAGCCATTAGTGCTCAACAGTCATGTAGTTGAAAAGATGTGTAAAAATGAAGTTTACTTTGTAGTAATGTTGCTTACCAGTTTCTGGTATTCAGTGTCCTCAGTGACAGCATATGCTTGACTGGAGATGAAAGTTAAAGCCCTGTGAAAGCTGTGGTTGGAGGTAGCCTTCCAGGAGTACTGCTCTGTAGGCTGTTCTCTATTGCAGCAGTGTACTGTGGGTACAGGAATTCAGTCAACTGCTAGACGCAGGGCTTTGAAAACACCCACCTCAACACTCAAGAAAATGAGGTGATGGAGTCCTATTCCATTTGAGGTAAGCTTTGCAAATAGGTTTTAGACTTGTCTGGTGCCATAGGAGCAGCAGCCTCTTCTGTTCCCTGCAGTGCATCATCTCATGTTTCTTGAACTTAATTGGTGAAATTTGTCCAGGCTGTCTTCATTCCTCTGGTAGTAATTACAGTAATAATCAGCTAATGCACATACAACCACAGCCTTTTGTTTTTATTGGGAAGGGAAAGACAGACCTATTAAAAGTATTTTCATGGGTTTGTGATGGCAGAACACGTCATGTAGACTGATTTGTTTAGAAAGTGTAACAGGTATAGGTGGTGCCTTCCTAAAGAAAACCGAGGAGGATATTTTCCGATGCTCATGCTTTCTTTCCTTTGAAAATCTAGACTAGTTAGTAGGACATCCTGCAAAGGTCTGCTTGCTTTTCTGGGAAGATGAATGGACTGAAGGCTGTGTAGGCCAGGGGGGAAAGAAACTGTCAGAAAGAAACATCTGTACTTGTAGTTATTTTATTTTCAGCATTTCCAAATACTGTTAGATTCTGCCGAGAATGAATAAAAGTTATTCTTAGTGTTTCCAGAGAGCATTCTTTTTCCCCTTCTTTTGGAAAGGCTTTGGCTACACTTTCAATACTTCCTGATGCTGTTAATTATATAAGGCTTTGGACTGCTAATGTGCGGGTGACTTGCTCTCTGTGAGAACAGCTGTTGCAGGATGCAATAGAAAAGTGGGGGAAGTGAAACATTCCCTGGGTAGGTGGCAGATTCTGAAGCCAGGAGGATGAATCTGCAAGGATTCCTCATTTTGTTTGTGCTGCATATTGACATCTGGAACCTAGCAAACAATCCTTTGAATTCTTTTCAAGGAACACATTTTAGTGAGGTAAGAAAATAGCCTTTTTCAGTAGAATGAAGTTTGTTCTTCCCTCCCTCTCTACGCCTACACCAATGTTTTTTCAGCTCTGCAAGTGTGTTTTTTCTCACCCTCTATGCTGTGTAGGCGGCCTTCCCAATCACAATTGAGCTTCATAGGCAATCTTTTACCAAAAAAAAAAAAAGAAAAAAGTTGTTTTTATACAGCAGGTCTATAATTTAACACCAAAGGAAATGGAGAGTTCTGGACTGGAATTATGATGCATCTTAGAAATGTTTGAACAGGTGAAGAATTTCATCCTAAAGAAAGCAAGGAAATCTTTTCTTGAGCAGAAGGCCACCACCTGAGGAAATGATTTATTTACCTGCTGCCCAAATGACTTGCCAAAATGTCAGTAGCAATTGTAATCAGATAGATTTTAAACCTTTTCCTTGCCTCATTACACTGAGAGGTAATTGAACTTTCCTGCCCCAAGATTAGAATATGATTCTACTTGAAAGAGACAGGCACAGTTTGTTGATAATATGAAAGTTAGAAAGCAGTTCTTCCTTCAGTGTTACCTTGTTTTAAACACGAGTTTAGTTCTCTCTGACCTCTGGAAACTGCTTTTGCTGCATATGATATGTACTGCAGCTCTTCTGATGATGCTTCTTAGTTTTCCAGGGTCTTAATTTCACATAGTATCTTGTCAATAAGCCTAAACCTAATTTGCAGTTACAAAACCCAACTCTGAAAGCTGTATTTTTAATTACTTAAAGTAAGATAACAATAATTACTTTCTTGAGCTCTGTTGTAATGATGTCTGGCGCTTCTTAAAGAATTTTGGTTGATACTAACGTTCTTGCCACCAAGTATTCAAACTTCATTCAACCCTGTCTGGAAATATTATTGGGATAGTAGTAATGGGTGACTAAAAATTACTTGCATATCAACCTATCAAATTTCAGAGATCACTATAATAGAATAAATAGGGTTTGTACCATGGTTTTACATGCAGCTTATGATGGCATTGCAGCGGAAAGCAGCTGTCCTTGACTGCTTACCCTGACCTGTGCCTTCTCTGCCTTTTGTCAGCACAAATTCTTACGTAGCTGTGCAGTGATCTGGACTGGGAAAAGCCAGATTTGGAGAAATGATCTAGGTCTTCTCCTCAAGTCTCCTTATTTAGAGTTGGATTTTAATCCATCTTTTTGATATGATTCACCACACATCTCTTCTAACACTGGAGCTTGGTGGGAGGAGAGGAGGACAAAAATTCACTGTCTGTGCTCTACCTCCAGTTTGTGCCCCTGCAGTGTTCTCGGGTCTGCAGTATGAATCTCCATGGTTACATCTGTTTGCCCAGTCTAATTTTAGAGGGCTCCAGTCATCTTTTGTAGCAATAGATAGAGGTCAGATATTAAGGCTAATGTTGAAACAATACAGGTTTTATTACAGGACCTGGTAAATATGAAGGACTAGCTTTGAGCCATTTTTCCTTGCTATACTTGGGGACTTCTTAGAGGAGTGTAGCTAGTGACTTAATAAATAACCCCCCTCTTTCCTTTGCGATTGGCCTTTATGTTGAAAAAGGTGAGAAAAAAAGTGGGCCACAGCACTGTGAAATGTCCCCTTTCAGGTGTAACCAAATGTTTGCCAGAATGTGTTCTGGAAGAAAATAACGTGGTTCAGAAAAAGGGTGATAAAAGAAAGGTTGGGATTGTTATATTAAGAAACTTCTCATGCAAGCACTCTCAAATGAGTAAGCTAGCCACTTAAACTTAATAGGTTCATAGTTTTATAAGTCTTTGTTACTTCTGGCTTCTAACTAGCACAGTTTCCACAATACCATTTCCCTTTTGAAAAAAATTTAACCTGTTTGTTTCCCTTTCAAATATTGTTCATACCCATGGTCTTTCTGCTTCCAGGTTTCACCATGGCATGATTCCTCTGAAGCTGATCGTGGCAGCCGCCAGGAGTTTTTGCTAAAGCTGTGTGTGCTTGCCTTCTCAGGAATTTAGATAGGTAAGTGTGCATGCTCCACTTTCTGCACTGTGTGACAGTTACCCTTTAGAGTAGTGCCAGTTGCCACAAAATCAGTGTTGGCTTTGTGACTGCTGATGGTGTGCAGTGTTTCATGCAATATGGAAGGGGTGGTCTCCAGCAGGTAGGCTGGCTGCTGCCGTGTGCCAGACTGTATCCCACTCTGGCGCTGAATGCATCCTCTATATGCAAAGAGATTTTCTCAGGAGAGAGATGCAAGGGGACTAGATGAATATTTCCTTCCCCCTTTCTACTAGATATTTGTAGAAGTGTTCGTAAAAGCAGGTTGGACTCTTCAGGCAGTGACAGAATGCCTGTTTTGTCACATTTTCTAAAACACAGTAGTTCTTGTAGGTGGTTTATTTTAATCTACTTGTGAAACTAAACTCATGTTGTAAGGAAGGGATGATTATTCTGAATGTGCCCAGTTCTTGAAAAGGACTGTCTTTTAGTACATGATCTATTCTTTCACAGAAATATATTTTTAGGGAGTTTGTGAAACCATAAAAACGATGCTGCAAGTGTGAGATGCTGCAGGTCCACCCATGCAGCCTTGCCCTCTGCCTTGTATCAGATGCAAGTCTTTTGCAGATGTGTAATGACCTGGATCAAGAAGGCTGGAAAACTGCAGTGTGTGGCTTTGGGTAGAGGGAGGAGGGATGGGGAGCAGTGGTGTTGGCCCTGCAAAGATGGGTAGGGGTGGATTTGTTTTCAGGTGGATGCGCTTCCTGAATTAATGCCACATGTTGTGCGAGCCGTAGTGCTGCCACCTGAAGGGAGGTGACCATAATATTGCTGGGGACTGCAGGGAGAGAAGCATTGACATCTGAACTTGGATCAGTGTACCCTGATTTGCAGACAGGCTGTAAAAACACGACCTTCTCCATGTAATAGATTTTAATGATCTATTTATTAACAGATGTTGAAAGCTACAGGTACAGGACATGCAAAAGAACTCCAGTCTGGAAGTGACAAGCAGTGTAATAAACATTGCTACCAAAGAAAAAAACCTTCCTTGTAACCTAAGTTCATCAGTGTGCCACGTCTAAAGAAACAAATAGGTTTCTTCGAGAGAACCTGCCCTGTAGTTGTTGCAGTCGTTCAGGACAATGTTGTTGTATCGAATGTGTCAATTTAAGTCTGTTCTTCTGAAGTGCTGTCAGCAAAGCTGTGCTGTGTTTGTAAGGGAGTGGTTAGCCCCTGGGGTTTGATTTATTGTAACAACAAAACCTTTCCTTCAGAGGACACATATATATTGTAAACAAACATGTCTTTTTGTGGATCTGGAGGAGCCCTTGGAAAAGGCTGTTTTAGTTACTTTCCCCTTGAATCATCTTACCTCTTCACTTGGCACTTCAGTGTCAGTTTTTGCATGCAGTCATTATTGTGGTTTTCTTCGGTATGTAGTTCTCAAAGTTACAGATAGAGGAGAAAATACTGTGTCCATCTCTTTCCCAGCACACCATACAGAACTTCTGTTTTGTTTTGCTTTTGAAGTTTGTGGTCCCATGGGACATACTTTGATCCTAAACGCTGTGTAGTGGGGCATGAACAGTGAAAAAGTGCTGTCTTGAGTGATGAAGTAAAAGTAATCTCTCAGCTGCTAATTTAACTTATTGGTGGAAAGTAAGGAAATGCTCCTCCCCCACCTCCACTCCCCCCGCTATTTTTGGATTCTACAGTTTGGGTTTTTTGTTGTACATTTTCCATAAAGAATGTCTCAGTAACTAAGCTAACTTTGCCAGTGATGATGTCACCATGTTATACCACCAAACTACTTAACGAAGGTGGTAAGCTCCTTTTTATTACACGTGCAATTTTTGTTCATTAATGCTAATTGTTTCCCAGTGGACTATTTAAAATCATTAAGTTCTAGCTCATAACAAATCTATATATACAAAGTTGTATTTAAAATGTAATTTGTTTCACTAGTAACTGTTCTGGTTGTTTACGAGCTTGTATGCTAGAGGTCCTACAGACCCAGTCTTGTGTACTGAAACTCAACAGCAGGTTTTACAGTTGGGACTAAAACGTTTTAGTAAACCATATCCATGTTAACAGGTAGCCTTTTTAGAAACAATAACATGCTCCAATAAAGCTGACATTTGCTTATGTTTCAAATACCAAATCTAATTTAAAAGATATTTATGTGGAAGACCCAGCAGCATAAACTTTGTTCTGTTAGCTTCCCCACATTCTTTTGGTAATATAGACAGAATGAAACTTATAAAATACAGCTTAACCTGAGGACCAGGGGGAGGGAACAGAGGGATGCTCACTGTGCCTAAGTGGCTGATGTTGACCTTAAGTTATTTTTTGTAGGATAGTGTTTAAAGCTGCTGGTTTTATCTTAAGTATTCTTTTCCTGTTGACAATTTGAAGCCTAATGGCTTCATTTATCATGGTAATAAGGTCTGGTTGGTGTGGGAAAGGTTTTGCCTCAATGATCATTGCTTGCTCTTTCAGGTGATGTGGTTGAGTACACAATGCTGTATGCTCTGTAATGGGAGATGGCAGCTGTATGGGTACCCACCCTTTCTCTGCGTGGACAGGAGGAGATGTAGAGAGCTGTGTTCCTTTCTTATATTTTGTAGGTTTAGTCCCGTCCGACCCCTGTCCCCGTCCCCCCCCAGCTGTCCCAAGGTTTAGTTGATTTCTACAAAGGGTTTGTGTTACTAGGATTGTGTAGGTCTGTACTTCAAGCTGTTTCCCTGAGAAGTCTGAAGAAAGTTAGGAAAAAACCCTGCAATTAATGTTTAGTCTTGGGGTTCTTGTAAAGAAAGGTTGCTGCTTGAGGAGTGCATCTATGTATTTCATTTGTATGCATGTACCTGAGAGACAGAGGGGATTAAGGGTATTAGATGATCGTATTGATGAGTGAACATTACCAAGTTAGTGACTGCCTTCTGTGATGTCTTTGTGGTATTTCAATGATAACTACAATATTGTCATTAAATGGAAAAGAAATAAAAAGTGCTTAGTATATTTTAACCTTCCTTTATGCTTAAGATAGTGCAGTAAATAGGCAAAAATTAGTATGTCATAGTTGGAGGTAATTTAATGTAGTGCAGTTCTAGAGAATTACAGTTGGACCATTCAAAAAAACTTGGATAATGTTCTTAATAACTAAAGATGTCCATTATAATAGGAAATGGATCTTCAGGAGGAAAGTCTCATCTTCAGTTCCCTGTTTGTGAGACTTCTGAATATACAATTCTTTAAACCATATGTATATGAGTGAAGGAAAAGAGAAAAGCCTGGATTCCATTAATTCTTGGCTACCCATAAACTGACAAGGATCTTATACTATTTTCCTAGTCTAGAATGACTGAAGATTTAGTGGTATGGATTGTAATGATCCATGTTCTTTGCTGTTACAGGCACCTGTTGACTACACAGGCCAAGAATGAGGGTACATAGGCTGTCTGCATGCTTCCTGATTTCAGAATGGTTAGGCACACCCAAGTTAGCTTTAATATAGCTAGCCTGGATTAGAAAAGATTGCAAGGATTTAACAGCATGGATTTTAGCATAGCCTGCTGGAGACTGGTAGGGAGTCTGGGTGCTTAATCGCTGCAGTCTTTTGCCCTGGAAATAGAGTGGATTTTGTAAAACTCTATGAGTTCTGTAGCTTGCATAAATGTGGAGAGCTGTTGGTAGCTTAAATGCATATATTGTTGTGTGTACGAATTTTTCCTAGTTTTGTCTTTAAAATGTGGAATATAGTATAATTTAGAACTAGAAACTATGGACCTAGTGTTATGCATGATTATGAATGCACACTGATTAAGGAGATGTTTTCTGTAGTTGATCCTGCTGTGTTAACACTTTGTGGGACTGGCTGGTAAAGAATGAGCAACCCTGGTATTTTGATTTTCTCCATGGCTCAGCTTGTGTATTGCTAAAGTATAGTGTGCTGCTGTACTGCTTAAACTTCAATAGCAACAGATTTTGGCAGTTAAAATGCATTGCAGGTTAGTACCAGAAATTTGCAATTAAATCTGAGACACAGAACAGACGGAGAATCTGTGAATTGGAGCTAAAAGTAAGTTCACGGACAGAAAAAAACCAACCAAAACCCCAAAAGAACAAAACCCCAAAACAAACCAACAAAACCCAGACTACTTCCCTTCTCCAAGAAAACCCAAACAACAACCCTCCCCAAACCCAAACTCATAAGGGGACCACAGAGTAGCAAAGTGGAATTAGAAACTGTGAACTTCATTCATGTGTTGTCATTGACTTAGTGCTATTTCTCTGCTTTGCTTTTTTACCTGCCGAAGGAAAATGCTTGGTTCCTTTATGAAGTGTTTTGAGAACATATGCAACTGCTACTACTGCAACTGCTACTACTACAACTGCATTGACCATTAGAATTCCTAAAATTATCTGCTTCAGACAGAACAAGGTGAAATACAACGTTTATTTGAAAAGCATCCAGTTTCAATGAGAATATTTCTGGGAATTTGAAAATGAGCAATTCTTAAATGATTCAGTCTGTCTGAAAGCAAAAGAAGCCTCATCTCTAGCCTGAATTTGTTTAGGTCTAATTTCTAGTAATTGGTGGTTCTTTTGTATCTCTGCTTGATGAAAGATCAAATTCCCTCCTTCTCTTGCTTTTTGTATTCTTTCTATAGGGATATTAATTTCTTTCTTCTGGTTCTTCAGCATCCTTCTTGAACTGTGAAATCAAGAACTAATTGCAGTTTTCTGTGCCAAACAAATGTAACTGTTTTGCTCTCTTATTTGGTATCTTGCTTGTTTAAATGTTAGTGGATTGCATGAGATTAGCCACATCTGCGTGTTGTGAGTTCTCTGTTGCATACACAGATTCAAGCAAGTGAACTTGAAAATTGGAGTAATGCACAGAGGTGTCACCTGTGCAGATCAGAATTCACGCTTTCCACCTGAGATCAGAGGAGATCAGCTTCCTTTTCAGTCTAATTGTACTCACTGCTTATGCATAATGCAAAACCACAACTTGACTCTGCTCTACTTGATGAAAGATAAAGATCAGCGTCTACTAGAGAGTGTGATGCTAGCTTTACAGATCTTGTCAGCATGAGGCATTAGTCATCTCTTTTTATGTATATAATGTAACATAAAAGTATATGAACATCATAATGTGAATGGTGCTGTATAGCTTTTGAATTGTCACAGACTCATAGATTTACTAGGTTGGAAGGGACCTCAAGGATTGTCTGGTCCAGCCTTTCTTGGCAAAAGCATGGTTTAGACAAGATGTCCCAGCACCCTGTCCAGCTCAGTCTTAAAAGTGTCCAAAGTTGGGGAATCCACCGCTTCTCAGGCGAAATTATTCCAATGTCTGATTGTTCTCACTGTGAAAAATTTTCCTCTTGTGTCCAATTGAAATCTCCAGGAATAACTTGCACCCATTACCCTTGTCTTTTCCACATGACTCCTTGTAAAAAGGAAGTCTCAGTCTTCTTTGTAACAGTAGTATAATTAGTAAGTAGTGCTTCCTGTTAATTTGTATGTTTTTTTTTAGCATGTTGGCCTCTTTAGTTTTTTGCCTTGCATATGCTGTTAGATGAATGTCATCAGTCACTAATTCATTCCATATATTCCATATATCAAGACTCGGTACTAATAGACAGTTCTTCAGTACCTCAAAGCAATGCTATTTATTATATTGACTGTTGATACCACTAAGATCTCATTTTTTATTTTTTAAACAAAGGAAGTTTGTAATTCGCAGAAGTTTTAAACAGTTTTCTAACTCGTCAGGGTAGTTAAAAACTCAGCTTTGGGATTATGTATGATTTTTACCGAAATAACCTGAATGTCTTCATGTGTTTGAGCTGTACTGTTTCACATGCCTGTTCATCTCCAGTAAAGGTAGAAGGGAAGGAGCAAGATTTCTCATTAAGTTAAATTTTTACATCTACGTATTTTAGAAAATACATGAGAATTTTCTCTAAACTGAGAAGTCCATGGTGGAAAAGTCTTGGATTTGAGACTTCGGTTGGATAGAACTAAGGTGTGATACAGTGTGGTGGAATTTTTGGTTTTATTGCTTTTAGGTATTTTGTGTGCATGCAGACTTTCCATATCATTTTAAGGATGTTCCTCTTCTTCATCCATGTCAGTGTCCTGTCATTTGTGAGGCTGTGTGTCTGGATGTATTAACTGTTCTAGGCTGCATCTTAGAGCAGTGCTGGCCTGGCCAGCCCTTAGTGCCTTCAATAGCTCCATTCCAGATGCGGGCAGAACAAAAGCAGGAAAGCTGTTTCCTCATCTGGTTGTTGAGCCAGTCTTGGTCCTGCACACCTTGAGATGTTTGGAAGCTTATGGTTGTGTAGCTGTGAAACAAGAAATACTGGAAAAGACATCTTTTTATTTTTATTTCCCCCCTCCCCCCCCCGTTTTTTTTTTTTTTGGTGTGTGACAGTCATACCTTAGAGGAACAGCCACTGCTGTTCTTGCTTCCTCATGCTCCTTCACTCTTGGTAACATGTAGTAGTATAGACATGATTTTTCAGGATATGAGGAAGCACTGAATAATCTGAACTCCAAGTTGACTTTAATTTTTTTTTTCTATGTGTTATTTCTTCTCTTTCTCTGAACATCTTCATTTTCTCTACTGCTTTTAGGCATCTGTTTTCTTCAGCATTCTCTTTTTATTCCTCTTTTCCTCTCCTCTAGCACCTGTGCTAGAGCTCTTTGCAGAGATTTCCTGAGGAGAAAGGTTTAGGTTGAGAACTAGTGCACCCTTCTTTATGAAGCAGTATCTGAGGCCTCAGCTTCTGTCTCTGGAAACAAGTGGCTGTTGGGAGGAAGTTGTTTGAAAGAGAATGAGCTGTGAAATGTCTGGGGCCTGAGAGCCATCCCAGCTAGGATTAATTTAGAATCAGAGGTTTATAGCATTCTTTAAACATTTACATGCTTGGCTGTGGGGGGATGAAAGGGGTCAGACATGTGCTCCTTGCAAATTCTGGTTCCTTGCCTATAAAAGGGAGGCAGAGGTAGATTTAGTAAGACTGAAAACTTGAGAGAAGAGCAGGTAAAGGCAGTGGCTATTAAATGTTTTTGCTGTGATATTAAATTGTGGGCTAAGCGCTCTCTCTTGGATTATTCTGCAAAGCAGTTGTTATTCATGTATTAGTAAGGGCTGGTCTGGGTTTTTTAGCTTTGCTTTTATTAAAATGGTTTGGATGTAGAAAGGAATGTCGAGGCTTACAGCCATCTTCATAGATACTAGAAAGATATTCAAAAGAGCTGGTTAAATATTTGTACAAGTTGGATGCATTTTCTCATACATTAAACACTTAACTGTTGTCTTTCATCCCGAAATCTAATTTTACAGTTAGCTTACTGTATTTTGTCAAATCAGAGTTCCCTCAGTCTTCATGGTGCTGCCTGTGACAGCACAGGAACAGATGTAAATGGAGGAATGTAAGATAGGTTGGTAGCTGTAGACTTAATTAATGTCTGGTGACTTTCAGATCAGGACTCTCTGAATGAGGAAATCCAGTACCTTTTGCTCTTTGTTGCCATTCTCCTTTCTAATTCTGCAGCAGCTTTTTTTTTTAAATTGGAATGGGCAGGATTGCTTTGGTACTGAAGACAGAATTTTTATACATTGATAAAGAACTAGTGTTCTCTACAGAATAATTCTTACTGCTGTCAATAGGCGGGTGGTGGTGTGAGCTTTTTCTTTATGAGCTTTAAAGTATGCGGGTATTGGTATCCATCAATTTATAATCTTCAGTGTAAATAATTCTGCAAAGAATTGAGAAATGTCAGGTAGTATTGGTAATGGATCTGCTTACCATATTTGATTATCTGCTCGGTACAGTCACCTAACAGTAACAGTGGGAGCTTCAGAGCTGTGAATCATTGCAGCATGTGAAATTTTCCAGGGTCTGGAAGATGCATGGCTAGGGTTTAAACATTCCTGTGCTTACCCCAGATGAATAAAGCCTCTACTGACATGTCTAAAGGCATTTCTGCTGCACTTTTATTACCATTTTGACTGTTACTCCATGTTCACCAAATAATATGGCTCTTCATTAGTGCAGGATAGTTATGCAGATACATAATTTCTGCCCATACTTTGTTCAGCCAATGAACAAAATAGCCTGGGTGCTCTAAGGACACTTCTGGAATTGTTTTTCTGCAGTGCAAAGAGGATTGTGGCTGACCTTCTGACATTTTTATATAATCGGGATTTAAGCCGTTTTCTCATTCTGACTATTAAATGAAAACAGAGATTTAGCCTTTCCCTCAAATGAGTCATTTCTGAAGCAAATCGATCTAAGAAACCTTTAGAGACCCTTAGAGTTTACTCTGTTTTGTGGGAAATTGCTAAAGTGTATTAATACATACTTTGAAATTCTGCTTTGAAAGGTGTCAACAAATATGACCATTAGACAAAATTTTTAGGCGCTACAAGAGCTGCCTAGCATGTTATAACCAAAGGGGGCCACAGTTACTGGTGGTGTTTTTTTCCTGACAGACTCTTTTTGAGGGGGGAGCATAATTCTATCATGGCAAAAATGAGATCTGTTTTCTTCCTTGTCCTTTGGTAAGCTGTGGAGAAGTGACACCTTTCTCTTCCCTTTCTCAAGTAGAACAAGCTCTTGAGGCTGAGGTTTGGGTTTGGTGCTGCAGCTCTGAGCCTTACAGAGCCTGCTGCCTGTTCTGTCATCCCAATTGCAGATACAGTTTTACCTATTAAAAAAAAATAATTCTAGGTTAATACCTGTGCAGTGATTATTTTCCAGTTCTAAACTGACCAGTGAGGTATTGAAACGATACTTCTTGCTTGGCATTTTGATTGTCACTGCAGCTCAGGATCATCCTAATCGCGGTTGATGTGAATTTAGAAATACCTTTCTTCCATGCTTCTTATTTCAGTTTATCCATGGAGGCATAAAACACAGTTTTTATCTTAATCTGTTTTTGCTTGCTTTTTTACAGTTTAACTTTGTGCCTACAGTATTAGTTTATTTTTAGCACAAGTGAGCAGACCTGCAATTTCAGTTCTGGCTTTTGAAAAACAGTGTTTGTACAGTAGGTACATCTGACAAGAAATTGTGAAACTATATTGAAGTGTTTTAATAGTAAGAGCTAAAATCAGAAACAGCTATGTCAAAATGCTTTTGTGCTTTGTGGCAGAGGAGCGTACATATGTACATTGGTTATTTTTTGTTTGGTTTATTTTCAGTTTTGTAGTACTAACATGAAAGTATATTAAAGTAGAGGGCACAAATATATTACTTTGTATCTTGTGCAAAGTACATTTCATGTTACACAAGAACGTGGTGTTTTGAGAAGTCTTGCTCCTGTTTTGAGCAGCTGAGAAGCTCCTATCTCCAGTGCTGTGAGTTTATGTGAAACAAAGATGACCCTGAGTGTAGGATAGTGCTGTAAATTCTTTGTTAGTCAGAGAAAGCACTTTGATTACTCAGTCTAGTAGATAATACAATTTCTGAAGTCCCTTTTATTAGCGTTAGGTTTTTTGCTGTGTGTGTTTTTGGTACATGAATTATCTTGATAAGAGTATACAGGGTAGTGATAGATCTGTGGCAGTCAAGAACACGAGAAACCTCAGCATCGTTGACCTTTCTCATAACAGTACAATTAATACAAAATGTAACACTTAGGCCAATATTTTGTAGTTTATATATAAACACTTATGGTGCTTTTTCGTATTCTGGCAGGTAATGAACTAACTTTTATTTGTTGGAATGGGATCTTATGTAAAATCATCTTTATTTGGACAAAATACTTTGAAAAAGAAGCTTAACTATCCCTGTCCCCAGCTCAAAAAACAAACCTCAAGAGCTAGGCAGTTTTACTGACGATACTGAGACGCCTTTGGCTGACCTTTTCAAGACTGAAATCCTTTAGAATAATGTAGGATTTCTTTTTTAGACTTCAGCAGGTGTTTGGACAGCTGTATGCTCTCTAATGTGATTTTATTTCTTTTTTCTTTATTTGTGCTTTTTGGTTAAGAGGATGGACACGTAAAGATTTACCTGATGTGTAGAAAAATTGTTGTCTAAAATTGAAAATATTGTACCAGGAGCCATGAGCTTGAAATTACACTGCTGATTTCCCACAGGTAAATACTACTCCTGTCAGTTTTAATTGTTGATTTCTCCATAGAGTTGTGTGGTTTTTGTTTTTTTTTTTTTTCCTTTTAAAGCATTGAGGCTTTGCAAATTTCTTTATTGTACCTGGGAGTTGGTGGTTGTGAAGACTTGTTGATGAATAAGGTTGGTGTTGTGATCACTATGAGCTCAGCATGTTTTGTTCAGTCTCAGGTTTCCAAACAATAACACAGTGTAGGTGATAGATACTTTTAGAATTGTCTTCTGATGGAAATTCTGTGTTAGGACAGAGACTAGACTTCTGTACGGTAAAATAGGGAATAGCATCATTGTTATTCCCTATTTTTGATAGTATTTATCTCCCTTCAGGTGTAATGGTGCCTCCCTGTTCAGGTGGATGTGATAACTTGCGGCAGTAACTTGTTTTGTGGTGTTTTATGTTTTTCTCTAACTTGTATACCAGATTCTTGATGTTTTCTCTGTTATTGCAAATGTAAGGCAAAAGAGATGTGAAGGCTTGTTTTTAAAGCTTTATAAAAATCTGTTCTACACACCAAATAGATAATAGGGATGTTTTGTGTTTTTGAAAGTGGGTGCTAGAGTATCTGCAAACAGTGCATTTTGTCTGTAGTACCAGAGAAATAACCCGTTTTTGTATATGCGCTAGTGGTTACCTTCTTTCCTCTTGCAGTACTGCAAGTATTCTTCCTGTAGATGGAGGAGGTTTGCATTCCTTCTCGTACATGTCTGTTAGACCCAGACTTCATGGTCTGTTTTCACAGATGATTTAGAGTAGACCTGGAGATGTAATCGAAGTCTTGTTCTCTCCTTCAGCAGATATTTTCACAAGATATAGCAAATGTTTTCACATGATATATGAAGAGTCTTGGGTTTTCAAACTGTTTTTTAATGTTACTCTGGCTTTTAGATCTCTGATCTGGTAAATATGCATACTTCTTTTTAAGGAAAAGGGGAATGCTGTCCATTTCTAGTTTTATGGCCATTATGAGTGTGTGTGTTTGGACTTTGTTTCGATCTATTGGTTCATAGAAATGACTGTCTATATGAGTAACATATGAAATTTCTAGCAGGAAGGAATGTTGGTGGAGGGATTGGAGCCATGGTGGTGTAAAATCTAAACAAGAGTTGGTGAAAGTCTAAATTCCTTAAAAGGCTGTGAAAGATGGTGTCATACTTTGGTATGTGCTGTTGACACTTCAGCTCTGATAGATGCTCAGTGTCTGTCTGTACTGCTGTAAATACATGTCGGGTTTGGTGAAGTATGATTTGGAATATTACTGCTGTTTCACAGGAAAGCTGAAAAAAGGAGCTAAAATACATGCATGATAAGACTTAAAATCAGTGTGCATAGACAACTCTGTCAAGTCTAAATTGTTTTAATATAAGTATGACATGAGCTGGAATCAGGGTGTAACTACTTCCGTAATGGAAAAAACCCTGACATTGAAATGTGGTTTAGAACTGTGACTGCTTAGGGTGAACTGCCAAATGTGAAAAAGCAATAGAATTTTTATGGGTATCAGCAGTAGCATGTGTATCTTTTTTTGGTAAACACATCAATTAATTCTTTTTCAAGTATTTCATGTTATTTTTACAAGACCAAGAAAAGAGGAGACTGAACTTGGAAGGAACTGTTGTATTAGAGGAAGGGAGGTCAAGGGGAAGAGAAATCTATTCATGTGCACTGTCACTTAAAGTAACTCACAAAAATGAGTTCATACATGAAGACCATATTTACTGTTAATATCTCTTCAATCCAAATACACAACTTTATAGAGAAGATGAGGTTTTATTTTCAGTTGCTGTCAATCTGTTGTAGTAACCTTAGAACCAGCTCTTAGGATCTGTTCTTTAGAATATGTAAGAAAGATCTAAATGGTATTTCAAAGCAAGTACAACGGTGTTGAGTAGACTTGAAATACTTTAACTTCTTGTGCCTCAGTCTTAACATGTTCCAGACTGATACTTGGCTTTTGGGAACAGCATTGGATTTATAATATTTACTTGGTCTGTGATCCTGTACAGCTCCCCCCAACTTCTCTTCTGCTTTATTGCTCTTTAGATGTCTAATTCTTTATATGTGGTATTTTATTTGTGATTTTTTTTCTATTGCTTTAATTATTTCGTTTCAGATTTACAGCATTTTCTTTGCTTTCACTTGCAGAGGCTTTGACCATTTCAGCTTTAGAATCCCTGACTTCCCATGCTCATCTGGATCCTCTCCTCCATACTCCTTGCAACTCTTGTCCCTCACTTCAGTGGTATTTTTGGATTCTTCAGGGGGGCCTCTGTTTGATCACTCAAATTAATAATGAACTTGCTGCAGGACAAGTTCTAGCTGAACCAACCTGAAATGCCTTCTGTTTTTTTATACTGAGCCACTGCATTAGTTCTCTGAAAGCAAATTTTCTAATAGTTAGCTGACATACACTGATTATTTTGGATGGTACAGTCTCCAGATTGTGTTGAACAGTGTCAGAAGTGTCAGTTATGAACACTACACCTGCTGCTTCACTAAGGCATTTATCCAAGAGAGAATGTTATGTTGGTTTGATGTGGCTTCCTGACTGTTATTTGTCTTTCTTCTCTAGCTTAAATTGATTTTTACCCCTCTTCTCTTTCACCAGTAACATATCCAAATCTTTCTAAGCACCAGAATTACATTGTCTTACCATTTCTTAAGTAATTTCCCACTCCTTCACTGCTGTGAAAGGACATGGACAGTTTTGTATTGCTCTGAGTTCTCCTGTGTTTTACTAGTTCTGAAAGCAAATCAGTAATAGCTTAGAATTTTAGGCTAGTTATTTATATACTCTAGCACACATAATTGTAAATAGTTGGATAAAACTGTGTTAGTTTTTCAAATTTAAGGATCAAGGGCATCAAGGACAATTCAAAGACAAGGATGTCAAAGATTACAAGGGCATGTAGAGAGATAGGGCAAGGGGGAATGGTTTTAAGATGACAGAAGGAAGATTAAGATTAGATATTAGGAAAAAATCTTCAGTGTGAGCGTGGTGAGGCACTGGAACAGGTTGCACACAGAGGCCGTGGATGTTGTTCAAGGCCAGGTTGGATGGAATTTTGAGCGCCCTGGTCTAGTGGAAGGTGTTCCTGCCTGTGGCAGGGGGTACCTTCTAACCCAAACCATTCTGCAATCAGGTTTTTTTTTTTTTTTTTTTTTTCAGGAGAATATATTTTGAGTGATACTTTTGCGAACTTTCTTGTTTCTTCCTTATGGAGCCCTCAGTATCAGGGTTCTTCATCTCAACCAGATTCTAAATGGGCTGGCAATGCTATGTGCCACCATGTTTAGTTTAGTGTAGAGACAACTGGTGAAATGGCCTGGGTGAGATCGAGAATTGATGTAGGCTGTCCAAGTCAGGATGCTGTTGAAAAGCCACCGTTAAGTAACTCATTGTTACTGAACCTGAAAGCAGTGTTGGCATTTTCAAAACTGAAAAGATAATGCTCCTCATCTTTTGTTGTATGTGAGTGTGATTTGTAGCCCACCAGCCCCAAAGCTTTCTTGGAGAGCTTTGCTGGACTGGTATTTCACTCAGGAAGTCTTTGATGGGGTAACCAGTCCCATGTTATTGCTAACCACCTACTTGCATGTATGGTGTTTTTCTGCATTCCTATCTGGACAAGACTAGGACTGACTTAAAGGTCTTCTTATCTGAGTCAGAGCAATATAAAAGAGTGCAGAGAAGGAGGTTCTTGGCTTGCAAAGATAGAAAAAGCCAGACAAATGAGTGGCCTGTGTGACTATTTTAATTGTTCTGTATTTGTCATTTGAGCAGACCTCCTGTAAATTCAGCAAATAAAGTATTGCTAGGTATCTGACTAATGTACTTGGTAATATAGATCTTGGGACTGCCTGGCTGATAGGTCTCCCCCTGTGATGATTGGAATCAGTCAAGGACCATGGTTCAAAATTATCTGTTGAAATAGCTGTAACACAGCTACATGTGCTGAAAGCTGAAGTCATGGTGGCTGGAGACTGTCCAGAGATCTCTCATGGCTCTTTTCCTGAATGGTTTGACAAATTTCTTCTGTGAATTACTGAACTGGCATTGCACATCTTTGCTAGTGCTGCCAATTATACCGCTCAAACAGCACACAAACCCCTGCTCCAAGAAGGCATTGTATCTCTTCCTTTATTTAGTTCCCTGTAGAGGCTACACTGGTAAAACCAAGACAGTAAAAAGCAGTGGAAGGCAAACAGATGTAAATTCAATCTGGTTTAGTATATTTTTCTATGTAGGTTTTCTGATAACTTCTGTTTAATTTGTTTTATGCCTGGGAAGGCATTCTAAGTGGAAAACAAGTAGAAAATAATTCCAAATGGCTGGAGGACTGAATATGCAGCTGTGCAGCAGAGTTTTACATAAGTTTGCCCTTTTTTAACCAGAAAGAAAATTTCAGGATATTTGCTAAAAATAAAAATTGCAAGACCTAAACCAACAGAACTATGTTACTGAACTTACAGAAATGTTACACTTTATGATTGAAGGTTAATTTATTTTTTTCTATGCTATTTATGTTCTTTTCCTCATCATTAGTTGAATTAATCTCACTTGTGAACAGCTACTGAAATAATAAATCCTGCTGCTTGAATTGTAATTATAGTTGTTCTGTTTTCTTGACTTAAAAAGCAAACCTGAAAACCTCAGATGTTAATGCTACCAAAGGATGAAGTATATCCACCTTACACCATTGAACTGCAAATGGTGAAAAAAAAATAAGTAGAACATGTTTGAGTTTGGACTACAGGTTAATTTGCTGAATGCTTTTAAGCTAGTGCTCCCTTTGGAAGGGGTGGTCATGGCTTCTCCTATCTGCTGATTTCATGGTTATCCAAGGGTCTTTCACCCTTGAGAAAGGAGGGGTGTGTGAATTCTGAGCTCCAGTGCACAGCACATGTGCTTGTATTGCCTTGTTAAGGACAAGGGGCATCTCTTTGGTGTCTTAGTTCAGCTAATCAGATTATTTCATGGAGGGTTGTGTTGCAGCACAGGTTCTGATGCATACGGGTAAAACTGTTCCACACAGTATGAAACTGTACAGTTTAGTTCTTGAAACTGTTGTTAAGATTTTGCTTAAGATTCTTTTACTACTTTAAAATAATCCTTTTCAGAGTGACTGCACGATGAATGAGGGTAGCTGCCCCACAGCTACATGCCCCCTCCTGCCCTCCTGAACAGGAGGCAGAGCTGGTCCTTAATCTGCTGAGGTTCTCAGCCTGGCATAGCAGGGCAAGTCTACATTGGTGATGGTTTGCCTTAAATGCAATTCTTTAAACGTTAGTGCTGTCTTGACTCATCCGTCAGAGCTCTGGGACTTTCAGTGTAGGAGAAAAAACCAGTGTTCTATTTAGTTTAATCTACAGTTATTTAGATGAGTAGCTCTAGCAGTGCCATCCCTTGGAAATTAGGGGCTGTTTTACTGTGGAAGTGCTGTCCCAGTTTTCTTTTTGTGAAAGGCTTTCAGCTTGGACAGATTTCACACTTTCAGTTGGGGTTTACTGTTCTGGCAGCTAATTTTGCTGAAGTACCCTAATTTTGCTTCATTCACTGTTTTGCAACACTGGCTGGACTTTGCAGGGTCTGGTGGGGCACCTGAGCTTACCCCAGTATGCGGCTGCAGGGCCTGAGTGTGTCTTCTCCTCGCATCACCAGGAGATACCATCCTCTGAGAGCTGTGGATCTTCAAAATGAGAATGCAGGGGCAATCTGTTCGGTCCTCAGCAGCGCTGTCTGTGCTGCCATGCAGTGCAGAGGGAGGGAGGAAATGATTGTGATTCAGATATCAGAGGCTGAAGGACAGAAAGGAAGGAGAAGATGCTAGGCTGGGAGACAGAGCTGGCTCTCGAAGGGGAGGAAGGGACGGCTGTAAGAGCCAGAGACTGTTTAAAATAAAAAAGGGGAAAGAAGAGGAAGGAGGGAACAGGACAAGGAAAGGTGGGAGGAGTTGATTTATAATCAACAAGGAGGAGTGAGTAACAAAAGAAGGTTCTGAGGATAGGGAAAATGCAGATAATCACTTGTTGGGTTTTAAAAAGTCCTGGATAGCTTGAACCAAGTACTGCTGTTTGATAATGCTGAGATTTTAGTGAAAGGTTTTTTTCAGGAATATTGCTGTCCAAGTTACTGGCTCTCTAGGTCTTGAACTAGTTAATGCTGAACAAGAATATTTTATCTATCTGTTTTGTTTAGTTTTGTATTATGCCAGCTGCTGCATCTTTGAAAAGAGATATCCTGTGCCCTTCTTCAAATGCCTGTGTTATTTCCAAGAGGAACCATCTTTCTGTAAGTGGAGGTCTTTTCTGTGAACATAAAATTCATGATCTGAATTAGCTGAGTGCATTAATAGGACTGTGAGTGTGCAGAGAAGTCTGACCAGTTTAAAAGCTGGATGTATTTAGTACATAACATGGTTTTCATGATTCATAATTGAGAATAATGATGAATGCTTAGGGGAAGCTTAATTTTTTGGCTTTAGTCATTTGGAATGAATAGTATACTTCTATTATAAGCTTAGACATTGATAATAAAAACAGTACTTGTCTCTGTCAACATTTGTGGAAAACCAAGTCTCTGGAGACTTCTGAATGTTGTATTTCATGATGAGAATAGTAAATCTGTCCTGTGTAGTGTCTGGGTGCACTATCTTGTATCAAAACATTATTAATTGATTTTTATACTTTACAGCTGTGTTTTGGGATTAATCACTGGAATGAAAGCCAAAAGCCCACTTTGGATTGTGAGAACATATTGGAGGAGACTTAAGGGATTGATTTATTTTTTCTGGTTCAGAAATTTTGAGCAGGAGGAAAAGGGAGGGACTTCAGCTGCCTGCTTAAGTTAGTCTGCCAACAGCCTCGGAACCCAATAGATCAGCACAGGAGTATGGCTAACTGGGTCTGTGCAAATACCTAAGTATATGAAGATGAAGATAAGCACCCAGTGAGATCTTCATCTGCACTTAGATCCATTATTTTCATTGAATTGTGGAAGTAGGGCTTTTCTGGAATTGCTGAAGAATTGTGCTTTTGCTTCTTTAGACATGAATACTGTGAAGGCCAGTCTTTAAAACACCTCTTTTCTAGAAATACTGATTTTTACACTCTGGATGCGTTGTATATGTTAATCAGTTCCTTAAACACTGTGTTTTGCCTTCATTCTGAAAGTCATAGTATAAGGCCAGCAGTAGGCAGTGGCTACTGAGATGGTGTTTGCAGTATGTGGTGCAGTCCGAATGAAGGACTATGCATGCTTGTAACAAAGCTTGCTTTGGCTTGAATAAGAGGAATTGTGAGAGTTTTCTCAATTTAGAAACAATTTCAGCGAAATAAACAGCTTCACAAATAGTTAAGCAATAGGAATATGTGGGCTAAGTTGATCTAGATGTATTTGCCCTCACAGGGAGGTGTTCTTTTTGAGTGCTGTAACACAGGCTAATTTTAATTTAGTAAAGCTGTAAGTTTTTTATATATATACATAATGTCCTGGGTTCAGCAGTAGCAGTCATTTTTTCTCCTTCTTGGTAGCTAGTGTAGTGCAGTGTTTTGACTTTCAGCTCGGGAACAGAGCTGATAACAAGGATGTTTTGGTTTGGCCAAGGACTTTGTGAGCCTCATGCTCTGCCAGGGAGGAGGGGAAGCCGGGAGGAAGCAGAGACAGGACACCTGACCCAAACTGACCAAAGAGGTATTCCATACCACAGCACGTCATGCCCAGGATGTAACTGGGAGTGAGCCGGAAGGGCTGTGGGAGTCTGCAGGGTTGGAGGAGGTATCGGTCGGTGCTTGGTCGGGCTGAGGGGGGCAAGTTATCGGTCGGCTGGTGCTGAGGTGTTGTATTCTCTTCCCTTGTTATTTCCTTTATCATTATTATCATTGGTGGTAGCAGTAGCGATCTGTGTTATATCTTAGTTACTAAACTGTTCTTATCTCAACCCGTGGGAGTTGCATTCTTTTCGATTCTCCTCTCCGTCCCTCCGGGAGCAGGGGGAGGGCAAGAAAGGGGGGGAAGTGAGCGAACGAATTACCTGACTGGGTTTTAAACCACGACAATACACATATATATGTTCTTTTGCTTTTTCTTTTCCAACTTGGCATACACATGATCTTAAAATCTTTAAGATACAGTAAAGTTTATTGAAAATATCTGTAAACTGAAGTTATGGCTGGTGGTTTGGCATTATAGATAAGCAGTACCCTGAAAGCTTGAGGTCTTACTTGTCTTTCTCTTCTCTTCCTCTCCTGGTTCTTACACTTAACCGTAAGTTGATCTGCTGCATCATCTCAGCAAAAAGACTGCTCTAGGTTTTGTTGCTGGGTTTTCTTCTGATTTAGAAGCTGAATGCATCTGTAACGCAAAGAGATGATTGCAGGCCAGAAATAGAGAATGGAGGAGATGGGAGGATTCGGTCTCCCTGTTCTAGCAGGAGCAGGACGTCTACTGTGCTGAAGCCATTATGTTAAACTGCAGCCCTGGGCTTGGTGTGGGCCCCCAGCTCAGTCCCCGTGGGCCTCATAGATGTCAATATCTGTTTTGTCCCTAACACACACTGGTTAGATCAATGGGGTGGCATTGAGACAGCTCGAGACTATAGATACATACAATTGACATTGTTTTGCAGTGCAGAAAAATATGAGTCTAGGAGAATACCCCTGTGTGTTTTCCCACTGTAAAATAAATCTCAGAAGTCCTGTGCTGCAGCACATTTTAGGAGACTGTTTGTATGAAAAACTGAATTCTCTGGCTACTAAAAGTTAAGACTGTGGGTAGTACCATAATTATATTTTTTGTGGGGGGTGTGATGTAGGTATCTCCTGTATCCTCAGCTGCTGTATGCTCATGCAAGTCTTCCTGTTAGGACCCTGTTGTGGTCTCTGGAAAATAATATGGCCTTTATTTGATAAAACAATTCCTTTACCATACGATGGAATTACTGAGGTCATGCAGCATGCACTGGTGACCAGTTTTCCCTTCTTTCCTCTTCAACCCTTAGTTTTCTGCCTGAAGCCAGAAAAATGATGCTGAGATGAGGGGAGGAGAAGACAATTAGAGTCAAAGTCTGGAAGGGGGCTGTTGGGTTAGATGGAACCAGAGCTGCTTCAGCTGGAATTACAGGGATTGGAGTGGGAGAGAGAGGGAAGAGATGCAGAAGGCTGTTTGACTTGCTAGTTTGTGGGGGATTGGATGGCTGGGATTTATCATAGAATCACAGAATAGTTCAGGTTGGAATGCTTTGGGGCAAGACAAACATCCCTGCCTCTCCTACGGTGTGAAAGGGAAGATGGGTCGGACTGGGAAGGTCTTGGGAACTGTGGTGGTAATGGATTGATGTTGTGCTGCTTCTTACTTGGATTGAAACTTCTGTGGTTGTGTACTCTGTTTGTTCCTATCTTTCACTAACAGCTTCTACCCAACTGTGTTTTTATACATGTGCTAATGTTTGGAAAGAATTGTGTGAATGATTTTTTCTTTAGCTAAATGAATAATGGCTGTTCTTTATACTGTTTTTCATGTAGAAGAAGACCGGAAGAGTGTGTGTTTGTCTTGCACTAGAACAGGCCTTTGTATTCATCTATTAATAGGGAAGATTTTTGTCTATTATAGTGTAAAAAATAATTGAACTAAATTGAACAGTTCCTGTGGCACCTATATCTGAAAACTGCATTCAAGTGGCCTAAGGAAAGTTAACAAATAGGACTTGCATCTCTGAAAACCAGAATTACTTTGCAGGCTACTCAAAATGGGATAAAAAAAGGAAATTGGACTGTACTAGATACCCTTTGAGAGAGAGCTGGCCCACGGTTATGAAAGCAGGTGTATGACTTTAGTAGTAGTGTCATAAAAATGCCAGGTGTGACCTCTGTTATGTTCTACATAACTCAATTTTTTAAAATTCTCGTTAGGCATTTGATATATGGAATGAATGACAGATACACTCACTGCATAAACTTCTCAGTGGTAAATCCAGCAACTGATAAGATTATTGAAACCTGGTTCTCAGATGTAAAAGTGCAGGGAGTAATTTATGTGAAGGAACTTTAACTAGGAGATGATTTGACAAAAAGTTTGCTTTCAATGCATCCAACAAAAACTGCAGAGCTGCCTTTTTTCTTCCCCTAGCTTTATCTAAATACTCTGTACTTGTAGTAAAACTATTTTGATTTCACAAATATGATTGTTATATCTGCAATTTCATCTAATTATCCAGTGTTAATTTCAGTTTGTAAAAATGGCACTGAATTTATTTGTTGAAGTTCAGTCTTATGAACTTGAAGACACCGAAGGAGTAGGCTGGCCAGTGACTGGGGAAATCACCACCAAGAGTGCAAAGTATGGAGTAACCAGAGGGTCGCTAAGAGCATGTGCTGTTCCATTTCAGGAAAATAACTGGGGGCATAAGGAACTAAGCAAATTATTTGATGCATTATAAGCAAGCTTGTCTGGAGCAGTTTAGAAAAGCAGTCAGCCAACAGCTTGTTAATTTGATGGTTTACATCCTGGAGTTTACTTGAAGAAACCATTGAAGAACATCTATTGCTTTCATATGGTTTACTGGTGTTTGTTCTCAGGTTGTGCTGTGTTGAACCAGCAGTGGAATTTAGTGTGTCAGTCATCTGTAGACCAGATTATTTTGAATGACCATGCAGTTGACCCATAGTATAGGAATTCTTTTTTTTTAATCACTGTAAACTACTTTCTTCTTTATAAAGGTCTGCTGGCTGTCAGTGTCTTTCAGATGCCTGTCAGTGTATCACCATAGCTCTTCTCATGTGTCCACATTAAAATTTACTGTATCCATAGGGAAAATATTTTAATTGGAGAACTTCCTTTTAAATTTTTATGGGTGAAAATGTACCCATGAATTGCACCCTCCTTGACAATAGCAAATGCAATAACATGTAGGCTAAATCAGAAATGTGGACTTAATTCTCCTGGGCATTCAGTCACAATATTTATATTCTACTGTGCTATAGAAACATGTAGAATTTACCTTTTGTGGCTAATACAAGCTTAAGAAACAATAAGAACTTTCATATGCAATTTTTATAGCACAGTTTCTGCATCAGCCATAACAATGCACTTTGAGTATGTCTTCAGTAGGTGCAAGAGGATGACTTCAGAAAGCTTTAAAAAAACACCAGAAGGGACAAGCCACAGTGACTTGTATATTAAATGGGAGATTTACACATGAGGCTGGGGTTACATTTTATTAGTTTGTTATTGCCTTATGAATATTTTATTTTTAGTACTCTTAAGCCTTTAAGAGCATGCTGTAGACTGTCTTTCTCCCTTTCGCAGGTGTTTATTTTCCTTGATTAGATCTAAAGGGCTTTCTTGTGGCTCAATAACTTGATAACTGTTAAACCTCATCTCCTCCTAACTCTGTTTTCTAGCTCTTTTGATGAATTGTCTATTGCTTTGATTCTCTTGACATCCTCAAGAGAGAGAGCAGGACGTAAAGATGCTGTGTGTAATATTCTCAGAACTTGACCACAGTGAAATACTGTGTCACTAGGGATGTACAGTGGCAGTTTGAAAGCCCTCGTTATGGGTGAGAGTGTAGTCTGCTATCTGGAAGGAGCCTGGGTTCAGGCTTGCAGGTCTCTACTTTCTTATGACTCTGCACCAGATTGCCTGAAATGTGCAATCTCAGCTTTTTCTCAGTAGTCCCCTTTTTATGGGTTTCATTAACATTTTCTGTTACGGATGCATTAAGCCTGTTTACTTTTTATTTTTAAACTCACTGGGAAAAATTAAGAGTTCATAATTTCAGAAATGCAGAATTATCAGACCTGTTTTTCTAATATCATCCAACAAATCAATATTTAATGCAGGTATATTTAGATTGATAAAGAAAACTGTAGGCGACCAGCTGATTTCTGCATAGTATTTTTTCCAGCTTGTTTAGGTACCCAGTTAATTGTGTGTCCATGCTGTGAAATGTGAAATCATAAATCCCCTGTAGAAAATACAGGACTGTCTAGTATTTCTTTTCCTACAGTTTAGAAAAGATAAGTCCTGAAGTAAAAATATTCGGGGTAATTAACAAGATAAATTGAACAATGGGCTTAAATTTCTATAAGAGCATTCATGCACAGGGATGACGTTGGTTTAACGAAGTACAGGTTGACTTCATATATTCAGTTGTTGTCATTTGTATGTATTGAACTCACTTTCCCCTCAGGTGCTTTCAGAAATCCATTTGATCTGTTTTTTTCTATGTCACTTTTTCCATGTTTAAGAATACCTTTGAATACTTTTCAGTTAATGAAATGGCATAATGGATTCAAGCCAAAAGTAATTATTCCTATTCTGTTCCTCCTCCTGCATGTGCCCCCATTACTTGTGCACAAAGGGAATGCTTAGCTTCAAACAGTGAAATGGATTTCGTTTTCTTAGGTTTGGGGTTTTTAAACTTTTGTATACAGTAAAAAAGTTATTCTTCAGTAGTAAATGATTCTATGAAATGTGCTTTTTAGCTGGCACCCTAGTGAGTTACCATCGCTGACACAGTCTGTGGCTCTAGTAAGTATGTGAGGTAACCAGATGATGGGGAGTTTGACTTGACCCAGTCACATCTAATGGTTTTCTGTGAGTGAGAGGACACTTTAAGTGACAGCCAAGCAAAAGTTGAGCACTTCACAGCTTACTAGATATGGTAGAAGTAGGTTGTAACTCTTAGGAGAATAATGCTTGACAACATAATTGACTGGTACAGTGGTCTGAAAAAAAAGTACCAGTGAAAAAAACTTTCAGTAGTGTTTATTAAGGCTTTATTAGTATATAGCCTTAAAACTATGTATCTACAAATCGGTGCTGAGATTATGATGGAAATTACTTAAAATATGCAGAAATGAATTGAATTAAACACTATGAATACCTTGACTCCACCTCCTCCTCCCAAATGCTGAAATTTTTCAGAACAAATGCAGAGAACTGTGAGCAGCTTTTCTGTGATGCATAAGGATGTCCACATCCCTAATAAGGAAGGGATGATGAATATGAGGGTAGTCTTCCTCTCTGCATCTCGGAGATCTGCAACATAGGAATGCCTTGGAGAGTTAAGCTTTCCTTTGGAGAAATTATCTGGAGCTTTTTGCCGTGTACAAGAAATTGGCTCATCTGTCTGGTTTATTTAGACAAAATTAGATTCATATAGGATGCTTCAAGAAATTTACTCTCCTTAGTAATGGTTTCAAAATTGTGTTAGCCATAGAAAAGGTATTTTCCTATTATGTGCTGCAGGGAGGCTCTCTTCTGTTGACTAGTTGTTGCTGTGGCTGGTGCCGGATGAATGGTGCTTCTGAGTTAAACTGAAGAGGATCTTTCTGGTATCTTCACACAGATTGCCGTAGTAACCAGCCTCCTTCTTGTTTAGTCTCCTTCAGTTGATTCTTAATTTAAGAACGTGTGTATTAACTCATTCCCTGTGACTTTCCTAGTGGAATGCACATTTTCAGAACATACTCTTACCAGAAGCTCCCGTGACTCATCAACATACAACTTTTCACCCATTTTAACATTTAGTTTTATTTTTTTTCCAACAGAGTATTAAAAAAATATCCATGCGTAGGTGCATACTACCAGAAGGGACCTTTTCACCTGTTAAACTTGAAAGCTTACTTGGAGGGAGGGACATTACACCTTTAAAGTGTACTTTCACATGGTACTACTGCCTTATTGTCTAATACCTGTCTCACTTAGGTTGTCTTATAGTGTGGATTAATTAGTTCAAATTGTCTTCTCCATGTATTACCAGATTTTGGAGTTTAGCCATCGACAGTGCACCTGCATGTTTTCAACCTGCACTTAAACCATATAGGCAAATGCATACCTTCTTGTGCTTTTATTTCTTTTGGCTGTGTTGTTTTGTTTCTTTTACTGGTGTGTGATGACCTTATCAGAAGTCTTTACTGAAAATGGCCTCTCTCTGAAATTGCTGACTTCTTTCACTTGTACATATTTCACTGTACAGCTGGAATAGCTGTGCTTCACTAGATTAGCATGAGAAAGGGCTCACTAGCTTGAGAATATCTGTTTCTGGAGTTAAGTCATAGTTGCATCTTGTGGAGTTTATGGAAGGCCGTTTTCTCATATGGAGACTGTGGAAAATGCATCGTATATAATCCTCAAGAACATTATTTTCAGTAAGTGTCATATACCAGATGCTTTGAGACCTATTTAGTTATCTGTTTTTCTTAATTTTGCTTTGCTTGCTTGAGACCTCAAAAGTTAATTTCCCACCTGCTGATAAATATAGGGTCATAGGAATTGCAGTATTGGGTCAGACCATCTGTTGTTTAATTAGGAGTAGTAACAGATGCTTGGAATGATGATGCAAAAAGTCTACAATAGGCAGTTATGACAGCTTCATAGAATCATAGAATAGTTAGGGCTGGAAGGGACCTTAAGATCATCTAGTTCCAACCCCCCTGCCATGGGCAGGGACACCTCATGCTAAATCATATCACCCAAGGCCTCATCCAACCTGGTCTTGAACACTGCCAGGGATGGAGCATTCACAACCTCCCTGGGCAACCCATTCCAGTGCCTCACCACCCTAACAGGAAAGAATTTCCTTCTTATATCCAATCTAAACTTCCCCTGTTTTAGTTTGAACCCGTTACCCCTTGTCCTGTCACTACAGTCTCTAATGAAGAGTCCCTCCCCAGCATCCCTATAAGCCCCCTTCAGATACTGGAAGGCTCTATGAGATCTCCCCGCAGCCTTCTCTTCTCCAGGCTGAACAGCCCCAACTTCCTCAGCCTGTTTTCATACAGGAGGTGCTCCAGTCCCCTGATCATCCTCATGGCCCTCCTCTGGACTTGTTCCAACAGTTCCATGTCCTTTTCATGTTGAGGACACCAGAACTGCACACAATACTCCAGGTGAGGTCTCACAAGAGCAGAGTAAAGGGGCAGAATCACCTCCTTGGACTTGCTGGTCACGCTCCTTTTGATGCAGCCCAGGATACGGTTGGCTTTCTGGGTTGCAAGCGCACACTGAAGCTAGCTCATGTTAATTTTCTCATCAACCAACACCCCCAAGTCCTTCTCCGCAGGGCTGCTCTGAATCTCTTCTCTGCCCAACCTGTAGATGTGCCTGGAATTGCTCCCACCCAGGTGTAGGACCTTGCACTTGTCATGGTTAAACTTCATGGGGTTGGCATCTGCCCACCTCACAAGCGTGTCAAGGTCCCTCTGGATGGCATTCCTTCCCTCCAGGGTATCAACCGAACCACACAGCTTGGTGTCATCAGCAAACTTGCTGAGGGCGCACTCAATCCCACTGTCCGTGTCAGCAACGAAGATGTTGAACAACACTGGTCTCAACACCAATCCCTGCAGGACACCACTCGTTACTGGTCTCCAGCCGGACATTGAGCCATTGACCGCAACTCTTTGTGTGCGGCCATCCAGCCAGTTCTTTATCCACCGAGTGGTCCATCCATCAAATTGATGTCTCTCCAATTTAGAGACAAGGATGTCGTGTGGGACAGTGTCGAACGCTTTGCACAAGTCCAGGTAGATGACATCAACTGCTCTACCTCTGTCCATTGGTTCTGTAGCCCCATCATAGAAGGCCACCAAATTGGTCAGGCAGGATTTCCTCTTAGTGAAGCCATGCTGGCTGTCACCAAGCACCTTGTTGTTTTTCATGTGCCTTAGCATGCCTTCCAGGAGAATCTGCTCCAAGATTTTGCCAGGCACAGAGGTGAGACTGACTGGTCTGTAATTCCCTGTGTCATCCATTTTGCCCTTCTTGAAAATGGGGGTTATATTTCCCTTTTTCCAGTTGTCGGGAACTTCACCTGACTGCCATGATTTTTCAAATATGATGGCCAGCGGCTTCACAACTTCATTTGCCAGCTCCTTCAGGACCCGCAGATGGATTTCATCAGGTCCCATGGACTTGTGCACATTCAGGTTCTTAAGATGATCTCAGATCAGATCCTCCCCTACAGTGGGCCCAAGGTACTGTAAGGGTGGTGAGGCACTGGAATGGGTTGCCCTTGGGAAGGGGGGAAGTTGTGAACGCTCCATCCCTGGCAGTCTTCAAGACCAGGTTGGACAAGGCCTCGAGTGTCCTGGTTTAGTGTGAGGTGTCCCTGCCCATGGCAGGGGGGTTGGAACTAGATGATCTTAAGGTCCTTTCCAACCCTAGCTATTCTATGATTCTGGGATTCTGTGACAGTAATATCCTCCAAGGTATGTCTCTGGGACACTGTTACTTTGGTTTGTGTCATAAAACTCAGAAATTTTATCTTTTCCATCTCTTTGTTTTTTAGATATGTTTATTGATGATGAATTTGTCAGCTTTCCATTTAGTTGAACACCTTTTCTTGCTCATACAGTATTCTGGGAAGGAAATTCATGCTCTGCATTTCATGTGCCATTTTCTGTCCTTTAGAGGAATGTTACTCCTACTGTTTTTTCCCTTAATATTTCCGTGCTGCTTGTTATTCTTGGTTGCTGTCTCTACAAGGCCTTCATTTAAACTGCAGTAACTGGATGATTCAAGTTTCCCACCATGCTTCAGTTGAGAAAACATTTTTGATTGCTGTGCAGAGAATTTTTCTCATCTTATGACTTGAATATGTATAATTTGAATGAAGAAAATTAGTTTTTAATGGAGGAATATGTTTTGTTGTAATGGTAAAGGTGGCCCTGCAAGGGGAATATTATCTAAACTTGTGACAGTGCTGCAGCGCAGTGCTGGTCTGAGCAGAACATGGCACAGGATTACAAAGCTGGGGGAGGGTCCCTTTTCGGGAATAAGGGGGTGTTTGTGCTTCCCTTGGCAGTGCTGCATCCAAAATGAGAAGCAGCACTTTCATCCCTTACTGCAGTGAGAATGGTAATTTAAAGTCATAAGATTGGCCAGTGTCAACCTCATGAACTCAACCAAGCCAAGTGCAAGTCCTACACCTGGGTTGGGGCAAGTTGTGAATACTCCATCCCTGGTGGTGTTCAAGGCTGGGTTGAACAGAGCCTTGGGTGAGATGGCTTAGTGTGAGGTGTTCCTGCCCATGGCGGGGGGTTGGGACTAGGTGATCTTAAGGTCCTTTCCAACCCTAACTATTCTATGATTCTGTGAACTGGGGGCAAGTGTTTGCTGGCAGGAGCAGCACTATTAATATGTAAGCATCAAGTCTGAAACTAGGGGTACTGGCAGTTAATGGGTACTGAACCCCAAAAAATAGTTTGCTATATTTTGGTATCCTCTGCTGATCAAAAGCAATTCACATAGAAACCAATAGATGTAGATTTAAGATTATAGTTAAGTGTCTCTGCAAAAGGGGTCTTCGTTCTTGCCAGTTTTGCAGGGGTAGGCTTACTTAGTGCAGTATTGATTAGGTATTGCCAGCTACCTGAAATTGCTCATTTCTTTCTTCACAGATGCTTGGAAACTTACGAAACCTCAAGGTGAGTGCAAGTTAGTACTGAAGGAGTTAATAGGGTTTGAGTGAATGGCTGTGAAGTCAAGTAAAAAAAAACAATGGCAGGGGGGAGAGAAACAAATTCTTGTTAGATAATTATAAAGAGAAATCAAATGTTGAACCCTACCCTAACTAGTGAGGGAATACAGTTCTTTTTCTAACCTGCTGCTAAGTGTTAGAGCCAGCAGTCTTTGTTGTGTTCAGGTTTCCAAGGAGATGCAAGATATTTTTGTGAAATTGAGAAATTATGGGAAGAGGAATTTTAAAATGCATGTCAAACCACAAAATACTGTGGCAGGGAGGACCTGTAATACACAGTATTTTAAGGGTAGAACTTAGATGCCATACAGGGGAAATTGTCTTTTTCTCCAATGGTAATGATTAGTATTTAACTGAGAGCTATTTTGGGATGATAACCAACACTCCTTTCATTTTTAACTGCTTGGAGGGGAGACCAAGTGCCTGGTAATAGATGCTATTCCGAAGTCTGCAAGAATTCTTTACTTGGGATCAAAGCCTCTAAAATGTTACGAAGAAATTGAGTTTGTTTAAAAATCTAATTTTTGAGCTGGATGTTTGCGTTGAGAGTGTTTAGTGAACAGATCTCACAGATTGGGCAACACAGGAGTTTTTTGTGTCTAGGATGTTAAAGGCTACATAAGACTATGCAAAGTGCTTGAGTCAACTTCTTGAGGAAATGGGAGATTTCCAGTTCCATACTGTTATATTTTAGAGGCAAAAAGTATTCAGATGCTGGCTTATGCTTTGGAAGTCAGGGTAGTTGCAGTGAGTCCCATGATGCCACCAGAAGAGTAGGCTAATTTTGCTAACTGACCACACATGCCCTCTTTTATGAGGGACCGCATGATTTTATTATCAAGAGATGGACTTCTGTATTGGTGATGGCATCACAATTTTTATGTTATGGGATGATTTGGTGCAGCATTGTTAAGGTTAGATAAATAAATCTACAGCCAATTTGCCAACAGGAGAGGAGACTGAGTAGCATCTGTGCTTACATAGTGCAGATTATTGCTGCTCTATGGCCAGTTTGGACTTCAGATTTATTTTAGTCATATGTTGTTGTAGATTTTTTTTTGTGGTTTTGGCTATATTTCTATTTAATCTATTAATTTTAATCCTCTTGCGGTTTCTCTTTGCACTTTGTCACTAAATGGGCTGATCAGCGTCTATCACTCCAGTTGCAGTACACTGCATACCTCTTGTAGGGCTGGCGGGTTGAGCAGACAGGGCACAGAGCAGGAAAGCATTGAGAGATTCACTAGGAATCTCTGAATATTCAGGAGGAGAAGGTACAGGGAACTTAAAATACTGCAGCATGAATTACAGTTTGAGCTGGAAGCTTGGGAGGACTGCAGTAGGCACTCTAGGTAATACTGGGGGAGGAAAATGGAGATTTAATGGATATGAGGAGAATGTTGGCTCCAATTTAAGCGTACTTACTATAGTAAACTAATCAACAACAAGCTATACGTCTACTGGAAATTAATCCTCTTCTGTATTGTTTGTTTAGGGGAGCCAGCAACCCATGGCATTGTTGGATACCCAGCTGTCATAGTTCTCCTTCTTGTTTATTCTATAGGTTATTAAGGGTTTTCTTTACAAGCAGTCAGTAATGTCACTTATAGACATATGGAATAGAGTCATAGAATAGTTAGGGTTGGAAAGGACCTTAAGATCATCTACGTCCAACCCCCTGCCACGGAATAACCGATTTATTTCAAACAAAACCAAAAAATATGTATAATTAGAACATCACTCTGTAAGAAAAACCTGTTTTATTGAACTTTTTGGTAGAAGAGCCCACCTTTTTATATATTGAAAATGTCTATTCTATAAAAACCTTTGAGTTAGCAGATCTCTTTGTGGTAGTTTCATGCTGATTTTTACTTATAGAATCATAGAATCATAGAATCGTTAGGGTTGGAAAGGACCTTAAGATCATCTAGATCCAACCCCCCTGCTGTGGGCAGGGACACCTTAACGCTAAATCATATCACCCAAGGCCTCGTCCAACCTGGTCTTGAAGACTGCCAGGGATGGAGCATTCACAACCTCCCTGGGGAGACTTAGGTTTTGTTCTATTAAATATTCTAGGAAGGATTTGCCTGCATTTTCACCTACAAATACTGTTGTTCTTGGGAAATCATACCACACAATTGTAAAAGGTGTAAAGAGTATGAAACAGTTAAAGGATACTTTATTGAGGCAGAAAAAAGGTCATCTTTGCCATCTCTCTGGGAATGCATGTTTCACTTATACTGATTTCTTAAAGTACTAGGCCTCTGAACTGCAAAAATGGTGATGAGCGTTTTGTCTTTGCTTGAATAGTAAGTGGTGGAGGCTGAGATAATAGAAGAAAGCTGAGGTAACATGAAAAAAGGTTTGAAAATGTAAAACCTCAGGGAAATAGTAGCAATTAGATATTCCTGAAGGTTACGTTACCTGGTGTATAGGGGCAGTTATTAATTTTTCTCATGAATTTGGCTTTATATGTGTAGAAATGGTGAAAGTGTGTTGGCACACTTTCTGACCACAGTAAGAAGAATAGTTGATTTTGGTACCTGAGTTACCCAAGTGGAGAGTGAGCTTCAGTCAGGACTTCAAGTTGTGCAGACATGTTTTCCCAACTTCACTGCAGACAGCAAAGTGAAGGTCTTTTTTCAGTAAATGAGATTCCAGTGAAACCTCAAAGCTGAGAGGAATTTCAAAATGAAAATAAAATGTTCATCTGTCAGAAGAGATTCATTGGCTGCTATTCAGTACAGAAACTGTGCAAAATGCCTGTGGCCAGCTAAATGAATACCAATGCGTTATATTATTTTTAGTTGTGTTTTTTTTTTTTTCTCCTTGCATGCATAATGAGCATAACACAGAATCATAGAATGGTTTGGGATGGAAGGGACCTTAAAGATCATCTTGTTCTAACCTTCTGCCACAGGCAGGGACACCTTCCACTAGACCAGGTTGTTCCAGCCCCCATCCATCCTGGCCTTGAACACTGCCAGGGATGGGGCAGCCACAGCTTCTCTGGGCAACCTGTGCCAGCACCTCACCACCCTTACAGGGAAGAACTTCTTCCTAATATCTAATCTAAATCTCCCTCTGTCAGTTTAAAGCCATTCCCGCATGTCCCATCAATACCTGCGCTTGTAAAAAGTCCCTCTCCAGATGTCTTGTCAACTTAGGTACTGGAAGGCTGCTTCAGGGTCTCTCTGGAGCCTTCTCTTCTCCAGGCTGAACAACCCCAGCTCTGAATAGCAGGCTTTCTCAGCCTGTCTGATGGCAGTTTGTTAATGTCCACTTCCTATTTAAAACTTTTCTGAAAGAAAATACATACTTTCTGTGAAAATCAGTTTTATACTAAAGGACTGATAAACTTTTTTTTTTTTGCATAGCTGAGGAGTTCTTGTCAGTTATTTCCCTTATAAAACTGACACTGAGTTTTATGAAAAGGTGTGGTTTCCTGCTGTGAATATTTAGTTTGTAAAGGCATGTGGGGCCCTTCCTAACTTTAATTTTATCCTTGAGGACCAGCATCTCAAATTGCATCTTTTTCAAGGAAAGGTCTTGATTGTGGTATATGTTTTGATACAAAGTCAGAAGTACTGCTTTCTAGGTTAGTTCTAGTAATTAACATATTAAATACAATGCTGTCAAATACAGATCAATGTGGTGAATGAGGCAGAGATTTTGCAGCAAGTGGCGATTATCTAAAGAATTAATTTGGCATTTGTACAGTAATAATCTATGTACATGAAAGAAAAATTTGTCAAAATACCAATTCAGCAGCTTTTCCAGATTAGTCTTTTGGTTGCGATGTTTTAGAAGGTTTATTTGATCATTTGTTTTAGGGAAAACTGGAGGCGGATTGCAGTATTAACTACTAGGCTACAGTAAACTGCTGTGCTCCCCACAAGGAGTGTACATCAAGCATATCTAAGTTGCCTTTTTTTTTTTTTCCCCCCTGATATGAGATCTCTTGCATGCATGAAAGTGTCATGTAGGTGAATGAAAATCATTAGGCTGAATCATGAGTGCTACTTGTGTAGTAATACATCAGATGCTCCCTGATCTGCTGGTTTGTGTATTGGTGCACATGGAGTGCACACCTGCCCTCTGGTGACAGAGCTTATTTCAGGGAATGCTGCAGAGTTCTCACGTGTTAAATTCCTGCACTTAGAAAGATGGTTATCTGCTCCCCTTGTAAAATGGCAGAGAGCAGGTCTGTCTATAAGTGGTATTTATAACATGCACAGTAGCTGTAATGGTATAGGCTTAATGCTTTCCCCCTCTTCTCTTTTGCAGAAGGTAGTTTACTTCTGCACAAGCTTTCATCTTTGTTTGCAGATAAGAGAAGAGGAAAGCAGCGTGCTTTCCAACTAATTACATTTTATGCTTTAACACAGGGGCTTCTTGTGGGACCAAGACCATGTCGGTCTTGCATGGCCACTTCTCACCTCCAGATCTGTGTCTCCCATGAAATGCTGCCACTGGTTAGTTGAGTTGGGTAAGAAATGAGCAAAATTTGTCTTCAAGCCATTAATTTGGTGCATACTTCAAATCTGCATCAGTTCTTCAACCTTCCCAGGATTCATCTGGACAGAGTGCTTGGGCCATCTAGTCGAGGTCATGCTTTGCAGAGAGAGTTTGGACCAGGTGATCCTTGAGGTCCCTTCCAGCCCAGTATTCTATGTATGCCTGAGAGGGGACGCATAATTTGGATTCTGCTTTTGGTGGTAGCACTGGTGTGTGCTGTGAAGGGCTGGTGTGGTGGCAGCACCCAGGTGCTGTATTGCTTCCCTGGTAGCAACTGATGAGATGTAGTGTTGTGGTATCCTGGGAACTTGAAAGAGAGGTGTCCACAAATCGCTGTGTCCTGTATAGCCATTATGTTGCAGCTGTTAAGCAGGTATTGCCTATACTTTTTGGTACTTTGGTTCTGCCAAAAGGAGTTTTGCTTGGTCAAGAAGGATTGCTAGCTCTGAAATCTAGCCAAGGCACTGGGAAACTTAATGCATCTCAGAGTTTGGTCAATTTTCAGAGCCTTTGTAGATAGAACTTTTTTTTTTTTTCTTTACTGCCTTTTACTAGAATTTGGGGATTCAAGTTATATGAGGGATCATTTTCTTACGGTCTTTCTGTCAGTGAAATCCTCCTTTTTCCTTTCCAGCTGTTGTAAACTTACTGCAGTGATGTCCTGCTCTTTACTTGGGACTGCAGTTTTATTCTAAGCTTGTATCAGCTGTAGAAACACAATAGAATAATGCTGCTGTTATGAAAAATGCTATATAGAGTGATGTGTTCTTAGTTTCCTTTTCCTTTCTTGCACTTTTTCCTTGCTGCTGACTTTTCAGTGCAAATCTGGATTGTGCTTAGTCCAGACAAGAAAGCAATTGTTTACAAAAATGACTTGCTACTCATTTATACTTACTTTTTTATAGCAAGAACTATGAGAAAGAGCCAAAGGTTGGCTTAGAGAAAATAGTTAATCCCTTTTTGCTGTCCCGATGTCTTATATGACATTTTGTGAGTTTACAGGCAAAAATGTAACCATAGTCTGTATGGTGGCTCTGAGTTGTGTGTCTCTCTGGCCCTGATACAGAAAGCACTGAGGAAATTGTCTTCCCTGTTAGAGAACTCCATTTTGAAAGGATTGTGGATTTGATATGTGGTACAGTGCATAAGGTTATCGCTAGGGAAGAGAAATATTTAGTTAGGGTACTTTATAAACTTTCCTGTTGATGGTGAGATCATCTTTAAGGTGGACTTTACTGGATACTGTCTTTAAAAGGAATATGCCAATGGATTATGTGCAAGAAGGGAAGTGTATTTGTTATGACACATCCATATCATATGAAGGACTATGATACACCATTGCATTTTCAATCTTTTTTGTATAATTGTGAGTCAAACGCATATAAAAATGCTGGTGAAGCAACATTGCTTTCTTAAGGATATTGTCCCCTTGAGGTCTTGAATTTGACCTTGACTGTGGTGCCACAACATCCACATCTGCCTGTTTCCCTTGTCATTCTCCTTAAGGCATTCCATTACTGTGCAGTGAAGAAGTCAACTTTATGGTGCTCCATGGATAGGGTTACCTACACCATTTGCATTATTATTTAGATTGTAAAATGGATACCTTTGGAGCTAATTACCTCATGGATACCTTTGGAGCTAATTAAATGCCCTCCCAGGAATTAAATCTCCATAAGTAGGAACAGCAGAAGCATGATACCATGCTGCACCACAGCAAGGATGAAACATTTCCTCAGCTGCTGCTTCTGCGTTGCCTAACAAGTCATATCCATTTTATCAGTTGCTTTTACATGTGAGAGCTCTAAGCAGAAACCTCAGGGCATAGCAGTGCTTAATGTATAATAAATACTATTTGCTTTTTTTAATGGCTAAATGAAATGTGCTTTTAACAAGTCTTTGTAACATTTTATACAGCTTTAAAGCTAATGTGTTGGTTTTCTGTTTTTTTTTTTTTTTTTTTTTTTTTTTAAGAAGCCTGGTTAATAAAATGCATTTTCTTACTAATGCTGTTACCCACAGACATAAACAAAAAAATACGGCTGCAGCTGAAAGCTGTTCAATAATTTCCCAATGGAGTGGGTTAAAAAGAAAGAGCTTTGGCAATTTGTGGAGGCAAAAGTAAGTTACCAGTGAGGCCGAATCCAGAAGGTGACTATATATGGAGGTCAGGACTAAGGCATATTGATGGGGCTCTGAGACCCTTGTAGTGTTTGTACACTGGTCCCAGCAGTCTGTTTCATGTTAAGTTAATCAGATGCTTATGATTTTTACAGCTGTTTAACCTGCAAAGGGCCAATTTTAGCTGCTTTATGATGTACAAGAGGCATGGCACATATTACTCTTGTTCTTTTCATCTTTACAATAAAATTGGGGAAATACTTGACTGAGACTGGCCTAATTCCTCAAAACAAATCTTTAAAGAAAATATTGCTGAAAAAGCAAGATTCTTTTTGTCCTAAAACTTCTCCTTTAGCTGTTTAGCATTTACCCGTGTCTTGCTGTCATCAGTCCTCCATTCAGTATTCTGTCTTTTATCTGCTAATATATATAGACAATGGAGAAAACATCGCCCTTGTTCTACATCTGTTCCTTTCTTTACCTGTCGAGAAGCGTTAAAATATATATATTTCATGAAGTTTTTAAAAAAATGAATGAGACTATTGTTTCTCTGTAGGGAAATTTTCATTTTCTGCTTTTAGCTCAGTGTCATGCTGCTGTAATGACTACTTATGTTAGCCCTATAGTTTGCTCTGGTGAAAGTGTGTTAGTAGAACTTCTTGCACATCTTAAGCTGCTTGAGAGCATGTTTCAAGTTTGTTTCTCCCTCCCTCCCTGCCAAAGATACCACATGCTCATCCACAAGAATTTTCAGCATTTGAAACTGTAGATTCTAGCAAAGGAGACGCACCACTTCTATGAAGTGAACAATCTCTATAATGGATGGCACGTGTTATGTCGCGGTGTTAAGGAAATCAATTCTACCAGATGCTCAGCTGTCTTCTAGACTCCAGCTGCTGCTTCCCTTATGCTTCACACCCAAATTGCTTGGAAGGTATTTGTGGTAAAAGGGAAGGTGAAGTTTGGTGTATTTTAGGTATCTTGAACTAAAGAAAGAATCTGGCATTTCTTTCAGGGCTGTATCTCTTTAGAATTGTTTGTTCTGAGTTCATTTTTAAACTATATCGTATCATTAGAAGAAAACCAGTATTAACAATCAAGAAGTCCATCCAGATCTACCCCAGAATTTCTACTGACACATTTCATTATGGAATAATTCTTTTTGTAACACGGTTCCACTGTATTCTGAAAACAGCCCACAAGTGGTTGTTGTCTTCAGGGTTGTGTATGTGCACAGTTGTGGAGCTTAGAGTTTTCAAACAAGTTTTCTGCAAAATTAAATACAACTCTTTTGCTTTTCCTTTAAACACTGTTCTTTACTAAATCTCCTTACTGACATTTAAGTTCTCTTGCAATGTGTTTGACTCTATCTTTTTAATATCCAGTGAGCTATTACTTTAATAAAAAGCTCTCTTAAAAAAATCAGTGTCCTGATTTTGTCACTGTCATCGCTGGCAGTTGTGAGGAGTGGTGAAGTAAATAGTTGAACTGTTGAAGATACGTGATTTAGTAATAAATTCAGTGATGGCTTTAATAACAGTACTGCATAGGTAGTCTTTTTGCAAGGAAATTGAGTTCAGTAGTACCAGTGTTATAAATCGGTCTTTTCCAATAGTCATGCACAGTAAAATTCACAGCACAGTGGAAGAATGCAAAGTGACAGTTGCTTGTTCCAGTGTAAATGTTATAATAAAAAATTACTATCCATGAAAGAACTTTTAATTGATCTTTTATGCATAAGTACGAATAAGTAACTTGACAGACTACCAAAGTGAAGTTGAATATGAGTGAAATTACTAAGGTTTTTAGTTAAAACCTAGTGGACTTATTCTTCATACTGTTCCCCATGAAACAGCGCTTCTGTGGAAGGCTGAATTCAAAGATGCTTAACAGCATTTTGGATTTCTCCTTTTATTCAGATATCTATGGCAATGTGTATTAATATATTTACAGAGCTATGGTTTAACATATATCTGAGAGGTTCTTGAATTGGCTTTGTGCATATGATTTTATTTGGTCAAATCTGCCACCTTTTTCCACTTTGGCAGGATTTTTTCATTGCTTTTTGTGTTTTTTTTGCCAATACTTTACTGTTCTGAAATTGTTGTAGAACTGTTGTTTCACAGTGATGCTTATCTGACTCCTTCCTGGCCAGAGTTTTCTTTCAGGTATCAACTGAGCTACGCAGAATATCTACCTGCATGTAGATAGTTGATCTTTCTTAGATACATGGATGTATCTATATTGATGTGCAACTATATTTCTATACAGATATATCTTATACATTTGTTAAGTATAATATAAAGATTGATTTATTTATTTTTTCTTTTACTGAAGATTCTGAAGTTGACATCTTCAATTACTACTTTTGTTTCTCGCCTGCCCAATCTTTTCTCAGGAGTTACAATAAATGTCAGTATCTGGTGTGTGGGAAGATGGGAAATGACAAGAATAATGTATAGAGAACAATTTTTTTGAGCTGTTCTTATTGTGCCACGTTCCTTTAATGAACCAGAGTTTACAAGTATGTCTGTTCAGACTGGAAGTTGTAGTCAACTGAAATGAGGTTCTGTAGTAGTTGTTTTTGGTAGTCTTAGTGATAAATGGTGTTGATATCCCAGCTTTTGATGCTGCAGATGTATTTTTTAGAATACTTTTCATGATGACTTTTCTTTAAAATGATTTCTTCTTGTTGAAAATACTGGTATGCTTGGTGGTTCACAAGGCTAGATGGGGTTACCAACATTTCACACTCTTGGACTAAGATTCCTCCAGTTCAAAACATAGAGCATTTTTATTATGTAGAAATTATGATTACTTCAAAGAGTTAACTTCCATGATTAAATGGATTTTATGGTTTTGCAGTTCAGAGGCTGAAAATAACTATAACACATCTACCTAATTCTCTCTTCTGCTGTGCTGTCGCTTGTGGAGCTTCACAATTAAACTGAACACATCTCACTTTCAAGTTCCCATAGTCACTTTTTTTTCTGATGCATATGGATTTTGTCAGGGTAGATCATATTGCATGGAAAAGCCTTGGAAGGCAGCTACAGACAGGGTGAAGTATTTCATGTTGGTGTGGAAGTAATGCTGTATCTGCTACATAAACAGCCAGCCAGCTCATTTATCATTTTCTGCTGTGTGATAGCTGTTCTAGCTAGAGCAGAGTATCCCTGGTCAAGTCCACTGTCATGGATGCACCCTGCCCTGTTCTCTGTCTTACCATGCCAATACAGTGTGTCCTTTCCCATGGCTTTCTGCATGTCTTTGAAACACTCTGCTCTTTGGTCTTCATCTCTTGTTGCTGTTTAGTACTTCTGCAGGGGGTAGAGTTACTCACCCTGATAAGTACTCACTGCTTGAATGGATTCAGCTGCCCATTTGTAATATCAGCTGTCTGAGTTGATCTGTGATGACGTTTCTGACAGGGGTTGTACTGTGCTATGCTTGTGTCTGCGAATGTTTTGAAAATCACTGAACTAGTGAACTAGTGAGTGGTCTGCTGTGTTACATTTCACATGTGGATTGTATAGTTTTCTGATTGGGCTCTGGTTTTAGTTTGGTTTTTTTTTTTTGTTTTGACTTTTTTTCATGAAGTTTATTCTTCTGTTGATGTAAACTTTTAGTAATTTGGCATCAGTTAAAACAGACATTTGTGCTGCTGGATTTGAAAGCAATTTCTCTTCCTGCCTTGCTGTGTTAAACTTGATCATTGTTCTAACAATAGGGATATGTTATGTTTTTCTTCCATTGTCAATAGATCTGCTTGTTCTGGTCCAAGACTGTATCACATAAAAATATTCCCAAATCTACCAATTCACAGGAATTCTGTATAATCTGGGTTGTCAGGTCTTTGAGATGACCAACAGGATGGTGTAGATTAGAATCAAGATTGAGTTTTCTAAACAGGGTTGTTACTGCTGTTAATGTCTTGGAAACAGATGCATAATGAATATTTTTACATGCCTTAAATCAATGCATTTTTGTCCCCCTCGTGTTTCAGAGTCTTCTGGCTCCGTGGTTTAAGTTTCTGGTTTCAATCTCGTATTCCAGTAGATGTGGGTCTCAGAAGTTCCTGGTAATGCTGTGGTGCTGCTCTCTTTCCAAGCTGATGGGAGGTGCTTACCCTGTCTCCTCCTTTTCTCCGGACTTTATTTTTGTGGCATATGAACTGTCATAACTTCTCTGATACCTCAGAGGATGATAGCGTAGTTACCCAACTGGTTCTATTTAACCCTGTTTCATTTCTAGTTGGTGTGAAGGTTTTGCTTCAGGACTGCTTGATTAATGAACCTGGGTTTAATTCAGAAGGTTGACTTCAAGTTTACAGAGGCTTATTAAGTTGTCTTTCATAGTTTGAAGAAATTTCCCTTTCCTTCAAGTGAATTGGAGGAAATTTCACCTTCTTTCTGTCTCCCAAGGATTTCTCTCTCATCTTTCTGATATGTTATAAGCCTACTTGAATCCTAAATTTATGCCCCGCTGTAGCCAAGTCAGTTATACAACTATTGCATTATTAATACAGCCTTAGAAAATCTGTTGTTTGATCTCCTTATAAAGCATGTGAGACATTAATGTTTTTGGAGCTATATTTTTATTTGATCATCATAGGTAATAACCCTTCAAATATTTCACAAAGAGAAATTAAATGACAGGACTGAATAAGATCTGTCTGCCACAGGAAATCAGTTTGTTTTGTCATTCAGCAGAGAATTAAGTCTGTTTCTAACATTCGCTTTTTCTTGGAGAAGACCCTCCTTATGTATTCTGCTAGCAAAGTAAATCAGCCAGGCTGTTTTTAATATGTGTGATTTAAAATAACACAGCGGTTTTTTTTTGTTTTTTTTTGTGATTGCTGGGGAGGTTACAGAGTCAATAAAAATCAGTGAGTTGTTCCAGCTTTTACATTTTTGACAGAAGAGCAAAAGTCGTTGCTCGTTTTTATTTAACAAATGTAATGCTAATATTTGACTGACAAGTGTGGCTGAACTTGATGGCTTTTTTCCAGCTTCCATTGCATTAGGCAGTGGAGAGCACTCTTCAAATTTGTATGAAAGTATTCCAGCAAATTAAGAAAATTCAGGCATGACCTAGGAGTTGTGGCTGAAGTGACTCTCCTAATCTGATCAAAGAGTCCTTAGGGGTTTTTCTAAATACTTTTTTCCTGGACAAAAATCGGTTTGTACCTTTGAATTGTATGCTCTGTTTTTCATTTAATGACATTTTTAGAGTTGTCTTGGTTTCTTGATCACTTAATGGGATAAAGTATGATTCATTGAGGTTCGCACTGTTGATTTTCAATCCAACTCCAGTGGTTTGGGGAAAGCTGTATGGTGCAGTTCAAAGTTTAAATGGCGTAACCTGTTTTTGCCAAGGATTGTTTGTATGGAGAAGTGGGTAATAGTGATGAAACTCTTATTTCACTTTTCTTTTAAAAATGGTCTTTACCATAAAAGTCTTGCTGGATAAAAAAAACCAAAATGGTCAGAGTAAAGAGCTCATATTTGGAGTGCGATGAAATGAAAAATCTGGTCCATTTCCAAGTGATAGCAAGGTAGTAAAATATGTATGGTGTCATTTCTTGGTGTACTGATTTCTGAGAGTGTTGAGAACCACCTTAGTTCTTTGAAAATAATTGCTTTGTAAGATTTTGCCTTTGGGGAGCTTGAGTCATTAGTAGTAATTTGGAAGAATATTAAGGTTGCTGAGTAACAGTTTAATAGATGAAGTTAAATCTTTTATAGTTGTTGAGCTTTGCTTAGTTTACCCTGTGTGATTTCATGTGTGTATAATTGCCTGGACCACCAAACTGGTGTCAAGTTAAACACTAGCTTCCCTCCATCCTTCACTTAATATGCCTTCTGGAATCTGGGTGTGCTACCAGTACAAACTAAAATGCTAGTTTTAAAAGGTGCGGAAGAACCTGTCTAGCAGATCTAAAAGGGCTTTCAGAACTTTGCCTCATTTGTAGATTTTAACAAAATTTGAGAGAAATGTATGTAAATAAGTATTTGTCAATGGTCAGAGAGTACGTCTAACTTTACACCTGGGGCAGTGTTTATTGTCTTGTGAGCCCAAGAGATGGAAAATACCTGGTTTTTGTCCCTTCAATTTTCTGTCCAGTAACACATTATCTTGTCCAAAAGATTGAAAAGCTGTAAAGTATTTGGAAGTACATTCATAAACCTTGCTTTCAACGCCTCTGCTGCTACTCACACCTGAGTTACCATCCTTTTACTAAAGCATCTCCCTGAAAAATAATTGCCATCATAGTAAATGTAAAGTGGGAATGTTATTGGATTCTTGGTGAGTTTTGCAAAATGACTGTTGCCTGGAATTCCTACATTTTGCTTAGGATCTGGGTCAGATGTTCTGCCATGAAGACACCAGCCTTATGTTTTCATTGTGGTTTCTGGGAAGAGAGGAAAAAGTACAATTGTAGTAGTTTCATGAATGGTCAGCACAAACTTAACTTCCCTTTTGGGAATGTCAGATTATCATTAAATGGTGCTTTTGAGGGTGTGAAGAATAAACTCTTCAAATAAAAAGAGCTTTAAAAATTCTGAGAAATTTTCATGCTTATCTTTAGCCCAGATAGAGCTCTGAAGTACATAGTTGGTGTTAGTGAACTTTGATTTTACTGCAATTTTGTGTATTATGTAAAGTGAGACTTTAGATTAGCCATCTATTAATAGTTGTCTCTTATTCTCATGTTTCAAGGTTATATTTGTCATTAGCATTTTTCTGTCTGAGCTCCAATTGCTAAAGTACCTTAAGGGTCACAATTAGAGATGCTGTCTTACCTTTCCCATTGTTTAAATATGCTTTCTATGGCTTATTTTATCTGCAGTGCACAACATTATACTAAGTGTTTTGTAAAAAGTTGACTGCAATTGTACTTGAGGTGATGGCTCTGTAGTCAAGTCATTGAGTGACAGCATGAACTGCTTAAGTTGCATGTATATTGTAACCTTCCTAAAACTGTGGTTTGATTGGGTGCTGGTACATGCCGCAAAATATCCTTTTTTTAACCCTCACTGATGAATTGTATTGGTGGTTTGTAACACATGTACTAGGTAGTAGGTTGAACAGTTAAAACAGCACTTGGTAGACAGTACAGATGATTTACCGTTGCATTTTTGACGAGGTCAGTAGGATCACTCTTACAATGACATTTATTTGAGAGTCCCCACTTACTCGCTTGATTGCAGTCCCTTAAGTGTTTCAACTTACTTTGAATATGATCCAGCAAATTCCAAGAAAAGTGGTTAATCTTTGTAAGCCATAAAAAAAAAAATGTTTGCATTTTTACAAGGGCACTCACAGAAGTTGAACCACTATATCCGCAGGTACTGTCTTTGATTGCTACTATTGACAATACTGTTAACCTTTTTTCCCCTTTGCAGGAAAACTAAGCAACTTTCCTCATGTGTATTCATGCCAGTGTGTTTACTAGTAATACTGTAAGGCAAAGCTTTATGATAGGAAACTTTAGGGATGCTGAACTTAAACCAGAGGAGTTAATGCCAGAAAAGGACATTCCCCTAAATGCTCAAACTTACTCTGGGTTGGATAAAGCAAACATTTCAGTCTGTAGTTGTCACTTAGTCATAAATTCCTGTTCACATCCATAAAATGCTGATAAATATATGTATATATTCAAAGAAATCTCCTTGACACTTGATCTCAATTCTTGCAAAAAAGACTTGATTTACTTTACGTTTTGTTATTAGGCTTTCTGCTTTCTTGGGTATCAGTTAAACAGGGGTAACTTCACCAAAACTTTTGGAAGTGAGGATGCAGGAGGTACGAAGAGAGTTCTTGGCTTGTCTCTCTTTACCCTGTGTAGTATCCTTCAAGAGAGTGGTTTTGTCCCCTATTAGCTGTGCTAAGGTTTTCTGACATGTTCCAGTTGTGGGCTCCAGAGAAATTGCATGAAGAGATTCCTTGAAAGCCTCTTAGAGGCCACCTGGATTTGGTAATTTAATGGTCTCATGGAACACAGCTGATTTGAGAAGCCATCCTCCTTGTAGAGGAATCAAATTTTGCTTCTGCTTCAGTATCTGCATTAGCATTTTAAAATGTTTACCTACATCTCAGGGGGGATATGATGCTTAGAGCAATACTGCACTGCATTCGGTTGAATCTACACTGAAGAGAATACATGTATCTACAGAACTTATAGGAGGGCTTGCAGTAGGATTTCCCCCCCCTTTTGTTCTTGCTTCTTCAGAGATATTTAGTTACCATAACAACACAAGGTAAGTATTAAATGCATACTGAGGGCTTTTTGGTTTTTGTTGGGTTTTTTGTTTGCTTTGGTTTCTATTGCTGCTTATATTTGAAAGGGTATCATATGTAGAATAAAACCTCAGTTGCTGAGGAGCAATATGATAATTGTGTTAATGGCTTTTTTTTGGAAACTAAAATAATGAATTGATAAACATGGTGAAATATTTAGGAATGGCACTCTGGTTTTTATACTTTGAAGCCAATGAGTGGTGTAGTGCTTATTAATGTGTAAATCTGGGTTGATGGAGACTGAAAAAGGGCATACAAAATATCATGTCTGTCAGTCTTTCAAAACGGTAAAGTCTTAAACCGCTTGTGTCAGCCCTAGTGACATTGCAGATGGAACATTGTGGTATATTGCAATTTGAATACTTATCCCCCTGACTGCTTTTCAGCCGGTGGTGAAAACTGCTGGTCTGAAATACCTACACAAAAAAAAAGTGATGAAGCAGACTTCTCAATTTATTCTGGTTTCTGGTGCATGCTGTCTGCCTGCACCTTTTAGTGTGCAAGTGGAGAAACGGCAAGTAATCGTCTTCAAAAACTGTAAGCATATTGATGCTGATGCGGAAATGCTTCTGTTTACACACTGAGCTCTGTCTTTGGTACTGGTGAAGGTGAGAGGAGCACAAACTGGTTACTGGACTTAATAGTAGTTATAGAGGAATCTACCACGTAGCTGGATGGAGCAGAGTGCGACAGTAGGAAATACATCTTTTCTTCTTTGTGTGACTTTGTGGTGGGTAGAGTGCGGCATTGGCTTAACTTCAAACTTCCAGAAAGGACATAGCTATTGAGAATGCAAGCTAAAAGCTAAGTTATGAAAGAAAGCAAATGCTGCGCTTCAGTTTCTGCCGGGTGCTGAAGCTGAGGAGCTGACATTTCAGCAGCAGAGCAATGTCTTTATAGAGATGATGAGTACAGCCTGAGTCATGTAATCTTCAGCTTCAAAAATGAAAATTACTTGTACATTAAGTTTTTCACTGCTGCCAGCTCACTCTGAAAACTTAGTTATGCCACATTTGCCAGTGTAATTGCAACAGTTTTGGCTGGCTTTCCTGTTTTTGTTTGGGTTTTCTTTTTCTTTCTTGAAAGGAGAAAAGTGTACATAATTTTTCTATCTACTTGCCAAAAATTTGCATCTGAACAGCTACAGTGTCACCTTCTGAGTTACTATGTCCTTTATGAACTTCAGGCTTTCTTCTTGGCAGTCTTGATTGCTCTTCAAAGTCCAAATGAACATTTTCTCCCTGTGGGTCAGTTATAGTCACTTGGAGATTAAACACTAATGTAGATTCTTTTTTTTTTTTCTTTTTTTTTTTTTTTTTTTTTCAGTCTGGGATTTTATTTTTTAGGATTTTAAGAGAATAAAGGTTGGCGGTGTAACATTGAAATTAAGTTGGTATATGGTATACCCATGTTTTTAAATGACTGGATAATCAATACGGAAGGAAAAGGGAAAACCTGTTTTTTTTGAGCCTTATTCTATGAGGCTTATTGGTCTCCTGTTTCTGAAGTGGATTATGTGCCATTGCACACCAGGGTTTATTAGAGGAAGAGTTGGGGCATGTTGTGGAGCTGTGTGGAACACTCTTGAAAGCTGGGTGACAGAGAAAAATAAGGGAAGGTAGTTCAGTAGTGTGAGATGTGGAATCATCAGGTTAGGAAGTTTGTTGTGTTTCCATCATGGTTTTTAAGAACGAAAAAAATTGTAAGGAGGAAGACAAAATTTGGAGGAAATGCTAGTAATAAGGATCAGGATACAAGGTTGCTTTTACATTCTTTTGGCTCTATCAGTATTTATTTACTATTCCACTTGATAGTGATTCTGTTTTAGTCTCATGTTATCTAGATGTCTTAGATTACTGATGGTTCCATGTGGTGGTGGTACTGTGGTACCATATCTGAATTTCCTGACACTGCTTATGTGCATGGGCGGTGTTTCCAAATTCTTCCTTGCTAACTTCTGCCTGCTTCCACCTCATGAATACTGTTTTACTTTGCCCTGGAGCTCAGTCAGCTTTTTTATTTAGCTGGGGGGGTCTGTATTTCCTGTGTCACCTCTTAAAAAGTCCAGGATCCTGTGCTCTACTACTCCTCTTCTTCACTTTGCTCTTTAACCACCTCTGTTTCTGGTCACTGCAGCCAAAGCTGCCTTTGAGCATCACATGCCCAGGCAGGTCTTCCTGGTTTGTGAACAGCAGATCCAGCTGTGCATCAACCCTGGCTGGCCCATCCAGTACCTGCATCAAAAGCTTATCCATGTCACTCTGTAATTTTCCAATCAAGTTTGAAATAAACATTTTTTTTTTCCACTATGTGAAATACTGAAATGAATCTTAGTTGATTAAAAGAAAATATGATGTTGCATACAAAATTGAATATAAATTGGTATATTCTGTATCCATTTGCTTTTCTGTGTAAAATAGAAACTGAGGACACCATTTAGATGTTAGTAAAGTGCAATAAAGGGGATTTCTTTGCACTTAATCAGTACTTTATGATGCAGAAGCAGAGGCAGATAATCTGGAATCAATACAAGCTTTAGAATCAACAAATTATTTTTCATATGTGCTTAAATAGTCACGTGGGAGGCATTCATTGTGAACAAGCTGGTAATATTTTTCTCCCTGCAATCCTGAAAAGAAATTTCTGTGGCAACAGTGACATTTGCCAATTTGATCTTTAAATTACTTCTTCCTCTCTGGTAAAATGCACTTTGTCCAGATAAGGATTGCACAGTTTCTGTTGTGATGGTGGGTTTTGTTTTGTTTTGTTTTGTTTTTTATCTCTATCCCTTTAGTGGGAAGGATTTGAAGAGGAAAATCATGAAACAGAAAATTGAGTTTAAAGCTTGTTACTTTGCCTCTTCAGTTTTTCACTGAGTTTACGTAAGAGTTGTGTGTAATCTGTGCTTTACATTTTCAGCTGTAACTTCTTCAGTGATATTTTGTTGGAGGCTGAAAAGATCAATAGAAGGCCCAGTACCTAGAAGCATTAGTATTATACTAATGCAATTTATTTGGTGATTCTTGCCTGAGTGTAAATGCTGAGGTATAAATATCCTAAAAGTTTCTGTGGGATTAAAGCCTACATAGGTTAAATATCCTTACCATATGGTACCTTCATCTTTCAGTCAAAGCTTGACCATAAAGAAAGATCCTCTCTCTATGATGCATTAATGTTTAATATTATCTCTATTCTGGTAATATTTGAACAGGTTTCTATTTAATAAATATATTGGAGACAGTATACAGATACTAGAGATTTGCTACCTATGAGACTAAATAAAGGCAGTAGAGAAAATGTGACTTGAAAGTGATGAATGTATTTCCTACTCAGTGATTATTAAACCAAGGTGCTGGGCATCACATCTCAAGGCTGATAGAAGAACTGTGGAATGCTGTAGTACTACCTCCTTAACCTGTACATCACCTGTTGGAGATGAATGTGTGCCAGAAGTGAGCCTAAATTAAGAAGACATCTTTTGGGCTGCAGTTCTCTTGCCCCTTAATCATCATTAAACCTGCTTATGGAGTTGAGTGTATTTCCTTCAGCTCCTCTGTCTGAGCTCACCTTCTGACAACACCATCCATGATCTGGTGGGATTCTAGTTGTATGGGAAGATGTATTTGTCGATAGTAGTCTCATCTGTTATGTCCCCTTTTTAAAATGCAAGCTTTTCATACAGCTGAATAACAAATGGAGTTTTGCCTGTTTTTCTCTTCCTAGGCAGACTGAAATTTCAGTGTGATTGTCTTTGAGGGGGAAATCCAGACCTGTAGTTCTTGATGTCTTTTCTTAAGCCTAACCCATTCAACTTTGTATGGTGGCCACTCTTTTTTTGAGAGCAACTGTAATTAATGCAAAGTGGTTTTCTGAGTGACATAGGTTAGCTATCTTGTAGATTTGAAGTACGGAGTTTGTTTGGCTTGTCTCCGTAAAACAAGCTCAAGGTTGTTTGTAGGTTTGGGGTGAGATAATTTTTTTTTTTTATACAGTACCTGATTCATCATATGGAGCCTTTTTTCTGTATTTGAGAAAAGATGAGAGTTTTCCTGCTATAGATTCAGATTCTTAGTATTTAACATAAGGCAAAACTTGACATCTGTGTATTTTTTTTTTATCCTGAAGTTAGACTTTTTCTCACAGAACTAATTAGGTACATCGGTCTTTAAAATTCTTTATCTTATATATCATTCATTATTCTTTCTTGGCTGCTTTTATGGTCTGTTATTCAGCTTTAATTTAAAATGGGTAAGAACAATTTTCTTGGAAGACTGATACTGTCTTCGTTACTTGTACCCTACATAAAAGCTCTTGATTGATGGTTTTGACAGCCATATTATATACCATATTCAGCAAAAACTTAAAAGGTATTTTCTGCTCTTTTTGTCATCCTCCCCTCCCCTCCTGACTTGACAACTCTTCGTCTGCTTGCTAAAGGCAAGACATGCATACTGGTGAAAATGTTGTGAATTGCTGGTACAGTTGGAGTTTGTGTTCTGCTTTGTCATCTTGTGTCTCTTGACAATTTCAGCTTTTAGAGGCTGCTACACACAAATCAATGTTAGTACTGGATTATTCCCCACTACATAAGTATGAACATTATTACTGCATGCTAAGGTGCATGCTGTAGAACATAATAAAATGAACAAAAAGTAATATTGCATGTTGCCATTTTAACCAGATCCTAAATCTATGGATTTAAGATGAAATCCTCTGAATTGAAGGCAGGACAGAAGCATACCACAAGGTTGATGAATATTGCCTTCTGTCAAATAGTCTATCTCAGGCAGCTTGCTGTAGACGCTAATCTCTGTTTTATTTTTAGCAAACTATTAGTCCTCACAGGGGAGTGTGGGACTAATTGTCAAAGCTGGAGCAGGACTGCTATTAAACCAAATTGCTGTAGCAGGTGTTGGGTGGGATCTCCTTCACTCTTATCAATTACCAGCTAGTGCCTTCACATTTTAAAGACATGTGAAAAGCAGCCCTGTCATGCAAAGATTTCCTAGCCTTCCTTTTGGCATTGCTGCATTGGGTCTTTTGACAAGTATTCCTTTCGAAGTTTCTGCTCATTTATCAACATACAAGAATTTGTACTATGTAAATTCTTTCCCTTGTCATTCAGTTCATTTCTTGGGGCAGATCTTTTTTACAGGGACTGCTTTTAGCCTGGGCTTGCTAGGAAGTGAGACTTTTGTGACTAGACTTGTCCATCCATCAGTCCCTTCCTTTTAATCCCTCCTCTCTCACTCCAAAAGAAAAAAGATAAAATCCACGAACATTTTTGGTGTTAACTGACTGCCAGTTTCCGTTGGTGACAGAGGTATAAAGCTCTTGGATAAAGTAAATTGTTGAGACTGGTGGTGAAGTAGGAAAGTCCAAGAGTTTGCTGAGGAACAGCTAGGTAAAATCTATACCATACCTATGCTGGGTGGCCAAATGTGCTGCTGCCTTTTGCTTTGCCAGGCACTCTGCATCTGCAGGATTGGTTATAGCTCTGGTGTTTGAAAAGGATATATGGATGTATGAACTGGGGAGAGGAGAGTGCTAGGACTGTACAAATAAAGGGGCCTGTTGGTCTCGGCAACCATTTGTAATGTGGGTTGGGTCTGCAGGGGGGGGAGGTGATGGATTAGTTTATTTCCATCCTGCACCTGGTTCTCTTCATACCAACACTTGCTTTGTCCATCTTTTTCAGTCCACTTTTCACTTCACTCTTCTAAAGCTAGTGGTCTTTGAATAGTGTCTTTTTTTCAGTTATCTTAAAAGTCAGAGCCTACACTTTTCTTAAAATAAAGCTGTGATTGCATGGGAACTTCTCAGTTATCTTTGATTTATCATCTTTGGAGTCCAGTTCAAAAACACCACAAACAAAAACAAACCAACATAGAAAAAACACTGAGTTTAAGAAAGGCAAGATAGGAGAGGAAAAGATTGTACAAAGCAGAATGCAGGCTCCTTGCTCTGTGTAGACCTGCTCCTAATCCTGCGGTTTACCCAAATGTTTCCTCTTGTTGTGAGTACTACAATCATGACCAATTACATTTGACACAAGACTTCTCTAACTTTAGGGATTCCCTGATTTCTGCCTTCTCTGAGAATTTTCTTACACACGTGGAAATTCAGGAGGCCCATGGCAGCACAAGACAACTCAAAATAAACACAGTTCCCAGCAGGACAGCTCTTAATCAAGCACTAAGTTGAGAAATCTTCAGTGAAGTGAGGATCCATCTCTTTCTGTCAGTGGGATCAGAGCTGATTAGGATTAATGCTGTCCTCCAGATCATAACTGCCTCAATTTCTGTAAATGAAAAGCATCTGTTAAAGTACCATAAATATTTTTTTAAACAATTGGCCTATGGAACCAGCTCCAGGACCTTGCAAATTAGAAAATCTACAAGTTTTCAGTTTGAAAGAAATTGTAGAAAAAGAACTTAGTTCAGAAATGGTTGTCATGCCCCATAGCTCTGAGGATATCAGATTTGAAAATGGTTGATAAAGCTGTTACTACATTGAACACTTGGATAGTCATTGAATGGTAGCAGAAGTTCTGTGCATTACTGAGTTTTCACACAGGAGTGTTCCAAGTAGGATTTTAATGGTGCACAGGACTTGTGCGCCGATATCAATCTCTGTAGTAAATTTGCTATCAGATATTAATCCAGGGCAAGCAATAAACTTCTGCAAAAGACTGATAAAAATTTTAGTTTCAAACTGTTCTCTACTTTCAGTGGGGATTTTTTCCCCTTTTACTGTAAGCTCTTCATCCATGTGGCCATACATGTTTGAAATACCACTGCCGTTTAAGAACTTCCATATCTCCCGTCACTGAAATAGTGGATGCCTGGTGATGAAAGTATAGTACAGGAGTTCTAAAAATTGAACCTAAAAATAAAGGTGACATGGTACATAGGAGGCTTAATGCCCTTATTGCTGTAATAGGATTTTATATAATTTTAACTTAGTTCTAGTGATGCATTAAGTTTGAAAACATAAATTTCATTGATATTTTTTTCTGAAACTGCTTGCAAATTATAGCTTGTTTTTGAACCTTGTCAGGTTTGTCAAGTAACGTAAGTAATCAGGCAGAGATACAAATATTGACAGTATTTACCGGTTGCAATATACTGAAATACCCAGTTTCTCAGTGCAAGAGATACCTGATTCTTGAGATTTCTTTAGATGGTTTAGTAAGAGGCTATTGTGCAAGCCAGTATTTTCTGTTTCATTGCTAGTGCATTCCAGTGCCTTATTTAGTAGAATTTAAGAAGTTAATCTCATAATTTAGAAGTAATGGAGGAGGAGGTGGATACATTTGCAACTCGATGTTTCATCTTTGAAATACATGGTTGTCATGTTTCTATTTTGGTTTTACTTGATAAGTGAATCAGAGTAATTCACTCATCTATTGTGAAAAGCTTTGATTCATTTCTGTGTGCATCCTTAGGAAGGAACATGGAAAGAAAACCAGTTGCTGTACAGATTGCTGGAGGCATTGACTAAACTTTGTCTCTACTTCACAAGGAACTCATAGTATTACTGATTTATTAATGTTTTCTGCACATTTGTATATGCCAGCTGCATTTCTAGGGCTTGATTGTTTTGCTTTTTCTACTGAGGTTTCCAACTGAATCCATGAAATACTTTATGGATCTTTGTCAACTTTGGGCCTTGATTTTTGGATGGAAAAAGAAAAGCAAACAACAAACCAGCACTGGTTTTGAGGTAATGGGGAGACTATTGGAAATGTATGGAGGTATGTTGAATAAACGTGCGTGATTGTTTCTTGGATGGAAGATAAACTGATCATTTCATGCTAGATTTCTCTCAGTCTTGCATTAATGGTTGACTGTACATTACTTTATTCCTATTTACAATGTAAAAAGATACAGAAGGGACCCCTATCTTGAAGAGAAATCCATATTGTTAAGAAGCCTATTTACATTTTTGCTAAGGACTTCATCAGAGAAGCAATGCATAGCATGCTGCATACCACAGTAGTGTGTTCTCTGGCCAAAAACGTAGCCTGTTGATAACAGGAGCTACTTTGAGCATTTTTTCTTGCATTTGCTTAAAGAATTTGATATCAATCTACTGCACTTCTGTGGCATAGCCCAGAGTACTGCTTGATGTGCTTGTGTATAAAGTAGTTATTTCAAGTAATTGAGTTAAAAGTCATCTTTATTATACTTAAACAACCTACCTTAAAACATTTTAACAGTAGATCATCTGTCATTGTCACCCTCTCTCCATATTTGCATTTTAAAGATTTAACAAGTTAGAAGACGTATTATATTAATCCAAGATCTACCAATAAAGCTTTGCTGTGCACGAGAGTAGGGTGAGTGTGGGCTGACAACAAATCAATCCACTTTTTAAAAGCCAGATGCTTATGAGCCTCAAGTTTGATTTGGTCATCTTAACCTGTTAGTTCCCAGACATGAGTGAAGACAACCTGCTCTCAAAAAAAGACACTCCTAGTTGTTGTCCGTATATGATAAATGAGTCAATTAAAAGGATCACCAATTCATAATGCAGTGATGAGTATATTCAGAAAAAAAAAATACTCTTTTTTCCTCCTCTTTCCCAAATCAAGGCTTTTAAAGCCACTTGGAGGAGCTGTGCATTTTTGAAGTGTCCCTCAGTTGTGCAGTCATACACCCTTGCTTCTGAGAGCGCAGAGGAGTATTTCCAATCACTTTCAGTGTATGTGAACTGATTTTTAACTGCAAAATATTTTAGTACTGTACTGTCTGCTTACTTCTGTTTTGAATAATGATATTGATACTATTTTACATTGCCAGCTCATGCATAAAAATACTGTGGTTTTTACTCAAGTTTTCTCCCCCACTCTTGTTGCTAAAATGCTTTATGTTGCACAAGTACTTCAAGATATCTGATAGTTCTCTGTATGTACCAAAAGGTTCTCTCTGTTCATTTTCTTCTCTGATCATTAGCTGCAGGAATTACATGCTAATACAGCCTCTCTGCTGGAAGTTAGGCTGTAGATCTGAAATAATATTTGTTAGGATCAATAACCTAGAAATACAATGCTTTATGTTGCCACTAATTCTCATTATTAGTCATCAACTGGTCAGACTACTCACCAGACTGCAATACCGTTATATATTACCATCAACTCAAAAACCAATGTAGTAATTCATTATCGACTGATCCTGTTTCTCACAATGCAGGTGTAATTTTTTTTGGCCTGTCTGCATAAGAATTCTTATATAGGAATGATGAGAAAGGTGTATTTTAATAGTACATAATTTTTTAGCTGCTGTGCTGTTACGTAACTATTTCTGTTAAAAAATACTTCGATTTCTTATTATTTTAAGTAGTTTTCTATTTAGGAACTTAACTTTTCATGCTAGATTTGAAAACTGGAAGCTAATCTTTTTGGATGTACTCACACTCTGTTTATCAGACTTGTACTTAATCTCTGCACTGTGGGTTGCCTTCCACCTTTGTAAAGTTCAGTTTTAGGCCTGTGATCTTGAAGGTTTTTTTTTTTCCTGTAGATAAATCTTAAGGGAGCCCTGACTAGGTAGGGGTAAATGCATTGTTGTGAGTTCAGTTTTGCAGTTATCACTAGTGCTGCAGGTTAATATACTGCAGCAGAAAGTGTACCAGAATGCAAATAGTGTCCAAACAATGGTAATGAAAATTCTGAATTATTACACTTTAAGCATTCTTTTAAAAAGTTAATTTGATCCCTTCTACAAATTCTTTAGTCAGATAGGGTTGCTTTAATTGACTTTGGGTATGTAATTTAGATGAAAACGTAGTGCTAAATAAGAACTGGAGAATTAAAACATTCTTCTATGCCTCCAATTTTATTTTCTCTTTCTTCAGTCTGTATTAGAAACATGGGTAGCTTTCACAAAGATTTCAGATGTAACAGAGCTCAATAAAACTTGATACTCACAAGAGCCATACCCATCATATTTGGTCTATGAAATGTAATGAACTGGAAAATTTCAGCATCATGTAACTGAGATTATTACATCCAGTTTACATCCTGCTTTTTTCCTCTCACTGCAGTTTCTCCCTTTCCTTCGCATTCCACATATACTTGCAGCTAAAATATTTTCTGATGCTATACTTGGAAATTTTCTCCTTGAAGTAAAACATAGTTAGTGGGGGTTAATGCAATGACTGTGCAATTTGATACCAATTCTGAAATAATATTGTTTGAAAAATGGCAATATCAGTCTGTTCCCAGTGCACAGGGTCATTTATAATATGTCAGCATCACAGACTGATTTGAAAGCATCAGTTATACAGTATGGTGACATAGTGGAACCACACAGCTGTGTAACTTCTAATACATGTAGATTTTTCAAGCTACTATTGATGATGTACCTGGGTGTATAATATGCTTTTCACCTTGAAATCAAAGGTTTCCTTTCTGTTTTAGAAAGAAAACTTTATAGTAGCTTCACTGTGAACTGATGTATGAATGGATGGGATAAATAACGTTAATAAAAAAAATGCTATTATGCTTCTGTCTTCCTCAGACACATCCTTTTTGCTCTCTATTTTTTTTATTACCCAGATCCTCTCAGACTGTTTAAAATAATCTGGTACCTTTCCACTCTTCTGTTTTTCATTTACATCTTCTAGTATCTCACATGGCTTGTCAAAAGATTTTCTATTTGGGAGCTGTGAGTGGAGACTGCCACTCACACTAGCTAATGTTAGCCTAGTGAGTGTGGTTTTATAGACTTCATCTATATAATCAGTGCAGAGAGAGCCAAAGTCTCACCAGAGGAACCTGACTTAAATGATCATGTTTTAGTTTTACTAGGGTAAAGACAGACAAGGTTTTCAGGAAAAGAGCTTTTTATTAGAGGGGTTGCTGCGATAGAAGTCCTCAAACTAGCTTTTAAAACACTCTTGTTAGCTACAGCCCTCTTATTGTGATGCAAATATTTGCAAATTACCAAAACATAAAAATGTTTATTTTTATGATTTGACAGTCAGTCTTGTAAGCAGGTGACGCCTGAGCAGTAAGTCTTAAATGAGTATTTTGAAGTCAACTTAGTTTTGAAAGTAATTTATTTTTCCAGAAGCTGCATTAGTCTGTAACTCCCCAAACCTGCTGTTGGCATCCTTTCACAATATGTTCCTTACTTTGGTTGCTTTGGGACTCTTTTGTTTGTTTGTTTGGGTTTTTTTCTCCCTGAGTTTATTGCGTGCTCTGACCTGATGACCCTTTTTATAAAGCCATTTCAGTCAGTTAGCATGTTGATTTTGGGAGGTATATTTGCAAGCCAAAAGTAATAGCCAAGTTTTTAATGCTGTAAGTTATGGGAGTCATAGTTGAATCATGCACAAGTTGGTTGCTTTATAGAAATTTTCTGTTTCTAGGGTAACAGAACTGCTTGTTATATTTCAGTAGACATGACTTCATAGGACATAACTGCCCACCCCACCTCCAAACCCCCTCTTCCTTTCAGAATGTCTGAGGTTCTTTTTGCTTTTTGGTGCCTAGGAGCCTTGAACTACGGTTTTCAGAGATCTGTCTGCAATATGTGGCAATATTTTCTTAAGTTATAAGAAGTTGATTAGCATTTGACATTCCACATTTGTCATTAGGGAATGTCTCTTGCTCATCTGTGTATTTATCAACAGTGAAGAAGCAAAGAAATGGTACATGCAATTCAGTATTCTCTCTCAGATTCTCTCTCAAGAGACCTCTGCAACTAGCTGTTGTTGAATCTCCTCACTGTTGAATCTTGTGATGCCACCTCAAATCATCATCAGACTTTGGTGTCTTACTGTCTTTTCCAGACTATACATAACAGTATTGATCTGCGTGTCCCTCAGTGTTGGTAACATTCTCTGCGCAAGTGATCATGTGAAAGTCCTTTTGGTTACATCCTGTCCTTATTCCATTCAGTCATTCATTAGGACTTCCCTCTTTGTCTTCTGGTGGTGTTTTTCTTCTTTCACAGTCTTTAGCAAGTTATTGCTAGTTCCTGGTTCTGTGACTGGTGTCAGTGTCAGAATTTTGGGGTTCTTGACCATGGGTCAGTTTATATGGCACTGGGCCTGCTGGTGGCAGATGGGGTATGCCTGTCCCAAAGGGGGGGAAGGGATTCTAGCCCGGGAGCTAACAGAGCTCATAGAGGGCTTTAAACTGGGTTTGAAGGGGGAAGGAAATTATACCAGGCTTGCTAGAAATGAGCCACGAGGTAGCGTGCCACTGCTTGAGTCCAGATCCACGGGGCAACTTAAGTGTGTTTATGCCAATGCCTGCAGCATGGGCAACAAACAGGAGGAGCTGGACACCATTTTGCAGCAGGGAAATTGTGACATATTCATCATCGCAGAAACGTGGTGGAATGATTCATGATTGGAGTGCTGCAGTGGATGGCTACAGGTTCTTCAGAAGGGATAAGCAAGGAAAAAGAGGTGGTGGGGTTGTGTTGCATGTCAGGGAGTGCATGACTGCCTTGAACTCAGTGTTGTGAGTGAGGAGGCTGAATGTCTGTGGGTGAAGATGAAGGGGGGAAGGTCAACCAAGCTGATATCCTGGTAGGAGTCTGTTATAGATGACCCAGCCAGAATGAAGCTACAGATAAAGTAGGGAGAACTGGGAGAAGTTTCACAACCGCTTGCTCTTGTTCTCATGGTGGACTTCAGCCTATGAGATGCCTGCTGGAAGTCCAACACAGCAGAGAAGAAACAATCCAGGAGATTCTTGGAGGGTGTGGAAGAAAACTTCCTATCCCAGCTGGTTAGTGAATCAACTAGGAGATGCCTGGATAGATTGGCTGTTCATGGGGAAGGACTGGGGGGTGATGTGATGGAGGCTGTTTTGGGCAAAGTGATCCCAAAATGATTGTGTTTTCAGTCCTTGGAGAAGCCAGGAAGAAAGTCAGCAAAACCTCCACCTTAGACTTCCAGAGAGCTGACTTTGGCCTGTTTAGGTTGCTGGTTGGCAGAATTCAAAAACTGTGTAGATGCCCTCAATGATATGTTTAGTGGTGGTCCTGGCAGTCCTGGGATGGTGGTTGGACTTCATAGTAAAGGTTTTTTCCAACCTAGTTGATGCTATGATTCTGTGGTTGTATTACAGGATGTAGGAAATCAGTCACATATGAAACAGATGTGTCTCATACTGAATGATTCATTAAAAGAATTGTAATAGATCTGTAAGGGAGTACTTCTTTCTCCATTACATGACTCTGTTTTGATTTACTATTTTTGGTGACATTAATTGTAGTTATTTTTCTTATGTTTAATGATCCCATGGATAACTTGCAGCATTTTTAACCAGTCAAGAACATCTTGGGTAATACGAATGTCTTGTGAGAAATCTTGTCATCTATGTTATATTACCTTCTGAAGTGGTTACAGCGACCAGACCATTATGTACGTAAAGTGTAATGGCTCAAAAACTTGGTTTGCGCCATGGCAGAATTTCTTTGTCTTCCAGTAATTATATTTTTTTGTTGTTGTATTAAGAGAAAAAAGATTCAGCTTTATTCCCACTTCTGAGGTAATGAGCTGCTCAAGTATCAGTAATTTCATATGTTTTAATTTCAGAGAGATATTATTTATTCTTTCCTCACAGTTTATATGTTTGAAATTGGCATCTAGAGTGATCACTAATCCTCAGTGGAACTTCTGGCAAGTCTGCATTAAAGTACAGCTGAGCAGAGATGTATCAAAAATCTTTACTTTGAAGGAAAACAAATCTTTTCACTACAAAAATAGTATTTTGGAGCACTTCTGTGATCTTAGGGGTCCATGCTCACCCGGAAGTTTTAAAACTTTGGTTTTATTTGAGCCATCTCGTACTACTCAAAAAACAATTTTTTGGCTCAGCAAGTTTAGTAAGGATGACTGGATAGTTAGGATGAAGAACAAAGTAGGAAATAAAGTATCCATAGAACTAGCCATGTGATGTTTTCAGGTGGAACAGCTTTTGGCACTGGGTGACCTGCTCCAAATAGATTTGTCTGCTGTAATCTCATTGCTGTGCTCACGTTAGGCTTGAGGATTAGAGGAGGTTCAGTGAGGCTTATAACCCAAACTGAGCTGACAGGGTCTGATTTTATCTTTTTTCCTTCCTTCCCCAAGCCCACACATGCACGTAAGTCAGCTTAGTTACACTGGCATCTTTGTGTAAAATCCTGGAGGCTTAGACTTTTGTAGGTATTGAATAGTTCCTTCAGTGAGGGGATGAATTGTATTTTGGGAGCTCTGGTTTCCCCATTTGCTTGGGTTTGTCATCTGTTGGAAGTCTCCCTTCACAACAGGCCTGTGGAAATGCATCAGTTGCCCCACTGGCAGCGAGGAGCTTCTGTTAAGTCTAAGCCCATGAGAGACACCTCTAGTTTCTGCTTAGATTCAAAGGCAGTGGCTTGACACCCTGTGTTTTACTAGTGACATAATGGTAGCACAACAGAGTTCTTACAGGTACATAGAATCTGAAGTTTGGAAGTCTGCTGGTGGTGTTGCTGTCTCTGTGTGCTTGCAAAGCACTGACCAAGGTATGACATTACTGCGTTTGCTTGTGTCCAGCACCCCCATTTTGGGGTAGGTTTTGCTGAAGGATGCTTGTGAAAATAGACCCCACACTGCTGCTGTCTTAACCAAGGGGAGATTTTGCTTTTTGACAAGGACTTAGTAGAGCTAACATCACGCTGGGTACTGAATCAGCTGCTGAATTTGTCATAAAAGATTAGTGTTTTTCTTAGAAGTTGTCCCCAGAAAAGCTTGGTGTTCCAGTACAGAAAGATCATTTGCTTTCAACAGCAATGGAAGGATGTATAAAATCATTTAGTCTTTACAGGGTGAAATCAAGACCTAATTTATCCTAAAATGTGACAAGGAGAATGCAGAGCACAGATGCAATCCCTTTCTGATCACAAACCCTACCAAGACATTATTTGCGATGCTTCACAATTACAGACATTCTCAAGTAGTTTTCAGGTATTGATCTGCCTACCAGATAATACATGATACTGATAAAAGTCCCCTTTCAAAGTAATAGAAGAGTATATACAGGACAAAAAAAGGCAGTGTGCATGCTGAAGAAAATGCATCCCTGTGAACTGAAGAAGTCATGTTTGGCTTCAAAGTTCTGTTTGTATTACTAAAAACTCCTGAAAAATTGTAGCAGGGCCTTCAGCTTGTGAACAGGGGATGTGGCTCCAGCTGGTGCACTGGAAATCATTTCAACTTTGTGTGAGCATTAGCCTTCAGAGTCTACCTTCTGTGGAGGCTCTGGAGGGACCTGGAGATTGTGGTGGAAAGTGGAGCTGAGGAGGATTGTGCCATGCCTGGCATAGTGACTAGCCGCAGCCTCTATACTGATGGATAGTTCAAGTCCGTTCCTGGGGTTTAAAGTTCTCTGTTAAGGCTTTTGCAGTCATATGCACTCCCCCATTGTGAAAACTGGTGCAAGAATGGTATTTCTCTTTTTCAGAAAGGGTTAAGAAACATTCTTGCTGAACTGTTATCAATGTGATTTTATATAATGAACCATAATCAGAAATAGTATGCAAGGCTGATTAAGGCTGTTGATGCAGTGAAACAGGAATACACCCACGCATGTACTTTCTGTAGGTAATTTGCTTTTGAAGGTTTGGTATTGGAATCTAAATGATTTCAAATCTGTTTTCAGTTTATAAAGTGTTTTGCATTGCATGTAAACCAGGAACAGATGTAGATATTTCCTTTTACTGACCATGGCCGGAAAAAAAGAAATCAGACAAGGCAAAAATGCTTTTGCCTCACACTTCCTTAGTTTCTAATGCAAAAAACTCAAGTAGACATGCTGGACTATGTTTGGGACTCAGAAATTCTGAGGTAGGTTTATTTTTCTTGTTTTTGACAGATACTGTAACTCAGTTTACAGAAAAGACAGTAAAACTTCTAAAGAATAAATTTCCCTGGTCTTGGGCTGGCAGGACAGTTAAGATGCATGCAAGGTTACTTCTGCTTTGAGATAACGGGCAACGTGCAACCATCCACCTAAATTTGCCTCTTATGTTTAAGGATGGCTAGATGAAGTGCCAGTTCTGCTGGCATATGTGTGCTTGTAATAGACTGATTCTTATTTAAATTGCAAAGTGTGTTTTGTAGGTGTCAGTGCCACCTTGCTTGTTCTTTTCAGTTTGTATCCTGCTCTGCCAGCTTGACTGTCTGGATTCGTGACCAGAATTGCTTATGTTGCTTGTCCCTGTATTGCAGTTCTCTGTAGGTTGCTTTATGTAATGCATTGTGCACAAATTTCCAGTCACTCCTTAAGAACTGATGCATATGGTCAGCTAGGTATTATTGTCTCCTTGCAGTTACTGGAGATAACTCTGTGCATTCAGTGGGTAACTTGTATAGCTGTCTTTAATGCCTATTTGGATGTTTTCTGTTGCTTTTATTATATAGTGTATGTTAGGACTATAGAACATAATGTGCCTACATCATCAAACCAAAGGGTGTCATCTACTTGTTGGCCAATGCTGAGGTATCTACACAAGGGAGAATTTCTTAGTAGTGAAAACCCTCCCTCAGTTTTCCATATGGATATATATATATAGAGAGAGAGAGAGTTCTTCCTCTATTTCAGTTTGCTGAAATCCAACCTGAACACCCACTCATAGCGCAGTGCTCCCAAGAAATGAATCAACCAAAATATTTATATCTAGCTTTATTATTTTCTAAGCCATAAGCGTTGCAATGGTTCAGTATGCAGATTTCTGCTGAGTAACTGCATGGTTTGCAGTTGTTTATTCACCCTTGTTAGTACTTGAAACATTTTAGATGTAGAATAATAATTTATGTACAACCAGACTGGCTTTCATCTTGTGTTCTTCTGCTTTCCCATGTGCAAAATGAGAGTGTCATTGGAAAATTTGTTCATTTAGCCGAGTACAAGACTTGTATATATACAACTATACAATAGTTGTATTCTGTCCTCTGCTAGGTTCTTAGATCTCTTTACTGGTTTATCCATCAGTCTTTTGCATTTCATATTGAAAGCTTCAGACATCCCTTTCAGTTTTTAAAGCAGTATCATTAACGGTTGTAACACATATTTATCACCAGATGCTATGTTCAGAAATTAATTTCAGTTGTTTTCAGATCCCATCTGTATTTTTCTAATAGATTTTCATACCCCCCGAAAATGGTGAATGCTTGCTTAAAACAGTGTTTCTCTTAGTCTTAATTTTAAAGGATGTTGGAAGTATTTACAGGAAGAATAGCAAGAAAAGCTACATGGAGTCCTGCCTGGAGGCTGAGCTGTTTATTCCTTTATAGCCATAAAGATGGTATTTGGGAAAATAACTGTAATATATGTTGTTGTCAAAAGGACAAAAAGCTCTTTATATGTGTTTTCTCAAAAACATCACTGTGAATTCTCTGGGGATCTCGGATATGCCTGCTTATGTTACATAAGAGTTAGAAGCCTAAAGCTTTGGGTTTTTTTTTTGTGTGTGGCAGATTTATAGTGTCTCGTAATTTAGATACACACTTCATGTGTGTCATAGTAAACTAAGATGGTTTTCCTTTTTGGTCAGTGGGATGATCCCCATGCTTAGCTCTGAATGAAACCAAATAATATATTCCTTGGACAAAGATTATAACTTTTTTAGTTTAAAAATGTCCATTATATTGGAGGACTGAGAGCTGTTGCCATAAGCACCACCCAAAGAATATCTCTTGACTTACTGAATTGGTTTCCACACCTTCTGCGTGAACAGTTTAACTATATGAAGAAAAATGTTAGTTCATATGGTTATAGTTTTTATTTGCATGGAGGCATAAAGCAGGCTTCAGAAAACACAAAACATAGTTCCAGAAAGAAGAATGCACCCAGTGTTCAGTTTCTCCCTTTGGTGTGGAGTATGTTGGAGAAATTAAGCATACAGTAATCTACCAACATCAGTAAAATACTGGTCTAGATGTTTGCTAGTGGTAGTGCTTTAGAATCCTTTGCAAATTAATACATAACTATTTCTGAAGCCTTTTTTGGTGTTCCACTCAAAGGACATCAGAGTCTGGCTTGGAAATGGGATTGCACATTTGAGAGTTAAATGACTGCAGGCAAAGTATGGAACTCATGGGCTAACTGAAATGAAAATAATGGAAAACATGAGAAAGTGAAGTGTTACTGGAAGTTATTCCTGCTTTTGTATAAAATCTGTTGCTTACTAATTATTGGCTTGGTATTTGAAGATCAATATCTAAAAACACAGTTAACATTTTTCTTTAACCCCCCTTTTAACCTACTTTTATTATTAAGGGGTACTTGTTTGTTTTTTAGTTAATTCTGCTCTTTTAAACCAAGTTCTTCACACTGATCTATCGATATTGTTTTGAGGTGTTAAAAGTACAGTAATACAAAACTTGTCATTGAAAGAAAAACAATAAACTGGCACACTGTTGAAAAGAATGTTACTGAGTTTTTAGTTTTTTTTCCCTTACGGATTTATAGTAGAAGACTGTGGAGAGCCCAGCTAAGAGCATTTCAATTTGAATGTTCCAGTTTTTGCTTACAGGTCTCTATCTTCCTTTAAGGCTTTTAATTGACTTCCATTCTTGGTGTTGCACACTTGATTGTGTGTGTCAGTCACTTGGAACAAAAGCCACTGTACTAAGTGCAAGGATTATTTGAGGATTACATTCTTCCTTATCTGTTCAAACACATGAACTGTTACAAGGGTATCTCTCTTACTCTCTGTAGCCCTTGTATGACTTTATAATCTGGTATGTGATTTTCAGCATCATTATTTTCATGCTGTCCTTACTTGACCAAAGCTTGATTAATCTGAATACCTAATGCTCTTCTGCCAGGGAGCCTGTTCCAGGCTATTAGGTTCTGTAATTCAAAATTTCCTCTAGAAATGTGCAATGAAATTTTGATGGTGTTAGGTTTAAATTTGTTTGCTTTTCTTTGTAGAGCAGTAGTGAATGCCGATTTATCAACCATGTAAACCATTAGTAGTTGTTTCTTTTAAAACTATTGAAGAAATGATGTGAGGATTAATTACAAAGCTTGTTTATGCTATATTTATGTAGTTCTGTCAAGAGTATTCTCAAACTCAATTTTGAGAGATAGCTTTAACATCTTGTCTGTAAATATATGTAGATACATGTATACAAAAATACACATGGTATGTATACCTAGACAAAGTAGAACACCTTTTTTTTTAGGGGAAAATACTTTAATTCTGAGCTATCATTAAAGAATACCATTTAGAGAGACCAGTGAACATTTTTTAATAGGTTATATGGGAGGGGATCTTTTTTTACAGATATACTTTCACAATACTGTATTTCAGCAATAGTCTGAACTTGTTTTTCACTTTCAAAAGGTCTTAGAGGGAAAAGATAGTATGTGACAGGCTGCTGCGGAGGCCTGGGTACAGGTGAAGGAGTGATGCTGATGCAGGAATGGGAAACATAATGCAGGCGTCTGATAATCTCCGTGCTTCTAATTCTTCTGTACTGCATGAGGACCTTTAAAGCAGGACCTTTAGTTGCAGTAGCGTGTTCAAAAATGTGTCTGAATAGGAAACACTCTCTAGATGGTTAATATGGGGGTTGTTGGAAAAAAGCCCTATTATTTTTAGGTAAGATTTAGCTTTCACTTCTGAAAAGCTGATTTTGTTTCTCCCTTAAACACATGACTCTGTGGTCAGTCAACCTATGGAGAGATGGCGCTCTGTGGAGGTTTGGGAACTGATGACTTTCATCAAGACAGCAGAGCAGCTTCTTGCGATTCTTTTAGTAAACCATGAGCTCAGGGAGAAGCGACTGCAGCGTGATAGAGTGAAGGAATAACATGGGTTTGGGGAAAAATGTCTTAAACCACTAGCAAAATGACGTGGGATGTCACATGACACATGGTGTTGACTGCTGAGAGGAACACAGCCAGTGGTGTAGCACAGACACCACAGGCTCAGGCTCTTTGTTTCCGGAATAACTTTGGTGCCAAGACAAACTTGTGGCTGGGTTGGAGGAGGAGGGAGGTGGCATATGAGACTGTGCTATGGAAGTATGAACGAGGATGCAAACCTCAGGCAAGTGCATCTGTGATACTTACTGTAATTTATGTCAGTTATGCTGAACTGTACCCATAGCATGCATGTATCAGCCAGGGTTTGTATTTTAGCCTTTTTTTTTTTTTTTTTTTCAGTTTGTGACTATTCAAAGAAGCAACTTTTACAAGAGTATGCATGCCAGGGAGAACAGTCTGTTTGTTCCTGGAACTGTTATGCAAGGATGCAATACATCAACACCTAGAAACTGAGAAAGAAACACTGAAGAGGAACATCTCCTTAAAAAAAAAAAAGGGGGGGGGGGTGGGGAGGTGTAAGAGGAACCCTTTTGTAGTTGGTAAAAATCAGCTTTCTTGAGAGATAGTATCTGGGAGTTAGAGTATTTTGCTCTTGTGTTTTGGCACTGGTTTAGATTGCTTTCTAGAGAGCAAGTGCTGCTTTCAAAAATAAACTATTGCTGTTAACAGTCTCATTCCAGGAATAGAATATAGTATAGCATACAGTAAGGATTGTCTTTCCCAGATCATGTAAGTTAGCTTCCAGGAAAGGGATTCTGCATTTAATTAACTGAGTGACACTGGTACCAAAATGGAACCTGAGTGTTGAAGTTGGAATGACCACATGCAGTGCCTTTTCTCTCTCCCTCTTACATCTTAAAATCAATGTATCCTTGCTTAAGTTCATACATTTTAGCATGAGCTACTTCAACAGATAGTGAACTCTAAGAATAAAGCACCATTAAATCAGCAGATCAGTGCAAGCAGTCATTGTGCATATGGCAGCTGATGGCACTCAGTTTCCTTAGAGCAAAGATTTTCTTCCAAAGGCTAGGGAGCAGAGAAACATTCAGAGAAAAGGGTAGAAATGCTGACTTGCTGACATGTACATCAGTGGCAAATTTCGTAGGTAACAGTTGGGGTGGGGAGAGAAAGAAAAGTTAGGGGACTTTGTCTTTCGTACTACACAGAGTTGACAATTGTTACAAATTCAGTTAACGCAAAACCAGCAATTCCACTAAGGGTAATAAAAGTAAAACCTGTAAGCTAGTAAAATATTGAACTCTATTCTTCAAGTAGCTTCTCAGTTGAAAAGAACTTCCTCTGAAAGATGACCCTTTTAAGTTGCCTTCAATTCTAATGATGAAAGTAATCCTGGAAAAAAAAAAAAAGGAAAAACTTAATAATAGGTAGCCACATAAAGCCAGGTATTTCTAAAGATTAAATTGAATTTTTCTCCTCTGAGGAATTATTTTTATGAAATGAGACATTATTGTGTACATGCAATAATGTAACTGGCTGATAAATGAGTATTCCCCCTGCCCCTGGGATTTGATCTATATTATAATTCAGGTAAGAATTTGTGACACAAATAGATAAGCTTTCATATTTAAAATATTTATCATTGTTCTCATTTATTTTTCTGATTTCATAAGAGCTGCTAGTTTTCAGATTTCATGGCAATGGCAGTTCTTTTCCCTGTAAAAGCTGACAAGGGCTACTGCTTGTAGTGTTTTTGTACTGTGCTGCATTTCCTAAGTTGGCTAAATTTCACTAAACAGTGTGGAATAGAGATGATTTAATTTATGCTTTTAAAAATTACAGGCTATAAAATGTTATTCTGAGCTCTTTACTCTACAGTTCTCAGTGTTTTAAAATGCCCCTGGTGATATGTTGCTTTTACCATCCTGTATTATATATTTATAATAACCCTCTTCGGGGTGCTGCAGGGGAGTGGTAGGGAGGTTTGGCAAAAGTGAGATGTTTCTAGGATGTAAAAACTGATTCCCTCATTCCCAAATTTTTATTTGTAAAATGCCACTTTTTAATGAGGGCCAATGGTGAAATATGAAGTGTTCCCTCTGGAACATTATAACATGAATAATTTGGTGCCCCCAAATCTATCTCTGTCAACATCAGGGTATTTGGATCATTAGCATCCCTGATCCTACAATCTGAAGTCTCAATATGTTCCCATTTTGAACACATCCTTAGACTGCTTTGCTAGTTGCTGCATGCAGTCTGATAAGCAGATCGTTGGCTTTCCAAGCTTGTTCTCTTAACTGTTTTTTTTAATTAATACAATTAGTACCAAATGTTCATGTGCCTCTTTTTGTAGTTTTTATGTATGGTTTTCAAGTACAGCTTTTTAGATGTAGCTGTTCATCTGATTATTTTGCTGGCCTCTTCACTAAGTTCACATGAATTTGGAGAATCATACAGGTTTTTGGTTATTATGGTTTGTCCTCACCATATTCTGTTCACAGATATTAACAGCTTGACCTTGAATAATACTTTTTTAATAATGAAATAGGAACAAAATAGGAATTGATACTCATCATAAATAATGGTCTTGTCTTTAGAAGTAGGTGCCATACCTATCTTGCAGTTACAACTAATCTGAACAGATTACATATTCTCTGTTAGTGATTCTGCTACTTAATATTTAACTTTCTGCAGGTTTTCCAGTTCATAATGTCATCTGGTTATTGGTAACAGATGATGCTCATTTAAATCAAGTGTGATTCACCCTGTCTCTGCATCATGTTTTGCAAGCAATGAATATGAGAAAATATCGAAGTACAGATTGCCATTACTGTTCCTTTTTCATTAAATTTGATGACCAGTGTATCCAGGACATATGCCTTAGGAGTTTTTAATGTTGTCAAATGTAATGCTTTTATTTTAATTTTAATTAGAGCCAATTGAACCTTTTAGATCAGACCATTAGGTCTCACCAGGACAGAAGGGTCTAGGAAAAACTCCATAGATGGGTAGTTACAGTCTCAAAAAAATTTTGACTTAAGTGATTTAATTCATATGAAGATAGACATGGGCCAGGGTGGAGTTCAGTTCTTCAGGGTATGATATTAACTATTACCTTAATCATTTATTGCCTATATTCCAGCAGCTACAGCAGTTGCAGAAACCTGCAGAGCATGAAACAGCTGGTCCCCAGAGTGAGGCAACCCTAATAATGTGTCAGGAACACAGCGTTTCCCTTGGAAAAAGTACTGTGTGGTCATGTAATTTACTGTACCATACATACAACAGGTCAAGAATAAGCTTCACAGACCACTTTTTTTTTCATATAATTTTATGTATAAGGGTATATACATGTATCCTTAATTATTTATGAATTGTCATCCTGGAAATTTTCAAAGGAAAATAATCTGGGGATGGGGAGAACTGGTGGTATTTGGACACTTACACGGTCAACACCAAGCTTGGCAACTTGTAGAAGTGCTCTGTGAACTTCTGCCCTCAAGTTAATGAGAAACTTGTAGGTTATCTGTTTCTGTAAGTCCCAGCACTTGGGGATGGGGAGGAGATGATGTATACCTTGCTTTCAGAGATATAATGATGAAAGGGGAATGGTGAGGGACTGTAATCTTGGGTTTCATTGCAGGGTATGAAAAGGAGCACGTGGTAGTGGACACTTGTACTTCAGCCCGTTTTGTTTTCCACCCTCAACTTCATTCTTCCTTCACTATCCCTTTTAGCCTGTTTTCCCTCTGCCCTAAATCCTTAACGGTTTTAATTCTATTTTACTTCCATTCTGCCTATTAAAGCAATCTTGTGTAGCCCTTTAGAAAGGGCTGTGCACTGTTGCTGTTTCATAGAGCATTAACTACATTTGCTGTGGCACAGTTGAAAAGCGTGGGCAGAACATCAGGTTATGTGGCGGCACACAGCAGTTGCATTTTTAACTGCCTTGATCTGATTGTGCATGAAGTTGTTCCACCACCTTGATCAGTTCTCACTGGAGAGTGTCTGAAATTTGTGTGTAGTTACAGCTGAAAATTCAGTGGTTTTGCAAGAGCTGTAAAGGTAGACTGCCTTTCTGAAGTGATTCTAATTGTATACATAGAAAAAATTAACTAGTGTTTCAGCAGCGACATGGCAGCAGAATTGCAGGGAAAGTAACTGCTTACGTAAATAGCTGTGCAAATACATTAATACCTTAGATCATTTGCACTGTTACATGATGCAGTCAGCTTGCATTTTAAATATTCCTACGTGTTTAGCTTTATATATATAGAAGCTATTTCAAAGAAATGCTGTCTATGGCAAATAAAGTTAAAACATGCTGCTTTTAGATGCAGAAAGTGTCCTGCCTGGCTTGATATTTAATTAGTGTGGAGCAAAATACTCCATGTGGTGCTGGTTCAGCAGCATCTCTCTGCACATATTTAGCAAATATTTAAAGGCCACATTTTGTGTAATTGGTTCAGCCTTTGAAAATTATTAACTTCTTTGTGTTAAAGGATGTACACAGCAATGAAAGATTTTATCTTGACAGTCTCATGCTTTTGTCTTCTACCAGCAAGGATATATTTGTGGATCATTCATTTTATCTCCTCAAAGGGTAGTGCACTAAATGCTTTGTAATCGCTTCAGTACTGATGAGGTATGGGAAAGCATTTAATTTCCATGGCTTTGTAAAGATGGATTATAGAGGAGCTGTGGCAGACAATATTTTGTTAGCTAGGGAAATAAATGGAACTTTTCAAATCAGGTTACTTGAAAGTATGTGTTTCTGTTAAACTTGAGTCTTTTTATATGTTGTGAATTCTGGCAGAGGTAATACATGCTTTCTGGACTATCCAGCTAATCTGCAAATAGGGCTGAGCAAAACACAGAATGAATGTTATTGACAGCCATTCTCTATTATCACTTTGTAATCTTTTTTTGTTAATTAGCTTCCTTCCTTTAATTTGTTAGCATATCATGGTTGCTTACATTAATGGCAAAGTTGAATAGGCATTGTTAATACCTAATTGCAGCCAAGGATGTATGACTTGTAAATGGTAAGTTCTTTAAAGCATTTATCAACAAAATTTGGAGTCTTGATCTGACTCTTCTACAGTTTCTGCTGTAAATGGATGCTCTGTGTGTTCTTCAGCTGAGGAAATTAGCTCCCTGCTTCTGCTTTGTATATCTGTGCAGTAACCCAACTAAAAAGTATCAATAGCCAGTTTATAAGGAAAAAACAATAAATGTACTTTGCTGTGGGATCCAAATGGAGAAGTACTTTTTCAGAAAGCAGACCAACAATATCTGGAAAACTTTTCACCGCCATTTAACACAACTCTTGTGTTTTTGAGATGACAATCAATGAGGCGTAAAAACATGCTTGTTAGAAATACTAATTCTGTGTAATAATTATATTGATAGCTGTAGTAACAAAAAAGTTTTGTATGAAAGGATTAATGCTTTTATCTCCATTTTTCTCTGTTCTAGGCTTAAAAGAATCATAAGCGATTGGATTACAACTCTGACAGTTTGGAGCGCAAGTGATGTTAAAACAGTTTGAATGTATTGGAGCATGGCTACTTCTTAAAATGCAGAAATTAAAGGGAATTGCAGCTTATCAAACCCTACTGAATATCTGAATTTTTCTAGACCTCCTGCATTTAACTGTGTCCTTAAATATCCATGATTAAGATCTCATGCAACCATTGTATATTTTGGAGTCTATTCTCCAGCAGAGAACTGTGCATTTAAAAAGCAGAAATGACTTTGTTTTCTTTTGGAACTTACTAAAGTTGAACATATTGAAAGATCATGACCAGCTTGAAGCGGTCCCAGACCGAAAGGGCTGTTGCCACTGGGGTATCAGTCGGGACAGATGGCACCTCAAAAGTCCACTCGGATGACTTTTATATGAGGCGCTTCAGGTCACAGAATGGCAGCTTAGGTTCTGCAGTCATGGCACCAGTTGGACCTCCTCGCAGTGAAACTCCCCATCATGTTACCTCTACCCCTGGAGTCCCTAAAATGGGGGTCAGGGCAAGGATTGCTGATTGGCCCCCGAGGAAGGAGAATATCAAGGAAACAACCAGATCTAGTCAAGATATTGATGCATCGAGTTGCCTTGACAGCATGTCTTCTAAAAGCAGTCCTGGGAGTCAGGGAAGCTCTGTTAACCTGAATGCTAGTGATTCTGTCATGTTAAAGAGCATCCAGAGCACACTTAAAACCAAGACCAGACAATCTGAGAATCTAGACTCCAGGTTTCTTACACCTGATGGCTATCCCAGTTCCCCAAGGAAAGCTCTTCGCAGAATAAGACAGCGCAGCAACAGTGACATTACCATAAGTGAGCTTGATGTGGATAGTTTTGATGAATGTATTTCACCCACTTTTAAATCTGGACCATCTCTGCACAGGGAGTATGGCAGCACATCTTCCATAGATAAGCAGGGAACTTCAGGGGAAAGTTTCTTTGACTTACTGAAGGGCTATAAAGATGAAAAGTCTGATCAGAGAAGCCCAGCCCCAAGTAAGCTCAGTGAACTCCTGATTGCCAGTGGAAGCAAGGGCTCAGGGTTCTCTCTAGATGTGATAGATGGACCTATTACTCAAAGGGAAAACCTGCGACTCTTTAAGGAAAGGGAAAAGCCACTCAAAAGACGCTCAAAATCAGAGACGGGAGATTCGTCCATTTTTCGTAAGCTGCGCAATGCCAAAGGTGAAGGGGAGCTTGGGAAGTCTTCAGATCTTGAAGATAACAGGTCAGAAGATAGCGTCAAGCCTTGGACTTGTCCAAAGTGTTTTGCTCATTATGATGTGCAGAGTATTTTATTCGATTTAAATGAAGCTGCAATCAACAGGCATAATGTCATAAAAAGAAGGAACACAACCACAGGTGCATCTGCTGCTGCAGTAGCATCACTTGTCTCTGGACCCTTGTCCCACTCTGCAAGTTTCAATTCTCCAATGGGCAGCACTGAAGACCTGAATTCAAAAGGAAGTCTCAATATGGACCAGGGGGATGATAAAAGCAATGAGCTGGTGATGAGTTGTCCTTATTTTCGTAATGAGATTGGTGGGGAAGGGGAGAGGAAGATCAGCCTTTCCAAATCTAATTCGGGTTCCTTCAGTGGATGTGAAAGTGCCTCCTTTGAGTCAACTCTGAGTTCTCATTGCACGAATGCTGGAGTAGCAGTTTTGGAAGTTCCCAAGGAGAATCTGATCTTACATCTAGACAGAGTGAAAAGATACATTGTTGAACATGTTGACCTTGGTGCATACTATTACCGAAAATTCTTTTATCAGAAAGGTAGGTAAATTTTATTTATCCTTGTGTTTTATTCACAGAGATTAAAAAAGAAAATCCTAAAATGCGAGCGCTTTCTTCCTTCCCCGTGAAGATTTGATGTACTGAGACTCCAATGGTCACTGGCAAAGTTAGCATTTGCAATAATCTTTGGACATTTTCATATTTCAATCATCCATTTCAAAACGTGTGTATATTTATTTTAAGTCAGTAATATATAAAGATAAAAATATGTTTTCCTCACTATTTTCATTATAGCCATTGTTCTAGACAGGAAACTCTTACTTGTCATATTTTGTAGAAGGAAATTCTCTCTCTCTGTATACACGTGTGTTTTGCAATGGCAGTAACATATCTGAAAAAACAGTACAGTTCTCTTAATACATGGTTCCACTGAAATGAAGGATTACCGTTTCCATTGGAGGTGTGCAGGAAAAAAATCAGATCAAAGCTTTTTGACCTACAGAAACAGGGAAAGCCCAAATATTACCCAGATATCCCCCCTCACCAAAATGATGCTGGCGCCGTGAGATGCAGATTTCACTGCCTGTTCTTCCTGATTCTGAAAATGATCAAAAAGGAGTGCAGAATAAAGCCTTTTAAAGTTTGAGAGTTCTGTCTGCAGGACTGTGTTCTTTCCTATGGTGTCTCCTGATGGATAAAATTAGTCTAATGACTAATCTGAAGAGTGCTTGTTCCTTAGCTACCAATTACCAGGTTTGGGTTTCATCTCTTTAGTGAAAGCAGCTCAAAAGAGTTTGTTTCCTGCAGATTAAAGCAACAGGGATGTCTGGTTATAATAAGTGGATGGTCAGTTTAAAAAAATCTTCAATTTGCTAACTCTTAGAGCTAGTTGTCTCATCCCCTATTTTGCCCTTACTTCAAAGTATGCCCATCTTTTGCCTCTTCTTCCCTTCATGGTACCTTGATTTGGTGGCTCTTGTCACACTTCCTATAGTCTCCTCTTTCTGCAGTCTTTCTGTGGCTGATAGGTAGCCTTTGATGCATGGTTTTTGAGTGCTAATCTGCATTCTTTGGAGACAGAGGAGTGAAGAAAAATGCTGGTTTCCTGAGAACAGCTAATCCATATGTGGAATGTAGGATGAGGTGTTTGGGGAGAGCCTGAGATTAGAGAGCTTTGCCTGTGATTACCTTCCTGTCTGTCTCCCTTCAGAACAGTTTGATTCCTTACCACTCTTGAGTTTTGCAATCAGCAGCTAAAGGTGCAGTTTCATGTTATAGCCGGCCTGATTTAACAGCATTTCAGCACAAAAGGAGAAGATTATTCCATCCCCCTTCCTTGTGCATATTCCTTTGTTTTCTGAAAACTTGGTAAGCCCATTCAGTTACTAACCAAGTAGAAATCTTTCCATCACAATAAATTTGTTGTCTATTGCTGGATTATTTCTCTTTAGTTTTAGTGAGTCAAATCAACTTTCCTTGCAGTCAGAGAAGTGCACTTACCTATTGCCTGATAAGAAGTGAGAGTGAACAGTGGAAGAAAGGGGTGGGATTTTAGCCCTTAAGCAACAGCAATGTATTAGTTTGGTTTATCCTTAAGGGAAATCACACCTTCATGCTACTACAATGCCAGTCACCATTTTATCTCCATTTCTTTCTAGTTGCAGTTAAGATGAATTAGATAAAACTGACATAACCTAGTCCTAAGGGTACTGGTGAGGGGCAGTTGGGTATAAAGATGTCAGTATATGTATGGAGTAGATTGGGTTGAGAGAGAAAGCTGTGATTTTTCTTTCCCTCCCTAATCCAGCCCTAAAACTGTATTTCAGATTCACTGTGCTCATGTTCAGTCCAGCAGGCCCAAGCCAGGGGCATAGGTTCTACCAGAGATTTTTCTGTCTGAAAAGCAGTGTACTTCAGAAGCCTCATCAGATATGCCCAAAACCCACAGTTCTACAAGAACCAAACACATTGACCACCCAGTGCACCGTCTTTCCTCAAGCAAACTTCAGACTAATCTGAAACAGATGGGTAATGATAAAACTTGAAACAATGTAATAGGAAAGAAAAAAGAAATAATCAAGTAAGTCAGTTGTAATTCAGAGTTTTTATAGCATGAAGCAAGTAATGATGCAGAAACCTGCTAGTTTGAAGAGGAGGTTGGATCTTGATGACATGAATGGAATATTAGTGGCAAAAGACAAGTTTCGGTGATACTAGTCAAGTCAACAGGCCTTGGGTAGTTTTGGAGTCTTAATATGAAGCAAAGGATTCTGATTCAGCAATGACAACTTTTAAACATCTTAAGCCAGAAAAATGTCACAGAATTGGAGAACTACTGGAGTGCTCCTAGAGCTTGAAAAGAATAAAAAGCGATGACCCAGAGAACTGTAATCTGTTAGATTTTCATTCCAACTTGAAATAACCAAGGTGATAATTTGGGACTATGTCAACAAAGAGCTGTCAGTTAGAACTCATTAATGATGTCAGTAAGCATGATTCAATGAAAAGTAGGTCTTGTAACAAAAAATCTCTGCCCTGTTATGCTTTTTTGTCTTAAAAAAATCCATTGCATTGATATAATCCATTTTAATTTCTGCAAGGTAATTTGGTGTGATGCTGATGGTGACTTGACTGAAATCTTTAATTATATGGATGTAGTAACTTCTTCACCAGTATTGTTATGTGGATAATGGCTGCATCTCGAACTTTAGCAGTGTATGGGGGAGCTGGAGTATTACTGACATGGTCCAACTTAATTGGAATATCTTTAGTGTAAAATATTTGCATATGACATTTATGGATGACTCTCATAGGTTCATTGATGCGTGCAAGTGGATGAGCGTTTTTACGTAAAGGAAATACCAAGGTGAAATCAACATATTAGTTGACCCTTTGCAGAGCAGTGGTAAAACTGTTGCTAAATAATGTTCTGGCCTGGTGTCCAGACTTCTAAATGTGAAAATATTGGTAGAGACAGTTTAGTGGAGGTTAGAAAAATGGTACAGATATTGGCAAAAGAACATCATAATGTTAATTCCCAAGGCTGGTTTCAGCTCCTCTACTTTATATCTGAGCTAATGGTGCAGGCTGCCTGTGTACTGAGAGAGAAATAAACCTTGCAGGCCGATACACCTTACTTTCCTCAGTTCACCATAGGGGGATCATACACGACTAACTCAAATGGAGACGTTAATACTTACAGGAGATGAATACTACTTTTATATTGCAAAAGGTATATTTGCAAGGTGACTATTTAAAGGTGTATTTTGAAAGGTGTATTTCATAGGGGGACTTGAAATTGGAATGTTTAAGACTTTTATAAGCACATAAACTTATGATATGTGGTAATACTAGTGCTAAAAAAAATCCCACCCCAAAATGGGGAAGCCAGCACAAGAGCAAATCTGTGAAAGCTGCAGAAATTTGACCTTGAAATAAGATTAAGTTTTGACCAAGAAGGACAACTAGGCATGGGAGGAACTTGCTGAAGGAAGACATTTGTTGTTTTTGTTTTACATGACAGTAAAGGGAGGGAACAAAAGATTTCAAGAAGCTACCTGTCAGTTGTTTTGGGCCTTTCTGGACTATTTTACCTTTTAGAACATTCTGATTTTTTTTTTTTTTTTTTGTCCTATGCCTAATGTGAGTATAAAAGCTTACAACTAGCCTTCTAAGAAAATGCACCTTAAGAGAGCTCATGAACTGCAGTTTGAGACAACACATTTTTTGATAGGAGGAAATCTTTCATACCTTCTTATGGAAATATAAAAAAAAGAAGTACCTTTTTGTGTGAGAAAGTGAGATTCTTACTTAAATACATAACTTTCTACACCTCACAGTTCATTTCATACTATTGACTGCAATGCTTCAGTTTATTTAAAACAAAAAAGAGAAAGAGAAGCAAAATCCTTGAACTTGCTATTTCTGAGCATAAAATCATGGTTCCCAGAGAAGAAAAGAGTTGTCTTGGGTCAACCCAAAACTTTTAGTCGTATCTTCTGGCAAAGTCCAACAGCAGATACTGGAGGAAGGAGTAGGAATAGATAAAGGCATAGCAATATTTTCCAGGCAAACTTAACCAGCCATCTGGAGATGTGTAGATAATGGACTACTTAACCTGGTGATAGTGTAATTCGTATTTAGTAGTCTTTGGACTTTTCCTATGGGCATTTATCCAGTCATCTGTTATCCCGAATAAACTTTCAGCATTCAGAGTACTCCTGCAGCAGCAAGGAGTTCTGCAGCTTGACTACACAAAGAGCCAATTTTTGCTGTCTTTGTCTCCTGGCTTCCAGAATGAAAACTAGGGTCATCAGATCAATCGTCTCACTGCTAGGCGTGAAAGTTTGGTTTTCTCCCCTTTCCTTGCTGTGTGTTATTTTTAAAGTCTCAACCATATTATTCCCCTCAATTATGTTTTGTTGCCCTTCTCTGAACCTTTTCCAGTTGCGAACAGGGCATAGTATTCAAGACACAAGCAACCCGCAGACTTACATAGCACTCTAATGTTTTGTTTTCTATTTAAAAATTCTGAATGTCTGGCCATAACTTATAACCAAGATTTCAGTTCTTTTCCCATACATGGGTAAAAGATTTGTGTGTGTATTCTGGATGAAGCTGTCTAAATGTACATTTAGGTAACAGGTTAATCATTAGCAATAACTATTCTATGATTCTATAATAAAGTATTTTTCAAGGAGAGCCATGCTTATTAGCCCCAAGGCTCTGCCCAGTGTGGCGTTGAATATTGCCAGAGGTGCAGCATTTACCACTTCTTTGAGCAGCCTGTGCCAGTGCCTCATCACCCTCATAGTAAAGAGCTTATTCCTTGTATCATCCTTATATCAGCTTAAGTGCTGCTCAGAAGGGAGAGCACATCACTCCAAAGGAGCTGTCTGTTCTCTCTGTCCCCCCACTAGTGTCTGGGAATTACGATGTCATGGGAAGAACCAAGAGCATCCATTTAGCTGCAGTAATCATCAGGCAGTAGTCGCTGACATTGTTACTGTTTAGGATAAGTTTGAGTTACTGGCTTAGAATGAAAGACTTGACTGAGAAGTAAATGATTTCCTGAAGTGGTTTTAGAACGAATGAGCTCTTGGTCAGCTTTCCTTTAACTGCTGGCAGCCAGTTAAAATCCCCCTTCGCTCTAATGGTTTAAATTGCTGCATATTCTATCCCCAAATCTGTAGCTTTCAGGTGTGTGACTAGACTTGCAGAAATTTACAGTTAACAGTCTGGCCATGAGCAACAGTCTGAAGACATTGTAGGACTGATGTCTAATAATGCTGCCCTCTTGTTTCCAGAGGACAGCTGGGAAGAATTTCCCAGTACTGTAAATGCTGTGGTAGGGTAAGAGGAAAACGATTGATGCTAAGTTTCATTCTGAAGCAGAACGATTCAAACTTTCACTTCCAGTCTTATTACACAAAATACATCAATTGAGCATGATATCCAAAGGTAAATATGATAAAAGCACAGAAGCAGCTTCTCACTCAAAATCAAGTGCTTTTATTTGGATTCCCTTTTCAAAGGAAACTTGTAAGTATCTGCCAGGAAAATGAGTATTTACACTTACATTTTCCACTGCAAGTGCCTTTTGCATTTTATGATAATATTTAACTATTTTGTAAAATATGTATAGTCTCTTATAATGACCAGGTATAAGCAATTAATTATTTCTTTTTGGCATGGATTTCTACTTTAATTTATGGCTGTTGCTAGTTGTCTCCTGAATGTCTTTTAATTAAATAATTTTCAACGGTGTTTTATATATTAAATAATGTAAAGCTTGAGAAGGGTTGATTTCAATGAAGTTCTGTGTAGGGTGGAAGAAAAAGCTGTCTTCTACGCTATTCATGTTTGGCATAAAATTCTAGAAGTATAGTTGTGCAGTAGCCCTGGCTTTTACAATGAAACTCCTAATTAACTACCTTTGGATTGAATAGTAAGCTTTGTGCCCTTAAATTCTGCTACTGCTTTTTCTGCTACAGGAAAGAGAAAAATGTTTGGATGCAAGGAAATCCAGGGTGTAGTGGTAAAAAAGGTGGAGCTAGAAGAACTTGCATACCTCAGGGAAATGTAGTCAGGCATGGGGCAGTATGCACTGTAGCCTGAATACTGAGGTGGGATAGATGAGGACAAAGAGAATACAGATGGAGCTAAAGAATGAAAGTGTAAGTAGTAAATATGAATAGAGGAGAGGGCAATGTGGATAGAAGACTGGGGGGGGGGGGAGGGTTGGTGTGTAAGAGAGCAAGGACAAATGCCTGGTATGGAAAGAAAGTTGATAAAAGACTTTTCTGATTACCAGAGAAGTGTCAAATTCCACACCTGTTTATGCATTTTTCCAAATGAATAGGAGCTTGACAAAAAGCTTATTCAAAAGGGAGAGAAGTGTGTATTTTCATGCAACTTCAAATGTTCCTCTTACCAGCCTTCCTAAATGTGTTTTCAAGATGTAGAATAATTTCTCCTGAGAAACTCTGAATTTCAAGCTACATTGGTTACAAGATATACAAATTTTATCATCTGTGCAGCTGTCAGTACAGAAAACTACTGTGATTTTAGGACATTTCCAGTATGTATTGCCAACATACCTTTTTTTCCTTAAAATTTTCTATTGTATAAGCAAAGGTATGAATGTTTTTAAGTCACTTAGCTGTTTAGTGTGGGGATGGCCAAGCTATCTCAGGTTTTGGAAGCTGCAACATGCTGATAGAAAACTGATGTCACATTCTCAATGACTGTGCTTTTGCACTGACCATAAATTGCCATAAATGAACCTGTTACTCAATAGAGGCAGAATTAAAACTAGGCTGCTAATAAGGTGGTTTGGGATTTTAACAGAAGATCTCTGTGACATTTACAGGGCTCGTATCAGTGGAGTAGTATGAAGATTTAATTAGGCTTATATGGATGGTCTAATTTATTCATAATTTCCCCACTCATGACTAATTCAGTCACCCAAAACTTATGCCAATATTTACAGAATAATTCCACAAGATATTAAAAGAATTTTGAATCTTAATTACCTCTGCACAGAGTCTTGGCTTTTGATGACTTGCAGCGGAATTTGATAGAAAGCAAGATTCATAATGCTGTGAGCATGTTTCTTTTATGCCTTGCGTGCTCTGAAATCTTAAATTGAAAACATTGAGGAAAGGGTAATGAAATACCAGATACTGGGGAATAGAATAGGGCCTCCAAGTGCTTAAAAGGGTTGGACAGCTATGTTAAGAGATGTAATTTTGGGGCACAAGTAAGTTCATAAGGAGAGGGCATCTACTTGAAAGGCATTTAACCTGTTGGAGGAAAGTATAGTAAGAACTATAGTGGTAAGTATAACTTTAAAAAGATAAATAGAGGCACTCAAATGTTTACCACCACAAGTGATTCATTCGTTGGAGAAGTGACTGCCTTTCACTTTGGATAGAGTGTATTTCAAGATCTGGTTTTGTTATCTTTAAAGATTCATTTCCTATTGGTGATACCAAAATATTTTGCGTTTTATCTCTGTAGTACAGTAGTTCATATTAGACTGCTCTTAATGCTGTTGGTGTTAAGAATAACAAGTAATCTGATATAGTAGTTCAGGAAGGATGGATACGTTTCCTTTCAGGACAGTGTTGTGTTTTTTTTCACTGAATTTCACATTTCTTTGAATTGTTGAATTTTCAGATAGCTCTAACTTTTATTTTTGTGCATGACTAAATTCATTCATACATGCAGATATGCAGCATATGGGATGTGGTGACCTAGGACTTGTTTTTCTTGTACAATGCTTGACTTCTATTTTTTTGTCAGTTTCTCTTATATTTTCTGTTCAGGCATTGTATGTTAAATTCAGTTGTCATTTGAGATATGAACAGCTTTATATATTGATGCCTTCATGGTGATGTACCTCTGTAATGAGTCAAGATAACTCATTATGCTCAGCAGGCTCAATAGAAGAGCCTTCAACACCAATTTCTTAAAGTCTTGAGCTTTAATTTTTGTAAATGCATTTTTCTAAATATTTTTAATGCAAAGCTGAGCTTTAACATGTATCTCTGTGTATCTCACATAATCTGCTGTTCAGCTACTGAACAGTTTCTCCGGCTCTATATTCTCTCTGCTACCATCCCAACTAGGCTACTGTTAGACTCTACTCTTAATACTTTAACACTTGGAGTTCTTCAGCATTTCACTTTTAAATATTTCTGTGAGTCACTTTGTTTCTCACACTTCATTCTAATGTCCTGTGGTACTGTGCTTTGATTGATTTATTTATTTATTTTTACTATAAACAAGTCTTTAACTTCTTTTTCAGCTTCATCACTTTTCCCCCTTTTATAATTAACTTGTTTGGCTGTTTTTTGCTTTTTCCGTACAAAAATAAGTAAGTTGCATCCTTTGCAAGTACAATTGTTTGCTGCTCCTATTTTAACATAAAGTGGTGAGCTTCCCACTTGATGCATTTGGCTGCCTTTTTTTCTGTTTTTAAGGGGGTGTGGGATTGTTTGCCCTTTAGTTCAATGTGAATGAAACTGTTTTCCATATAGGAGCCAATGTAAGAGGCGTGTCCTGGTTTAGGTCTGTTTAAGCAGAGATGCAATGTTGAATTTCAGCTTTTTTGGTATGAGGAGAGTTTATTAGAGGAGTGAAGCATGAGAATAAAGTCCTTGTACCACTGAAAACATACTCTTATTGACTATTAGAGCTGGCAATTTATTTGCAATGTAACAACTAAGCATGAAAATATAGTTGAAATGTAAGAGAAAACATGGAGTTTTATTTTTTTTTTTCCTTTTTTCTTAATGCAAGAACACTGGAACTATTTTGGGGCAGATGAGAACCTGGGTCCAGTAGCTGTGAGTATAAGAAGAGAGAAGCCAGATGAAATCAAAGAAAATGGACCTCAGTACAATTACCGGATCATATTCAGAACCAGTGAGGTAAGTAGTTCAGGAATGATAAGAACCTAGAAGTGAGTAGTCAAAACTAGGGGGTATGAGGGGGGCTTGTGTGCTTTTGAGCACTAATAACAGAATTTTCTCCTCTACATACATGTAATCCAAAAATCTGACAAATTGTGCCATGTGTTTATGTTACACAGACTACAAGTCAGTGTATCAGTGAGTGAGTTACTCTGTAACATCCGGTACAGAGGTGACGATGAAAGTTGGTTTGGGTAAAGCTTCAGAAATTTACAGGAGCTGTATTAGCTAGAAGCAAGCAAAGATGAGGGAAATTACTTCCTCCACTTTTATAGGGTAGACCTGAGAAGTATACTTTTATGCTTTGAATTGCTATGCTAGGAATGCTATTAATAATCTTTTCCAAGCATTAGTTTCTTGTAAAACTTCAAACTGTCGAATCATTTGATATACCCTGACTAATGTTAGCTATCAGAGTTGGTGACATTTTGTGTGTCAGTGTCTGTTTCATGCAACATAAGTTACTTAATGTCCTCAGTCTGCAGAGAATTGGAGAAAGGGTGTGTTTTGCTCCACTGCTGTTACTAATCAACCTTTTCTCAGTGCATAATTAAATATATAAGCTCTTTTTGGTTCATCTGTTTAGCTTATGACATTAAGAGGCTCTGTGCTGGAAGATGCTATCCCTTCAACTGCAAAGCATTGCACAGCCAGGGGACTTCCCCTAAAAGAAGTGCTGGAGTATGTGGTTCCTGAGCTGAATATCCATTGCCTAAGGTTGGCCTTCAACACTCCGAAAGTCACAGAACAGCTTATGAAGCTGGATGAACAAGGGGTAAGTGCAGAGTTATGGAATGAGACAAATTGTCTTCAATTGTCAGATTACAGCTATGAACTGCAGAATTACCTTTTAGCTTTAAGTGATTAGAGTCAGCCTATTAAAATGCCTCATTTAATTCTCCCTAGAGATGACAGGCTTTAGTTTATGTTGCATGTCTTCCCCCAAGTTTAGCAGACTATTTGGTATGTATGAAACCAAGCTCATTGCTCTAAGTAGTCTGAAGTTTTAGGTTAATGTTATGTCAATTGTCCATTTTTATTTACTTTAGAAGAGACTGATTGATTAGTTTTCAAAGACTGGGGAGGGGGAAATTTTGTTCTGGCTTTCTTATAGCTACTATCATGAGAATCAGTTTCCCATGTTACTAAATGACTTGCACTGTTGTATTGGCATAGCCATTACCAGGATGCTGCCTGTCTCCTTTTCACTTTTTTTTGGCTCTCCCTTTTTTTTTTTTTTTTTTTTTTGATTTGGTTGGTTGGGGTTTTTATTCCCTTCCCATGAAACAAACTACATGGCAAAATTTTCTAAGCCCCTTTTTCATACAAGTGGTTTTTGATTAGGGTATAGTCCTCTGGTCTCTTGAAGATGGAACCAAGGCTCATTAACTGTATAGCTTAGACTTAGCAAAATGAAACTCCATGAATAAAGTGAATTTTATTATTAAAAACTTTGACAGTGGCATTTAACAGCTCTGAGTACGAAGACTATCTTTTTCCTTGTCCTTTTTGCTTCTCATGATTAGCTTGCTCTGCACAAAATTACCATCTGTGTTATTTCTTCTTGCTGTCAGTCTAACACTGCCATCAGAAGTTTGAAAAATGTCTAAAATTATATGCCCCACAAGGGAGAGAATACAGCTATTCTAAACAGGTTTATAAGTGACTATCATGAGGACTTTGATAGCCTCCTTGTGGATTGCTTATCAATATGGACAAGATAAAGAATCCCCAGATAGATACCTACCTGAAGCAAAACTTGGGCAAAACGCTTTCTCCTCTAGTTAATTTCAGAACCTCATTTATTTCACCAAGATCATGATGCAAGAGGATGAAGAAATGAGTAGCTGTGGTTTACTGCAGGATATCCAGACTAACAACAGGATTGGTTGTATGTGGTCAGCCTATGGTAGGTGCAGCCCAGTGTTGTGACTGACTGTGACCAACTGTGGGTCCCTGGGTAAGGAAACAAGAACAGGACGAGCATGAGTGATACTTTCCTAGCTCCTGATATAGCTTGTAGGCTTTTATAGGGCTCTACACCTCTGCTTTACCAGTTTGATGGCTCCTAGTTTTGTTAGTCATTCTCACATAGAAGTTGTTCTGTACTTCTGATCATGTTTTTGCCTCTCTGGAATTCTTCCAGTTTTCCTCCTCCTGCTCTCCCACAGCTGTTTCAAAACAGTAGTTTTGAAAATGGGGAAAATTTTGGTTTAGTATGCTTTATCTCCTCCTTCTCTAATAATCACTGATATTTTATTTGCTTTATGGCTACTACTGAACATGGAAAGCATGTATCATGAACACCTACGGTCCTGTTCCTTAGGGGTGCAAGTCAGAGCTCATTGCTGCAAATACAAATTTGAGTATCTTTGTACCGCATGAGTCACTCGAAGCTTTACTTGCACCGAAGCTCATCTGCTGTTCTTTTGCCCAGTTATGGACTGTCATCCGTAAGTTCCTTTGGTATTTCTCATAGGCAGACTTCAACTCCGATAATGTAGAGGAATACCAACTCAGAAATGTTAGCAAACTTAATTCCCTTATTATTCATCACATCTATTATATTGCTGAAGTGTGTGTTGAATGCTGTATGTCCAAGTTCAGATCCCTGCCTTACTGAACTGAATGTTTTCTTCAGCTCCTTTTTGTCTTTTAGCCAGTTACATACTAGGGGAGTTCTTTTTTCTGTACCCTAGCTATTTAGGGTTTTTAAGACTTTATAAAGCTTTGTTAGATGTGTCTTAAAAATTCAAGTACACTCTGTATAAGCTGTATCTTCTGCATGTGTTTATCAGCTCCTACAGGGAACAGCACTGCAGTAAGCCAGTGAATAAGTAAGGTTGAGGGGAGATGGGTTTACCATGTAGCCTGCTAAAAGGACAACATCTTTACATGCTTATGCTGTTCAGTGTAACTGTTCTCATGGCCTTTTAAGGTCCTTTCCAATCCAAGCTATTCTATGATGCTTATAAGTTGGAGGCCTGTATGTTTTCCTTGGATGATTTCAGCAGCGGTTCCAAATATGTACATACTTAGTTCAATGATTTGTTACCTAAACCTAATCTGCCCTTCATCCAGAATCAAGTTTGTCAGGCAGTTGAATACTCAAGGATATCTTTTTCAGTCTTTTTCCAAAGTTTTCTGTTTCAGCAAGGAAGAAAATGGCATTTAATTCAACATGGTTCCATAAGTGAGCATTTGGTTTTGAAGATCAGTACCTTCCAGATATGGCCTTCAAGAACCTGCAGTCTCAGTAGTATTGATGGGAAAATTTTCACAAAGAAAAAAAAAAACCTTAGCAGAAAGTTTTTTAAAAGAATTGCAAATTATTTCTAATAAACACCTAATTTGAAAAGTAATTTAGCAAGTGGGTTATTTCTGTAAAAGTGTGAGCTTAAATTATCCTTGTTTCATATATCCTATATGTCACTACTCTTCCACAATATGGTTTGAGGTATGGTTTTCTGTTGCTACTCAAACTTTTGAAAATCATTAAGGACAAGTGATAGTTAAAACTGTAGTATCTACATCAAAGTATTGTGGTAACGAAACTGTTTGACACTTCTAACAGAAGAAGATAAGCACACTGTACTAATTAGAAGCTGCATTTTTTATCAATTCCACGCTAACAGAGAAATGTGCGTAACAGCTGCTCTACTAATTAGGTACACAATGTTTATCACTTCTTGCTGAGTGTCTCACTGTTTCATTACAGCATAAACAGGTGACTGTTTGATATAGCAAATAAGATGTTTTGGAAATTTAAGAGTTAAGCATATATAGTGATATTAGCCAACTTGGCCATTTAATTTCACCCAGTAACCCCTTCATTAAGTCAAATTCACATACACCAATTATGATTAAGGTAGGCTATCTTTATTTTATATTTGAGACACGTTTTGAAGCAGTTGGTTGTTTTCATACTTAAGAATTTGCATTTCTTTATTTGAATTTGTCTGCTTTCAGATTCCAGACTTCTGATATCTTTCTCTGCTACATCTTAAAAGTCATTTTGGTGTTACTTTTTTTTTCCAGAAGAGGTTTTTGTACACAGTGATTAAATCATCTGTTGGTCTTGTTGCGGTAAACTAAACAGATTGCACTTTTCAAGTCTCACTGTAATGTATTTTCTCTGAATTTCATATCACTTTTATGGCTGAGCTCTGTCTCTTCTACTCTTTCATTATCTGCATATGGCATCCAGTGTCAGAATGGGAATATTTTTCTTGTCCCAATTTTGCACTGGTGATGTACATAAATTACATGCTCCTTACTTCCCCTTAGATTGCTGGAGTAATGGTAACATCTGCTGTTCTGTGCGTGTGGCCCACATTGCTTGTCACCTAGCTGTTCTTTTACTTGCTGTATTAAAATGCAGTCATTTAAATGGTTCTGTTAAAATGCAATCCGATCATTCCATAGGGCTGTGCTAGCTTCCTGGCTAATTGCCATCTACTAATCTTTGCATTGAATGCAGAGTTCATGGTAACTTTAGGTTTGCTTCCAAATATGATTTAAAAATTTTAATATCACAGCAATTACTGTTTTATACCAGTAGAAGTTTATCCTTATTGCAGTTCCTCATTCACAAAAATACTATGAGATGTCACTTGGCTTTTAATATAAATCCTCATTTATAATAGAAACTTGCTGACTGGTTAAATCCAAGATGAGCTTTCCGCTGTCTTTCTCTGGGTGCCTGACAAATACTTGAAGTGCACTTTTCCCACATAAATATGTAAATACCTTTAGATTATTAAAATGAAGCTGCTACTTTAGGAGTTCTACCACAGCACATTTTGTCCTTCAGCTCCTTTTTTAGCTTTTCCTTGGAGTTAATGTACTTCTGAGGATCCTAGATTTATCAGAAGAAGGTGTAGTACTGGGGACTGCATGCCTTTCTTTCCCTGGATCTGCTTTTCTTGATTCAGTAAATGAGCATGTGTTGTCCTTATGAAAATCCTTTTTTCCTATAGTTCAGGAAATAAAACACAGCATATCCTGTTCCTTACATAGTCCTTATTTAGTTTCTTAGGCTGTGACGTTTTCAAACCAATAAAGGACAGTTGTTTGGTTGCTCTTAGATGCTATGGATCACATTGATGTTTATGCTCTTAAAGCAACTCCTTGACCTGAAATTGAAGTGTAAATAGTATACGTGTGCTTGGTAAGAATAGTTGTATTGGCCCTAACTTGTTTAAATAAAATTAGCAGTGCAGCTAAGGCATTGTGGTTCCATGAAACACTTCCATCCATTGTATTTCCATGGGAGTGGACAAGGAGCATATCTGAGCAACAAACATTTCCAGAATGGTCCAGGACAGGACCTGCTACTGCTGATACGAAACTGATGACGGCTGTTCTGACAGAAGCAGCAGCAGGGCCACCTCTCATCACCTTTCCTCTCTCTTCCCTGTGTGTCAGCAGTAGCTGGTCCAGGCTCTGTGAGTACATAGCTCTGTCAGCAAAGGCACTAAGTTTGGCTGCTGTGAGGCAATAAGCTCTCAATGAGTGGGATAGTGTTGTTTGCTAGCTAAACAGAGATGATAGATGTGCCTGCAAACCTCATCTAGCTTCTGTGATTCCTGAGAAAACAGTCATCATGCAGAATGTTTCACTAAAAAACCCCGCATTCATTTATATCTGGATTTAGCATTGTGCACGCTGATGGTTGTTTTGAATTTTTTTTTTTTTTAGTGACTGGAGAGTTGAAGTAAATAATCATAATAATAAATTGTAGCATTAATTTGCATGTGCTCAGTACTTGTTTTTGTAATAAATATTTTTGGTTCAAGCCCTAATACTTCAGTGTCCAAAATACATAGTTTCATTCTTAAAGGTCAATGTTTTTGGTGATGAATGCTGAAAAGAGCATTTTTCCTTTATATTTACACAGAAAGCATTTCAAAGAATTAACAATGGGAGAAAAGGAAATAGAAACATTACTTCAAGGCACAAAATTGATTCCTTCCACCCTCTTTCCCCTTCTAGTTGTGATTCTGCAAGTTGGCCTATGAATGTTTCCTTCGTAAGAAATAGATTGATTTAAGCATGTGCTAGGAATTGGGGTGGTTCAGCCTGGAGAAGAGAAGCTCCAGGGAGACCTTGGAGCATCTTCCAGAACCTAAAAGGGGCCTACAGGAAAGATACAGAAGGATTCTTTATCAGGAGTATAGTTATAGAATGAAGGGCAATGGCTTTAAAGTGAAAGAGGGTAGATTTATGTTAGGTATTAGGAAGCAGCTCTTCCCTGTGAGGGTGCTGAGGCCCTGGCACAGGGTACCCAGAGAAGTTGTGGCTGCCCTGTCCCTGGCAGTGTTCAAGGCCAGGTTGGACAGGGCTTGGAGCAACCTGGTCTAGTGGAAGGTGTCCCTGCCATGGCAGGGGGTGGAGCTAGATGAGTTTTCAGGTCATTTCCAAACTAAACCATTCTGAAATTCTATGCTGTACTCACATTTTATTGTGAGATGTTTGGACATATTTAGAAGGTGTAAGTCAGGTAATCATTGTGTCAAATGATAAAATAAGGGAACATTCTGAAGGTGGGGGTAGGGGGGAGAGAAACAGCCTAGAACTGTGACTCGTTACATGTGCTTGGCTTTAACAGGAGTAATCATGCCAAGCTGATATTTACCCTTCTTTTTTCCCCTCCTTGTTTTCCTGCTAATACTTTACCCCGTCATCATTCATCCTTTGTAGTAAAAGAAGAATGCAGTTAAGTTGCAATCTTGAGTCTAATTTTAAAATTAACTTTAATTAGAGGCAGGGTAGGACCACTTCTGATGGCTTTGAAATTATGGCACTGTAAATATGTTAAAAGTAATGAATTCCAGTCTGTGTCCACATCTTCCTGCAAGTTTCAGAATCTTCTGTCTCATGACCTGTGACAAAAGCTTTGAGAGCAAATCACAGTGTATTCATATGACTTTGCTTCCAGTGCCCTTGCAAATCACTGTTTTCAGTTCCTACTAACCTGTAGCCCAGACTTGTAAATTCCATGCAAGTTTTCATAGTCTTTCTTGTGATTTTGCTCTGGCAGATATGCTTGGTATTTATTTAAAATGGAGCGTCTGCAGAAATTCCTGTGTGGGAGGAAAGATTATTTACCTTGCAATAAGTATGCATTTTTACTTGATGAATTACTCCATGGCTCTCCTTTGTGATCTCCTAGTCAGAGTTCCTGCCTGTGACATTGGTTTTGGAGATGGCAGTAAGTGGCTATGGGTGCTGCTTGCTTCTATTCTGTAACTTCTGTTTATGTAGTCCACACATAAAAGGCACAGATGTGGTGGTTCTTATGTGTGCATCAATTTGGAATGGGTGGGAACAGTTTGCTTTGAAGGATCACAGTTATGGTTGGGTGAAAAATTGCTTTATTCAGATCCTCAGTTTCTGCTGTATTAGGAACATCAGGCACCAAATTAGAGGGAAAATAGACATAAAAAGCACAAATATGTTTGTCTATGCCAGTAAATAGTATCTTTAAAGAATTAGCAGCGTTTCTCAATATAGCTATTTTTTATTACTGAATTTAAGTCAGAGAAGGCCAACTGAATGCCATGGATTTGTTCAAAATTCCTAATAGGTGAATGCACTAATATGAGAAAAATATTTATCTTCTCCTTGAAGTGAGGAAATGTTCATTTTGTCACTCATTATCGAAATGAGCACATGCTGTGCCGTACCCTTCTGCGTGGAAGGATTAGCATGGGATAGTAACCATGGTACCAGCCTGAGAGTTAAGTTCCTGGCATTTCTCAGCCAACACTTTCCATGTGACTCAATGTAAGACATTCACCATTTGCAAGCTGCAGTGTTTTTCTCCTGAATAAAAGAAATGTTAATGTTTATTTTGCTTGAGAAAGCATTTTGACATCTTCAGATGAAATATGCCATCATCAAGGCAATTATAGTGGAAAACAGTGAGGAGCTAGACTAACATTTGAAATTAGACTGATAATAAGGTATTTTTCTTTGTGTATTATGGGTTTATTAAAACATGTTAAGTGAGTTCAGTAGTAAGTTGCTGCATCACTTGGTATACATGTAAGATTTTAATCTTTTTTCCCATTGCAGTTAAGTTACCAACTTAAAGTGGGTATCATGTACTGCAAAGCTGGGCAGAGCACTGAAGAGGAAATGTATAATAATGAATCAGCAGGTCCAGCCTTTGAAGAGTTTCTTCAGCTTTTGGGAGAACGAGTTCGACTCAAGGGATTTGAAAAGTATCGTGCTCAGCTGGATACAAAGAGTAAGGCTTTTTCATTTATTTTTTTTCACCCTTAAGTGAACAAAATACATCATATGATCACAAAGTGATGTTTAATAGAGTTCTTAAGGATAACCTCTTTGCCAAAAGAAGGTAGTTGCTCAATATTAGAAGTGAAAGCGGAGCAAGTATGTAATTTTATCCATACCCATACAGTCTTTCAACTCCGATCATTATTGGATTTTTGTGCTAATTTGGTATGAAGCTATCACTAAAGCTGCAACAATAAACCAGTAAATATGGAACCATTATTGGCATTGCAAACCCGTCATCAGTGTGTTGCCTACCAAGTAATCGATACAGTTGGTAGGTCATAGTTTTTTTTAATGATATGCTAATTGTCTGTCACTAAAAAAAGTTTTGAGAACCCATCTGTGTAATGCCCTTGACAAGCTGATCCATTGCTTTTCTGCTGTGTCTGTTGCATGTAGTTTTCCTTCTAAGCAGTTTTGTCTTACTTGTGCTATCCAATATTTTCCTCCCTTTATGATTTTTCTTTTGAGTTATGGAAATTAATCTGGAATTGGCAGTTATCAGGTTTAACTGCAAACCATATTGCAGTGAAAAGATAATCTTTGACAGTATCTATAAAAGAAACTCCCTGCTTTTGGAATCAAGCTTGTGAAATACCTGTTTATCGGCTAGCATGTTCTATATTCAATTTGTGAATAATTTAAAATACACAGCGAAATTTTGACCTGTCCTCTTTTTCTCTGAGTATTAAAAGTAACCAGTTACTATGGAAATCTTTTGCTATTTTGCTCACTTGCAGCAAAGGAAATTCAATAAGGAGCTGATTCATAAAAGCTGAAAAGCTTTCATCAGCTCTGTGCAGCAAAAACTGTGCTCTTGTCACGGGTCTCCTATCGTGAATAGAGTAATTTGCTCTGCTTTACTGCTCCACTGTTCCACTTTGTGGCCTTCATTCTTACAGGGATCACGTTACCATCTCCTTGGGCTGTTCTTGATCTCCCTAATCATCAGAGGGTTATAAAACTTCCTGTTGTTTTTAACCTAACTTATTAGCCATTTCTCCCACATTTACCACTGAGCCTGGTTTCCTTTAGTTACAATACTTATATTCCCTCTGTTGTATTTACTCCCTTGAGAGCATTTACATGTTGCAGTTGTGTATCCTCTATACTTTTGTGCTGTTATCCTTAATAAGCCAAGTCTCTCTTCATGGTATGAGGCATGGATTTCTCTGCTGTTCACACACACATATGCTGTATTACTTGGTAGCTTTCCTCTGCACTCATCCAAGTTTGAATTCAGTCTTTTCCATTTTAGTGGCTAGAATTATATACACAGTTCCAGATGAGATCCAGGCAGTTTGCTGCAACATTTTTTTGCCTTTACTGGAAATATATTGTATGGGTTTTTCTTTCCTGAAGCCCCCAAGTGTTATTTTATCAGTTATGAAAATAAGCTAGGTCAAAAATCAAAAGTTTATGGAAAGCAGAAAATATTTATCATTTCATAGCTTTTGGCTTTATATTGTGACCTTCTTTATTACTTTCAGTAGATAAAGTAAAATCTTCTCTCCCCTCATTTCTGGTTAAGGCATCTGAGAAAAAAAAAACAAGCCTTTTTTGCTATCAGTCTGCACAGTTTTCTAGTACATGTAAATACTGTATGATTAAGAGTTGATTCATCTGTTCGGATATACCCATGAAAGCTGTAACTGTGTAACTGTGTCCAAAGTACTTGTTGGAAATTTTCTTCTAAACAGCAGAATTTTCCACTTACATTTGGAAAAAAAATGTGTCAGGTTTGGTCTTATGTACTACAATATAGTGCCTGTTGAATGGATAGGTACGTAAACTTCTATTTGACTGAATCTCCCATGGTTTTAAGAGTGGTGGTCTTGTAACAAATGTTTTCTACATGGTATTGAGAGCTGACATGTCTTCATGTTGCCCAGTAGACCTACCAGCTCTATATCTAAAAATACAGATAGGCTTTACTTGAACACTTCACTGTGATTGGAGAGAAAAGGGGATGCTCTGAGTGGAACTGCTGCTTTCATGAAGGGTTTTCTACATTTTCTTTCAGTCAGGGTTTACACACTCACATACATGGGACCTCATCAGCTAGAACTGCTTAGGAACTTCCAAGTTATCTGAAATCTTTCAGGTTATGCTGTCTGCAGGCTTACCAAGGAAACATGCATACATGAGTTTTTAGCAAGGAAGTTTAGACAGCAGCAAATGTGAACAGTGGCAAGAAACTCGTGCAGTTAATCTTGGTGGTGCTGTTTTTCTTTGTGCCAGTGTGCAAAGGGGGCCCAGCACTAAGCTCTTCGGATAGCTACATTCAGAAACCCTTATTGCATATTCTGCATAGGAAAAGTGGGGGGTGTCACCTTGTAGTAGGCAAATGGCTAAAGACCAGAGATGGTAGCAACAGCTGCATCTCATGGGGAGTATTTGAACAGCAGAGTAGGTGGCAGGGAGGTTGGAACTATGTGATCTTAAGGTCCTTTCCAATTCTAGCTGTTCTGTGATTCTATGGGCAATACACTTAAGTAATCAGTCCTTTCTCCCTTGGCAGAAACACAGAAAGGCCTGCAGAGGATATGGCTGTGGTCCTTACTGTGACTTAAGTTTATGGGGTTTTGTTGAAACAGCTAGATCTGCAGCTAGGAAGCAAGCTTTTCCCTTTTCCAGCTCTGTGCTCTTCTGTTGCTAGAGATCTCTGTAATAAAATAGTTACTGCTCAGGAAATTTTCCTGCATAAAAATTCTGTTCAATGTCAGCACAGTTAATGGCAAAGATGCTCTTAGAAAAAAAATGTCTGTTCATTAACTTGTGAGAAAGGTCAGAGCTGTGTAGGCTACTTTGCTAGTTCCTATGCCTTTGAAAATACTTTGCAACCTATGAAAAGCAGATGGTTGGTGTAAGGCACAATGAAAGATTTTCTCATTGTGTGGGGAAGCTGATTTATGTATCTAGTCTGCAAATTTTCACAAGATGTTTTTTATTTATGCAAATTCAGAAAAGTAAAATTGTTCCAGCAAAAGTCACTTTCAGAACAGTTGTTATTCTTGGTAATTTTTAGAATTAGGGGCCTAATTGGTAAGTATCTGTAACAGAGACAATTCTTAAAAGGAGGGATCTCATGCATCCTGTTAACTGAAAGCCTATTTAAGTATATTGGATTCTTCAAGGGCTTTAGCTTTGGATCTCTGCCAGTGCCACTGTGAAAGAGCTGCTACTTTTAAAGATTTGTTTGTATATTTCTGGAATTACCAGAGGGGAAACAGTATCTCCTGGCAGCCTGCAGACTTTGGATTGGAAATAGAGCTTGAAAATGTCATGTATCCCATGGTTGCTAGGAAGTTTATGGGTATCACTTTAAAGTAATAAACATCATAGCAATCTTTCAAATTATAACTTCAATTACTTTACTTTATTTCCTAGTTGTAATACATGCTTTATTTCCCTCCCCCTTACTTAGTCTTATTTCTCAATATTTTAAATTGGTAAATTGGACCAGCTAGATAATGCTAGGCCTGGTAGTCTGGTGTGTGTGTCCAGCAGAGTGGTGCAGGAAATGAAGATTTAATTAATGTGAGTTTGAATTATCTATTTGATGAGATTATAAAGGTGGCTAATAATAGTAGGCTTCTTTATTAGATGTTTATACTGTGTGACTTTCTGGTCAAGACATGAGAAGAAGAATATAAGTGCAGCACCGAAGATACTAAAGATTAAAATCTAGGGAATTAGCGGAATCCAAGTTGACGTTTCTATTAGGGGTTTTCAGTAAGTCCCAATGTTTCGAATGAAATAATACAGATTAATAAGAGTAATTTCTTAATTTGTACTACTTGACATCTTTCCAACTGGGTGGAAGAATTTACTGCTGGGTCTAAGAAATTCACTGGGAGGAAGACGTATAGCCAAAGGAGGTCAGAAGGCCCTTGACTGCTTAAGAAACTTAAATGGGGGTGTGTGGAAGTCCATCTGCATTTCTTTGTTTATGTTGTACATATACTTTTGTATGATACAAAATAAAGGGTAGCGTCTAAAAATGGCTTGGAAATTACATAAGTTGAATGTGAGTGCTTGGTGTAATCCTCATATATAACAGAAATGAGAACTGCTTTGACAGGCCAATAACTAGGAGAAACTAGAAATAAAGCAGGACTTTTTAACAGCAGAGATAAATGGGGAACATTAAGCTCTGAAACGTCTTGGGTCTGAGCCTTTAATTGTGAGCACTGCTCCAGTTTGTAGCAATGGCTGTTCCTTCTCCTGCCTCATCAGTATCTTTTATTATTTGTTTTCCTGCAGTTCCTTGCAAGTTCTTCGAAACAATAGGTTAGATTTCCTACTTGTACTCTTTTTTACACAGTTTTCTAGTGCAAAGGTTTTAAGACCTGCTGTAGAAGCAGGCTGATAACGCCCTGTGGCTTCAGTGAAGTGAATATCAACCATATGCTGCTGGTGTCAGTCACAGTCCTGAGCACTGCTGGTTTTGGAAAAAACACTTAAACAGGAAACTGTTAAGACAGTCCTTGTGAAGATAACTGCAAAACATTGGAAAGACAGGAGAATAAGGTGGATTTTTAAAACTGAATAATGGTGGAAGGAAAAGATCAGCTAAGTAACCAAATCCAGCAATGGGACGAGACTGTGAAGGCAGCATCAATAGGTATGCCATAAACTGAGAGCAGGAGGGGATGTCTTCAGTATAAAAAGGTGCTAATGAATTTCTAGATCCTTTGGGCCTCTGTTAAATGCAAGGAGATCAAAGTATATTGCAGTGCTGGCTTCCACTTCTGACCTTGAAATAACGGATATTATGCCAGCGTGCAGTCTTGGATATTACTGCAATGGCAGTGATTTGACATAATGCTAGACCTGTAATTACTGTGATATACATCAGAAGTATTCTAGATTTGTAAGGAAGAAGAAATCTGAATTATGAGAAAGATGCACAGTCTCTAGTGGATATAGACTTCTGTAGCTGGATTTGAATAACAGGGATTTAAGCTGTGAAGTACTTGGATATAAGAAGGAAATTCTTTCCTGTTAGGGTGGTGAGGCACTGGAATGGGTTCCCCGGGGAGGTTGTGAATGCTCCATCCCTGGCAGTGTTCAAGGCCAGGTTGGATGAGGCCTTGGGTGATACGATTTAGCGTAAGGTGTCCCTGCCCATGGCAGGGGGGTTGGAACTGGATGATCTTAAGGTCCTTTCCAACCCTAACAATTCTATGATTCTATGAATCATTAAATCATTTTCATTGTAGCATTATTGCTTAGTTTGCAGAACCAGTGCTGTTCTGAGAACCCTCTTCTGCCTGAAACTGAAGTCCATCCAGGAACATTGAAAGCTTGTCTTAAATGCATAGGTGGTGTACCATATATATTGTCAGATTTGCTTTATTATTTTCTTCTTCACCTCAACCCCTTTTGGGCCCCTTCCTCATCTCTCTTACCCACTTCCCTTTCTTTTCACACCAGCTGCCTCAACCCAGTTCTTTGTTATATTTTTTGAGTGCTCTAATTATGAAAGGCAATGCACAAGTCAGCATATTTGCAGTTGGGCAAAAGCCAGTAAGGTCTTATGCTGATGTTTAGGTGACTTTCAGGTGCATCTGTCTCCTTCAGTGTGCACTGTAGTGTTCAGGCAGAGGATAGAGGCTGCTGTGAACTGAGTGTAAAATGAAATTGCTCCCTTTCAGCTGTCCCTTTGCTGTAATTGGCATTAAAAAGAAGATATTTAGCAGTTAGCTAGATTTTCATAATGGCAACTTTGAGTTGGGGCAAAGGGATCCCAATCTTATTGAAACATGAACTATGTGGGGTTTTTGGTTGGTTGTTTTTTGTTTTGTTTTGTTTTTTCAAATAAGATTCCAGGATCCACCCCCCCTTTTTTCTCTATAGATAATTTGGAGTTGCAAAATTTCTGTGCAGGTAGAATCTAGAAGACCCTCCATTTTATTGAGGATGTTGTGGCTTTTCACTTACAGCAAAATTACTCCTGTTTTATTTGACAGAAAAGTGAAACTTCTTGCTAAAGCTTATACCCAAAATCTGGGTAAATAAACTGTATATTTATTTTACTGTAAATGCCTCAGCATTCTAAGAGCTATTATCACCATAGTAACATGATCTCTCTGCTAATAAAAAATGCCAAGGTGTAGTATTTAACAGCTTTTAAAAATACTTTGCTATAAATAGCTGAGATTATATAATATAGTAGCATGTTTCTATAATTTCAAATAACCAGGGTGCTTTTTCCATATATAAATCTAGTTATTTTTAAAAATTGTTTGAAAACGGGCTTTTTGCACAGTGGACAGAAGTTAAATATAATGGAACACGTTCACTGTTTCAGCTTTAAATGTGTTACTACTTAAATTCATGGAACATTTTTCAAGGTCTTATTTTTGAGAAAAGAAAAAGTAAAAACAGAAGTTCCCAATTTGTCTGTAATAAAGTGTTGCCTAAAACCAACACTTTGTAAACTCTAATAATATCGCCTCTTCTTTTTTTCTTTCTAAACTTCATAATCCCAGTTTTTATCACCTTTTCTCCACATGGAAGTTTCTTTATCCACATATAATTGGTTTTTGTGGCCTTTTTCTGGATCCCTTCTCTTTCTTCTGTATCTTTTAAAACAGGGTGGCTAGAACCAAAACAGGTGAGACTACCTTTGATTAATATACCAGCATCATAATGTCTTCTTGTGGGCTTTTTCCATCATCAGCTGTATTGTCAGCATGCTAGCGTCCTGTTTGGGTTTTTGACTGTTTCTATCCACAAAGCACCTGTTTTAGTGAAAGTTTTCTCTGACTTCATTACAGTTCATTTAGAGTCCTGATACTTCAGTTTAAAAGAACCCATTCTTTTCTTTCATATATTGTGGGTTATATGTCCATTGATATTTAATTATGCATGAGATTGCGGTATTCATTTGCAGTATCTACCTTTCCTTCTGAAGCCCTTTTCACATTCCTTACAGTTCAGTTTTGTTCTGGTTAGCCTGAGATAGTGGGTGGTGTCTGAAAATTATTTCAGACTTTGTTACCACTTTTCATTCTTAAATAGGCTGTTTTAAAATGTTTTCTGGTCAATTCCTATTCCTAACAAGTTCTTAATTGGGAAAAGTATACAAAATGATACTTGCCATCTATATGTGTCATTTTCTTTGGCAGGTGAATAAACTCTGGCTAAGTTTTTACTTGCTGACGTTTCAGCTGCGATCAAGGAAGTAATAATTCTTGCCTTGCCTGATGATTTTCTTTGAAAATAAGGAAACTTTGTTCTTAAACATTTTAAAATAATGTTTTTATTCTTTTTTTCTTTAACTGCAGCTGATTCAACAGGTACTCACTCTCTATATACAACATACAAGGACTATGAAATCATGTTCCACGTTTCAACTATGTTGCCATATACTCCAAACAACAAGCAACAGGTAAAATAGACCATGCCTAATTAAAATTAACTTTTCTTTCATCTCAGAGTAGCTGAGCTATTGAACACTATTGACAACTTCCGTTTATTACTAGCAAAGAAAACCCTCAAAGAATCAAAAGTATCAAAACTTGCCATCTCTGTGTTGGGAAGATGAGCAAAGCAGATTGTTGTAGGTACATCATTGGTAGATTTTTCTCCAAGACTGTTTTCTATTTAATTACGCATTATTTACTGAAACTTGTACGTAAATATACAATAATGTCAGTAGCACATCTCTGTTAGATAGAGTTCATGCCTTATGTCAAAAGGAACATCGTGTACTTGACGTGATTTTTAACCTTCCTTAGCAAAACACATTGAACTTTAAGGATTGCATTTAGGAGCTTTAACATGCACAGAATCAGTTTGTCCAGCACATTACACAGGAAAGCATGAGACAAAATACCTTTTTTTTAATATTTTTCTATTATAGTGAAGAGACACATAGGCTAACCTGCTTTGGCACTCTGAAGTACCTGATCTTGTTAAATACTAGTCCATCTTGTTGCGTATGAGATGCATGCATTTTATGCTAGAATCAATATTATTTTGTGTTTCTGCAAGTAAAATAGAAATATCCTTTGACAATAAAAGGTAACACAGCATACTTTCCAGCTTTCTTTTGTACAGTAAATGTTTCTTTCATCTACTTTCTCTTCCCCTATAGTCTTGGATTTACTGAAATAGTCCTGTCAGAAAATTATTATAACGTGTCTTAAGATTAGTGACCACTATTTTCAACTTGAAATAGAACCTGCTTCTGGCTTGTAGAAATACGTAAAGTGGGGAATGTCTTCCACCTTCCATGTATCACTGATTTACACTGATTCTAGCAGGTTTTATTGTTGTTTTTCCTTTTTGCTTAGCTTTAAAATTTCCAAAACAATCTTACTGAATATTACATGTAGGAATTAAATTGTTACGAAAATGCCCATGTCATTATTTTTTTTTTACTGAAATTTATTAGGTTAATAACTAAAATTCTGGTACTTGTCATATCCTCAACTGTTTCATGTTTCAGCTTTCATTTGGAATAAAAAACCCATTATCTATAATAATGAGACATAAATAATTGGAAATTGTGAAACGGCTGCGTTTTAACATATGCATCTTTTTTTGTTAAAGCTTCTAAGAAAACGACATATTGGAAATGATATTGTGACAATAGTTTTCCAGGAGCCTGGAGCACAACCATTCAGCCCAAAGAACATTCGATCTCACTTCCAGCATGTCTTTGTCATTGTAAGAGTGCACGGTCCCTGTACTGACAGCGTTTGTTACAGGTAGCTATTGCTAGTTTCAATGAAAACATGGAATTTGAGTGCGAAGGGAGGTGTCAGTCCTCTTTTAAATTCTCAGCAGAGAAACTTAATGAAAGGTAGGGGTCAAGGGATTGGATTGTTGTTCGTGTGAATTTAGAACACTTTCTAAAAGGAAATAGATGCTTTTAGCATATAAGTATACACACACTATGTGTGTATATATGTATGTATGTATGCATATATAAAAAATTTGTGAATTATTTTCAAATTTGTTCTCACTTCCTTTTTATCTTCTTCATTAAGAATGTGCTAGAAGAGTATTTCTGTACTGATTCTTATGAATTCACTTTTTGTTCTGATAATTTATGCAGGAGTTTACATTCTGTTTTTTGAAATTAAGACAGTGAAAAAGTACGACTAACCTTTCAGAACAAAGCTAAGCTCTCTGAAATGTTTTGTCTGAGCTTCTTCATTTCTTACTTCAGTCTGACAAAGAAATTCCAGAGCATTATACAGAAAAAAAAAAGGCACTTAGTGTGACCTTAAACTTAGTATTATTAAAATAGAAAATGCTAATTGCTAGTAACATATAATAAAGGACTGCATGAAGTAGCCTTAGAATTAACTAGTCTTTACTGAAATACAAATGTTCACCTAAGCGTATCATTCAGTCAGCTGCTTATTTAGAGGAAGAGGTAAGACTGCAGTATCTGAGATGGTCTACTCATTCTTTTAAAGTAGTTATAGTAAGATTTAAAGGCTTTTCACTCTCCATAAGCTTTTGGTAAAGCTCATACAGAACTTGTGGAACTGATGCTGATGTTTGTACATATATTAAACTCTGCTGGAGTAGGCACATTCATGTTGATACTCATTTTACGGCAGCTTATTGACAAATTTATCAGCTACATAATTTATGTGGGCATACCTTGTTCTTAAAATTTTAGACATATGTTTCAGTTTTTTTTTCTTTTTTTGTCCTCTTAGTGCAGAGACTTGATTTAAATTTGTAGAACTCCATTATGAAAAGTTTTTCTAGGAAACTTTTCAAACTAAGTTTGACCTCTTTTTTAACTGAATTATTTGGAACAGTTTCATAGATTCATAATTCTAGACAAAACAGGAAGCCTTGTTGCAAAAAAAATGTACTGGTTTTTATATTAAAAACTACATAAAAAGAATAAAATCAAGCACTTTCTTGGCCAGTGATTCTTCCTCCCAACTAAGATAAACAATATTTCAAAGGTCTGGCTTCTCTGTCAGCATTGTTCACGTTTCAAAACTTCACTAGCAGTTGTTATAAATTAAATTCTTACCGCCGTGATCATGATAATGAAAACCTAATTAAACAAAATGTCACTGGTAGTTTTTCATTACATTCAGTAATTTTGCTTTAATGCGTAGGCTTCTGTCTCTTAATAGCACTTCCTTTATGACTACTGAAGATGATCAAGAGTCAGATCATGGCTATGCATCATGAGCACCCCCCGTTGTGTACTTTTAGATACATTAGCATACATTTGAAGGAAATATGACATCTTTGAATATCAGTTGCCAGAAAACATAATTAAAAATAAAAAACAAACAACAAATCCAAAGCAAGTAAAACACTCTGCCACCTGCCACCCAGGCGATATGGTTAAAAATTGGGTGACTTAATTTTTATTTTTGGTGTTCCTGTGTGTTTCCTCCAATCTTCACTAGTATTTCTGCAGTTAGCAGTTTGGGAAGGTGTAAAAGGGGGGAGAATTATGATTAAGGATTCAGATAAGTTAGAACAAAGTTAAAAATAATACCAGTCTTCCAAATAAAACACCGCATACATTACTAGTGTTCAAGTCCTCTTCCATTTTTCTTTATAAAACTCCATTGCCATGATATTTTGGCCAGATTTTGGCTATGTTTTTTCAGATGCAGTTACAGATATGTGGTAAATCATATCTGAACTGTTGGAGCATTTGTTGTCACAAAACTGGGGAACTACAGTGTCTTCTTGGGACAGACTGACAGACTGATTGATACTGGACTCTGATGGCAAATCTTGAGTGATGCGGAATCTTCAGTGTTACCAAACAACTCTCATCCATTCTGTATCAAGGGAATTGACCAGGGAGAGTAGCTAAGTTTGTCAGCATTGCCTGAGGCAGTCTGTTTGTCAGTCCATCACTTCTTATGGAAAGTAAAAGGAAGAGTTGAAAAAGAAAGCCTCTATTTCTAATATACGTCTCCAAACTCGTAAGAAATTTCTTAGTTGTAGTATTTCTTGATTCTGCTTCTATCACTTGCCTGCAATATTAGTTGGTGTAGTTTTCAGTCAGAAATTTAAAACATATTTAGTAGTGTGATGTATATATGCTTTCAGTTGGCAAGACAGTTCTCACAGTGAAACTGGCCTTGTGAGATTGTGTTGTCTCTATCTTTTTAATGTGTCTATTTTATCTATATTTCTGCTATTGGTCACAGACTTCACATTGCTTCCAGATGAGCCTTTCAACTTTAGGTAGCGAAGTTTTATAAGCTAGCCTTTGTAATAGTGCTAGAATTTTTCTGTTTCTAGTAAAAACAAACAAAATTCTGAACTCTCATACTTGAATGATTATCAAAAAAAACCCCACAATTTTGGACTTGAAGCTTTTTTTTAGCTGTGGTATTGAGAATGACTCAAAAATACCTAGATGCAAAAATAAGTGGCCTTCTGTTTATACAGTAAAGAGGGTGGACATCCTCTCCATACTGGCAGCATTAAAATGTAAATATCACATATTGCTGAGAAAAGAAAAATTCAGAGTTTAAGGAAAAAAGGAAATGTATTTTCTGTATTCAGAACCTGCTGAATTTGCATACAGTGAAAGTCTCTGCTTCTTCCTTGTTATTTTTTTCTTTTAGTGTTGCTGTGACAAGATCCAGAGATGTACCATCCTTTGGTCCACCTATTCCGAAAGGTGTCACTTTTCCTAAATCAAATGTGTTCAGGGACTTCTTACTAGCCAAAGTCATTAATGCAGAAAATGCTGCTCATAAATCAGAGAAGTTTCGTGCGATGGCCACCAGGACCCGTCAAGAGTACTTGAAAGACTTGGCAGAGAAGAATGTCACAAACACACCTATTGACCCTTCTGGCAAGTTCCCCTTCATCTCGCTTGCTTCAAAAAAGAAAGAAAAGTCCAAGCCTTACCCAGGAGCAGAGATCTATAGTTCTGGTGCTATTGTATGGAGTGTCCATGCAAAAGACTACAGCAAGGGTATGGAAATAGACTGTCTCCTAGGCATCTCTAATGAGTTTGTAGTCCTCATTGAACAGGACACGAAAAGCGTGGTGTTCAACTGCTCCTGTCGAGATGTGATAGGGTGGACTTCAACGGACACAAACATCAAAATATTCTATGAGAGGGGCGAATGTGTTTCTTTGGAGAGCTTAATCAGCAACATTGATGATATCAAAGAGATCGTCAAAAGGCTGGAGGTTAGAATGTGTTCTCTTGTTTGGTTCCAGTTCTTTGCTTTCTTCTCTCACCTCACTGCCAGGAAAGGCTTCAACTTAAGTAATGCTTGGGTTCCCTGAAATTGTTCTGTTTATCATGAAATCTGTAAGGGCTTTCCTGCTTTTATTTCTCAAAATGCAATTATTGCTTCTTCTTCTTCTATCAGATATCAGCCAACCTCAGCTGGTTGTTATGTGTGTCTCAAAAATGATTCCATATAAAAAAAAAAACAACAAAACTGAGGGCCTTCAATTGCATAAATTGCTCCCGCACAGTAAACACAGAAGCGTCACTTTATTTCTTTTCCTTGTTTACCTCCCCTTTCACTTTTATAGGCATGTTGTATCTTGTTTCAAATGAAGCTGTTATATCTTTGAGACTGACTTATATTTGCAGCAGAGTGCAGTCCCAATCCCTATTGCAACATTCAGATATTCTCTGAATGCATGTGATAAACTAAAAATGTAGTGAATCATGGTATCTCTTTATAAAATAATCTGTCTATGCTTATTTTTATCCAGTTCAGTTATAAAAGAATGTGTTATGTTTCACTGTCTTTCCTAAAATTTCACAACTGTATTTGTATAATGACCAAAAAAAAAAGAGAAAGCCAGGACTAATTAAATTCCTCTTGGCAGTATTCATGATCATGAGTGCATAGAAGAGTTGGCATAGACCTCAGTATGCTTAGTAGCTGCCAGCACATTCTAGTTGAAGGTAATGTTGCAGTTCTAGCTGAAACAGCTAGAAATGTAAAATGGTTGTTTGGTTACTAAAGCATAAAAGATAGAGATGCTTGTGTAGCTTCGTGTGTTTTTTCCATTGTGTGCTGCCATGTATCTTCTAAGCTTCTTGTGGTTTCAGCAAAAGTTTCCAGGCAGAACTTGGGTAATCAAACTCTAATGAAAATACTAGTTTGAGTGACAAGACCTATTTCAGCTGTTACGTACCCAAGACTATGCTATATATTCCTTAATCGTGTCCCCCACATTGTCTTGGGGAGCTGGTTGATTGAACAGAAATGGAGGCTTTAAACCTTTACTAGAGCTGAAGATCTCTCAATGCATTAAATTCTGTCTTCATTTCAATTTATAGCTTGTGACTAAGGGCTGTGAAACAGTGGAGATGACTCTGCGTAGGAATGGCCTGGGTCAGCTTGGTTTCCATGTAAACTATGAAGGCATTGTGGCAGATGTTGAGCCCTATGGCTACGCGTGGCAGGCAGGACTGCGGCAAGGCAGTCGACTGGTGGAAATTTGCAAGGTGGCTGTAGCCACTCTGAGCCACGAGCAAATGATCGATCTTCTCAGAACATCAGTCACAGTGAAGGTCGTCATCGTCCCCCCGTATGAGGACTGCACACCACGCAGGTATTGTGTAGTAGCTGCATGTGGTCTGAAGTTACATCTCGATTTGTGGGGTCAGGGAAGGGGGTGGTAGAGACAAACACCACAGAACCCAAAGCAGGCTTCAGAACTCATGGTGTAATTTTAATATAGCATCCAGTTTTGTAAGGTGAAGGAGAAGGACAGGAAAAACTGCCCATATTCAGACTCCGTGCTCCATAGAATATGAATACTGAATATTACAACTTAATAAAATGTGCAAGGAACCTCGTGTATCCTTTAAATTCCATGAAATTTAACACATGGAAATCAACCTTTTGTTGACAGTTGTGTGTTTATGATGCATCAAAATTAATTGTACATTTCCCTCCTTGATTTCCCTTTTGTTGGTAGTTTGCAGTGTCTGCAGATGTAATTCTTGAAAGCTATGAATAGATTTATGTTCTAGTTTCACAAATAAGTAAGGCTGTAGATGGTAAGAGTTTATCAAAGGTATGGATCTGCCCAGAGAAATCACTGCAAATTGTAGTTCTTCTTTAGAAGCAGATCTTGCTGCATCTCTTTCAGTTCCCATCTGTGTTAAGCCTGAAGCTTGTGTCAATTGTATTACTGCTTTTATAGCTTTAAAATGTTGCCTAATGGGAAATAAGCAGCAATAGTGCTTTTTTTTTTTTTTTTTCCGACATTGGACATCAAGTCACTCCATTTTATTTTTTTTCTTGAACTCACACTAAAGCTTTTCACAACTTTTACTGCTCCCATCTGAGCTCTCTGCAGTTGTTTGTAGCAATCAGCCACATCACTGAATCTGATTCCCGTGTTCCTGGCATCCTATATTAATATCTTTCAAATGCTATATGATTAAAATGGGATGATCTTTAATAGACTAAATTTGCCTACGGGCTAGCTCAAGGTTTATGCTTGGTTTGCCAAGAAGAAGCAAGTACAGTTATCCAAGTTCAGTGTGTTCCTTGCAGTGAGAGACTGAGAGAGCATTTTGCACTCCGTATTCTAATCAGGCAGTGTCTTTGTAGGGGTAGATGCTAAATCTTTATGTGCTTAAGGTTGAGCTGAATTTAAATGCATATTTATTACATTACTATGAAATTGTGTCTCCAAGCAAAGACCTTGTGCTTGCATAAGAGAAGAATCCATGTTTGCTTTTACTGTGAGCCATATTAACTCCATTTGCAACTGGTAGCAAAGTGTGAGGGAGAGAAATGGTTTATTTGTCCTTTAGTTGTCAGTGGAAAATTGAATACATGTCAGGGATTAAATGAGCAGTGGCATAAGGTCACCTATGAGGTATTTGGAAAGCTTTTGTACAGTATTTAGCAGCCCAAGCAAATGGAAAGTTCAGCTGCAATCACAGCAAAAGGATTAGAGCAGAAAAATATATGTGGAAAGCACAGCTCCTATTATTCCTGAACTAAATTAAGTACAGCCAAAAGCAGGCTTAGCTTTAGTGGATCCAAATGGCAGTAAGAGAAATTACTGCACTTTTTGAAATACTGTACTCAGCATCAGTGAGTTTTGTCTTGTAGTGACAAGTGATCAAATGTTCATGGTTGGTTATTGCCTAGTTATAAAATTTCAGAAAGCAACTCCTGGTCCTGTTTGCTGTATCCAAAATCATTAAGGTTTAGGAACTGTGTCTTGATTTTGTAGCTATTCTACATATGTTACTAGGGATTCTACTAAAGTCTTTGCACAGAGCAATTTCTCCTTTGGCAGTTTTCCAAAATTGGAGTCCTTTCGTTGTGTCCTCTGGAGATCATTTAGTATTTCTACTACAGTAACTTCTACAGACTGTAACTAAAATGAAAATCAGTTCTGCTTGGTATAGTACATTCAGGTAAGAAGCAGTCGCTATCCTAGTAAATTGGTTGGCAAAGAAATGATTGGCATGAAGTTAGAGGAAGAGCAGGGGTGCAGTTAAATAAGATGTCTTGCCAGCAGGCACTGTACAAGGTCAGTAGCAGGTACAAAATTATATCCAAATACTCTGATTCATAATCTAATGCCCTACAGAGGCATGCCTTGTTATGGTTATATCTCTCTACATGACCATTTTAATATTGCTACTGAAGTCATTTAGTGGACTTATTGCTGACCTTGAAGTTAGTGGTACGGCAGCAAGAGGATGTTGTGTATTCTTGCTTCTCAAACTGTAATTATGTCTGGAAAAGAAAAAAAGAAACGCAGACTTACTAGAGCATGTAATCCATAGGGAAATAATAGCAGACACACAAAATCTGAAGAGAAAAAATAAGGGAATAAAGATTTTAGTTGGGTTGTGAGTGGACTTTAAAAAGAAATCTCCCATTCATCCCCATCTGCTGTGCAGTGGTTGACATCACAGAGTGGCCTGAGAGCACACAAGAATTCCCTTTCAGATGAAGCTGAACTATGTGTGCTTCAGAAGCACACCACACCTCATGCTTTCTGACTGTAATTTGATTTGCATGTCAAGGCTAGAGGGTAGGCCAAAGTAAAACCACAAAATGTGAATATTGTGGACAGTAAGACCTCAGAACCAACTGTTACACTTTGCCTACTTCTGTTAAACTCTGCAACTTGCTAATGTCAGCGTAGACAAGTTACCTGTTTTGTTTTGTATTTTAGCTGGGAAGAGATAAGTGATATTTGTCAAAATTAATGGTATGATCACTTAGAGGGTGGTTTAGAAGTAGAAAATGTTGCACTGATTATTTTTTTCCTTCCCATTAGATAACGATGTGCAGATAAAGTAATCACAATAAGAAATTAACTTAAATAGAGGTATATGCATTTGTCAAGAGAAATACCAAAATTATCCTCACTAAAGATGAAGGTCACATATATTTTCCAAATCTTTCGTTTTAAATGCATACAGAAGTTTGCCCTGTATCTTGTGTGGACAGCATTAGTTAATGACCTGTTTTATTTCCTGTTCCTGTACCTCCTCAGGAAGCAATGACCATCTTTGGGGTTTGGAATTTCCAGTTATTAGCAACCTTCACCTCAGTCTTTAATAGTATGACATTGTTCTTCAGGTATCCGGCCCTCTGAGCTGGAAGTTGAGGATGAGGAGCAGAATGAAGCCCCTGTAATCTAAGGGGAAATGGTCAGGGACCTGCTACACTACTAAATGCACACAAGTCTATGGGGGCAGATGGGGTCCACCCAGGGTACTGAGGGAGCTGGCAGAAGTGCTCACTGAATCATTCCTCAGCAGTCCTGGCTGACCAGGGAGGTGCCAACTGGCTGGGAGTTAGTAAATGTGACACCCATCTGCAGAAAAGGCCAGAGAGAGGATCCAGAGGACTACAGACTTGTCAGTCTGACCTCGCTGCTGGGGGTGGTTATGGAGCAGATCATCCTGAGTGCCATTGTGCAGCATGTACAGGATGACCAGGTCATCAGGGCCAGTCAGTGTGGGCTTATGAAAGGCTGGTCCTGGTTGACTGACCTAACCTTCTTCTGTGATAAGGTGAACAAATCGGCAAATCAGGGAAAAAGGTTGTGGATGGTGTCTACCTGGACTTGAGTAAAGCCTTTGATGGCATTTCCCACAGCATTGTTCTGGAGAAACTGGCTGCTCATGGCTCAGATGGATGTACTCTTTCCTAGGTAAAAAACTGGCTGCATGGCTAGGCCCAAAGTGTTGAGGTGAATGAAGTATATCCAGTTGTCAGCTGGTCATAAGTGGGTGTTCCCCAGGGTTCAGTATTGGGGCCAGTTCTGTTTAATATGTTTGTCAATGGTCTGGATGAGGGGATCGAGTGCACTCTCAGTAAATATGCAGACAAACGCTAAGTTAGGTGGGAGTGTTGATCTGCTTGAGGGTAGGAAGGTTCCACAGAAGGATCTGGACGGGCTGAATCAATGGGCCAAGGCCAGTTGTATGAAGTTCAACAAGGCTGAGTGCTAGGTCCTGCATTTGGGTCACAACCACCTCATGTAGTGTTACAGGCTTGGGGAAGAGTGGCTGGAAATTTGCCTGGTAGGAAAGGGATCTGGGGGTTTTGGTCAACAGCCAGCTGAATATGAGCCAGCAGTGTGCCCTGGTTGCCAAGAAAAGCAAGTGATAGGGTGAGAGGAAATGGCCTCAGGTTGTGCCAGGGCAGATTTAGACTGGATATTAGGAAAAATTTCCTAACCAAAAGAATTGTCCAGCATTAGAACAGGCTGCCCAGAGAAGCAGTTGAGTCCCCATCCCTAGCAGTGTTTAAAAGACATGTAGATGTGGCGCTTGGGGACATGGTTTAGTGTCAGACTTGGCAGTGATGGGTTGGACTCGATCTGACTCAATGTTATTCTTCAATCTAAACAATTCTATAGATCTGTGATTCTAAAATTTGTTAAATATATTTATAAAAACCAAAATCTTACATTTATTATTTCATAGAATTGGTTCAGCTTCTGTCTTTAGATTTCTGTCCTCGTGAGCAGGATATATTTTATTTTTTATAGCAGCATGTTAAATTTCTTCATTTCCAGGAGTTCTTCAGAAAACTACCGTATGCCAGTGATGGAATACAAAGTGAATGAAGGAATGTCATATGAATTCAAATTTCCCTTCAGGAATAATAATAAATGGCAGCGAAATGCAAGCAAAGGACAGGGACCTCACGTGGCTCAAGTACCATCCCAGATACAAAGTCCAGTAACATCTAGGATTGGGAAAGGAGAAGGGAAAATTCCACCTCCAGAACGAGCAGCCAACATCCCTCGAAGCATCTCTAGTGATGGGCGCCCCTTGGAGAGCAGGAGGTATGTGTCATCTTCACAAATGGCTCAAAATCTTGTCTGGAAAAGAGTACAATAGATTTGTCTGAGTTATCTGAATACTGCTTTTAATCTTCATTTTAATTAGTTATAAGGCAACGTGATTATGAGTGAAACATTAGGCTAGAGGAAATACCTATCCTGGCATGATTAACCACTAAATGTGTTACAGGATTGTCAGGCTATGCTTCCCTGTGTTGGATGGTATTGTAAAACTGCTGAATAGTTATTTAAGTTTCAAATGAGTTACCATCAGATTTTTAGATCTAAGTGTTCCTGAACTTCTGCATTTTGAAGAACTTCTCTATTTTGAAGAATTAGACCAAAATTTTAGGTTGTTTATAGGCTTGGTGGGATTGTCTGAAGTTCTCAAGGCAGAAATAGCATCTGCCAGGATGTTTAGCAAGAGAATTCTGACCAGCATAGAAAGCAAGTTTATCTGATTGAGGAGTTTTCAAACTTCTTAGGCTAGAGAAAGGATTGGGTTTACGTTTGCATTTTTCCAGGGTGGTCTGGGGTTTTTTGTTGTATTTGGGTTTTTTTTTTAAACAAGACAGTGATTATTATTGAAGTAAAAGTATTAGGCACATCCTGTCACAGCATTTTCATTCTTTCACAGGAGAAGGTGTATTTGATAACATTCAAATGAACTGTTATTATTTGAATTAACACAACAAATCTCAGAGTCTACATTTATTAAGAGAGGGAAACAAGCTTGTAGCTTGTATTTCTTATTTTGAACAATTCAAATTAAAAAAAGCTGTAGACAGATTCTGATCATGATTTGCATTGCTGAAAAATATAAAGCACTGGAAATAAAATGCATATTGGAGAAAATGTAAAGAAAAAGAATGTTCAAAGATGCTACAGCCAAGACCAAGAAAGTACCAAGGTGAAATTGAAACTTGTGTAGGAAACGTTGTTAAGAAATTCTAGTAGTTGGTAAGGACTTCATTTTCTTCCTTTTTCATTAGACACTGTTGTAATTCTTCGCTGAGACTGATTAGAAAGTGCCCCCCCCCCCCCCCCCCCCCCCCCCCCCCCCCCCCCCCCCCCCAGTTGGAGCTTTGTGTAAATTCAGTAGAAAGTTCCCATCAGTGTGAGTAGCAAAAGAGAATTTGCCACACTGAAAGCACTAATAATTTCACAGTCAGCCTGGTAAGATTGTGAAAAAGGTTGCAGAAGTCAGGGAGACACTGGACTCGGCTCTCTAATGGCATGTTTGTTCCAACACAATTACACGGCTTCAGGCTGTATCTGTCTGTTACAGCTGCAGACAGGCCAATGCTGAATTTGAAGGAATAGGAGTTTGGATTGTTGGTTTTTTTTCCTGCTCTCTCCAGTGCTGTAGAATCTCACTCTGTAGTTATGGAAAGCGTAGCAATACCTGGGCAAAGTTTAAGGCAATGGCAGAGGATCAGTTTTCAGTTGAGTTGCTGCTTTTTCCAGACCCTTCCATCTCTTCCTGGCATTTATCGAAGAGTTTTGTCTAGAGTCTCAAGCTGGCTGTTCCATGACTTGTGCTGAGGAGAGAGAGCCTTCGGCTGTACTGGGTGGCAGATGGGGTTTTAATAACTTGTTTTTTCTTGTGCGTAAAATTACATGTGGGCAACATTGCGTACCTAAAGCATCCAAGATTTATCCAGTCACTGGATGCTAAAAAGGGGTTTAGGGCATGGCAGATGTTTGCAAAGTGAAAATTGCATTTCCATATACTCAGTATTTATTTTCAAAAAGTGAAACTTTGACTTTCCATTCCCTTCCTTTTCAAGGCATATAGCTGGGGTGCTTCTCCTCTAGACATTCTGTTAGTAAATTTTTTTATCGTTGCTCAAAAAAGGCTCTATTGGATCTTTTCATCCTTAAAAGTGTATTATCAAAGTAGCTTTTAAGTGTGGCTGGAATTTTTTTTTTTTTGGAGGCCTGAAAAATGTCTTTTTTGTCTGCTAAACATGTTAGTCTTGGCTGGATCAAATTTAAATATAACAGCAGCTGCATGAGGTTAATGTGTTCCCAGTTAAAGTGAAGAAAAATACATTTTTGGCATTTTAACTGAATACTGGATGGGGAAGAGGCAGTAAGCTCACTCCAAGACTCATTAGTCTGTTCTCTGCATGATAAAAGAAGTTTTGCTTTTGCAGAAGCTCAGATACTTCTTGCTGTGTAAAATCCCTAAAATCGACAAAGGTGAGCTTTTCATAGCCCTTTTAAATGCTGTGTCGTTTAATTTTTCACCAATAGCTCACATTTTTCATGGCATAAGGTCATCTCTCAGAAGAGGCTGGAATCTGCGTGTTTCTGGTGCAGGTAGCAGAAATGGTGCTCTTCTGTGCTTTGCTCTCTACATTTTGTTCTTTGCTCAGCTCTCAGCTGGTTGGAGAAATAGAGGACCAAGGGTAACTTGGTAACATAGGTACCAGAATCTGTACTGGTGGTCCCTGTGATGCAAAAAAGGTCTTCTAATTAACGTGACTATAAACAGTACCTCACCATATACAAGATAGATACTTCAGTCTATCTGCAGTGTTTGTTCTGTAGAACAATTTTAAGGGGTTTTAGAAAAAATCACCTTTGTTATGGCTTAGTAGCAATGCAGCACAGATATCCTGGATTTCCTTGCTACCATTAGAGCTTCACTTCTGAAAAGTGTCAGTGCGGCTGGAAGCTAACCCTGAGGATCGCCATCCATAAGTAATTTCACTACTAAATTATAGCTGTAACCTCAATTTTAATCTTTGGTTGTTGTCTAGATAACACTATCACTTCTGTTTCTGTTCTGAGCTGCAGTTCAGTCTTGCTGATGTGTGACTTAATACTTAGTTGGTTTGGGGCTGGAGCTGGCATTTATCTCTCTGTGCTCCTGCCTTCTGAGTTCACATTCTTCATTTATTGAGCTGGATGCAATGATGGCAGATCTCATTTGCCTCTAAGGAACAGCAATTGCAGTTTGTGATCTGTTTTAAGAGACATGGCAGCTGAGAAACCCATAGTAAATTGATCCATGTGGCTCAATCTGGGATGATTTTTGAAACTAACACTGATAGCAGTTGCCCAGAACCACAGAAGTTTGGTACCATCATTAGCCATAGCTCCAGCAGGTGGGATTTCAAAGAATGAAATAGAAGCATTATGTGTCTGACATATCAGACCTGATAGGGTGTTCACGTTAATGCTAACAAATCAGCAGTATATCCATGACATACAATTTGAGGGATTTAATTTAAACAAAACCAGCATAACAGGCAGGTGTTTCATCCTCTGAGTACAAAGTGCTCTCAGAGTACATGGAGTACAGGTGTAACTCTTTGAATTACCTACCAGTGATACTTGACTCATGATCACTCTATGTAGCTAGAGGCCCTAAATATGCATACGGACTGAAACTTTAGTCCATTTAAACATGCTAAATTAAACAAAAGCTGTATTACTGCTCCTGAGAAACAGGAGGATTTCACCTCATATATATAAATAATCTTGCCTTCCTGTGGGGACTTCTGTTGTAGGTGGGAGAGTAGCTTGCTTGACAGCCGCTTGACAGTCCCTGATTCTGAGATGGCAAATGCCCAGTCCTGTCCCTAACCAGCAGAGTACTTAAATTTGTCTTTTCTCTTTCTTCAGCAAAACCAAGATCCTGGTTGTGTGGCTTCTCCATGTGCAATAAGCTGTAGCCATCCCAGAGGCTGGTGCATGATAGGGGGTGTGATATACCCACTCAGTGCTGTGCTCTTTGGCCCAAGTGTTGTCCTAGGTTCAGCAGTAGCAGTCATGTTTTTCCTTTCAAAACCTGACTGGGTTTAAACCACGACAAGTGTTTATAAGGTTGTTCTAGAAATGAGTCCCATTGTTTGACTCAGTTTTGTCTGGAGTTCTTTGTCGCCAGAAGACTTGTTTCTGAAGGCCTAGGGCAGTATCTTCATGTCTCCAACTCACTCACTTATGCTTAAATTCTCCCTGTTCCTCATAGTAACCTGGCTCCTTGAATGTATTCATGATAGATGCACGTATTAGTAGGCAGGAAAAATAACCTGAAACTGTACTGATCTTATATCTCTAACCTTATTGCAACACTGAGAATGAAAAAATTAGTAATATAAATGCAATAAAATCTGAACTATGGCTTCTTTCACAGCATTAATTAGCCCACATGGGACACAATATAGGCTATAACCCAGAGTAAATATCAGGGTGATACATTAAGGAAAACAACAATAAACCACATATACATGAGGTGTGCCAGAGTTAATGTTATTGGAGAAGATGTAATTTTAGAGCTTGATTGCATTCTCCCCCGCTGCCTCAATTGTCAGTTTTTATTGTGTACACATGGTTTCTATGCCTTATTAAGAAAAAAATGCAGGCAAAGGAGATGAGCTAGTGTTAGATGATAATCTCATGGAACTAGTCTTAACTAAAACTTGATTCAAGAAACATCTGAAGTGTGAAAACCAGCAAGCAAAGCACGCGGATGGACTTGTGCTCTTCAGTGTGCAGTTCAGCACTGTTCCAGATGAAAGCTCAAGGCTCTAACTAAAAAGTTTCCAAGTACAGTCAATATTTTCAACCAAATGGAAAACTGATTTATGGCATGACTGCAGTCAAACATTGGCTGCAAAATCCCACAGTATATAAGTCCTCACTGAGAACTTTGGAGCACAGCCCTGAAACTTCATAATTCTTTGAACAATGCCTGTGGGTAGTCAGCGATAGTAACTGCCCCAGTAATAGTTTATATGTTAATTCCTGCAGATAGATTCTAAACTGTCCTGACATTATATAAAAATCCTAATCTGCAGCTGCTTAGTTTGGATCAGTGACATTTTTCCTAATACAAAGAAGCAAGTGTCAGTGTTCATCTTGCTACGTGTCAAGTGAGCATTGTAGCATGCACACTGCCTACTCACAGGGCTTGCAGATTAGCTATTTTGAAGTTTTCATAACCATTTTACAAATTAAAGCATGTACTAACATGAGATTATGTATTACACATTCCCTGCTGGTGCCAAAACCTAGAACTGGCTGTAGCGGTGGAAAATACAGTTCCTGAGTGCACCTGGCTGTAAACCCAAGCTCCTGTGTACCAAAAACAGTTGAGAAGAGCCAGGCTGTGTCATGTCAAGAGTTGGTCTCTTGTCTGAGAGTCCATCAGATGGGACCAGGGAAAAGCGTAAGAAATGCTTACAAGTAGAAAGCAAGACTTCTTGCCAGATCTGCCAGTCTCCTGACTGTCTGCTATTGAAGACTGCCTGAAGCCAGATTTGTTTCACTGTTGTGTTTAACAGCTGTGGATGCTATCTCTTCATCCAGGTGCTTGCTAATCCAGTTTACTACTTGTTCTTTTGTCAGGAGGGATAATGAATAATCGCTGTTTGCTTGATCCAGTATAATTCACATTTGGAGGAATTAAAGCAGATACGATAAAATTCTCTGTAATCTGTGGAGCCATATAGCCTACTCAGTGTTTCTTCATACGAAAGTCATTCTTTACCTCTTGCTGTCCCATCGCCTGCTTCTGTATATCTTCTTGTTATGATACATGTTTTCTGAAGAGCAGTGTTCAAATTGAAGGGAAATATTTGAACACGTATATAGTGTGGTATATGAGAAGTTACAACATAACCACATAATTGCATTTTATGTTTCATTCTCTATCCCCTTCCCCAAAATTGCTGATGTTCTTCTGTCTTGAGCGGTTTGGTTTCTTTGTAACATGAGCATTGACTCAGTGTTTTCAGTGAACTGTCACATCTTGAAGTATTATTAGGACTGCAAAAATCAATCACATGGAAGATAAGCATGCCAGAATTAAGATTTGCTGTGCAGTTTTATTCAGAACTCTTGTGTAACTGTATTTTCTGATGCTTCCTTTGATTAAATTATGAGAATTTCTTTTAACAGAGGACATCTGCCTCATTCAGTTCACACAGTGGATGCAGCTCATTAAAGAAGAGCTGTTTAATATTTTATTTTCCTCTTCATTACTCCATTCCTTATTTACTGGATGGCATTCAGATCCTGCTATAAAGATACAATTACTAATTCCTCTCTAAGCTTTACAGTGGTGCCCATTACTATAGTTTCTGAATGCTTCATGGGTATTAATCAAGTTTAATTTCCAAAACTCTTCTGTGAGAAGAGATGTCTTTGGCCCTCTTCAGATTAAGAACAAAAGTAGAGAGAGAAATTATGTTCTAATCATTTGCTGTGTCTTATTTTGGGCATCTCATACTTGGAAGTGTGCCCAGCATTGTTAAGTTTTTATATATTCAAATTACAGCTTCACTTGACTTCAGCTGCTTTGGTAAGCTTTCAACTCAGAAGTAAATGGGGCCTTGGAATCAAATAAGTCCTTTGAGAAATTTGCAGTTAGTGACATAATTGAAAAGTTTTCTTTAACAAATATGCCAGTGGTCATATTGGAGTTCTGCAGTTAAGCGCAAGAATTCCATTTGCTAAGTCAGCACTGAAATGCCTTGACTATAAAGCTGTCCTTTCTCTTCTGCCAGCCTGTGCCGCCTCCTCTTCCAAGCTGTTCAGTAATTACAGGAGAAGTGGTAGCACAAAATAAAACTGCATGGGACAGAGGTCCTAAAGGAAGGTGGCACCTGTATATGATCTCATAACTAAAGACTGCCTTAGGCAGGCCATAGGCTCAAAGTGTGCTTAGACTGACATTTTTCCTATGATGTGTATATTGCATACCTATACATACTGAAGACATGAGGAAAATTATAGCTAATGACATGGAAATTAATTTATTAGGAGCAAGAGCATGCTTTTGATGTCTGTGTTGTCATGCTAAACAAAAGAAACATATGCCCATCCCACTCGCTGCCTTCACAAAAGATGGTTTTCTTCCCATGCTTGGCAAGATTAAACCAGTCCTTTCAGGATGAACTAGATCTCCTAGAACTAAATCATGCATGGTATAATCCCAGTTCAGTTGACTGCAGTGAAATTGTATCTGTTTAATGCAATGGATGCTTGGCCTATTTTTAAATTCAATTATGGGACTCATGCACTTAACCATTTGAGAATTTCTTCTTAAAGCTGTCTTTTGAAATAGATAATAGCTTGTTTTAATCTGGTTTTTAATTATAAATAAAAGGCAAACACAGAATATCTTAACTATAGGGGCATACTGCTAACACAATGCTCCTTTTGTCTTGGTAAGTAGATTTCAATAGCATCTCAATAGATGCTAGATCAATAGACTTCAAGGCAGCTCAAAAAGTCAATTTGAACTAATTTACTCTAAAGTTCTTTTGTCTTATTTATGTTTCAGATAGAATGAATGAAACATATTTCACTGTTGATGTTTTTTAGTGCTGTTGTGAACTGTACTCACAAAATGTATTGCTGCTTTAAACAATAGGATGTCCTACCTGACTGGTTGTTCATTGGTATTGTTCAAACCACATTTATAATACAATTTTGTTTGCCCTTGAGGACTGTCATCTTTTTAAAAAAAGTTATAACTCCATGACATAGTTCTGAAATCTTGACATTTCCTCTAAACAGTGCTGTCACTTTTTGGCAAGGCATAGGAAGTAAAGAAAAGGCATAGCTGAATCTGAAGTGAAAATGTAAGCATTTTCCAACAGGAAATCATTTATTTGAGAAGTAATTGGTTTCCTTGCCATAAATTCTAATTTAGTGTTGGGGAAAAAAGGTCATACTTTTAAATTGTGTATTCCTCAGCAAGCATAGCTGAGTTTTAAATGTGTGTGCCTATATCAGTTAGTGAATGTTATTGAAAGCACGTATTTTTGTTGGCTGAACTTTTTTTTTTCCCTCTTTATAAGAGTGCCACTGGGAAAGATAACTGCTTGGCTCATGGTTCCCCAAGTTTTCAACTCTTGAACCATATTCTTTGCAGTCAAATATTTGAGAAGTGTTGCTTGATAAATGTGAGATAAGTTAAATTAATTTGATAGGCTAAAAATGAATTACTGGGTTTGGTATGATACTTGTAATGGTCAGGTGTTAGATCATTCCTTTCTTGTCTGGGAAAGAGAGTCATATGCGTTTTAGGAAATTCCAGATGGTCAAGATGTTTGGTCCAGTCCTACTGCTCTTCTCATCCTAGGATTTTGTTAGTTTACTGCTTTTGTGCAAAGTAGTCAGGGTAAAATGCACATTTGAGATATATATAGACACATATGCTCTTTGGATATATATACGTAACAGTATATATATGTGCATACAGTAATCATAAATCAGTGAGATGTGGGGTTTTTATCATTCTTGAAAGAGTTTTTGAACTTTTAAAGTTCTTACACTATTGTGGTGAGAGCTGATTAAAATCTGCCACTCCTCTACAGATGTGAAGTGTCTGGGCTGTGACCTTCTAAACCCCCAGACCCAAGTTGTGTACTGAGATAACTGTGTGTTTCACTGAAGTCAATATGATTTTGTAATTATAAAGGTTAAGTTGCTGTTTAACTTGTGTAAGTTATTTTTCCTAAACCACATGATCAAGATTTTCATTCAGAGTAGGATTTTGATGTTCATGGATGATATAATTTAAACTCTGAAATCACTGCTGAATTTCTGAATGGCTGCAGTCACCACCAAGTAGAATAAAACTAGCTTAGCAGCAGTGAATTTGGTTGGGTTTTGGGAAACAAAATGCACAAAGCAAAAGATGATCTCAAAAAGCAAAAGCCTTTTGCTAACTACAGAACAGGATATACGAGTTGGAACAGTCTAAGTCTGCTGCTTCCAGCCATTCTGCCCGGGTGCATGTGTTGCAGTTCTAGCCCATTTATTTGCCGTATGGTTATTCTGACAGGAGAAGGCTTCATATAACTCAGGTCTGTATTTTCAGCGTTCTGGTATGTTGAAATAGTTTCATATAAGAATGTTTAGTTTTTAGGGGGGATTTTAAGGTATTTACAAATTTAGTCCTTGTGATTTAATGTGGACAAGTTTGGTGGCATAAAGATAAGCTTGATACTCTTGGAAAAGTTTGCACAGACAGCTCAATACAGTTAGTTTAAATTCCAGGCAAGAGTTTGTTTTGAGAATTAGAAATATTTTGTCATACTTCATTATTCCTTACACGCAATCTGTAAAAAAAAAATCAAGACTTTCAAATCTGGGATGCTTTACTAGTGTGTGCCAGCTTTTTCCTCCCACGCTTGCCTCTTCATTTACTCCCCTGCATCCAGCTTTTCACAGCTGATTTAATTTCACCATTAATAATGGGAAATGTCTGATCCTTCAACTGACTTCATTTCTGTCTCTATGATGCTGTATTCTTTGCTGATGTAAGAATTTCCATGATGTTGTCCCTCAAGCTTTGTACTATGATATTGCTGATTTGTCTGGGTGGTTTGCTCTGAACAGATTGTCTCCTGGTTCTGATGTATACGTCACTGTTTCATCCATTGCCTTAGCAAGATCGCAACAGTGCCGTAATTCTCCAAGCAACTTATCATCCTCAAGTGAGACTGGATCTGGTGGGGGCACATACAGACAAAAATCTATGCCAGAAGGGTAGGCACCAGACTTTTTTCATACTCTTTTTAGGCAAGTCTTTTGTTTGCTGTTCCATTTGTTGTAATGTACATTAAACTAAAGGAGTGCTTCCACAGCCTCCTGTCAGCTGTTGTTTACACACATTAAAATGTGATTGTTTTCAAATATCATTGTCATGCTTTTTGAAGAGTCAAGTGTTAAAAATCTCTTGCCCTCCCCCTTTTCCCTTTGTGACCTAACCTCTCTGATTCTAGTCTACAACTGCTTAGGTTACTATACAAAAGGACCTTTATGTACTTAAAAACCTTCAGTAAAGGTACTGTTTTCATGTTGTAAATTGCTTCATTTCACAGGTTTAGATTCTACAACAAATTAGGTAATAGATTTGGGACTTCATAGTCTGTTCTAATAGTTGAAGCAAAGTAGTGTTTAGTGCAACTAAGATTTCAGCTGTGTAGGCACAGAAACCACTAACTAATCCACAGCTAGCATCTTTTTTGCATGTTCACAGTCATCCTGTTTTAAAGTGCTGTCTTCCAGCTCTCCAGAAATCTTCAAATTTTCTGAAGTGATCCAATATCAGTGTAAGGGGCAACTTACAGAGAAAGAAATTAAATCTGTATCATTTTCGGAGAACACTGAAAGGAGCAATAAATCAAGTATATCCAAGCAGGGAAAAAAATTATTGGCAGCAGGAGAGCTGTATACCACGTTCCGAACTGCTTCTTATAGAGAATATAAAGGGGCAAAACTGCTGATAGTTCACACTGCAAAGCTTCCCTCTCAAGTTGTCTTAACTATGTTGCAGGTCATTGTGTGTAACTCAGTTCTGGTTTGGATCTTGTGTAAAGTATCTTCTATTAAGAAAAAAAATTATTATTTGTAAAATTAAATACCAGGAACTGTTTTGCACAAGGCACTATCTTTTGCCTGTTTAGGTGCCTGTAAGAGGACAGTGCTCTGTGTCATAGAGTTACAGAATCAGCTAGATTGGAAAAGACCCTTAAGATCAGCAAGTCCAGCCTTTACTCCAGGACTGTCAGTCTAGAGAATGCTGTTCTGGCCATGTGCTTGGACAAGTGGTGCTCATTGCTCTAGGGCACTGAAGATTTGTCTTCCCTGTCTTTCTCCTTGCGGCTCAGTTTGAGGTTTTAATTTCTTTTCTGCTGTGCACCTCTATGAAGGGTTTGATTCATGAGACTATTGAGCCTCTTGAGATCATTATTTTAACTTTATGCTTAAGTCCCACAGACAGTAGGAGATTTGCTTTGAACCCATTAAACTTTGCTGTAAGGAAGCTAAGTAGAAGTGTGTCCAAACCTCTGCAGCCGGAAAAAACACAACCTCTTTATATACTGCTTACTTCCTGGCTTATTTATGCCAGCAGAACTTATTTATTGCCTTGAATTCTGAAGAGCAGCTTGTGCTCCCAATATCTTGTCTGCTCTTTTCCAGCCATGTCATTTGCTCTACAAAAAAGGTATTGCTGCCTTATGTCATTAAACCATCACAATCATAACTGCTTGAGTAGAAAAGGACTTTCAGACACACTGGGTTTTTTGTTTTGAATTGGCTTCAGAGCATACCAGCACCCATCCAACCCTTTTCCATCTTTCAAATTAATTATACACACATGTTCACTATAGCATTCTTTGAGCATTTTGCAAGTTCAGCAGAGATGTGTCCTAGAAATGTTGTCTATACAGTCTTTTTGGTTTTGAAGTTTTAATTTAGTGCAAGAAGACACTGTTTAAATGGAATAATGAAAGAAGAAATTAATGCATGAACTTTGCATGTTCCTTATTGGATGTTTTTTTAAAAAGAAGAAATATCACTCATTAAACTCCAATTATTTGACTATTATGTTCTGTTCTCTTAGGAAAAGTACTTTGCCTCACATACTGTCCTTGTACACATGAATCATATTTACTCAAGACTTTTCAAACATCATCTGCCAGCCTAAATTGAAAGCATGAAAAATGTAATAAGGAAGGAAAAATGCAGTTATGAAGGAAACTCTCTTGCCTCGATAAGCAAACTGATGTTTGTCACATTACTAAAAAATCATTGCAGTTCCATGTGCATCTTCTGTTGAGATTCATCTCAGACACCAGCTTCAGGGCAACTCTGTAGTGATGTTTGATATACCAGGTAGAGCTGGCCACTGATTAAACCCATATATGCTGCTAAAATAGGAGAGAAAGATTATAGTATTTAATTACTAAGATGGTGGAGAGAAGGATGGGCTGCAGTAGGGGCTTAGCAGACACCACATCCTGAAGGTAATCTTCCTGAGGTGAGGCTCCAGTGTGCTCTAGGTATGCCAGTCCAGGTATGCATAATTTGTGTGTATATTTCTCTCTCATTGCATGATATGACAGATTTGAAAAGTTTGTGAAACTTAGATGACTGGAAGCATGGGTGTGCGTCCAACCTCTGTCAGACATTGGTAAGAGCAGTAACTGCTGCCTCTTCTAGATTATTGGTCCATATCCTATGCTGGGTATAGGCAAAACCTTCACTGCCTTCAAGAATACCCAGATTGCTCTTGATGTACATATGTGTGTTTCATTTACTTATCCTGTGTTTATCTGAAGTTTATCTGAAGGTATGTATATATAATACATTATTGTAGAATGTATAAATGAAATTCAAAAAAATGAAATTGTGGGTTTCTTATGACAGATATATAAAATGTCTAGTTAAACAATTTATTCCCGATTTAGCTCTCCTTCAAGTTTTTTAGGTTCATTCCTACACACCCCAATGGGCTATGTATTTAAGCAGCATAGAATATAGCACCACCTGCATTTATTATTCTTGCTTTGGAATATTATTCTTTGCATTGTAAGAAATGCAGTCTAAAGATATTTCATGCTGCTCAATGAATAGAATAGTGATTTTAATGAAATAAAGTTAGAAACATGTTGGGTTTATGTATCTCTGATCTTGAAAACAGTCAAATTATAAATTATGCCAAATGCAAAATTGACTTCTTTTATACATATGATCACTATGGCATTTAGGTAAGAGGATAATGCGTAGGAAGTAAAATATTGATGCAGCACAACTTCATCATAGCAAGGTTTCTTGGGATTTTGGCTTTTTCTTTTAGGTAGTAACTTCTAGTTATTTTGTCATTAAAAGATATTCTTCCCAAAATACTTCCCAAGTCTTAAAAGGTTGAAAAATTACCTCAGATCACTGTTTAAAGAATCAATCAGCTTTGCAAATGCTGTATTTAGACTTCCTATGCATGTGTTGAATTGGTATTGAATTCGTCGTGTTTAATTTAGGTATATGATTGAGTGAAATCTTACCTAGTCTGTGTGAATGGAAAAAAAACAGCATTACTCAGTTCATGCAGTTTCAATGTAAATTGTTTGTATTCAGAAAGCAAATATATCCAGGTTTTCATTACATTTTTTTCTGTTCATCAAACCTCATGTTGACTGTACCAGGGAGCAGTGAACAAAAGGGAAATAGGATCTTCTTTGGGTAAAATTTAGAAGGGACAAATTTCAAAACATGACATTTTGGAGCTGTGCTGTGTGTAATGCTGCTTGTCTTTAAGGATGGGAGTGGGATTTTGTTGTTTTGAGTCGTGATGATGCTTTGGTGGGTTCATTTGGCGTAAAAGTACCCTAACTTTCAAATGGGTTAACCACACTGAGCTTTTTCTGACAGTTGGGCAGATGTCTGTTTTACAGTGGAGGTCATGTAGGCAGTCTGTAGGTAGTAGAGTAGGTGGAAAGCAGAGTTTGGGTATTTTATTTTCTGTTCTTGTGTTAGATGCGTAGTGAAACTCCTTGATATATAGAGAATATATCAGCCTGTTCTAATTCTTTTGGGTTTTACTCTGTGCATGTAGAGTTTTGGGAAGTTTTTTTCCTTCAGGGTATGTCTGGGGAAAAAAAAAACAGCCACCTCAAAAATGCATTATTATTGAGTAATTCTTAATTATTGACCTGTAAATTCTGAACCCAGCTATAATTTTTTTAAAGACTTAAGGGGTTTATATGTAATAGAGTATCATGGATATAATTCTTACAGGCTTTTAGGCATATAAGGCATATAGACAGTATGGCACAGAAGGATTGTGTGTCTCCTTTGTCATTAGATTATTCTCTTTGAGTTTACTGTATCTTTATTGAGCTTTCCAAAATCCACCTGACTAATCTAACAGCATTTACAAAGTCCACTGAACACAGTTTTCCTTTTGCTCTCTGTGCTTTCTTCTACAGGAATAGGAATACATGTCTTGCTCTTTTCCTACAGCTTTAGTCTACTTTATTTTGTGATCAAATAATTTAATAATCTCCAGAATTTATAATCCCCAGGTTTTGGGAATCCATATCTAATAGTTATCTTTATAAACACTTACTTAAAATACCTGGCAGTGCAGTATTGTCCCAAATGAGTCCATGTTGTGTTTGCTTATATATCTGCATCATCTAGGTATAACCTTACTTAGTCTTTTGCTCAGAACCCACGGAAGTGGCTGAGATCCATGGGATTGCCCGAACAAACTTTCTGATGCTCTCTTTGACCAATTTGAGGTAGTGATTTCCCAGTTAAAAGGATCCATCCTTTCATAATAAACACACCTCATTTCCTTCTGTGGCTTATGTACAAACTTTTACGTTTTAATCATTGTGGTCAATTTTCTGTAACTGTGTAATGGTCTGAGCACCTTTCTATGTAAATATCTCTGTAGATGAAAACTAATAATTTTATTTCTGAATAGTTTGGTCTGTTTTTAATTGTATGCACTGTAACCAGCTGTTCTTGATGAAAGAAGCTCAATAAATCAGTAAGTACTGTAATCTTACACGCTAAAGAAGCACAGGGGTCCTGAAAGCTGCCACAAAATTCAATGGAAACACATTATAAATTCACTCAAGCAGTTGTGCTGTGTGTTGGTCTGTCCTGTTGTTTGACACTAGCTTCTTAAAAATGCTCTTTACCCCTTATGTGAGATTTATGCATATTTAAAATCATTATCTACTTTGTTTTTTGGGGTGTTACAACAGGTTTGGAATTAGCCGTAGATCCCCTGCTTCCATTGACAGGCAGAACACTCAATCAGATACAGGTGGTAGCGGCAAATCCACACCCAGCTGGCAAAGAAGTGAGGATAGTATCGCTGACCAGATGGGTAGGTAATTAATTCTTTGCTATCAGCAAGTGGTACTAACTACAAGGTGACTTTGGCAATACCTCTCCATGCAGAGAAAGAACCCTCTTAAGCACTGTGTTTTCAGTGTCTTTGAAAGTTAACCTTCTTCTAGGTCTGGAACATGTACTAGCTTGTGCAGTCTGTTTCCTTGGGACCTATGAGTATCACCTGAGGAAGAGCTGACTTCAGTTCTTCATTTGACTGTGGAACTAAATCTACCTTAATGCTTTTACCCTGAAACATTCTGTCCTTCTAGAAGCAGCTGGGTAGACATGCTTAATAATTTGTTGTGCTGTTGAGGACTTGTTTGACCTCAGCTGCTCTCCTGAGTGGCTTGGCTTAGTTTAATTTTTGCTCAGTTTGTCTAAAGTGCTTGTGAAGCTCCCTCTTGGGTGCTATAGAAATGCAAATTGATTGTTTGATCATTGAAGCTATAAATACCATGTACAAAATGAAAAAAAAGCGCCAATTAAAGTTTAAATAGTGAAGTAAATCTATAGCTTGGTAATCACCTTCCACCAGTGTATATGTTTTCATTGCACTTGGCAATTAAGCTGTCAGCTGAGGTAACATATTAACTACATAAAACAGCTGGCTACTAAGAATTCGCATTGTTAAGTCTTCATCTGAAGTTTTTGCACATAGACCTTTTGCTACAGCTATAGCTTGAGTTGAGTGAATACCGGTGAGATTGACACCAGTGGAAATGTCCTGTCTAGAAGCAGCCTTGAATCCTACATGATCCCTATGGTCAAGGTTGCTAGATTGGATTTTTCTGACTTTGTTACCATAATTAAACAATTCCGTATTTTTTCTGTTTTCAATATAGATCATCATTTTACTGCATCACAGCTTTTGTTCTATGTATATGAATTAATATTGAACACAGAGTAAGGTTCAGTAAGATCAGTAGGAGTTTAAGGTAAATGACACCCTCAGGTTCTGAAGATACGCTTTATTCACATACCTTCACAACCTTAGTGATCTGTGCCTTGTTATTGAAGCCATCTGTCAGTCCCTCCTTCACAACTCCCCCCATACTTCTCACTGAAAAGCTGTGATTATACTGATCTGCAGTTCTCATTTTGACAGAACAATTTTTAATCGCATATGTTTTGATACTGTGTGATGGTAACAACACATGTAAAACTGATCTTTTGCTTAGCATTACTTTTGCAGACCAACAGTTGGGTGGTGGTGCTGGCTCTGAGCAGAGCTGCCAGCAAGTTCTGTTCTACGATGTCAGGTGCCACCATATTAGCAAAATAAATAAAGCCAAAAAAGAACAGGGAAAATTGTCTGGTAAAAGAGTTGGCTCCAACATTTGGCAAAGGCTGAAAAATGCGACCTGACATATAATTGCTGTATTTTATCTCTTGTGTATTGTCCTGCATTCATAGAGTCGCAGTTGGAAGCTGCATCTTTGACTGGAGACTTTATTGCCAGTCTGGTGAATCTAGGTGAAAGTTTGGTTCTATGACACATAAACATATTTCTACTTGGGATAACCTGTCTCAAGGTAAATAAAGCATTAGGTACAGTGAATCCACACACTCACTCCTTTCTCCTTTCTGGCCTGTTCTTAAATTCAGAAGAACTTTGTGCACCAGCACTGCTTGCTACCACTTGCCAGGGGGATTCAAGTTTGATTTATTTTTTTCTATATAGTATTTTTTTAATTAAAAAGACAAAGTTTAATTTAAAAAAAGCTAGCAATGCTGCAGGTCAGGGTGAACAAAACTGTTGCAGTGTTGGGGAAAGCACTGCTAATTACCATGGATATTAAGTACTTAATGTTTATAAGCATGTATTCTACTTAAAAGCAGCATTTTTAGAAGTGCAGAATATTGCATAAGCACAGGAGGGAAGATTCATGTAAAAAGTCACAACTGAGATTCTTCTAAAAATACTGGCCTTGGGCTCTGAGAACACAATTACCTACCTGATGGGCTGTGTCTGAACACCCTCTACACTTCTATAATTTTCTCCTGGGAAAAAATAAGTTTAATTGTCATAGAGCACTCCTGTGATTGTCCATATGAGTGACTTGAATTCTGTCCACTTTTGTCAGGTTTAATAAGTGTTCCTTTTGTACACCCATGCAGTTTCCACCTTCACAGCCAGCAATTTTTAAGGGAATATTATGATTTCAACAAATCTTTTGCTGGCTCTTCAGTTAGAAAATGTTTATTTAACTTGCCTTAACTTTGACAAGAACTATGTGTAGTAGTTATACTGCAGAAAATGTGTTTATATACATGATCACTGTAGACTTTTGCTGTTATCCTGCCTTGCGTAGAATATGATTTAACAAAATGTGGATCTTCGTAATTTTAGTCTCTTGTCCATAAGCAATGTACATATCGAGATGCAACGTCAATACACTGTGAAAATTAACATTCTGCTGGTTTAATGCTCTGCTATAGTGCTGTTGGACAATGGGGGCATCAGCTAGGTTGGAAAGACCTTTAAGATTATCAAGTCCAACCTTTACCCCAGGGCTGCCAAGGCCACCACTAAACCATGTCACTAAGCGTTTCTTGTACGTGTTTTTGGAACACTTCCAGGGATAGTGATTCCACCGCTTCCTTGGGAAGTCTGTACCAATGCCATGATGCCATTCAGGTGGTTCTACTGAATGCCAGGATGGTGACTGCTGGATTTTCATGAACTTGTACTGATTTACGCCAGGCAGGAATGAGCCCTCACTTACTCACCTGTGTTTTGTCACAATATACTTGTTTTTTATTTGAAATTAATTTCATATTAGGTATCCAAAGTTTTGGGGTAGTATTGGGAAAACAGCAGTGTAAAATGAGGTTACATGTTTTTGTAGCTTGTTGCACTGCATATACTTTTCAGTACATCGTGTGCTGTATTGCAGAACCAACATGCCATCTCCCAGCAGTATCAAAGGTACTGCCATCCTTCAGAGAAAGCCCCAGTGGAAGACTGATGAGACAGGATCCTGTCGTTCACTTGTCTCCAAATAAGCAGGGTCATGTAAGTTATCCTAAAAACGGAATTATTTTATGTATTGCTTTTGCTCCAAAGACTCTCAATACCAGAAGTGTAGTTCAAAGTATATTCAATATGATTTAAGAAGGCGGGAAAAAAATCCTCAGGCCTCGTTCTCTGCTAGAACATGGAGGAAGTAATAGAGCAGACCTGTTGTTTCCTGAACTCTACAGCAGCTAGGCACAGCCTACTGAACTATTTATTAGTTATTGCCAGTTGAACAGCAACTTCGTGTCTGTTAGTTTGTGATAAGCAGAGAGTTAGTGGGAATTTACACAGCTATTCATAGGCCTCACATGTGAGGCCTAAAGTTACTAATATATTTTTTAATGCAACACTTGGAAAGCCACTTATTTAAGACAAAAGAGTGTTCTTGCTTTTGGGTTTGTATTTTCCCCATTTTCTTCATGTATTACTTCCTTTCCATAACCTACCTTGCACACTGGTGAAAAACTTTGTCTGAAAGGTCTGCCGGAGTCCTGCTGAAAAAAAACACAACCCATTCTTGTTTTATTCTTGTTTAAGATCCAAACAGCAAATTCTGTCCTTCTGTCTCTGCAGAGTTTGATATTCACACCTTTTTGGAGGCTCTCACTTCCTGATTTATGTACAGAGAGATAGATAAATATTCATAAATAATTTTCAAGACATTTTAAATTTAATTAGAATTACAAACCCCCACACACCCTTTAAACTTTAAATTACCCAGTAAGCTGTATCACTTTATCTATTTATATAATTGTATAAATACAGAGTTATTGTGTGATTATACTGAAAGTATTAGTTGCGCTTATTTATGTGTGAGAGAATCTTTAATTGGTTCCTCTTAGTTGCTCCTGCTTACCAGCATTCTTCTTTCAATATAATATTTTAATTCATACAATACATCTTTATTATTTTAAAAAAAAACAACACCACCACACTTGTCCATATTCTTAGGAGCACAAGCTAATTTTTATATTTAGATTGACCTGCTTTTCATGAGTTGTGTTTAAACGCGTAATAATGTCATATAAAACTCATTGCTTGCATGCAAAGCGTAGCAGTGGAATTATTATTGCTTGCGTTCTTCTCGTTTAGTCGTTGTTAAAGTAAATCTTTATTATGTGGACAGATGTATGGGGGAGTGATGCAGTTCTTAATGAGGAGCAGTAGCTTTAATTGGAGATAACTAGAAGCCTGGATCAACTTATTTAATATTCCTACTGTTTTTTTTTCAAGTCTTGCTTTAATATAGTAAGAAGTGGATGCTGAGATTTCTTGCCCACAGTTTACATCCATTCCCTATTTTCCCTCTTTTCCAGTAAAAACAGAAACGGCATCTATTTTTTTATATTTTACTGGGATCTCTGTGCATGCCAATTCAGTAAAACTCCAGGGGCAGACAGATAGGCAAGGTGGTTCTAAGTCTCCTTTCCATCCCTTCCCTTATTCTGAGGCCATGTGGTCACCAAACAAGTCCATTGCCTACCAAAAAACTGCTTCAGTTCTGACTATATAATCAGAACTTAGATAAATTCTGTAGATGAAAACTAAAATTAAGGAATTCAGATGGGTATAAATACCCCAAAGATAGGTGAGATGCTAAGCAATGATAAGCATATGGCAAGAAATTCTTCCTGTAGTGGTATAGTCTAGTGATGATCACTATGCAATTGAAGGCATGCAGTTTCTTCATAACATCAGGTTGAAACCAAGGACAGAACATACAAACCAGCCAGACACCGGCATGCCCTGATGGGACAATTTAAAAGCAGTCCTTTAATGCTCCCTTCCTTGCAATTCTGCCTCTTGGAAAACAATTTCAGATTAGTAAAATGGCATTTCAGTGGCCATTTGCAAAGGGCACTCCTGCTGAGGAGGAATTATACCCTACAAAGGGGTAGAAAGGAGCAATGGTTATTTCACCCTAGTTTAACCTGTTGATGGGCAATTGGATTATTAAAATAACATTTGCTTCCTGTGGATTGGTTGTATTTTATGTTCTAAACCATTGGAGTCTTAAAATAAGAATATTTTTAATTATAGTAGTTATAACTAAGTCTACACAGCTCAGCCAGTTTCATTGGAGAACTGTGCTTGAAAAGAAACAGCATGAATTATTTTGGGACAAAACACAAACAACTCTGACTTTCCCTGAACAGTTAAGACGTGGCTTCCAAATCCACATGAAAGCTCTTTATGTGCACCCAGAGAAGAGCACATGCATTACACTGGAATGAAAGTTTTAGAGTTTGTTAGTCTCCTCAATGTATCTATCCAATCCCTCAAGGTAGAAGAGCTCCTATTGTGCAGTGACTTTGTAACTATTTATTTCCTCCTCCTCTTTACTGCCATAATTCTTACATAAACCTGCAAGTCTGTTTGTTTCTTTTTTTGGATTGTTGTTTCTTCTGTAGTCTGACAGCCACTACTCCAGCCATTCCAGCAGCAATACTCTGTCCAGCAATGCCTCCAGTGCTCACAGTGATGAGAAATGGTATGACAGTGGAGAGCGCACCGAATCAGAGCTCAACAGCTACAACTACCTTCAAGGGACTTCCGCTGATAGTGGCATAGATACCACTTCCTACGGACCTAGCCATGGCAGCACTGCCTCCCTGGGAGCAGCAACATCTCCCCGTACAGGGCTAACAAAAGAAAAAGTGGCACCACTGTGGCATAGCTCCAGCGAAGTGGTCTCCATTGCAGACAGGACATTAGAAAAGGACAGCCACATGGACCGAAAGACCGAGTCTTCGCTGAGCCTGGATATTCACAGCAAAAGTCAACCAGCCTCCAATCCTCTAACAAGGGAGAACAGTGCTTATAGTCTTAGTGATGCCGTCTCACATACAAGGTAATTTTCACCTCTTAGGAGATTGACCCCTCCACACTCGTTTTCCTATTCTCACTCTGAACTATCAAAAGTGAGAAGTAGATGTTGAAGAGACTGGTTATGTTAACCAGTGTTTTGAAAGATCTCACAGTGCAGAATGCTTGAATATTAAGGCCACCTTTAGTCTTTGCATCTCCTACAGCTTATAACTAAAGAATGTCTTTAAGAGTATATTCCATACACCTCCTACTAAACTAACATAAGATAGATGTGTGTGATACGTTGATAAGGAATATCTTGCAACAACTGAAGTTCATATGTGGATCAGAAAGGAGATCAGTACATTTTATTAATGAACAGCTTTTTTAGTCTTGCAGGTACACATTTCAGATGTTTCTCACTTTTTTTACCCAGTCTTGTTTAGAAATCTGTTTGCAGTCAGTATGATCAGTGTTGAGAGGAGGTTGCTTGGGAGTGCCATCATGTAGATTTTAATCTCATTTTGCTGCAGGCTTGTGGGTACATTACAGTCACCTTCCCTGTCTTCCTCAGTTTTGTCACTAGTAAAATTGGCATATCGAGTACGTGTGTAATGTGCTTGGACACCTCAGATGGGAGATACCCAGTATACACATTAACCAGAGCTGCCAGAGGCAGAAAATATTCTAGACCATTTTCATAACCTATTTCCCAAAAGGTATTCAGCGTGCTTTTTGAAAAATACTCGATACTGTGTCATACTAGCAACAAGAAAAAAAACACAGCTCTTTCAAGGAACGTGTATGATAATGATAAATGGTTGGCCTTGTGGAGCCTGACTATTGCGCTTTTATTCTTGAGGCACCTCAGGTTTGAAGATGCAGCTAAAATGCCTACAGACTGGGAGTCTGAAGCAATTTTTACTAATCGTTTTGAGCAAGGCTACATGTTTATCAGACATTTCAACAACTCATACAGTAGCTGCAGAGGGTTGTCATAGAGACTGTACTGAACGGTCTCCATGTACTTTGTAATAGTAATTTTGACTAAGTAAGCTATTAATGGTGGTCCTGCTCTAGTTTTCTGCTTCTCCTGGTTGGCCATTTTTGGCACTAAAGTTCATATTCAGTTGCTATAAATCCCAGCCAGGTCTTTGAGACTGGTGTTTCCAAACCTTGCTTGAAGGACTTAGCGAATCTGTAAACAACACTGTGCAGAGGGACTTAGATTTTGGGTGATTTTAGCATGCGCCCCTTGAAGGTTAAAATCTCTATGGTAGTTATTTACGATTTTATACCTTTTCAGACAAGCATGTTCGTATTCAATTTTTTATCATTCATTAGAATTTACCACATGCCCTGCAATACGCCTGAATATAACTAGCAGCAGCTTTACGGGAGATTCTTACACAGTTGTCAGTAGCATTTCCATTTGGAAGGATTTGTTCAGAAGCAACTCAAACCCTCGGAAAATTAGATGTAACTCTTGGAAGCTTTACCATAAAAGTGTGCCTAAAGTGAATGCTATCTTTGTACATCTACAGTTCTGGTTTGCTCTTCTCTGAGCACCAAATAGGAATAGTTCAGTAGAAAAGCTGAGAATATCTTGGAAGGGCAGCCATACACTTGACAGCTCTCATCTTTGTCTTCCATGCATATACTTTGCAACTTGATCGCTAACTTAAGTCCAGGATGTTGTCTTGTCATTATGTGGTAGTGTTGTGTCTCCAAGCATGTTATTTTCTATTGCTGGTTTGGATTCATTTATGTGATGCTTCTCTGATGATAAAAAATCTCTACATGTTTTTTGAGGCTGTTACTGATATTTCCAGATAAAGATTCCCGAGGCTTTGTGCTAGGAAAAACAGTTGGGGTTTGGTTTTTGTTTTGCAGTTTCACTTAAAAAACAGATGTTAAAAATGCAGCTCTTTATAAAGAGGAGTAGTAGCAATTTGTAGAACACATGGGGCATGATACTTGAGAAATACTGCAGTCATTGCACCCACATTGTTTATTTTGGTGGAGAGAGAAAAAAAAGATGCTTGTGTTCCTTTATTTCTTATTTTTGAAGACTAGCACGTGTTTGATGCCTCACAGTAAAGGAAAGGCACAGTGGGCTAAAAAGCTTTCATTTTGTTTCTGATGGCATCCTCAGTTGGTGATTGCACACTAAACACTAGTGCTGACCTGAGGAAACCCTAGATCCAGCTGTTTGCTTCCAGCTCTCCCATAGGTCTTTCTATGGAGGCACAACAGTTTGGAGCTGGAGGCTTGTTAAATTGGCACTTCCAAAATGTGACCACATCTGTCTCTTCCTGAAGGAGGGGAGACAAAAGGGTGATTCTGAGTAGGCTGCTTTTCATGAGAAATGAACAGCTTAATTGGTGTGTTTCTCTCTCAGTTTCTAAGTTGTTATCCTTTGTTGCTTCTCACTTTTTTACCTTTTGCCTGTGGAGGCCAGAATGTCTGTAATGTCTTTAGAGTCAGGCTTCTGAGGAAGAAAAGGAATTTGGCCCTAAAAAGAACTCAGTGACAAAAGAAAGTAACCACAAATTAGAGTGTTTGTGTCTGTAGAAGACAGGAGCAATAATCAGTTTTCAGATGATTTAATGGTGCATGAAAGAACTTGTACCTGAGATTTGGTGGCAAAATGTAAATTATAGTGATTAACTTCTAGAGCAGAGCTTCTGGCTGGGTTTTATTTTTATTCTCCACCCCCATTCTGAAAGTCCTTCCTGATGATTGTGCAGATTTCTCATAGCATCCCAGGAGAACTGCATTATGTAGGCCAGTAATTATACAGAGTCATTATAGCTGAATGTCATTAAATGAAGCCATATGCACTGATGGCATGAATTCCCTGGGAAAAAAATAAACTCAAACTTTCATTTCCACCTAAACTGTACAGAGTTTCTTATGGTTCTCTTATCAAAACTGAAAGGAAAATTATGACTATTTCTAGTCAAGTATCTTTTTCATTATTTTTAATAATTTGAAGATACTTAAAATATTATTTAATAATTGTATAATATTTTTATGAATGGTTCAACTGTAATTGTTGCAGATTGTTGTGTGGTATTTGAATTTTTCCTTAACTTAATCCTTGATGCCTCAATAATTGAGGTGGGAGGTGGGGTACCAACAGTGGCTATCTCTGTGTCCTGAGAATGAGGACTGTATTTCTTCCAGATACGATCAAGCTGATACAGGCATCCTTACAGACAGTATGAGGGATTCTCTGCATGCTTCCTGTGTCAGATACTCTTTTCCCATCACTACTGTAGTGGTCCAGCTCTGATTTATTTTTTTCTAGAGTTTATCCAAAGCCTTTTGCTCTTCAAATATGTTCTCTCTTAACAAGTATGTCCCTGTCTGTATCCTATTGTCCTGACTGTGTTTACTTATAGGGTGTCATGTCCACAGTTTGTGCATAGTTCGTGAAGCAGTTTATCCTCCCAAAATGCTGTGTTGTAAAACTGCAGCTCAAAATGCAAGACACTTCAAAAAAAATATACTTAAAACCATATGCTAATTTTTCTGCTTATTTGCTAGAGTGCTTTTGGCATCTATGATACATATGATAATAAATATTAAAATAATAACATTAAACATAATGTGTATATACAGTATATAATAAAATAACTATTTTATTATATTTGTATGTGCTTAAATGCATATACATATGCATTTAATGTATAAATTTTATGTAGAGCATTCTGAACATCATTTCTTTACCTGTTTTCCCTAGTAATATTAAGGATCAACTCTACTGGCCTATCTAGGATTTGTTACTGGTTTTTACCAAGAAATGTTTTCTCACAACTAGCACTTCCTTGAGTGAATGGATTAAAAACAGATGTGGACATGATGGATTAAAAGTGGATAGATTAAACCTGATGGATTAAAGAATTCTGAAATGTGATCAGAACTTCCCTTTTCCTACACTAAAGCAAAGGCTTCTTAGTGCATTTAGAAGTGGGAAGAAAAAAACCCAAACAAAATAGCTCTATATGTTTTCTTTATAGATGTGCATCTTCCCCAGACCTTGGCGGTTTAATTTTGTGGTGGTGATGCCTCACAGATGGACTTCTTTACTCAGCATGTGTAGGAGTTATATCTCAATATTGAAAAAGGAAGGGGGAATGAAAAGAAATTTACTGCCTCTCCCCCATCACTTAATTTTCTCTGCTTTCTTGCTAAAAATTATGTTTACTTGTATTTGTTACAAATATGAAGGTTGTGATGTGCAGTGCCAAATATATGGGCTTGATGGACAGGAAAACCTTTTCCTATATTTTCCCAATCTGCTGGTTTTTGTATAGGCCTTTCAGATGTACAGATAGGGTGGGGAGGAGAGAGAGAATAATTTTATAATACGTAAATCTGTATTACTGTCATTTGATTTGCATACATATGGGAACAGGTATCTTGCCCCTGATATGCGGGACTTCACAGCCATCCCCATGTACATTAGATGAGGGATGGCTGTAGCAGCTGGTGCTATTTGAGGTGGGAAAACTACAGTCCAGTTAGACTCCTCATTAAATCTACAGCACTTGACTGCTGGGACTGTTGGTGCTTAACTTGCACCATATGAAAATAAAACATAGTTGAAGGTGATATTTTTAGACTCCATCTGTTGTCCGTGGAGAGAGAGGAGAAATTCCAAAACATTAATTCTCCCTGTGTATCTGAGACACCTAATTTAAGATGAGGAGAATCACCTCCTAAGGATATTTCTCCATTGACTACAGCAGGAGCCAGACAAGCAGCGTAGATTAAGTAACTGACTTCTAAAATGCTAAATGTAGGTGAGATTATTTTCCCAGGTGGCAAAATAAATTTAACCTTGAATTCTTTCTCTGTGTCAGTGAGAGATGTGAAAATGCATTGTTTTATCAAGATATGAAAAAACTGCTGAATAATTTTCTGTTAAGCTAAAAAAGAAGAGAGTATTCAGTGACTTTATTCAGCCTCCCAGCTAATTTTTATTTGTCAGTCAGAAGCTGTTCTTTACCACAGGGCCATCTGTTTCAAATTCCTGCCTTGCAGTATTGTATACTGGGATGAAAATGTGGCTAAGTTGTGTAGAGGGAGCTGATAGAAAGCAGGTCTCCAAATATATAATGCTATTTCAGTGCTAAGGCTGTACACAGAGTTTTCCTGTAACTGTACTTAGAAATGCCTGACCTTTTAAGGTTGTTATAGTAAATATTGTCTTAAGTCCTAGTGCTCCTGATACGGTGCAAGTTGCATCAGATTTGAATATCAGCATAACTAAAGAGTAGCTCCTATCTACAGCCCTCTTCCTTCTTCCAACAATTAAGCTGCAGTTGGTAATCCCAAGTCTTTTCTATCTGCACAAAATGCAATACAGGTCAGAGACCTGCTCAGACTTCTCAGTTCAAGTCTTTTTGCAACTGGTACCAGGAAACCCTCTTTCGAAAGATGTATGGGTTTGTTCCTTCCTTTTTTTTTTATTTTTTTTTTTTTTGGTAATTCAGCTACAATCTCTTGTATAACCTTTAAGATGCCTAATGAAGGTAAACCCTAGATTTCCCATTGGTGAATGAGGAGATGGTGGTCTACTACATCCTTAGAGGTTGCTTACAAAGTTTTTTATTACTGTATGAGATGTTTTTAGTGAAAAATGGGTGGAAGGCCCTTAACAAGAGAGAATTGGTTTTGATACGCTACTCACTGTTGACAGGAGTAACATCTCGTGCCTCGAGTTCTGCTTTAAAAATAGGTGCATATATACACATTTGGCAAATTTTTTCTTTATTCTGTTTTTCTCCTAGTACCATGAGCTCACGACACTCTGCCAGCCCGGTTGTTTTCACCAGTGCTAGAAGCTCTCCTAAAGAAGAGCTTCATCCTGCTACTTCTCCCCAGCTCGCACCTTCTTTCTCCTCTTCCTCTTCTTCTTCATCTGGTCCTAGGACTTTCTACCCTCGCCAGGGTGCTACTAGCAAGTATTTGATCGGATGGAAAAAGCCAGAAGGGACAATAAACTCAGTGGGGTTTATGGATTCAAGAAAGTAAGACTATTTTTTGGTTCTCTTGTTTCGTTATTTTTTTAACTCTAAAGACTCACTGAAATCTGTGACACTTCTCTCTATAGAAGAGCTCAAGACTACTGAATGCTTATTATTCTGTAGAATTTAATCTTTAATCTAGAGTTCTGCAGTTAGGCTTAATATTTGAAAGTTAGCTAATCTCATTCCCTGTTAAATTGTAAAAGTTTTTTTATCATTTCTTGAGAGCTATATGAATTTCAGTCCTGTTAAAGCTTATCTTTCCTTGGGACTTCTTAAAGGTGATTCAAAATGGCTTTTGAGCAAATATTAAAAATCCTCTTAATGTAGAGCATGAGTTTTCCTTAAGGCTCTCATCCATGTAGTAGTACTGCACATGCTGTGCATTAGGTCTATGGCCCTCCATGTTGCCTTGTTAAGATTGCTGCCAGTATCCAGTCTAACTGGCTTAAAGCAAGCAAAGGTCTCTCTGCATTACAATATGCAACCATCTCTTTTGGAACTTACTAGCAAAAATACTCTTTAAGTCCAGTGTGACTTTGAAAGCAAGTGATTCAGAAAGCCTGTTTCAAAATAATTTATTCAACCCATCTTGACTTTTATTGGGTTGAGCACAGTATCCCCTAAATTATACCAGTAACTGGCTGTAAAAAGGAGATGGTGAAACTTTGTGATAATTATACTATAAAAAGACAGGTAAACGAGTAAAGAAACATAGCGATTTCCTACTTTGGGGCTCATTGAAGACATTTGTATATTTTATTTTTTTTACAAAATACACTTTAATAGATTCAATTCCTTATTGTGAAAACATATTACAATAATCTTTAAATGTATTGCTAGTTTATCTTTTTTAATCAAGGTTATTGCTTCAACAGGTATTCATAAAGATGAGACTCCGCTCAATTAGCGGAACTCTTTTCCCTCCTTCATGCCCCCTACCTAGGGTTTTTCTTTGAAAATCTTGAGGGTGCTATCATTCTTGTTTTATTCATGCCTCCTGCCCCAGGGCTTTGAGACCTGAATGTGTCTGTTACATTTCATTTAAGACGTCACCAGAGTGATGGCAATGAAATGGCCCACCCTCGGCTGCGTGCTTCAGCAAGAGATCTACGAGCATCACCGAAACGAGCATCCAAGTCCACTGTTGAAGAAGAGCTGAAGAAATTGATAGATCTTGATAGCCCAACACCGGAATCCCAGAAGAATTTTAAGGTACGTTAAAGAGCGGGTCTGTCCCTTGGCTATCTCTTGCCACAGTTGAGTGAAATCTCAGAATACCTGAAGAGCAACTCACAGGTCCTCTTGTGATCCAAGTCATAGTTCTGCTGTTACAAAAGAGAGATGTGTAAAGTTACACTTTATAAGAATTTGGGGTTTGAGTTCATTGCTGCTGAGGCATATCAACTAATACAGTGAATGCTTCACAGTTTGGGAAAGGATAGAATCATGGAATAGTTAGGGTTGGAAGCCATGAAGCTTTAAGGTTTTGGTGCAGAAAATGCTGAGTGCTTTCAAAGCAGTCAAAGCTGAAGTGCTCATTCATACAGTGCTTACTTGGTTGGATTTTGCAGTGGGCTCAAGACTTTCTCAGATAGGATCTTTTCTATTCTCACCCATAACAGGAAAATAAAATGCAAGGCAATTCCCTACATTTTCATCATGGACAGAAGGCCATCTGTCACAAACTTAGCTTACTAGAGAAATACAC